>NC_090927.1:1058637529-1059244029 GCF_040938575.1 Ambystoma mexicanum
TAATATTGATTAAAAGTGTATGTTACTAAGTAATCATTGTTAATGGTATCTCCTGTTTTTTAATCAATTTTACATATGAATATGCTACAATTGTATGTATTGAATACCAGGCATATTATTGTTCATTCCATATGTTGCTGTTCCATTCCGTTGCATAATTGTGTAATTTCAATAAACAACAATGACAAGTGATACTAAGGTGTCATTGTTAATGATATCTCCTGCTTATTAATTAAGTGTACATATAGAGATGTTGAAATTGAATGTAATAGATACCGGAACTATTATTGCTCTTTCCTATGCTGCTGTACCATTCCTTAACCATACTTTTATAATTTCACAAAGAACTGTATGTGCTTAAGCATATGATAAATAGTTCTATTAGATACATTGTTATAGTTTATTTCCAAATCAACATTGATCTTGTGTTCTGAATTAAGTTCATATTGAACCGTTGTTAATTGGCAAATAAACTGTGCTTCTGTTCGTCTCAGTTTCTGTTCACGATTGCCCATTGTGATGTCTGCTTTGACAAGTCTTACTTCAAGAAATGTAATTTCTTCTGTATTGTCCATCTGGTGATATGTCTGCCAATGACCAGCCAGTGGTAAATTTGGATCATGTGCTCCCACCATTCTTGGATGTTCTCTGATTCGTGTTCCTAGTTCACAAAGTGCGCTGCCTATATACATTCTTTTGCATGGACATATGATGGCATGTATACGACAAATTTGAATCTACAATTAATGTGTTTTGAGATATTTAAAGTACAATGCTCTTCCATTCTAAGTACTTGTGTATTGTTCATCGCAAACATACACCTATTTCAGCTATCACATTTGAAAAACCTTTGACTGATTGTGATATAAAGGATCCTGCTGTACTGGTATTAACACAGAGTCATGATGTAGGTATAATTTAGGTATGGTATGGTTTGGTGGTAAAGAATTGGTGTTCACCGGTGTGTGGTGATGGTCATTGGGTCGGTGTGATGATTCTAGGCTCAGTGGCCTGATTTGTGTTTGTTTGTTTGTTTTTTACAGTTTTTCTACCTGCGTAGAGTAGAAAATTAGGTTGGAGGATGACCTGGCCTCCTGATTCTTTGGCCCTGATGAAGACTTTTCTGAAGAGTCAAAACTAGGGCATTGTAGGCCATAGCGGCCTGGTGGATCTATTATTACAAAAGAACTGGTAAAAATAGATATAGAGATGTGCCCTCATTAGGCATCTAGTTGGACTCATTTTGAGTGTTTAGATGCCACCACTGAATTGATATCTAAAGGCATATCTCATTTTCTGAGAGATTAGTGGTGTCTGCCAGACTATGGATGTGGACTATGGGTCTCAGGTGATTTTATGAACATTATGACATTTGTTTAATGTATGAATTCTATGGAATACATATGCATTCTTTGTAAACAGAAGCTTTTCACTTTAGGAAATGTTGTTCGTTTAAACCACACATACATGTTTGTGGATTTATTTTTACCCATTAATCTATAGGATTACTTTTAATACTCTGTGATGTCAGTTTTGGTGGATTATGTTTTGTACTTCTTAACAAACTGTTTTGGAATTTGCTACAACACAGTTTTGTCTAGCTGGGTGCAATCCTAGGTTTTGTTCTTTCCGCCACGTACTGGAAACGGAAATGTACTGATACACATACAGTAATAGGTGTATGCAGAAGC
This sequence comes from Ambystoma mexicanum, assembly GCF_040938575.1. NCBI lineage: Eukaryota > Metazoa > Chordata > Amphibia > Caudata > Ambystomatidae > Ambystoma > Ambystoma mexicanum. Next base: position 1,058,639,221 of record NC_090927.1, read on the forward strand.
TTCTGTAAGCAATTCAATATACTGATCCAGTCCAGGAGAAAAGTTGTGTTTATAGTCTGGTATTAACTGTTGGCATAAAACTTGGACATAGTTTCAAACTTAATGTTGGTGCCCTTGTGTATAACATTCATGGTCATGCCAATGCATGTTCCACGAACAAACAGAAGTTTACTTTCTTTGGTATATCCGGTGATGAATCTTGTGGTGGTATCTTTATTAGACCTCCATTCATTGTTTTAGTTAAACATTATGCTTGACTGTCTTTATGACTTATTCAGAGTAGCCTCTTTCTAGAAAACATTTTCTAATGCTATCAAATTCTAGCTCACATGACATTTCTTCACTATCATTTCGAAGTCACCCTCACAAATTCTTCCGTAGGAATATTGGTTACAGTGTCCCAATGATGACAGCTTGTCACATGTAAAGTGGCATTTAATTCTTTTGGTTTCTGATAAGTCCATTAGTCTCTATTCTGTTTTCTTTCATGCTAATTGTTATATTTAGAAAATTAAGTGTCTGCTTATGATGGTTGGGACTAACCTCTATGCTGAAATCATTGTTGTCCAATAATACAGTGTATTCGCTTAGTTTTTCGTGTGTTCCATTCTGAATCATAAATATATCATCAATGAACATCACAAAAATATGATGTTAGATATGAACTTGTTATCATTTAGGGTGTGTGTGATTTCAAATGTGGCCATTAATAAATTGGAAAGTAGGGTGCAAATCAAGAACCCATTGCTATTCCATTCATGTGTTTGTAGATTGTTTTATTAAATGAGAAATGCTATTTTCCATTGTAAATTGAAAGATCTCCTTGAGCAATTAAGCATGAAGCAAATATGTAGCTTACTGATCATTATTAAATTAACCTATTTTATCTAATACTAATTTGTTGTTGATAGAAGTATACATTGTGTTCACGTCCTTTCTTGCCAAGATGAAATTCTCATTCCAAGTCATCTCATTAAGCATCTGAAAAAAATCCATGGTGTCTCTTATGCATTATTTCAGATTATATACCAAAGGTCTGAGAATGTTATCATTGTACTTGGGGATATTTTTAGTTATTCATCCAATACTGCTATCAATTTGACTCCTAGATGCTTTATATACTTTTTTTCATGCACTTTTCATAATAAGTATATAGTTTGGTATTTTGGGATATTCATTAGTTAGAACATTCCTTCCCTCATCTGAGATTAAACCCTTTTTGTACCATTTACCGATAAGACTTTTTGCAGATCCTCTAGTGGAAGTAACTGAATTATCTTTTTGTATTATGTAACAGTCTGGTGAAATTAGTTGTTTCTAAGCCATATTAATGTGGTTTACCTTGTTAAGGACTATGCCTTTATTTGCCTCCTTGATTATGATATATTCATAACTCAGAAGTTTATCCAATCTATTTACAGAGTTTTAGTTAAATTGTCACTGTTCCTATTATGTCTACTGTACCTGTTGTCAATGATTAGCTGGATATCTCTTTTTCATAGCTTTGTAAAATGTATCAATCAAGATATATTGTGCCAAACGAGGGGTGAATTTGGATTTGCTTTTGAGTTTAGTCTCCAATATGGTACCTGTGTCTATATTTAGCTCTTTTATTAATTGTGCACTAGTAATATTGGTCGCTTATTCCAAAGATAAGAGCAATTGTGTGTCTTTAAGATCTATGTTTTCAAAGAAATCTTTATTTATGAAACCATCACAGTGCATATTCATACATTCAAATAAAAAAAGGCACCAGTATAGATTATCCCGTTCCCAAATAAATCATCCCACACCATGGAAACTAAGGCAGAGTACAGTAACTCAGGGGGAAAAAAGTGCATACATTATGGAAATACTCTCTGTCGTCGCCAAATATGCATGTCTCAATGCCCATATAGAACTCATAATGACCTATCGAGATTAGTTGAAAGACTCATCAGGTACTGCTTAAAAGGTTCCCAATAGATCTTTTAAGTAGCTAATCATGTGTACATATTTCTCTATTTGAGTCGTAGCTTATTTATGGTGAAAACATTTGTAAGTTTCAATTTTCTGATGAATGTTAACAGATCTATTTGGATGTGACTGCAGTTATTATGCTATTTAGGTCAAACAACAGAAGACATAAATCCACAGAACAAAGAGGCCAAGAAAAACATGTGGGGACACTCAACCCCCAAAACTGTGAGTGACATGGTACTAAGGATATAGCCTAACAAAGGAGCTTTGACTTGATGATCATACATCCCCAAAAAAATGTGGTGCTTGAATCTAAGCCAAAGACACTGTATTGTTGAGTTATATTTTTATTAATGAGAAGTGGTGACTCTTCCAGGAAGGGATCCTTGAATTAAGGGTTCCAAAACTCGCAAATGTGTTGCTTAAACAAACAGAGAAACAATCCTGATTCTTGGGTAGAGTGCCTACTTTGCCCAAGAGAGGCAAATGCCCTTGTTAGATATTTAGAGAAAGCTTCTAAGGACCTGGGCAGTGGTTGTGAAACATTTTATTTGATTTGTCTCACTGCTGTAGTTACCCCTCATAAACATGTTTGTGCCTGTCTGGTTTGTATCCCACCAGGTTTTAGATATAGTCCTGTTTTGATTCTGGACCTCACAAATTGCCTCCCTGCTGGATTTCTATTTTGGAACCTCTCATGTGGTTTTTCACACATCCTTTCATTCTCATTGTTTTGTGCATTTTTGCTTTATTTCCTTTTTTCTACAAATCATTTAACTCTATAGGGTATTTTGTGAGGTTCCCTAGCTTACCACAAAGCACGGGCTAGACTCAAATTGGGATAATTTGCTGAAACCAAAAACAGCGCTTATGGTTGCACTAGGGCACAATTTCTCTAGCTTATTTGTATTGCATTGGTGTTTCAGTGTAATTACTCAGAACAGACTTACCAGGTCACCTGAAAAAGAATGTGTTAATAACATGGGGAACCAGCTTGCAATTCCCCGTACTTTATTGGGGGGCTCTTGGAGAGACTCAGGTTCTGATACAGCGCTGGACATGTAACATCTCATCATGGAAATATGCATACAATGAACAGCCACCATGGCCTTCAGTGTTGATATATATTTTCTCAAAATATGGACAATGCACAATTGTAATTTATCAGAGTCATTAGAAATACAAAGAGAGAGCACATTTAGCAATAAACAAGGTCAATTCAGGTTTCACACATTACCGCCTGCACGCTGCAAAGCTCAATGGATGCAAAGGTATTCTGAAATCCTTTTTTACAAAACCTCCCACAAGGACACTTGGCAGGCGAAGACAGGGTTACCAATGAAGCTTTGGCCTACTTCTAAATGTTTTTTGTCACTTTGAAACTGGTTGCTCACATGCAAAACTCACACCAGCTAAATTCTATTGCACACAAACAGAATGTAATTTCCTCACTTTGTTAGTGATATGCTTACCAATATGCCTGAGGGATCTTGCTTGTAACACCAGCAAGAGATACCTCTCCATGAACTGGGCTCTGGGCTGCTTATCTGTCTCTCTCTGGGCACACCCCCCTTCTTCAATCGCAGCAGGTCTATGTCACAGGCAGCTTGGATGTCTGTCTCCTCTCTCTGCCACCCATCTTCTCCCTCTATTGGCAGCAAAAAACACAGCCATTCTCTAATTGCAACTTTTTAAACTCCTTCTGCACTCCTCCTTCCAAGGTATATCTTCCTACAGAAGGCATACCATATTCCTGCCTCTTGCAGTGATGTCATCCCATCTATCAAACACCTCCTCACCGATGCCAGGCCCCCTAGAATCTTCCAGAAAATGAACACATGTCCCGATCCTGTCACCTTTGCACAAAGTTTAGCGCAACAAGCCTGGATGGCTTAGTTGAAACATTGTTACTTCCAGTTTCTTACACAAACAATGGATCTAGTTTGCTGCATACTCCATGATTTCTAACCCTCAAGTTTTCCATCTCAAAAGCAGCTTTAATTCTGCAACTTGCTCTCTAAGCTGCATTTTAGGGCATGGGTCTGCAGTCCCATTTAGATCCCATTGTGCACCCTAAGTTTGCACCAAATGCTATGGTGAGTTTTGAGCATTAGCAACCAGTTGCAACTGACGAAAAACATTTGAAAGTAGGTCAAAGATTCATTGGTAACCCCGTCTTCACATGCCACATGTCCTTGTGGGAGGTTTTGTAAAAAAGGATTTCTGAATACATTTGCATCCATTGAGCTTTGTAGAGTACAGGTGGTAATGTGTGAAACCGGAATTGACCTTGTTTATTGCTAAATGTGCTCTCTCTTTGTATTTCTAATGACTTTGATAAATTACAATTGTGCATTGTCCATATTTTGAGAAAATATATATAAACGCAGAAGGGTGTGGTTTTAAAAAGAAACGTGCAGCTGTTCATTGCGTGCGTATATCCATGACAAGTTGTTACCTGCGCCAGAACGTGAGATTCTCCAAGAGGCCCCTGATAAAGTACAGGTGATTACAAGCTGATTCCCCATGTTATTTACACATAATTTTCAGGTGACCTGTTAAGTCTATTCTGAGTAATTACACTGAAACACCAATGCAATACCAATAAGGTGGTGAAATTGTGCAACCCTAAGCCCTGTTTCAGGTGACCTGGTAAGTCTATTCTGAGTCGTTACTCAGGAGGATAGCTAAGGGGCAACGTGCTCGCCTTGGAAGCAAGACAACACGGAGCAACACAGGTTTGATCCCCGGGTCCGTGCTTAGAAACCTCTGGGTATTAAGCACGTTATAAATAACCTATCATATCATAACTACCAATGCAATACAAATAAGGTAGAGAAATTGTGCGCCTAGGGCAACCCTAAGCCCTGTTTTTGGTTTCCGCAAATGATTCCAATGTGAGTCTAGCCCCGTGTTTTGTGGTAAGCTAGGGAACCTCACAAAATACACTATAAATGTATGGTGCATTGGCCGGGAATGGCTGTGAAGTCCTCCATTGGACACCGTCTTTCATGCCTTTGTTGATCATTTGTCCTCTATCGTCAGTTGTGTTTGTTACTTCTTTTATATCCACATTTTCCTGTATTCATGCTCTCATTCCCCTCATCCCCTACACTCTGCAGTTGGAATAGTTCACATTTTTCTAAAGATAAGGCAATTATTTTGGTGTTTTGGTATTCATTGGTGGGTTGATAAACAGGTACAGGTTTTCTATGATTTGTAAATCTTGTTGAAAATGTTAATTTATCTGAGGAAGTCATTAATGATTTAATCTCTTTGAATAACCACATCCGTACTATCACCATTATTTGCTGGAGCCACATGTCTTCCTGCTCCATGTCCATCTGCCCATTTCCTTTTGTCCCTCATCAGGTTTGTTGTGTCCTGCTTGGGCAAGGCCACATTGTGCCCGATGAGGATGTTCTGCAGCATTAGAGTCATCAGAACAATCTTGTGACTTGTGTACATTAGGAACAGTTCTTGAACCTGCTCAGTGGTATTCGGGTGGCTGATGGGTTCCTAACTGCAGCGTTTCTGCTTTGGAGTCAAAGGCTAACGTAGGGTGTCATGAGCCATGTTTGTAGTGGATATACATAGTCTCCTGTATGAAGGCGTGATGGTGGGTATGAGTCAGCAGGCGCACACATATGGGTCGCAGACCAATGTGCTTAGATATTGGGCTGCATGTGTCTGTTGTGGAAAAAATATTCTTGCTGCGGGGTGGTAGATGCATAAAATCATTTTGCCTTGGGCTGGTTTAAGGATTCTGAAGAAACGTGTCGGTGTAACGCCATGTGCCATGGTGTTTTGGAATGTACCACTAGCATGTAAATGCAGGGCACCAAGCCGCTTCAACAGGGAGGTATTGCTGCCCTGATCTCAATGTTTGGATCAATGTCATCTGGGATTTTAGAGAAGGTCCCATTGGTTGGGGGACAAGGGCTATTTGGCAGTTTTATGTAAGAAATCATTTTTTGTGTGGAATTTGGAATGACTGATCGGGGGAGGGAGACATGCATCATTTAATGGTTTTGAAGAGTCCTTTGCTTTTATTGTTTGTTATGGTAATGGGCATATTTGGGGTATCAGACCTCCCCACTTTTAAGTACTGTAATAGCACTGTAGCTGTTAGTATTACCCTCTTTACTGATGCACAATTAATCGACCTTGATGGATGAAGGGATCGGTCTGTCCTACAGGATTGGAACTTGTGAATCAGAGGTGCGCACTTAACCACTGAGCTATTCACCCTTCAGCAAAGGTCAGCCTCATGTGGGCCATGTAGTGAGAGTTAACCCTGGTGAGGTATTTTGGTCATATTTGGCTGTGCAAGGCTCCTTGTTGATGGGGGTTGGCACGTTGATGTTGGTGAATTCTTGTAAGTAAGAAAGGTGGGAAGGTTTGATCAGCCTAGCTGGCAATTTCTTAGGCGCTTAGCCTTGGGAGTTGACAAGTGTACACCTAACAATGCCAACCACAGTATATGTTAGACGTTTGTTTTGATGAATTCCATATTTAAGCATTCTCTCCAAAGTTTCGGGGTATATTCAAAACTCTATGGTCTCATGAAACTGTAGACTTGAGTTTTCTACGTAAAATGGATGATACAATGACCATACAATAGTCCTTTGAGAAATGAAGGATAACGTGGTATTATCTGAACGGGCTGCAGAACCGTCTTGCTTCTGCCCATTCTGCCACTGAAGTAATCAGGTTTTCTATTTGCCTCAAACATTTTACAATGAAAGGTGGCATTTTCTGCTGCAGTGGTTGTTGTTTGCAATCATTAATCACTATTGCGTTCAGAACACATTGTCAAAAAGCGATCTGTCACACTTGGGGACCAAACCCGTCTAAAAGAATAGAATTCTAATCTTTCAGGAAAACATATGAGCGATGGGTAGCGTGAGAACAGGTGGTGAAAGGCTGAGAATAAATAAGCCCTTGCTTCTAACATAAGAGCAGCGGGGTGCCAGCAGAGCAGCACTGGATATCAGTATTGAGGGTTTGGCCTCTGCCGTTGCCTCTTATGCTACATTTTATAGAAAGCCATACACTGGGGCTCATTTCAAGTTTGGCTGTAATTCGGTGGTTGTTAGAGCGGCTTTAGTCCCCATTTATGGAGTCCGTAGGACTTAATTGAGGATTTTCGGCGGAGTTACCACTTGGTAATTCCAATGGTGGCAATGCCACCAAAAAGTATACTTTGGCAGGCAGGAACAATGGGGGTAATTCCGTAACCGTCGCAAAGAAAGTGTTGGTAATGGAATTAGCGCCACTTGTTTACCACACCACCAAACTCGGAATGAGCCCATTGTGTCGCAGCACCACAATTGTTACTCGAAACGTTGCAGACCTTGCCACTCTGTCAGTTCCAATGAATTGACTACAACGTCTGTCGATGAAAACATCACAGGGGAAAATGGGCTATCAGTGTTCATATCAATAGCATGAGCGATTGCAGCAATAACACACAGATTCCCCCCGTATGCACGGGATTACTCTGCAGAAGGCTTTGTGTTGAGGCTAATGACATGTAGAGGTTGCACAGTCTCCCAACGACGTTACATTGGAGCAGGGCCAAACAACAGTTATTCAGCAGTCATTCTTGCTCGATGTTTCTCAGCCCTATGTCCATGCCTGTGCCTTGGAGTTTGTAACCCTGAACCTAAATCATGCAGTGTAAGAGAAACTGACAACTGTCCCAACCAGATGTTGCTTTCAGTGGTTTCTGCTGGGGCTTTATTGAACGTAAAACAATAAAAAAAAAACATACACTTAGGATGCAGGGAAAAATGTATGATGGAGACAAATAGGGGGCGAATGGGTAAACGTGTGAAATATAGATAATGCGCTGACAATATAACAATATGACAACGCATTAAATTAAACGTACCCCACTTTGCAAATTCAATCACACCAGAAACAACCTACAGAAACCTCCATGCCGGCCCATGCATTGGCGTTGTCCATCTCTTTCCCCATACTATTGGTTTAACTCCCTCAAAATATAGAAGATGTCCTAACTGAGCACCTCAGCGTGTGGCTTGCGTGTGATTCCATTTGCTTTATGTAATGTGGATCGACTGTGAAAAGCCTTCTTCAGGGATCAAGTACTGTATCCTGATGATGATAGTAGAAGCTAAGCAAAGTAGCTGAAAGCATACTAGATATCCCAATGAAGGAGATCCCGACTACAAAACAATATAATGATGCCCTTCCAGATTCTACTTTCTATTTTACAGTGAGTCCCATGTAGCCCAATAACTTGTCCACCTTCACCCAGCTGATTAGGGGGACCTATACAAATATTTAACAGCCCTTGGATTGTCTGACGCACCCCGAAAAAATTCACTCATTTGATTTAATAAAACGCACACTCTTCTGACACCCTGTAGCTTCCCTCTTATACATATTTAATAGATCTCTTATTTGAAAGGGTTTAGAATATATCCTAGTCCACTTTGTTCTGTGTCCTTCATGGACTGTTGCTCTTGCTCGTCCCCACAGAACTGAATCTCTCGGTAGGATAGCACAGGGGCAACGTGCTCACCTTAGAAGCAGGACGACACAGAGCAACACAGGTTTGATCCCCGGGTCTGCGCTTAGAAACCTCTGGGTATTAAGCGTGTTATAAATAACCTATCATATCAATGTAGAGGAGTCCCCCAACTCCTTTTTAATTCATTTCACCCAACCTGATTAATCGCTGGGGAGGTCTCCCACAGAGGTCAGTAGACGTCCAGAACATTCCCTAGAGTGTAAGGAATAGCTCATTCTCAACCAGATATTTTAGAAATGTACGTATGTGTGTGTGTGTGTGTGCGTACGTGCGCGCGCACGTTTTATGGGGAAATAAAGCATTTGGGATATACAGTATATCTGTTTATCTATAATGATATAGTGTGGTCTATACATTATCAGGGTGTGATTAAAGGTATATTTTATCCAGAACCTACGTTTTAAAAGCCAGTTCAAATGTAGTTACATTTACATTTATAAAGAAAAAATGTGGGTGATGAACACAAGTGTACTAGACATTAAAAAAAATAGAAAATAAAATGGTAAGGCAATTTTCCAACACTGAACTTCTTTGCACCAACAGGGAGTACTCTTCAGTGGTAAGGATTAACCCTTCTCCTGTCTACGGAAATAGCAAGCTTCATTCTCCTAGAAATACCAGGTTTACCGATGCTTTTGTCCACTGAGTCACAGACCCGGCACTGTGGCTAGTAGTTTATTTGTTTGGGCTGTTAGGGAGCGCTTGTACCATCTATAAACCGATAATATTGCATTATAGTACAGATAAGGAGACATGGCATATGAAGAGGGATGCAAAGCATGAAGGTGTTGTTTGGTTATTTGCCCACCCATTGTCTTCCCATGGCCCTGCTAATTCCAATGGCAATTCCCACCCAGTTCCTGCCCCTCTCCAGTCAAAACACCTCCTCATTGGAGCTCTTTGAGCTTACTTTAATCAAGCATTGCGATCACACCTTTTATTCAAAGTGCCTGCCAGTGTTTTTTTAAAGCAGTCTTCTGAGAGTTAATTACTTAATTGGACCTCTAAAAAGCAAAACTGGTGTGCAAAAGGTATTAACCAGGTTTGCAGTCAGACACTCGATTTATAAGCACTATGTGTGTTCTTCACTGAAGTCCTGTTATACCCAAGCCAAAACTTTTGGCTTTGCCAAGGCTGGTTTTAAATTATTGGGCATATGCCAGGCACTGCTATTAGATGCCCAGGTAGTCATATTATCCTGCACCTGCTACCATCAATTGCCAGTTAATACCACTATGGCAGGGCCTGGCAAGTGCCTTTCACATGCCTACACAAAAGCCCAAACTGTTGGCATTGCCAGTGCTTGTTAATTAGGGGAAGCAGAAGTACGACAGTATTCTGATGTCAAACAAGCCTTAAAGGTAAATGGTTTGAGGCAGATAGGGGTAGGGGGGCATGTCCGATGTTAGCTAACATTTTTCACACCGCACTTTGATAATAAATTTGGTTTTAGACAAACAATGTTGAGATTGCTGTTTTTATGTTTTTATCTTCAATACATGTGCAGAACATGGCAACATGTATGTTTGGAGGTTTCCTTAGGGTGTATCGAGTGAGCCTTGAACCCTGAACATATCTGTGTGAAATACTCTTGATGTTTTTATTATTTTCCTTGTTTGTATATTCTTTAATGTTTTTTTAGAAATGTACTGATTTTATGAATGTGTATTTTTGCACATTTGCACTCTGGTGGTTTTTTACCGAATCAAGTCTTTGTTGTTTTACTAGGTGAACCCATTTAACTAACAGATCTCCGGCTTGGCAAAGTAGTTTAAATTGTAGTAATGCAATGGTCTTTTCAGATAATTTAATAACAGTTTGTAATTTATGAAAAACCTGTGCTCAAACCACTGTAAATGGACCCTCTTTCTGATATTCGAAATTTGTGATACATCTTTCCAGTTAGGCGGTGCACAATCAGCTTCTTTGCGGGTTTGGAAAATGGGGGGCTTAGATATCACAATAGTGAACTTTACTGGTGGGATAGGAAAGTGCACAATGGGAAGAAGATTGTTATTGAAGCCCAGAGCTGTAACTTAAGATAGATGATTTGAGGTATATTAAAGAAGTTGGGCCCAAAAGGGCAGGTTTAACTCAGGGTAGGGTTGATGTGTAAGACAGATGTTGAAATCAGGACCCAATTCCACCCAATTTAAAATGGCCATGCTCTCATAAATTAGTGGTTATTTTATGGAGTAGCCATTAACAGCATCTTATACGAGCTATAGAGGAATTTGGGAAAATGTAACAGCAGCTGTGATAACTTCAGATTAGGGAGACCGAAGGAGGGTACCTCTGGATATACTGAATATCCTAGAAGAACAAGAAATGTAATTGGTGTCCTTTTACAGCTTGTTTCCCTTAGGGAGAATCTGCCAAAAAGAACCTGGCTGCAGCTGCAGATTGAACCCTCTCAGCTGGATGCTAAAATGATATTCTAGTAACACTAGACGTAACATCATTATATATGAGCATCACACAAATGAGTTGCATTCAGGTTCTGGAATAATACCTTAATAAATGTACAACAACCTTGAACGCAGTACATACGGCATTCATCCTGGAATGTACCAGAATAGCCCTTACAGAACATCTCTTTCTATATGAAGGGTCCTTCTTTAATCAAAAACATGGCACGATCCTGGACGCAGCTTTTTCTCCGGATCTTGCGAATCTGTATATGGACAATCTAGAAACACATTCAATTTACCATAAAGATAACCCCCATCAAGACAATTTAAGCAGCTGGCATTGGTACATCGACTATGGGCCTCATTCCGAGTTTGGAGGTAGCCATGGTGCTATTTGCGCCATGGCTGCCTCCAAACCCGGGTCCGTGTCCGGTCTGGGTGAATGAGGACTTACCGGGACATTCCGACCTGTGCGGTCCTGGTAAGTCCCCATTCACCCGACCATTCCCCATTCTCATTTGAGCCCCCATAGGGCTCAACGGGAATGGGGAAGGCACTGATTATGGGCCTGCTAATAGTAGGCCCGTAATTAGCGCCCTGGTCCCTTAGCGGGACCTGAAAAGGACGTGTGGTTCGACCACACGTCCCTTGCGGTTCCCGCTAAGGGACCTTAGAATTGGGTGGTAAGGGATTACCGGCACCGAGACCGGTATCACTTACTGCCCAACTTGGAATCAGGCCCTATGTTTTTATGATTTGGAAGGGGTCTGTCCCGGAACGTGAACAGTTTGTGATCTTGCTAAACAAACAGAATGAACACATCAACTTCACATTTAGCCATGACAAAAATAGAATGCCTTTTTTGGATTTAGAAATCGTGAAAACGACCAGAGGCACTCTGGAAACTGTACTGTTTAAGAAACCAACTGACAAAAATATGCTTCTGCAGTACGATAGTTTCCATCCTCTTAGTTTAAGTGAAAACCTACCAATAGGTCAATTCCTAAGAATACGTAGGAACTGTACACAACTAGCCGACTTTGAACAGCATGTCAAAGCTCTAAAATCACGACTGAGAGATTGGCCTATTCACAAAAGACCATACAGACATCATACAAAAGGGCACAACATGCAAATAGAGAAGTTTGTCTCACCCCACAGAAAAAGACTGGTTTAGAAAAAATCGTGTGTGTAAGTACCTTTAGTCCTATTAGCAACGGCCTAAGGAAGACAATTCTAAAACACTGACACATTATTAAAACACCAGACTATAATCCTGCACCCCAAAGATTTGCCTTCAAAAGGCAGACAAATCTAAAGGACACACTAGTACACACCTATCCCAATAATGAGAAGGCCCAGACAAGACAACTCTGGGGGCCTCCCACCAGTGGTAGGTCATTTCAGGTGTGGGAAGTGTTCGGTATGTCCGTTGACAAAAGACATTAAAAGCATCAACCTTAGAGGGAAAGAGTGGAGATTTAACAACTTCACCAATTGCATGACTCAGTGGGCACTGTATGTATTATGTATGTATAATATGCCCATGTAACCTTATTTACATCGGTAAAACAAAGCGTCAAGTACGCCAACGCATCTGTGAACAGAGATCGTGTATTAGAAATAAAGTTGAAAATAAACCCTTAGTGGCACATTATACAAAGCAGCAACACACACCAACAGACATCTTTTGGTTCATGATCCAAGTAATGAAGACATCAGCTAGAGGGGGGGATTGAGATCTGGAATTAAAGAAATGTGAACAACAGTGGATTTACAATTTAGATACGGTTAAAAATGGTGTAAATTCATTGGTGGAAAGGGGCATCTTCATGGGAAACTAAAACATTTAGGTGCATAAACTATACTTGCACTAGAATAGCATAAACTATACTTGCACTAGAATATGAGAAGCCAGAACAAGAAAAGTGATGGAATATTCTTCCTCTGTAAACTTATCCTTTGGTGTAAGAACATATGAAAAAAGAAAAAGAAATACAACTGTCTGCATGTTGTAAGATAGTAAATCAGGTGGAGTCACTGACTTATGTAGTAAAACATCAATCCACGACTAATACTGTGCATTTTTATGTAGAAATAATAGAAGGAAATAAAACAGACATTATAAAAAGATTCTCTACTATGTTTGACAGCTCAAAGACAAGATATAATGTCTCAATTAGTATAAAAGATGGCACCGTGGCCGCGCCATCAAGATAAAGCTATATCCATGGTGCAGTAGTTAAACGTCAGATGATATCCATAATGCGATCATTTGATTCAACCAAATGGATAAAAAATGTGTAAAGCAAGCCGCGGGCCGTTTAGGAGTTTGCCTGACAACAGTGGACGCGAGCAAATTAGAGAGGCCATTTACAACAAAAAGGTAAGCAAACACTGCACCGCGCTGAGCGCATTATAACTTGTACAGCAATGCAAGGCATGTATTATCCAGATCGGCAAAGAACAGCATTCCACGAGTCTAAAGAAAATCGATGACAATGGAGTGTGGTGATTAATATATCCATAACAAACGTAGCTGACATTATGTAAAAAGAACTTGGCGACCTAAACAAGGGCCAAGTAACTAAAGACACAGTAAGTCTGCATTAATGATAGATAGCATGTGACCAATGTCTCTGTATTTTTACAGATACAACAATTAAACAACCAGAGAATGAGAGAACACGTTTGTAAATTGGCACGACTATATGGTGCGAAATAAGAAAAAGGAAAAGACAGTCATGTAGTATCAGGTCAGTACAATAGAAATGACAGGTAAGGCCAAATTATACAACACACATCAATGATGAATAAGGCAAAAACGTTATAATTTTTTGTAGGTAGATACAAACAACATGTCATCTGCAGAGTCAATGCAGCAGTAATTTTGCTTGACCAAGAAGCTCAGGTCTAAATGCTCTGAAGAAACAGGTTAGTGACCACAAGAGGCTGTAAATATACAGTCACCCACATTATATCCTCCAGTTTTTAATTCGTTTTTATGTTTTGTATTTTTTAGAGTGTGCAATACAACAATACGCAGGGGGGTTCCTGTGATTCAATCCTAAATACAAAGACATTTCTGTGTCCTGAAGATGGCCAAAAAAGATCACAAAATGCGCCAGAGATAGCGTCCAATTTAAAAAAAAGGCTGAAACATATGTAAACCATTTATGAAGCATGAAATATTGAGCCTCACTCATTTGGAGATCATACTGAAAGCTCTCCATGTATAGACTAAAGCCTGTGATGTATATAGAACAAAACAATTTATAATAACTAAAGTGATCTGTGTTTGTCTTTTGATTGTCCTATATAACGACCTCCAAGAAGGATAATTTCTGTTGAAGAAGGACTTAGGTCACATACTAACCCCACTTTTGAAAACACAATTCTGTAATGTTTTATATAAATAGTCTTAATTGATTTTATGTGTGTTTTGTGAAGATCAAACACAATTCTAATGTTGAAATAAATGGTTGGAGATAATGTTGGCAACCTCATTACCAATAATCTGTGATAAGGTTGAATAGTGGTACACTAACTCATACAAAACAGACTTAGAGGGGTAATCAGTCTTTTGTTCTATTATTTTTCTCTTATATCCGTCCCACTGCTAGGACTGATCCCCCGACAATAAAAAACAGGGAAGCACCCAAAAAGTATTGCTGCTAATGATTCACTACACAAATGTGTGGCAGGCATGTGACTCCAGAGGGACACTGGATTCCAGTGCCTGTCGCTGCTTCATGCAGTGATCACGTCTTGCTCTGCACCATGCATGCATGCACAGCTCAGACCAGCAACGGCAGCCACCATGATATACATTGCTGCCATTATTAAAGTGGCCCCCCATAGACTGTGCCTGCGTTTCAACAGTTGTGGATCAAGCAGGCACTGTCAGCACGAAGCCAACTCATACACACAGATCAGAAAACGGATCAGTTTGGATGGACTTTGGTTACTTTCAGGGGGCCTCATTACGACCCAGGCGGTAAGTTACCGCCTGGGTCGTACCTTTACCACCATGACGTAAACTACGTTTACGCCATGGTGGCTGGCGGACTTACCGCCCCATTCCGAGGTGAGTGGGGCAGTAAGTCGCCATTAACCCATTTACCCTTCCCCATTCCCATTTTTGCCCCATAGGGCATAATGGGAGTGGGGAAGGCGTTAATTACGCCACCGTAAATTACGGTGGCGTAATTAACAACAAGGTCCCTTAGCGCCATGGATTTTAACACCTGCTAAAAGCAGGTGTTAAAACCTCCATGGCGCTAAGGGTCCTCGGAATCAGGCGGTAAGGGTCGGCGCTGTTTCCGCCGCCGTAAACCCCTTACCGCCTGGGTCCTAATGAGGCCCAGGGAGTGGTAACCCCCAACTCGGCTTCAGAGTTGCCTCACTTTGTTCCCGCTTTATGTGGAGAATAATTGAAGTGTGGATCAGGCGTGTAGCTTGGCACAGAATCACAATTTCCACACATTTACTGTGCGATCTGCTTGATTGAGAAAGAGGCTCTAAGTGTGTTTGTTTACATCACAGGGATACATTTTTACTGCCGCATTTTAGAGCACATATCTCCAGGGGATGCGTGAAAGATTGCATGATGAGATGAAATATTGATTTCTATGAATTACCCCCTATTAGGGGTAATTCATAGAAATCAGCGCACAAGTGGCGCACGCCGCTGGAACACAGTGTGCGCATGCAGCAGTCTGCGCCAGCTGCGTGCGCCAAAATCCATTTCCGCGCGTATTCATGGATTCTAACATCCATAACGAGCTGTGGTGCAGAGTGGCGCAGCGAACCTGCAGCAGTGCCAGTTACGACCCCAACCCTGCCCCATGCGCCATGAACAGTACACAAATCCCGTACATGGTGCACAGGGCAGTGGACCAGCATACAGCCCCCGAACCATGAAAACGTCTGTAAAACTCCCCGCGCACCCCTCCGAATACACAAACCCTGCTCGCAGCGGGGTGCGCGTGGAGTATCACACACGACAGGCCTTGTGCGAGCGGGGTACGTGTATTTCGGGGGTGCGCATGGAGAATCACACGCGATAGGCCCTGTGCAAGCGGGGTACATGTATTTCGGGGGTGCGCATGGAGAATCACATGCGATAGGCCCTGTGCGAGCGGGGTACATGTATTTCGGGGGCGCGCATGGAGAATCACATGCGATAGGCCTTGTGCGAGCGGGTACGTGTATTTCGGGGGTGCGCATGGAGAATCACACGCGATAGGTCCTGTGCGAGCAGGCTACGTGTATTTCGGGGGTGCGCGTGGAGAATCACACGCGACAGGCCTTGTGCAAGCGGGTACATGTATTTTGGGGTGTGCATGGAGAATCACACGTCATAGGCCCTGTGCGAGCAGGGTACGTGTATTTCAGGGTTGCGCGTGGAGAATCACACGCGATAGGCCCTGTGCAAGTGGGGTACGTGTATTTCGGGGGTGCGCGTGGAGAATCACACGTGATAGGCCCTGTGCGAGCGGGGTATGTGTATTTTGGGGGTGTGCGTGGAGAATCACACACGACAGGCCTTGTGCGAGCGGGGTATGTGTATTTCGGGGGTGCGCATGGAGAATCACACGCGATAGGCCCTGTGCGAGCGGGGTACGTGTATTTCGGGGGTGCGCGTGGAGAATCAAACGCGACAGGCCTTGTGCGAGCGGGTAAGTGTATTTTGGGGGTGCGCATGGAGAATGTGGGCCAGAAGACGGCAGGGAGAACGACTGGCGCATAGTCTCCACAGAGGAGGAGAGGTCCGCCAGAGTGCGCGACACATGTAGGAACCCACCGACCATGGCCCATCCCAACTGTGCCACGTTGCCACGCAGCTCTTCGTGATGGCGTGCGTGGTTCCGCCAGGAAGCACACACGTCATCACGAATGACACGCGTGTGCAACGCGACACCAATCAGGATGGAGCCCATACGGTCATTGGACTCCTCGTCCGCAGGTAGTGGAGAGCCAGATGACGTGGGCCTCCCCCTACCTGCGGCGGGCCTGGGACGGGGCATCCCTGCTGGTGCATGGTGGTGCAGTCACAGGGTCAGGGACAGTGACATGCACAGGCCCCTCCGCGGCGACCTGTGCTGCCTCCTGCCCCTGGCCCTGAACTGCACCACTTGCACCAGTGGTACTACCCGCACCAGGCCCCATGTGCGGCTCAGTAGCAGGCTCCTGCTCCTCTGTGGAGACCACCAACCTGGATGTCTCCGCACCATCTTCCGCTATTGCATGCCCCTGTGGGGGCTCACCCGGCCCTTCCGTTACAGCCGTAGTGGCAGACATGGCACCAGTCCCCTAGCTCCCGAATGATGGCAATACCTGGGAGGGTGGCTGGGCTTGCGTCGCCGCCCAGTGGAGGCATCCCTGCCACTTAGCTCCACAGCGCCGTCTCCGCCCTCTTCTTCACTCAACGCTGCGTAGAGGGAGACATAGAACACAAGCATCAGGGTACTGTACAATAGTCCCCTAGACAGGAAGTAATAACATATGAGTGGCACTGTAAAATGTCACTTCCATCCTGTCCCTCCACAACACATGGGTCAATGGCAAGACAGGCACGGCGCATGCAATCAACATCAGCATCCATGTACAAGGGCCTCTATTGACATAAATGTTGCCTTGAAACTCACATGCATCATGGCTCATACTGATTCCATGCACACACGTCACCGGAGGGTCATGCATCATGGCTCGTATACCACATACACAGTGGATACAAGGGTGACCAGACTGCATAAGTGAATCTACACATCGTCACGGACATATGTCATGCATCCATGGTGTTTCAAAGTCACACACAAGCTTCTCAGACACACAGACATGTACACCATACATGTACATGAGAGCAGCACCCATCTCTCACCCCCCATCCATGTCTAAGAACAGGGACAGGCATGCATTCATGTGTGCATTCCGCATGCTGCTCCCCATGTTGCATTGGAACACATGCACCATCCATGTGGTTCATGCATTACTGGTCTCACATGCATTACCATGATGTCCCTGCACACACACACATCCATACATGGCATATGTTACACATACAAGCAAGTAGCTGACTACCAGCACACTGCAACATGCCCGGTTTCACACAGCAATGCATGGCCACTTACCGCTCAACTCCAGACGGGTCTTCCTCTGAAGGATCTGGGCGTGGAGTGCTGGGCTTATGCGTTCCAGGACCCTCATCTGGATGTTGGTCAGGCTGACCCGGCACCCCTCTGCATCCTCTGCCTTCATGAGGCGCCGGGCCTTGTTGAGGGTCCTGGACCTGAAGTCCTCCCAGCGCTTCCAGACGTGCCTGATGTTGCGGGTTGCCACCCCCTCCGCGTTGATGGCAACCACTACATCCTCCCAGATCCTCTCCCGTCCTTCCTTGTCGATCCGTGATGGTGTGAAGAGGGCATCATAATGCCCCAGAACATGCTCCACCAGGACACCAACTTCCTTCTCACTGAAGCTGGTGGCCCTCTGCCTCTCTGGCTGGGGGTCGTCAGTGGTCTCAGATGTTGTTTGCCCCGACATGGCGACCCCCGCGGCAGGTGTGGGTGGGCAACTGGGTCCTGGGGCTGGGCTGTGGAGCGATGGTATCCCAGTCGGGAGTCTTCTGTTCCAGCAGGGGTGGACACAGCAACTGGACCCCTGCAGATGGCTGACGTGCAGGCACCAAATAGCAGGGCACGTGGGCAGCAGGAAGGCAGGCAGCAGCAGATGGCAGGTGGGAGCGTGCTCGGGGCTCTTGGGGGCAAGGAAATGACCTTTTGGGCAGGAGCGTGGTCTTCTGTGTGTTGTCACGTGGCCAGCTTGATACGGAGTGATTTGGCACGTGAAAAAAGTGCACGTCAGCGTGTAATTCGAGGAAAGGCCCTTAGCGCGTAAGCGTGTCTGTGATGTAACATGCACGGGCGTTTCCCTCAACACGGGTGCATACTGGATCAGCACGTGAAAAAACCACACGTCGGTGTGTGAATGCGTGTAATTCGAGGAAAGGGCCTAAGCGTGTAAGTGACGTGATGCGTGTGGGCGTTTCCCTCAGTACGGGTTAAAGGTCAGCGAGGCCAGCAGTTCGCTGTACGTGCCTTTCATGGAGACCGACGTGTGTGTTGCTACTTCGTGTTGTTACGCGCGCCATCCAAACTTCACAGCGGATCACGGACGTATCTCTTCTTTTGGCGGGGGTATTGGCTACGCGTGTTTTTCATCATCACGCTAGTGTGACGGTGAGTCGCGCATGCTACTTTTCCCACTGCGGGTGCCCCTGTGTATCGCATACCGTTTTTTAAGGTCATAGTAGCCTACGTGTCCCACGCGTACGTGTTTTTCGTGTTCCTGGGTGCCACCGCGTACTGCGGGAGTTTAATTCCACGCACGTAGGCTGCAGGGGTTGCATGCACGGTTTTACAGCAGTTTTGGGGTGCCTGAGCATTGCGTGACCCGTCACTTCATCACCGGGGTCACATACAGCCTTGCAGGTGCAGGGGTGCTGTTAACATCTTGCATATCCACCGGTGCCACTGCCCATAGTGATCAGGGCGGCATTTGCCAGCCAGGGTCTGCCCCAACATCCAAGAGGAGGAAGGTTGCACCTGCAGCACAGGCTGGGACCCCACACACAGCCAACAACTCCTGCACATCGAGGAAGAAGCCTTTCTGTGCGCAGGATCTGGATTTCCTCGTGGACTATGTGCGGGACCACAACCGTGACATGCTAGTGGGGCCTAATTGTCAAACTACGACTGCCCATCGTGGTACCCACTGGAAGCAAGTTGCGGAACATGTGAGTGCATTCGGCCATGAGGTGCGCACAGCGCAAGAGTGCAAAAAGCATTGGAACGACCTCAAACGCAGCACTAAGGAAAAGCGTGCCTCAAATTACAACATGACTCTGGTGACTGGCAGTGGGCCGGCACCTGAGGAGGAAGACCTCACTCCGCACGAGTCACTCGTTGCGGAGTTCATACAACCTGAATTGGTCGAAGGAGTGGGAGAGATGCCTGACTTTGATGCCCAGTCCAGTGTGTGTTGCTGCATGTTTGTCGAGGCCATGTGTGTTTTACTTCTGTGATGTGTTGTGCATGACTGCCACTACATGTCATGTGTACATGGCTTAGATGTGCAAGTAATGCAATGCTTCACTGATGCATGGCTGCTCTGCAGGGTGGTGGACATGTGGAGCAGACGGGGACTGTCCTCATCACCACACTTGCAGCCTACTCACATGCTGGTCACCTGGATGCCCCTCCGGTCCATGTTCCAGCTCACTGGGCCTTCTGCATGTCGACTGGGGTGTCCTTCCTCTCAGCACTGGGACTATGTCATTGCATGACTGACGTGCATGTGTCCTCTGCCTGCATGCGGGTACTCCACGTAGGCATGCTCCCTTGCCCCTCCACCCCCCTGCACCCCAATATCACCTTTGCACTTGTCTGCAACATTTTGCCGTAATGCAATGGCCTGTTCATGCATACTGTGTACATGCTAACTTCCACCAGCCAACCTGCCAGACATGTGCAGTGGGGTACATCCTTTGTACTTGATGCAGGGTGTCTCACTTGGACTGTGCAGATGTCAGATACTCCGCAGGGACATCAGTGCCCATTCATGCTCCATGTGCATTCCATGCATGCCCCTATGTGTCCTTCACTGGATGATCATTGTAGTACGTGTCCAGGGTGACCTACATTGCATGGCATTTCATCAGCCTTCCCATGGCCACTGTGGCTCAGTCCTGCGTCCCACACATGTTTAGGGTGTGACAGTCTGTGTGGGTCACAGGCCTCAGCCTGTTTCAGGCCCACTGACTCTGTCCAACTGGTGTAGTGTCTTCTGCACACGTGGGTGAACTCCTGAGGGTTCATCATGTGTCCTGCTTACTGTCCCATCATCATCTGCTGTGTTGTCACTTGACTCAGATGATGCAATTGATGCTAGTCAACACTGTCTGCCAATGCACAGGTCTCTGGTAATCCTTTTGATACCATGCAAGGCATCCCTGAATTTCCACTTCGGGTGAGGGGTGGTTTGCTTGTAGCCATGCAACCCATTGCATTCACATTTCACATGATGCCTGAACTTGACCTTGCACTGCCTTCACGTTTTCTGATACACATCATGAAGTACTTGTACATGTAGATAGTGAGTAAATTACAAATGTCCAGCACTGCATCGACCCACTTCTGAGCAGTATAACACCCGTCTACATGTCTAATCACAGAAGCAATGTCAAGTTCACCCGGCATGCATGGCAGTTTCTCTTTTGTGTGTGACATGTTTGCTTCTTGTGTTGGCTGTCTTTGTGATGTCCATGTGTGTGTGTGTTGTCTGCTTCTAACATGTGTAGTGATCTGTTTTTCTCTCCAATTTTCAGCTGATGAGGCAATGGAGCCAGAGGATGGTGTTGTCATGCCAGGCACAGGGTTGTTATCACTACAGCAACCCGGCACAAGTGGGGGTCGTGGGGTGGTAGGCCATGAGAATTCACATGTTCTACAGACCATCTTGTCTTTGGCTGGCAATGAGTCTAGCCCAGATGACCACTCTGACGTCCATGTCAAGTTGGATGTGCATCAGGTCCATACGTCAGGAGTGAGTGATTCTGATGCGGACACTCCTCTGTCCATGACACCGGCACTGAGGGGTCAGACAGTGGTGGGGCCTCTGCCTGTGGTGGATCGGGACGCAGGGTCACCCTCCACGCCAGTCGCTGATGGGCTGGCCCATCACCTCGATGGGAGCATGTAGTCGTGCAGCCACGGGTGGTGCCAACCCAAAGAGGACGGCCGGTCCTTGGGTCCCGCAGTTGTCAAGCCCAGCAACGCGGTGGGCGCGTGCCACCGAGGAATACTGAGTGGGAGCAAGACATGACTGCCAATTCAGAACGCCAGGGGGCAGCAATGGAAAACATCGCTGTGAGCATGGAGCGTGTAGCCCAATCCGGGCTCCCCCTGCCAGGCAGGTGCTTCTCCAGCAGCGGGCGGCACAGCCCACGGCCCGCTCGCTCAGGCTGGGCATGGCAGCCTCAGACAGGGCACGCCAGGCTGAAATGTTGTCTTTGCATCAAGCAATTGCTGCTCATGCAGAGGCACACATGGAGGCTTTGAGGGCTGAGTATGAGTCCCTCAGATCCACTCTGGGTGTCCCAGAGGGCACGGTAAGAGGAGAGGTTTGCGCAGCTTGAGCGTACCATCTCGGCTGAGCTACATGCTTGCCAGGAGGTGCATCAGTTGTCCGGCCAGGCCTTGCAGGAAGAACTCTGTGTTACACCTGTTACCTTGCAAGAGGAAGCACGCGTATCACGGGAGGTTCTGCATGCAGACCTACTTGTCATCGCCGCACAGAACCAGGCTCACACGTCCGACAGACTTGCTGCCGATGAGGGGCAAGCTGCGGCTAGGTGTGGTCAGGCTCCTGTGCCACATCCTCCTTTTCAGGAAGAGCCAGACTCGGACGACGAGGTATCTCCCACACAGGTCGGGCTGTGCAGGCGTTGAGACCAGGGAGGTTTTTTTTTTCCTCAACATCATCGCATGTGGGTGTTGAGCAGCACCCTGTACCTCCCCCCTCCTGGGTAACTCCCCCTCCCAGGTCGTATGTGGCCATTTTTGATTTTTCTTTTTAGTTTAGTTAGTTAACTTTCGATTTGATAGTTAGTTTAATTAGGTAATATAGGTTTTTATAGTTAGTGTAATTAGTTAATATAGTTTGAAATTGCTTGTCTATTGTGCTTTCATGTGACGGTGTGGTGCTTTGTGGCTTTTGAAAGCATCCACTGTCTGTTCCAGCTGGTCCCTTCAAGCTTGTCTCGTGTATGTGTTTGCAGCTTGGGGTCCTGACTCACATAAACAACTCCTGCTTCCCTTATCCATGGGCTCGCAAGGATGGTTCGGTGTTACAGCCTATTTCACAAGGGCTTTGGACTGTCATTTCTGTGGCGTGTCTGCTGCTGTACTACTTGTGTTAACACCCCTTGATTATCGACCGCATTTCTTCTTTTGAGAGATGGGTGGTTTCATGATTCATGTGTACATGAATTGATATACATTGTGTAGTATGTTTATCTTTTTTTATCTTTTTTTTTTAGAGTCTATATTTTTTATTATCACAAAAACAAGTATGGAAGCAGAAACAAGGCTAAAGGTGAACAATTAATCATATAAAAAGTCAATTAAAGGCAAAACATATTAAACAACTCATCAGTAATTAGCAGGATACATCATACAGAAAAGAGAAAGCTGAGGAAAAAGAGAGAAAGAGAACAAAGAGAGGAAAAGAAGAAATACCAAAAGCCAGCACATTCATAACAAACCATACAGCAGACATAGGAACTCATCAAGTCCATGGCAGGAAGATACAGGCGAGTAAACATAACATCAAGTAACCTCAGTAGGGAGTCACAGTTTTTGAGGCAAAGTTCGAAGTTAACCATACACATCAAGAAAATAGCTCCAAATGTCCCAAAATGTGTCTAGTTCATTTTTTTGTTTGTAAATGGCTTTTTCATACGTTGAAACTGTAAGAAGCTCTTCCACCCAATCATCAATATTAAATGAAGAATTCGTTTTCCAGGACCTCAGTACAAACTTCTTAGCAACCATGCATGCACGTAGCAGCCAAACTTTCTTACCAAAGTCAATGTCCTCAAGCTGAGAAACATCACCCAGAATGAGCAGAGAGGCGTTCATCGGGATGGCAATTTGCAAAACTAAGCTCAGTCTTTCACAGACCTTTTCCCAGAACTGCTTTGTCTTGAGACAGGACCACAGCAGATGACCAAGAGAGCCTCTCAGACATTTACACTTCCAACAGAGATCGTCATCCAAAAGTCCCCTCCTAAACAATTTCACTGGCGTCCAGAATGCCCTAAACAGTAGCTTTGTTTGTGATGCACGGAGGCCACTGTCCAAGCTTACCAGACAAGTGTTCCCACAGCATCTCCGCCAACAGTTCATGTCGACCTCCTCTCCCTGGTCCCCTGCCCAAACCGCCGGTAATCCTGCATCCCCTTTCCGAGTGGCCTTTATGATTCCATACATGGTGGCAGCAGGATGGGATGCACCAGAGCATACAACCAAAGCTGTCCAATCTGCACTTCGAGTCTCCAGTTGTGATACCTCAACACATGCTGAAATTATAAGTTTCAATTTTCGATATTCTGAATAGGAACATATTTCCTATTTCCTTCTTATCAGAGACAAGAGAGGAGTTCAACCATGGGGCGACTAAATGGAAGATGAACACACATACGAATTGTCGCACTAAAAATGCGATTTACATTATTAGATGTCCTTGCAATCTCCTCTATGTGGGTAAAACCACAAGAGAGATTAGACAGCGCATAGGAGAACACCGCAGCTGCATTCGAAATAAGGTAGCGGAAAAACCTCTGGTTCACCACTTCAACCTCAAACAACATAAAGATACTGATCTAAGATGGTTCGTGTTACAAACTTTAAAAATCCAAAAAAGAGGAGGAGATATATCCACCGAGCTTCACAAAATGGAACAACGTTGGATATATCGTTTAGATACGGTAAGGAATGGCCTCATTCTTTCAGTTGAATGGGGAGCTCTTATCACACATTAATACGTGATCACACACTAATGCGTGACCTGTTGCAATTCGGGTTTTTTCTTGTAATGTTAAATAGTCCCTTTTTAGTGTTTACACTCGTCAGTAGAGAGATAGTCCTCTTTCTTGCTCGATGCATGTACGAGCATATAAACGCATGCGAGACACAAGGAATTAGCACCGGAAGACAGACGCGATACAGCATTGCAGACGGGCTCGTGAAGGAGAAGGGAAAAGGTAAGTAGAATGGCCTAACGGCAGTCTGGGTAGAAATAAGGGAAATAGTAAAGAGATGGAGGGTGCTCTGTACTGGAGAACTTTAAGGACTGGACTTTGGCAATTTAAAACTGAAACTGCAAGCACAAAGGAGGGCTCTTTTGAAAATGAGAGTTAGTGGGTTAAACATTGAAGTGTTGAAAGGCTGTAATTGAAAGGTCAATTTCTAGTATTTCCTGTAATTTATTTTGCAGATACTGTTGTAGGATCGTTATCAGAGTGACATCTGGTAGCTACAGATATAAACAATTCTCTGTACAAAAAACGCTCCAACAGTTTTAAGTATTCTGACCATCTAGTAATAAATAGCTCCATGATTCCTGTGGGAACCGCTAAGCTTACACATTTCCACTCCTGTTTTTCCTGCCCTATAGGAGCCTTTTTCTATCCGATTGCCGGATCCAAATACGAAGAACCCCTCTTGTATGAGTCCGTAGAAATTACATTAATTCATGAATACAACTGATTTGTGAATATAGCAACATAACTAATCTGAGTAAGTACATGAACAAAATCATGCTAATGTTTGGGTTTATTTGCATCTTTAATGTGGACAGAGTATAGTGGCCATCATGCTGAGAGGTGGATAGGATTTATCCGATTATCAATTAAATGGGTGTCATCAAGCCTATCACTCATATATATTGATACAATGATTACTGATTAGAATCATTTTTCTACACATTTACTGTGATTTAAATAAGAGGGAATAGCTTGCTAATGAATTGGAATAGATGATTGATTAATTGATATTTTAGCTAGATATGTTGATATTCTGTATTGTATTTTAGGTGGTGATACGCACCCTACTTGATGTTTACAGGAATAAGGCAACTCCCGATTTTCTGTCCTGAAGAAGGTTGCAAGATCCAAGGGGCCATGAATGGGGATCTCCTGAAAAGACAACCGAAACACGTGTAGACATAAGTCTGTGTGATTAAGAACATGCAGGCAACACCATCACAGAATTTGATAGAGGACTTTTGTTGATCACTGTGTAAACAAGTAACCGGAGGCCATCCAGGAAGGTGGCCATGAGACAATAAGACTTATGAGTTGTGATAACAAAGTAGGAAGTTGAAAGAGTGGTAGGAGTGAATCAGCATGAATGCGTGATGCAGATATTTGTTTTTGATAAAATGTTTGATTTTATATTTTATGAAATTTTGATATGAGAATAAAGGTTTTTAGAAATCAACAAATGGTAGATTTATTGATATTGATAAATAAATAAATGTTGTGATTAGCTATTCCCTGTTCTGTTGGTCCAATATCAGATTTATTGTGTTTCCAGGAACTCCAGTCAAGGTGAGCAGCACAAGGGGACCACACCGCAGCCAACCTTCCACCATGCATGCTAAGTAGCACCACTGACCGTCAGCTTGGACATGTATTGGTGTTGAAGGGCACAGTAAAGCTAAGATGCGTTGGTGGACTAATGGCTAGTTGATGACAAAGTTGTCAGGGGCACACGCGGGGGCAGTTGCACATATCCCCCGGTCCAACATGGTCCATTGAGGCAGATGTATTAGCCCTGTAGCATTCCGAGCCAGGGAAAGTAGCAGAGCACAGGAAACACAGCGAGGGGCAGACTCGTGTGCAGTGCATGTCATTTGCATGTTGAAATTGACACATGCGCTACCTACTTTATTTGGGGGATGCTGGAACACAACTTGTACTGAAGTCGTACCTTGCTAAATGTGTCTAGCTGCTTACCAAGGGAAGATTACATGTTGTGTGAATCTTGACACATTGGTCTTCCATTTGCCACGCACCCATGTGCACCGGACTTACTGCATTGACTGCGTATGAACCATCATGGGGGGAATCTTACGTATGGGTATGAAGCACCAACAAGATTGTTTGTTTGTAGAGGGGTTTGTTACTTTGGGGCATGTATGGTGGTGTGTGTGTGTTATGGGCACACACAGATTAGTAACTCTGACTCTCTTTGCAGCATTGAACTGCTCCTGTTACCAGACCTGAGAGTGGCAGGCAGGAGGCCAGCACTCACCCCAGAGATAAGTTTCTCTTTGACTTCCATTTGAGTAATTTGGTACAATGTGCATGATGAACACGTTTTGTCTGATTGTGTATGTGTTAATGTGAATAGTAGATTTTTGTACATTCCCTACTTTCACTTGACAATCCTACTCCACTCTCCTTCCCCTCTTTCCGCTTACCCAGAATACCAATGCCTGTCCCAACAACATATCCCTGACCCTCCTTCCCCACCGGGGTCTCAGAGGCCTGTGTAAGTTTGACCTTGCAGGCACCCAGACCACGGTGGGGGTGGTTGGTTCGTGCCACTGCTGCGCCTGTACACCGGAGCTGTGACACTACACATCAGTTTGTGGTGCATCATTGTATATTATGTACCAAACATGGTATACATCCTGTTGTTGCATTGTTTCACTGTGCTACCTTGGTTGTTCCATCATTGTGCTAACACTTGTGTTTTGTAATTTACTGCTACTTCAAGTCATCTACTGGAGACTCTTCTGGTGTATTTTGCTGCCTGCAGGCTTTTTGCTTGCCTTGTGTGTTTGGCTCCTTTGAGTCCTCTTTGATTTGGTATTTTTGCCAGTCGAGGTGGGCTCGGAGGGTGCTGGACACTTTTTACATGCAAGGTGGAAGACGGAGACAAAGGGGAAGAGTGATCCTGTGGCCAGGTAGACTTCAAGGAAGAAGGCTACATACCCCAGGCGCAGTTGTTCAGTGGGTCATGGTGATATGTGAGGGAGGGGGGTTATTTTGTTGTTGGACAGTTGGCTTGGTCTACAGTGTGATGGGCACCCTGACATTGTAATTGTGGTGTCCTATGTACATGATGTATTCTGCTGATCAATGCCAGTTCATGTGTTGTGTTTACCTTTCAGGTGTGAGGGGATTGGAGTGGTTTGACATGCTGGGGTGAACACATGGGCAATGTTCACATGTGATGTGTAGAGGACACTGATGGTCACTTGATTTCATATGCATGTATTGAGTGCATGTCCCTACTGACACACACACTCGCACTATGATCCACAACATGTACAACCGCCCTTCCATTTCCACATGTGCACTCAGTTTGCCTTCTGGGGCCCACTGTGTCCCTGCAGCACATGATCTATGAATATGTGTGGATCCTGTACATGCGTCATTTGTTTTTTATTTTAGTTGGTCGTTATCATGTCATGCTCAGGGTGTGCGTCACACACAATGGCTGGTCACTATGCTGTGTGCTGAGCAGTGTGTTGCAGGAAATGGACACAGCACACAGATTCTGCAGTGGTGATTTTGATTTGTAAACAGGCATTAATTGTTATGTTCATGCTACAACTGTTGGTATGCATTTGGGTATGACTTGTTTTGTGTGGGAGGTTGTTGGTCAGTCATTTCATCTGATTCCATGACAGGCATCATTGTCTATTGCCACTTTCCATTTTTCACATGTCAATTCGTACATTATTGGTACTGTGTTGGGGTTTTGCTATTGCTTGCCATGTCATGGTGTGGCAGGCAAGGGTGACGTGGTTTTGGAGGGTTTGGGTGACATACCAGTGATTGTAATGGCCTTTTTGCAGGTGTGTGTGATAAACACCTTGCATGTGTTCCTTTTGGTCACACAGGATTGGCTAGGTTTGAGCAGCTAGGGATGCACACAATGTGGCGCTTCCATGGCAACATTCTCAGGGTGGTAAGGTTGTGACAGTTGCTGTCTCTTTGTCATCATCGATTGTCACCTGGTATGTGCCAGGCCTGTGTGCACTCCGCAGGGGTGGGAGTTTAGGTGAAAAATGTGGCCACAAGCTGGGTCTGGGCTGCCTCGCCACGTGCCCTATCCCCTCCCATGGGCAGTGCCTGTACCTGTGGTTGGGGATGTGGGGGCACCACCATGTCCACCGGTACGGCCTGCCCCACATGCTGCCCCAATGATCCTGCACACTACTGGGGGTGCATAGAGTAGCTGCCCGCCAGAGCAGTCAAGAGAGCGGAAGCGTGACTTGAGCACTCCGAATGTGCGCTCCACTATGCCCCTGGTTGCAATATGGGCAGCGTTGTATCTTACCTGCGGTGGTGTGGTGGGGTTCCGGATTGGCGTCATCATGTAGTTGCTCAGAGGGTAGGCACTGTCCCCTGGAGAGGTGATAATGGTTGTGATTATTGGGGTTTTTGTATTTGTCTGTGCGTGACATGCATGCATGTGCACGGGCATTTGTACTCACCTAGGAGCCATGTGTCACCATGCTGCCCAGCGTCCAGGGCCCGGCTCAGGGCGGACATTCTGTATATGAAACTGTCATGGGTGGAGCCTGGGTAGTTTGCATAGACAGAGGTGATGATTGGCTTTGCATCGCGTACCACCTGCACATTGATGGAATGCCAGTGCTTGCGGTTTCAGTAGATGTGCTCAGTGGCCCTAGGTGGACGTAGGGCCACATGGGTGCAATCTATGGCACCAAGCACTTTGGGGAAGTGTGCCACCCTGTAAAAGTCCTGGACAACGGCCTGCCTTTCTGCGGGTGTTCTGGGCATGTATATGTGCCTGCGGAATGAGGGGCTCGCAGTCATGATTGCCAAGACCTGGTGTAGGCAGCGTGACTGCGTGGCCTGTGAGACCCCCCCCCCCCCACTATGGCAGTTGTCCACTGAAATGACCCAGTGGCCAAAAAACGCAGGACATTGAGCATCTTCTCCAAGAGGCTCAAAGCTTGGGAGCAGAGGGTGGGGGATGTAAGGTCATCTTCCGACTCCCTGACCAGGTCTAGGATGATACGAGGTGGAAACCTATACCTGCCGTAGACCTGGTCGTCATGCATCCCAAAAAGGCTAGTCGGGGGGGGAAAATGCGGGCCCTGGCTATTCTCCTCCTCCTGCGGTGTCCCACCATCAGTGCTGCGACAAATGGGGCATTCATCGTAGCGGTATAAACGTGTTTGTTGTTTGCGCGCACTTTTATACTGTGCGCGGGGATGCTTACGCCTGCCTTCCTGTGGCGGACGTGTTGACGCCTGTGCGCGTCTTTTTGCGTGCGCTTGTTTCCCGTATTCGAATCCATGAATACGAGTTGTTCGCGTGCGGGTGGGCGTTCCGTGTATTTCCCTGCAGTACTTCCCCAGTTACGCCTTCTTTTTCACGCGTTGTTCCCCATCCTGCGCGTTACGCCCTGTGTCCCGCCCCCTTTTTGGTGTGTGTGCGGATGTCATGCGCTTTCCCTGTGCGCGTCGTGCACGGCGTTCGGGTTGTTGCAATGACGTGTGCGCCCGTGTGCGCCACGCAAGGATTTGGCGCACTACCAGTGGAAAACACGCGCAGCCCCTTCCTTGAATCGCACGCGTGCACGTGCGCTTGCTTTGTCACGCTTGAGCCAGCTTGCGCTGTGATTTTCGGCGCACGTTTGTTCCATGAATCGGCCCCTTAGAGTCTGTTTATTTTCATGGGCGTAGAACATGGGGGTACAAGAGGGACAAATCCCCCCACAATTTTAAGTGGGGGGATATGATGGAATTTATCCCCCCCAGAATATGTCTGTGTGGGACTGGGCATTGATGTATGACTGAGTG
Organism: Ambystoma mexicanum; assembly: GCF_040938575.1. Classification (NCBI taxonomy): domain Eukaryota; kingdom Metazoa; phylum Chordata; class Amphibia; order Caudata; family Ambystomatidae; genus Ambystoma; species Ambystoma mexicanum. Next base: position 1,058,669,566 of record NC_090927.1, read on the forward strand.
AAGGCGAACGCCTAGTGTATGAGGGCTGTACCGATACAAAAGGAACCTGAGAAACTATCGAGGCTCTCAGTCTGAGTTTGTTAGAAGTGCTTTTATCCCAAGCATTAAACACTGCGTCATTAAGAGTTGGGATACTGCAAGGAAATCCCTGGTATTACGGCATCATTTTAAAAGTGGGGGTACACTTATTTTTTGCCACAAACTAGAGCTGTGCTCCCAAACATTATTTTCTTCGGCAAGTGAAGTGGCTAGCACATTCCTTTCATGGAAACCTGTTGCACCTTCGTGTGCAATTGCAAAAATCCAGGCAAGTAAGGGGTTTCTCAAGGCAGTGTACTAATATGCACACAATATTCACAAATGGGAGGCACATTGTATCACCTGTGCTTTTTTGCACAAGCAAAGATGCAACGACTTGTCTGTCGATTTCTTTTCATGAGACAAAAGCTGATGTAGAAATGAATTTTCATCCCCTTTAGATGGAGGAAAGCCATTTTTACACGTTCTGGAAAAACAGACATAGGCTGAAAAGAAACACTGCATGCAGCATTATTTTCACTGAATACTGTCTTTTATAAATACTGCATGGATGGGTGGAAGGTGCTTTCAACTCCCTAGTGCCGTAGGGCTGCTAAAAAAAATGCGAACTCCCCAAGGTGTCCCCTGTAAAGGGAGAGAAAAGAAAGAAAGAAAGAAAGAAAGAAAGAAAGAAAGAAAGAAAGAAAGAAAGAAAGAAAGAAAGAAAGAAAGAAAGAAAGAAAGAAAGAAAGAAAGAAAGAAAGAGAAGGGAGAGCGAGTGAGAGAGGTAGACAGAGAGAGACAGCTGCAATGTGGGAAAGGGTAATGGGGTCTGTCTGCAAGAGTTTATTGGTAGGAGTGCACAGAGGACACTAGGTTTCATTGCCTGGTAGGTTCCATCCCCTCCTCCCCTCCTGGTGCTCCCACCACCAACTTTACACTCTCACATACAGTATTCCACAGTATAGCTCCTTTATGCATTAAGGATCCATGACATACACTGTGCACTTGATGAGATCATTCACTTAGCTAAACTGATCTCTTTTTTATTTGTTTTGCCTGCTTTGTGAAGCCTTTCAATCAGGTTAGTGCTTGCAATGGATGAAATATAGCATTGTTAATTGCAAGATGACCACTGTATTTAACATGTTTATTTTTTACAGTGTTCAGGGGTGGCTCGTCTACAAGGGTGATATGTCGTTGGCCAGCTACGCATAATGCAGGTGCTAAGCACCGAGCCCAGTGAAAACAATGAGCTCTCCCCCAGCAGCAGCAAGCAACTGAGGATGTGCTTCTGGCCTGGCCTTGGCATACAGTATTGCAGGACGTGCATACCCAAGAATTTAAAAGGCTAGAGGCGTTTTGCTTCCTGAACCCTGCATGGCCCATTGGGCTTGCAGGCTGTGTTAGTGCAGGTCCAGAGGTGTGTTGGGATGTTCCTACATCTCCTTGTATATTCAGAGGGCATGGGGCAGTGAGATGGTGTGCTCCAGCTCCCCCACGCATGTCGGGAACAGGAAAGGCTGGGATGTTTGACTGAAACCTCCCCCTACGTCTTGGTCCTTGACTGTGCCATGTTCCTCAGCCAGAAGGTAATCTGCAGAAGCATGCCAGTTGGCAGCCGGATCACAGGCTGGAGCTGAGGCATTATGCAGGTAAAGAAAACACTTTTATATGCATGTATGTATGGGGGCATGAGAGGGGTTGTGTCTCTGTAAGTATGCATGTGAATGTGTGTGTGTGTGGATGAGAATACTATTGGTATGCTCTAGCATATGGGCGCACATGTGCATTTGTATGAATGATATGATACAATATGATATAATATGGCATGTATGTATATGTTCAAGGTAAGAAAAAAGCTGATTGGGCGACGTTTAGGAGGTTTCTATGTCGCAAACTGAAAGCTTACTATTTGTACTTGCATTATGGGCAAAGTCATCATCATGAGTGTTCATTCTTCGGGATGCTGGCCTATATTTGTGTAGCCACCAGGGACATATTTTCTTACAGTGACATGTTGTTTTTTCTAGCATTATATGTAAAGCCAACATGATCAGCGCTCTTACATTGGGATACTGGGCCACATTGGTGCGACCAGTATATGCATATTTTTATAGTGCCATGACAATTTTATGGACCTTATGGGCAAAGCCAACATGTTGAGTATTCCTATGTGCGGAAACTAGCCTGCATTGTTATAGCCAATGTGGACCTGTTTTCTTATTGTGACATATTATTTTCACTTGCATTAAGGGCAAAGCCAACATGATGAGTGTTCTTATGTAAAGATAGCGGCCTAGATTGGTGCAGCCAATATGAACATGTCTTTTACAGTGGGTAATCATTTTAACTGGAATTATTGGAACAGCCAACATGGTGATGTTGGGATGGTGTTCTACATTGGTGTATCTAGCATCTAGTAAGTTTGCTTACAATGGCATGGCATTGTTACTGGTATTATGGACAAAGACAACATGATGAGTGCACTTATGCAGCTTTTCTTGCCAACACTAGCACAACCATCATGGACATGTTTTATTACAGTGTCATGGCATTTTTACTGGCAATATGGAAAAAGCCAACATGATAAGTATTCTTACATGGGGATACTGGCCTACATTGATGTAGCCAGTTTGTAAATTTTATTTTACTGTGGCTTGGCATTTTTACTGGAATGTTGGCAAAGTCAACATGAGGAGTGCTGTTATGTGGTGGGATACAGGTCTAGTGTCACAGCCAGTATGGTCATGTTTTCTTACAGTGACATATCATTTGTGCTTGCATTATGAGAAAAGCCAAACATGATGAGTGTTCTTATGTGGAGATACTGGCCTACATTGGTGTTGCAAGTGTGGACATTTTGTTTACAGTGGCTTTCCATTTTAATGGGAATTATGGGCAAAACCAAGATGATGAGTGTTCTTGCATGGTGGGATGCTAGCCTAGAATTGCACAGCCTGCATGAATATGTTTTGTGACAGTAGCACATCACCTTGACTAGTGCTATACACAAAGACATGATGACTGTTCTTATGTGAGAATACTTACTGTAGCATGGAAATGTTATGAACATCATGGCAGCACCAACATGCCAGGCCTTATGGATGAATAAGCATGGGGATACTCGCTTGCATTGGTGTGGCCAGTGTGGACATATTTACTGACTGTGACATGTAATTTATACTGGTATCATGATATAGCCAGCATGTGGAGAATTCTCACATGGTGGTCTACCGGCCTAAACTGGAGAAGCCAGTATGCTCATGTGTTCATACAGTGGTGTATCATTTTTACGGGTATTGTGGGCAAAGTCAACATGATGAGTGGTATTACATGGGGATACCGGCCTACACTGGTGCAGCCATTATGTGTATGCCTAATGTAGCATTGCATTTTAACTGACATTATGGGCAAATCCACAATAAGTGTTCTTACATGGGAATATTGACCTATGTTAGTGCAGTCAGCATGGACATGTTTTCTTACAGGATTGTTTAGGTTATATGTTATTACATCTATGGTCTTTTTTATGTTTATTTTTCCAAAAAAACTAATAGAATGTTTTTAATTATTTTGGTGGGATTCCCCCAAACGTCTCCACCCCTATTTTGGTTTTCCTATTCCCAACCCTGTACCTCTTATATGTCCTTCCCAACACCCCTATACTTTTATGAGTTTTTATGAGTTTTTTAATTATATAAATGGGGGGAATTCCATTGAAAAAATGACAGTCAATGTAATAATGTTGTACCGATTATTATAGACATTATCGGCAAAGCAAACATGAGTATGTCTTACCGTACATAACTGATTGTAAAACCGTGTGGCATATTACCTATTTTTTCATAGAAATTGTGCTGTAAAATAGACCATTTTGACAGGGCCATCTTAAGCATTTGTGGGGCTCTGGGCATGGACATCTTTGGGGCCCCCCTCCACCCAACCAAAGGAATTAAGTGAAAAAGAATATCTAGTGGCACCCTCCCCCCACGTAAGCATAACCCATAGGTTAATATGCCGGCTCGCAGCAATCAAAATAAGCATGTTTACTACGTTTAAGTCCCCTTACCATCTTCATTCTTGCTCTAATCAGAATGATATACAGGGAGCATTTGAAGGCCAACATTAGCAATCTACGAAGAGGTTACTTCTCTTCTAGTATAGAAACAGGATACTTTTTATCAATAGCAGCCGCAAAGGTATGCAGCCTGTATTATAAATGCCGGACTGTATGTAAAAGGCACATTACATGTAACACAGAATAGGCAGAGAACTCGCATTAGCTGCCTCAGAGAATTCAAAAATGTTCAAGCATGGATAGAGTAGACCAATTGTAAGGAAGGCGAAAGCTACACATAGCATAGCATGGATAGTGTAAGCAGATTAGAAGCTACCGGGAAGGTGTCGCTATCCAGACAGAATGAGATTAGAAGTGAGACATGGTTTTCAAATAGTGTTGCCATTAGAGATGAAGGGAACAAGTACCTGTGGTGTGCAGTATATCAATGCTCACTATTACAGTGGAAGCAACCCTATAGCCAGTGAAATCATGAGTGAGGCTTTTATGATATATGGCATTTATAACGTGCCTATACACTAAGTGTTTCAGGGCGCGATGCTGCATGGGGGTGGGAACAGAGGGAGAACAGAGACAATGATCCTACTAGGCCAGGTGTTATTCAGATTGCGCAAGTGCGGGGGAAGGGGGAAAGTGCGGGAGGGGATGGGGTGGGCACAGTGCAGTACATGGGGAAAAATAGAATAAAAAACGATGTAAAAGTATTGACAACTGGTGGCAAGTGCAAGGGTACATGCAGACATCAGGTGTCAAGTGCTGGTATGGGACTGTAGGGATACAGAAAACAGTTTCCAAGTGCGGGGTTTGCCAGGGAGGCAGTGCAGGTGTGCAACTGGCGAGGGAGGGGACCTGGGCCGGAGATCAGAGGGCAGCCAGGTAACCAGTGCAGTTTCAGCCAGGAGTTCTGCAGCGGAGAGGAGGACAGAAAGCAGAAGCAAAGAAGAAGGTTTTGAGGTGCTTCCGGAGTTCTCCTCAAGTTTCATGGAGGCAGGGAAGCTGTTCCAGAGGGAGGCCCCAGCCGAAGAGAGAGATCTACCACTAACTCGTTGCTTGGAGAAGCGAATGACCCTGAGGGAGTTGGAGGCGGATGAGCGAAGAGCTCGAGAAGGAAGATATGTATGAGGATCATACCCCGAGAAGGAAATCACTCTGAAAGGCTGACAATTTTTAAAGGTTTAGGGACTGGCAATTCTGAGAGGTTAGGCAATACAAGATTAAATTAGATGCCCAGGATCACACATTGCTTAAGGGGTGAAGCTGGAATTTGTGCCAACTCTGCAATTCCTGCATTTGAACACTTTCTTTTCCAGCTCTTACCATGTACTAAAACAATCTAATTTCATAAAACTGACTTGCAAAGTACACAAATCACATTTCCAAACCTGACAATTTTGAAAAACAAAATATTACAGAAGGGTATTGCGCAAAATGGGTATTATTCTAGCTTCATTCTCTCCATCATCGGGGGAAGTATATAAGTACCAGCATGCCAATCGATGTGATTTAGCAGATTTAATCTAGGTATGACTTTTGTACTTTTAAGCTTTAAATATTTCCAAAACAATGGCTTGGTAAATTGTCATTCATAAACGTGCAGAAAAACATTTGACTTTTATACAAAAAGCAAAACGTTTTTTGTGTCAAACGAGCAGACCTTAAAATATGCTTGCCCAAGGCCTACAACATCTGGTCCACTCTCTCCTGTCTACCACCCCTTCCACTCAAATGGCCTACATAAGAAGAAAGATCAAGTAATGAGCTAAACGATGCCACCAGCATGCAAGGCAAACCTCACTGAAACAGCACACTAATGCAAGCGGTATTATGTCCGCTGAAAACCAGGCTTTGTGCGCCATTCGGCTTGCAAATCCCCTTTTGTGAAACAGGGATTTGCGGGCAGAATAGCGCACAAAGGCTGTTTTTCGGCGCACACAATTCCATGAATTAGCCCCCAAATCTCCCGGCATGTGCTATTTAAGTCTGGTGAACAATGGAATCATACTTCAGATCAAGCAGCCTTGTGGGGGCCCCCCTCCAAGGTGGGGGCCCTGGGCAAGTGCCCCTTTTGCCCTCCCATAAAAACGTGTCTGCATTTTGACCTATCATTTAAAAAAAATATTTCTTGAGGAATGAACATTCATCACCTTAAATGCCCTCATTGCGCTTGGTTGCTCAAGTTCATTCATGGGAAATGTTTATGCCTCTCCAATTAAAAAAATGCAGCTTTCTAATTTACAGCAGACTAAAGCACATCTTGCATTGCCTTGATCCATCTGCCTGCATGTATATTCTTAGTAAAACATCCCCTAACCTGGGGCTGAATTTTGGAGTGCATGTGTCTGACTGGTTTGTCTTGGTGAAGATCAGCCATCTTCACCATTCCCAGAATGCTTCAGTGAAGGATAGTCATTTTGGAGATAGTTCCGATCAACACAGTGGAAGGATTTAACGTGAAACAGCTTTCTGATGTCATCGTAGTGTACCTCTCTCTGCCATATCAATAGCACGTGCAAGAAATCAGTCTTTGAAAATATGTTTACTTCTTTTAAAATATGGCAGAGGGGACAAATAAACAGCATGTATATTTTTTTAAAACCTTTAAATCATACCATCTTCGAAATTTGGACAAATAGAACAGGGAGGGGAACTACTTCTTAGCAAATTCGCATGGTAGGTACACTGATTGCTGAATGCATTTCCCGTTGCATTGAATTTCGGTGAATTAATAATGCCGTGTTTAAAGGGCAGACTCGTTTTAAAAGCATGTGTTCCTATATAACACCACATGTTCAACTAAATACAGATGCAATGTTTTTACAGGGGTCATTTTCCAAGTTCGCAATCAATTTGCAGATAATATTTCCATCCGTCATATTTAAGTGCGACTTTTATAAGGTTACCACATGTGCCATAAAACCGTGATGGAAACGTTAAGAGCAAAATCTGTCAGACATAATCAGTGCGACATTTTATGGCAAAGGTGTATTGCTTAAAAAAGAAATGCATAGATCCATACGGGCTATGCCACTTTTAATTGTTCCCTCGCATGCAATAAGCGTTTCAGAGTAATTGTTTTGTCAATACATTCTGTCACCCAGCGAGCAGCAGTCATGCACATTTATTTGCACAAGTATAGGGTGGGATAGCAGCGTGTTTCTCCTACCCTCAGGGAATCGTAATACACGTTTTGGGCTGCCTCCAGGACTGGTGCAAGGATTTATACTGTCCTAAATTAAGTGCCATTTGTCTGGCCCGCTTCCATACATACATTGGGTCAGATTTGTAGTTTTCAGTGCCAAAATGCTGTCAGAGAAACCAGGCTCACACATCAATTTCGGGTGAAGGCAAACAAAGGTGGGTTTATTCATTGGCTTGCAAGTCAAGGAAACACGACATCCTGCATTCGGCCAGAACCCACCTAACTGATCCAACCCGCCATCCAAACCGTCACATTTGTAGATGATATCTCTCCTAACACGGGAAGATTCGCGAAAGCTAATACTAGGCCTTGCAGCATGCTTATCCCGTTGAAACAATACATCCATTCATGAGATTTTCATGTGCATCATTAATGATCATAGACGGAAGTGACGACCAATGATGTACTTCTTGTCAAGCAGGACCTGGCATGAGGAGAGGACCTCTTACTCCAGGATCTCTTCTGGTCTTGCCTCACCAGCCTCGTCCTCGACCCCCATGATGACACCCGGTGGTAATCAATAGTCTCTTGTTCTGGCCAGATCATGCTGGATCGTAACACTGACGTCAGGTGTCTGAACTTGCTCCATTAAACCTGAGGGGCCGGAGCCTCCAGTCCTTAGCCCTGACCGCATGCGTCATCTAGTTCATGTAAACATGGATTGACTTGAGCCAACGGGTGGGGTGTCCTAATCTAATTATGCTAGAAGTAGAAACTAAGCGCATACAACAGACACAGTCTCATAAGGCAGGAAAGACTTTGCCTTGGTTCATGAGGCATTCAAAAAGTCCTACTGTAAATGAAAAAAGCATAATCTTCTTCCGATGTACTTATTTATGAATTAAAGCAACACTAGAGTTCCATAATGGCTAGTTGAGCCATACAAAGCTGCCTCGCATGGCACCTACCCTCGGCCTTGTGTACTGATATGAAGGACTCTAATGCAAGTGACCTGGATTCTACTCCATTGACACAATTCCAGGGGCCTACTTACAATTTCCACTCACTCTGTGCACCAAAGGAAAACGCACTTCAAAATAAGATGGTGTTCTTCCATTGATCTCCTTTGGATGCAATGGGCACATCTACACTCACACCTTAACATGTACCAATGGTGGCCAGCACAATATTAATATTAGAATTAGGTATTTATATAGCACTCCACGCCGGATTCCTCCCAATTATAAGCGATGCAATAATAGTTATCAACCAATGTAATGGTTCTCAGTATATTCACCTCAGAATAATGAAGGTCTGGGTTGGTCTTTTCCTTAACACAAACTTGCAGACTGGCCCAATGTCAGAGTGGACCTTCATAATCATGTCAAGGGGTTGACCTTGGTACATGACCATAAAATGTGACAGGCCCCCAAATGTTTGCCTCATCTTAATTTTCTGTTTCTGTATGTGGTCCAAGCTTGTAACTGTGGAAGAAAAGCAAACCCCCAGGTAATCAAATTCCTGGACCGTTGGACCGTTGGAATAGCAACCTCATTGCATAACATCAGGTTCATTTTACCAGCCTCTCTGCCATTCAAAGAGGCCATCACAGCTTACTAAGAAGTATTAATCTTAAGATCCAAGTTATTCATACATTTGGTATAGACCTGGATAGGGCCCTTTAGGAACCTGCATATGTAATGGATGGGATCACACAGAATAATAACTCAGGAAGATGGCAAAGTACTGTTTTATCAACAAGTATCTAAAACAGGGAGTTTTTATTGTCCACAAGGCTGTCTGGGGCCTGGGTCCAAAATACCTTCAGCTATCCCTCCGCAAATACCTCCCCTCTCGAGCTCTTCGCTCCTCTACATCCAACTCCCTCAGGGTCAGTCGTTTTTCAAAGAAACGAGCCTGGGGGTAGATCTCTGTCTTCGGCTGGGGCCTCCCGAGCACTCTAAAACTTGAAGAGAACCATCTCTGGTTCCAGAAGCACCTCAAGACCTTCCTCTTTTCTTCTGCCTTTGCTCCCTCTCTCCCCTGCTGATCTGTTCTCTCTTGGCACCGTGCACCTGGCCACCCTCTGTCCTCCGGGCCCAGGTACCTGCTCACCCTGCCACCCTCCCGCACTGCCTTCGGGCCATCCCTTGCACTGAGGTCCATATCTGTACCCATTCAGCCCCCCCTTTTCTTTCTGCACTTATCAGACCTACTCTGTCTGCTGCCTTAAACCTACCACTTGCAGATTGCTGGCTGCACTACCACTGTTTGTTGCCTTTATTATTTATTTATTGTTATAATCTGTTTCTCCTCTGCTTGGCACTTTCCACTTCTCCCCCCCTCCATGTACTTTTCCCCTCCCCCTTTTCCCATGCACTTGCGCGTTCTCAATGTCACTGAATCTTGTAAGATCGATGTTTTGTTCTCCCCTGTTTCCCTCCCTTGCCTTGTCACGCTCTGAAACACTTGTGTACGAGCGCGATAGAAATAAAATATCAATATCAATATTAAGAACATCAATGGACAAATGCTCAGGTTCTCTCAGCGATATTCACACAATCATAGCTTTTATATCAAAAATACATCAGAGGCGATGTCATACTATGTGACAATAATGAAAAAACCTATCAAAGGTTGGGATTGGCTTAAGGGGAACATCTAAATATACTTTCTATAGGAACTAAGATTGTGATTGGCTGCCCACTATCAGGTGGACAGCGTATGCCCAGCTGTCTCACATGCCATCTTCAGAAACATTAGATACACAGTTTTTCATTGATCTTCAAACTATAAGGTCCTTCATTATATAGACTACTATAATTGGTTGGCATGCATGTGTCAGGTCTGGAACATTTACAGCACATAAGCCCAGACCCAGGTGCAATGAGATGGGGCATGACACTTCATCCCCACCCAATTAGCCCAGCATCTCTCATCGCCCATGCCTTCTGCCATGAAGATTGTCCTTGGACTTGGCCTTGCAATGTATCCTTGTCTTTTAGAATACACGGGAGGGAGAGCACTCACTCTCGTGTTCTGGGACTCCAAGTTCGAACTATATTTTCATTCCTTGGCTCACGTGACAGGAGACCACAATTTTGCAGGTTTTAAATGCTCTAAATGAATGAACTTTGCACTCTTGGTGTTTTTTCTTTGCACCTTAACAAGGGATGATGCATCCTCTCCATGTTCGCTCATTTCCAGAATAGATAGCTTACCTTGGCTGCTTCAGTCTTGATTCCAGGCCAGACAGCATTGTCTTGCAGCTCCACGATTCTACTTATTCTTGCTGCGACACAGCTTTCCCTTCCCGCTTCATGGATCCTGGCTTACTAAAACTATTAACTATGTATAGTCATTTTCTATGATGATTTAGTCTACCTTGCGCTCCAACATCTGTATATTTATTGAACGGTTGATTTTCTGAGGCACCTTGTGCACGTGTAATCTTCTTCCTTGTATTTAAAAGTTCACTTGATTCTTTACTTCATCATTAGTTTCATCAGGATCTATCCATCCTCTTCAGTCAGTATCCCGGGATGTTGTTCATACTTTTTGTGACGTCACTAACTTCTTTTCTTAGCTCTTTCTCATATTCCTACAGGGAGTTCATCCTTTAGGTTGTCATCACTTCGGGGATACATTCGGTAGGGTTGTCTCAATGGCTATCTTCTTTTGAACACATGCTGTGGTATTAGTACAACGGCTGGTGTCAAACACGGCACGGTTTCATTCATGCTTCCAACATATGGGATGAAGGGGGGAAGGGTTTCCTGCAGACGTATGCAGACGTATGCAGCTGCTCCTCTACATTCCCCCCTCTGGTCGAGTCCTCAACCACCTCCTCGAGTGTTTCTATATCATGGTATTTTCTCTTTAAGAAGTGATTCTTAGGTGTCCATATTTGTATCAACCCCCTCAGGGTGCTTGCTATTTTGACATGTCATCTACACTCCAGGTCATGTAGTTACATTGTCCATTCGGGATAAAATGGACCCATCATCCCACGTACTTCTTATGATTTTTTGGATACAGAACTGTGTTCCCTCAGGTGCTACAATGCTGGCCTCTGTGTATTTCCTGACAGCATCATCAGTCAGCTCCTTGGCATTTGGATCCTCTTTGGCATCAATCATGATCTTCATTCCTACCACCTTCTTCGCTGTTTTCTGGCATTGGACAATCACCATCCTGACTATACAGAATCCAGAAATGACTAGCACCAGAATTACCTTGAATAAATTCACCAACCACTGAGGGATCCATGAGATCAAGGAGGTAAACCAACTGTCATCTTCAATGTCATCTGTCTCATCTTCCATCTTGGTGTACAGGTCTGTCAACATCGTTATGGCCTCTGTCAACGTTCCCTTCTGGCCGTCGTGAGAAGGTATACATGAGCAACGTATGGCCCTCAGCTCTTCTTTAATGGCATTGAATCCCTTCATTGTCTGCAGAAGCTCCCATCTGGTAATTTGCGACCATTTGGCATTTGCCACTGTGTAAGAATTTCAATCACTAACCTGATGGTGCAGCAATCAACGAGGCACTTGGGGAGCCCCCTAGGGACCCTGACACCTCCCCTCTCCTAGAAAGGGAAAAAGGGGTTGTGTGAGGGATCCCAGGGAAACCCTCCTGGGGGAGAAAACCCTGCCGGAACGAAGATGTAGCAGGATAGATCCAATCATCCTTGGAATGCCGCTCTTCAACGCAGGAAGGATTCTATTTGCGGGAATCTGACTGCTTCTGTACTCTAATTAAACAAACAGGGTATGAGCTGAAGTATAGTCATAGAAAAATCAGACAGGAGTGAGAAAAGAGCAGTACCCAGCGTGTTGGAAGGGAGTGACTAACGAAGAGTCTTGAGGAGTCTCAGATGTCGGAAGTGGGAGGCTGGATAAGGACACAAGTCTGTAGGTAGGTAGAGAGAGAAGGTAAGTTTAAAGGCGAGGATGTAGGTAACATGCACCCTAGCTGCGAACTTACGGAGCGTCTGGGGAGAGAAGCGATGCGCTGAGCTGTGGTTCCGCTGCACCATATCCGGGATCCCTGGAACAGCGTGGTGACGTCAGAGACGTTTGACTGAAGACGGAAACACTGCATCACAACCCATAGTAACAGGAGCCATGCTGGGAGAGGGAAACAAAGACATTGGGCCTCATTACGACCCTGGCGGAAAGGGGTTTACGCCAGCGCTAACCGCGCCGACCCTTTCCGCCTGATTACGAGGTCCCTCAGCGCCATGGTGATTTTAACGCCTGCTTTTAGCAGGCGTTATAATCCATGGCGCTAAGGGACCTTGGTGTTAATTACGCCACCGTAATTTACGGTGGCGTAATTAACGCCTTCCCCACTCCCATTATGCCCTATGGGGCAAAAATGGGAATGGGGAAGGGTAAATGGGGATTGGGGACTTACCGCCCCGCCAAGGTCGGAATGGGGCGGTAAGTCCGCCAACCACGGCCAAGGCGGATATTTTCCGCCAGGGTCGTAATGAGGCCCATAATCCGCAATCTCCAGCGCCGCCAAAGGGAGCCGCGGCGCCAGCGAGACATGACAGTATGCCCCCCTCTAAGGGCCCCCCCACCGGGTTTGTCAGGGTGAAACCGATGAAAGCGGCGAACAAGCAATGGTGCGTGGACAGCAGAGGCTGGCTCCCACGAACGGTCCGCTACAGTGTACCCCTTCCAGTGGATCAGATATTGAAGCCGACCATGATGATAACGAGAATCACAAACACCGGAGACTTCGAATTCGGGACCATCATCAGTTGACACAGGTGGAGGACAGACCTTAGAACAGCCGAATCGATCTGGAACATGGAGCTTGAGTTGGGACACATGGAATACAGGGTGGATTCGGGACCAAGATGGTGGAAGCTGCAATTCAAAGGCTAGAGAGCCCTTCGACCTCAAAACTGTGAAAGGTCCAAAGAATTTAGGAGACAATTTAGACGGAATCAAGTGTCTGGGAAGGAATCTTGCCGAGAGCCAAACCAAATCCCCCGGAGAAATCTCGGGAGACGGTGAACGATGCAAATCCGCAAAGCGTTTGGAGCTTTCCTGAGCTTCCAACAAAGCAGTCCTGGCCAGAAGGTGTCCCTGTTGGATGTCGCCCATAAGGGCGTCGGCATCTGGAAATGCCGAAGCTTTGAGAAGGGAGGAAGGAGAACAGGAGGGATTGTATCCATAGGTACAATGGAATGGACTTGTCCTAATGGATGCATGAGGAGCGTTGTTGTAGGCAAACTCTGCCAAGGGTAACAGTTCCATCCAGTTATCTTGAGCCGCAGACGCAAAGCAACGCAGGTAAGTTTCCAGAGTCTGATTCAAGCGTTCGGTCTGTCCGTTAGTTTGAGGGTGGTAACCCGAATTTAAGGCTCTTTTAATTCCCAACGCGGAACAGACCTGCTTCCAGTATCAGGAGATGTACTGCGAACCTCGATCGGACACTATACTGTCCGGTAGACCAGGCCGAGAAAATATGGAATTGATGAAGTGTCTGGCCATTTGTGGGGCTGTCGGTATAGAGGGCAAAGCCAGAAAGTGGGCCAATTTGGTAAAATAATCGACTGTTACCATAATGGTGGTACAAGCTTTTGACGCAGGTAAGTCGACAATGAAATCTGTGGAAATCAGTTGCCAGGGACGGGTAGGTATCTGTACCAGTGCCAACTTCCCGAAAGGTTTGCTGCGAGGGGTTTTGGCTTGGAGGCAAACCATGCACGATGAAACATAGTCTTTCACATCCTTTCTCAGGGTTTCCCACCAAATATGCCTTAATACAAGCTCCTGAGTACTGGCTATACCGCGATGTCCGGCCATGACAGAATCATGATACATATGCATCACTTCGGTACGGAGTTGGAGAGTAGGGACATAGACTCGATGGTCCTGATAAAAGCATCCGTCTTCAAAGGAGAGACCCCACCTTTCCATTTGAAGACTGATAGAATCCTTGATGAGACAAGTTTGGGATGCAATCGAGTGAAGAAAATCTTGCACTACAGCAATAAATGTAGCCCGAGGAAACAGTCTTTCGGTCTGAAAACCAAGTTTGCAGGTTGGATCTCTGCGTGATAATGCATCGGCTTGTAGATTGGTGTTACCAGGGATGATTGTGAATGTTATGTTGTAGGGAGAAAAGAAATGTGCCCATCTAGCTTGCCGACTGTTACGTGTTTCTGCGTATTGGAGGCTTTTAAGATTTTGATGATCCGTGCGTACTTCAATACGGTGTTGGGAACCCAAAAGGAGATGTCTCCATTCCTGAAATGCTTGTTTTATGGCCAACAGTTCCTTTTCTAAAACCGTGTAGTTGATTTCAGAGGGAGAGAAGGTTTTAGAAAGATAGGCCACAGGATGTTCTGGTCCATGTGCTTGAGCCTGTTTCAACACGGCTCCCAAGGCGAAGTGAGAGGCGTCTGTTTCTACAATAAAGGGTAGGCTCTGGTCTGGAGTTCGCAAGAGTGGGGCTGACGTAAAAAGGGCTTTCAAAGTATTGAAGGCTGACTGGGCTTCTATTGTCCATTCGAAAGTCTTCCCCTTCTTGAGCAGCCTTGTTAGTGGCAGAACAATAGAAGAAAACCCTGCAATAAACTTCCTGTAAAAGTTTGGGAATCCCAGAAAGCTTTGGAGTTCTTTGACGGTATGGGGTGGAGACCATTCCAGAATCGCTGTTACTTTGCTGGGATCCATTGAAATCCCAGAGGAGGACAGGACGAACCCCAGATAAGTAACTGTCGTCTGATGGAATTTGCACTTCTCTGGTTTACAGAATAGGTGGTTGTTCCGTAATCTGTTTAAAACCTGACTCACATGTTGGTGATGTTCTTTATGGTCCTTGGAATACACCAGGATGTCATCAAGGTAGACGACTGTTGTGTGGAGAAGGAGATCAGAAAATATGTGGTCGATAAATCTCTGGAAAACAGCAGGAGCATTTGATAAACCAAAGGGCATAACCCGGTACTCGAAATGACCAAAGGGGGTGCGAAAGGCTGTTTTCCACTCATCCCCCTCCTTAATCCTGATGAGGTGATAAGCTCCTCTGAGATCCAGTTTTGTGTAGATTGTGGCTCCCTTTACTGCCTCCAAGATATCAGGGATGAGTGGCATCGGATAACGATCAGGAATGGTGATCTTGTTAAGACCCTGATAATCGATGCAGAGCCTTAAGCCTTAATTCGTCTGTGTCCTTCTTCGCTATGAAAAACAAAGATGCCCCTGCCGGAGAGATTGATTCCGTTATCAGTCCGTTCCTAAGATATGGTATCAAGATACTGTCTTAAGACCGATTTTTCCTTCTCCGAAAGGATGTACATTTTACCGAAGGGTATGGGCTGTGCAGATTCAAGACGAATTGAACAATCGTCTCTTCGATGAAGCGGAAGCTCCGAGAACCGAGGAGAAGAAAAAATGTCCTGGAACTCCTCATATTCGGGAGGAAGGAGGCTGATCTGGTCTACAATCTTATGGGATCTGTCAGGAGGTGAAGGAGGAGTGAAGAATCCTACAGAGCTGTCTGCGAGACAGTGTTGAACACAGTGTTCTGACCCCAAGAAGATGGAACCGGCTGACCAGTTTATGAAGGGATTGTGTAGCTTTAACCAGGGCAACCCCAAAATGACGGGATAGTGAGCGGCCTTAATAATGTCAAGTATGATCTCTTCTCTTTGGGAACCAATGGACATTTCTAAAGCGAACGTTTGTTCCCGAATGGGTCCTGAAACCAGAGGCGTACCATCCACCCCTTCCACTGGTATAGCGAAGGCTTTGGGAGAGCGAGGTAAATTCTGTGATTTAGTCCATAAATCGTCTATGAACAGTCCCGCTGCACCGCAATCCATCAAGGCGGGTACCGTTACTACGGTTCTATCTGGTAAGGAAAGAGAGACCCGTAAAACTACCATGTCTAATGATGGAGGAATCAGGGTTGGAGAGTGGGAACCAGCACCTGTTGCCCCGACCGTTGTTCCCTTTGCGGCTGGGGTCTGGCGTTTCCCGAACGGGATTGCCGTCTAAGAGGAGCGATAGGGCATTCTTGTACGGTATGAGAGGAAGAGCCGCAGTACATGCATAGCCCTTGACTTTTCCTGCGAGCACGTTCCTCTGGAGTAAGAGGTCCCCGAGTAATTCCCACTTGCATAGGTTCATCTGGAGTAGTGGTTTTGGGGACTGAAACAATGTCTGGCCCAAAGCGGTGACTTCTCCCTTTTTTCTTTTCAGCTTGCCGTTCTTGTAGCCGAGAGTCCAACTGCATGGTGAGGGAGATCAATTCCGCAAGTGTATGGGGCCTAGAGACCCGTGCGAGTTTGTCTTTTAACTCATCATGAAGCCCCCTTCTAAACAATCAGAGGGTCATCAGCCCATGAGGTGCAGGACGCCAGTTGTTTGAATCGAGTGATGAATTCTAGAATACCTAAGGATCCTTGCTTGATATCTAGCAGTTTCTCCTGAGTGGAGACATGGTACTCCTTTCTTGAGAACATAGCCTTCAGGCTGGCAGTAAAAGCGGGCACTGAATCAAGAATGGCGTTATTAGAAGTGACAATAGGTGTGGCCCAGGCTAGAACGGGTCCTGTTAGATGGGAAATCATGTATCCCACTCTGTCTCTATCTGAGGGGAAAAAAGATGTTTTAAATGCGAATTGCACTGTGCAGGCGTCCAGAAATTCCCTTAATGATTGAGGATTCCATCGTATTTCCCACCTGGTAATGGACCCGGTGGGATCTCAGAACTTGTGGGAGGCTTCACTGATATTTGCTGTTTCAGGTAAGCGTTTTCATGTTTCAAGGCTTGTACCTCATGGGACAAACCTTGTACCGCGGTCGTTAATTGCTGCACCTGGTCTAACGCTGCTTGCAGCGTTGTCATAATGAGATTTGTTTTTATGGGCGTCGCTTGCTGTAAGAATTTCAATCACTAACCTGATGGTGCAGCAATCAACGAGGCACTTGGGGAGCCCCATAGGGACCCTGACACCTCCCCTCTCCTAGAAAGGGAAAAAGGGGTTGTGTGAGGGATCCCAGGGAAACCCTCCTGGGGGAGAAAACCCTGCCGGAACGAAGATGTAGCAGGATAGATCCAATCGTCCTCGGTATGCCGCTCTTCAACGCAGGAAGGATTCTATTCGCGGGACTCTGACTGCTTCTGTACTCTAATTAAACAAACAGGGTATGAGCTGAAGTATAGTCATAGAAAAATCAGACAGGAGTGAGAAAAGAGCAGTACCCAGCGTGTTGGAAGGGAGTGACTAACGAAGAGTCTTGAGGAGTCTCGGATGTCGGAAGTGGGAGGCTGGATAAGGACACAAGTCTGTAGGTAGGTAGAGAGAGAAGGTAAGTTTAAAGGCGAGGATGTAGGTAACATGCACCCTAGCTGCGAACTTACAGAGCGTCTGGGGAGAGAAGCGACGCGCTGAGCTGTGGTTCCGCTGCACCATATCCGGGATCCCTGGAACAGCGTGGTGACGTCAGAGGACGTCTGACTGAAGACGGAAACACTGCACCGCAACCCATAGTAACAGGAGCCATGCTGGGAGAGGGAAACAAAGACATAGGGCCTCATTACGACCCAGGCGGTAAGTTACCGCCTGGGCCGTGACTTTACCACCATGGCGTAAACTACGTTTACGCCATGGTGGTTGGCGGACTTACCGCCCCATTCCGAGGTTGGCGGGGCGGTAAATCCCCAATCCCCATTTACCCTTCCCCATTCCCATTTTTGCCCCATAGGGCATAATGGGAGTGGGGAAGGCGTTAATTACGCCACCGTAAATTACGGTGGCGTAATTAACACCAAGGTCCCTTAGCGCCATGGATTTTAACACCTGCTAAAAGCAGGTGTTAAAACCTCCATGGCGCTAAGGGACCTCGTAATCAGGCGGTAAGGGTCGGCGCTGTTTACGCTGCCGTAAACCCCTTACCGCCTGGGTCGTAATGAGGCCCATAGTCTGCAATCTCCAGCGCCGCCAAAGGGAGCCGCGGCGCCAGCGAGACATGACACACTGTCTGAATTCCAGGCATGAATAAAGCTGTGATTATCATAGCAGTCTTGCTGAACAACTTGTGCCCTTCAGAAATAGTTTCATATGCTGTTATTGATTTGGCTGAGAAATAATGTTCTCTTTTCGTCCAGATGAGTTCAAGTAATCTTCTTTTTCTCAAATGGTCATCCACCTTTGGAAATTCACCAATATTTAGATCGCTCTGAGGAATCACTAATGCTGGAACATGAAGGAGCAACAGGGAACACACCCTGCCCCAATCCTTGGGGAACTTAATATAGGCTCTAGATCCACAAGCACAATATCGATTCCTAAGGACAGCAGTCCCTTCTCTCATCCTAAGAACATTAATTGTGGTTTTGCATTCTTTGTTATATCCCACATGGTTCTTTCCATGTCTTCGGAAACATAGTGTTGCATTAACCAATGGGATCACAACTACTGGGTCCGATTCATATTCGACCCATGTCAGTAACTTGGAGTGCTTGGCCTATGACTTTAGCATCCATCATTCACTTTTTGTATGTAGTCTGTTTTCAGCAGATGAGCTGCACAGGGCATCATGTCTTCTTCCCATCCCTTCTTGGTATTCACTTGTCCATAAATCAATAGTTGTGTTTGTTCCCAACATCCAGGCGATCCTGCTATTTCTGTCACACCAGGACAATTGAGAATGTGCACACCCTTTTCAGTCTCAAACAGAAACCCCAGGGAACCACAGACACTACTGGGAGGATAGACTCATGAAT
Source organism: Ambystoma mexicanum (assembly GCF_040938575.1). Classification (NCBI taxonomy): domain Eukaryota; kingdom Metazoa; phylum Chordata; class Amphibia; order Caudata; family Ambystomatidae; genus Ambystoma; species Ambystoma mexicanum. The sequence goes on from NC_090927.1 coordinate 1,058,688,564, forward strand.
AGAGAACTGATAGCCCTGGGGCCTGGTGCACACAAAGGACTTGACGTGCCCTATAGATGGAATACCTTCCTTTTGTACCTAGCTCATAAAGTACTCCTGGCAAGTCACTTTTGTAGTGGGAAAAACCTTTGAGAGATTTGTTCCGGATCATTAATGGCCTAGCATGTTGAGCTAATGGATCATTGTTAACTCTGATTGACTTTCATGTTGCCTGGCAAGTTTGAGTGACAGACACACAGAATGAAATTGGGGCTCATTATAACACTGCAGGTCCGGAAACAATGGTTGTTTCAAGGCTGGCAAAGTACAAGTCTGGTGGGCGGGTGCTCTCCCGCCCGACAGGTCTGATTTGCCGGTTGGACCGGCACCCACCCACAGACTTTCATATGGGACTGGGGAAGAACATGTTACCGGCACCTAGCTCTCAGTCAGCGCGGCTTGTAATGTACCGGTGTTACCAGGAAGCTAGGTGCTGGTAACTGTTTACTGGTTGAGTGGCTACCTGCCAGTTTACCCTCACGTTTACCGCCAGACCCGCGTTGAGCCGCTATGTCTTTGGTAGGGGAGAAAATAGGGATCAACATTATTGGTCACCTTGATCCATATAAAATCCAAATAGGCAACCAATTCATCCTAGCAGTCATGCACCAATCAACCAGGCACCCTGGACACATCAGCCTGCCTGGAGGGCACAGGCTAGATCACTTTCTTAATTCCTATCTTTCGTATATGTTATTAATTGTAGGTAAGGACCTAGAAGATATATTTCATGTTAAGTGTGTGATAAATAAAGTGAATGAGGTTGTGCCTATAGGCAGCATTACTGCAACTGCATTAGAAAATACTTCAATTGGGATTGTCAAAAGTATTCGGCTCTGCTATAGAGTTCCTTGGTTTGGGCTGTGTGAGGGGACTGAGGGGAACTGGGAACTAAATGACCCTGGACACTTTTTAATGTGAGGCCCCAAGGATGTAAAGAGAGCAGGCTCCCTAGCCCATCACCTGCTTGGGTCCAGAAGCTTTTCAACAGCCCCCCCTGTATGAAACCATGTTGCCCAAAGTCAAATGTAACAACAAAGTGGCTCCTGACATAACCTCACTCATACCTGTCATTTTTGTTAAATAAATCAAGACATGAACACTTTACTTTATAATAGTAGATCTCAACAACTTTCTATTGTTTCTTGTGAGCCGCGTTGTTATGGGATGCGCTAACATTCCGCAACCCAAGGACATCCAAATGTCTACATTATAACACAGAACTCCTGATGATGTCATACCTGTGAACCCACATTGAGAAATGACATTTTGAACTGTGTCAATGGACAGCTGACTAATTACGAGAATTCAGGGCCTAATTCACCATATGATTGCAGTGTACTAATCAGGCGTCTTAACTACATCGTGAGTCTACACCTTTGGACTTCATCACGTCTCATCCAATGAATCCGATTTGAAGAGTCAGTCAACGGTTATCCAAATTGCACATAGTTTTACACCGGTTGTGTGAGAAGATTGTATCTGCCATTTTGCTTTCCCTGAAGAAGTTCTGCAAAATACTGTACAACAAAGTTTAAGAACGAAACATGTTGGGATAAGCTATCCCCACTGTAATTTTCAACAGTGTAGTATTACTAATGTATTAAATTGCATTATGACCTAATTAGAGGTATCTGCCAATTGTAGATCTTTTCTAGTTAGTTGAATAGACTCATGAACTAAAGGGTGTTATGAGTACTGACCAACGTTTTTATTCTTTTTATGTTTTTTTGCCAGGTGTATGTTTTTTGATATTCAAATGTTTTGCACAGCACACGTCACTTTTTTAACGTTTTTTGAAGGGGCCCTCTATTGCAATTTTTATGTGTTTTTAATGATTTTGGTGTAACATTAATAAAGATGCAAATGTATTGATTGTGACTATATGCCTCTCCTTGAGAAGGGGGATTTTGTTTATTGCAATTATTGTATACTGAAGGGACTGACAATGTGGTTTGAGGCTTAAAGAAACAATACAAGGTTGTTGGGATCTACTGTTTTGTATTCGGTAGGTGTGTCAGGGAATGGACCCAACGTCCTTAATTTTCCCTATGTCTTCCTTAGGTTGGTATTATTATCGCGTTACTTTGTAATGCAACACTGTCGCATCATGAAAAAAGCTTTCTCATCAAACTATTGTAAATGAAACATATGCAATTTCATTTCATTTCTCAAGAGGAGTTCATTCATGTGGCTCAACTAATGCCGTCTCTTAAAAAGAATCAGCATTTAACCTCTGATCTAAAAACAACCTAGACATATACCGTGAAACACTAAAGTTCAATAAACCATGATTTAAAGCGCCTTTGCTGAAAATGAAGCAAGATCAAAACAAAAAAGATGTGAATACAAAACTACTGAAAAATAGTAATGCATACACTGAACATGATAAGCAAACACAGTTGTAAACAAACAGGCATCAGCTCATTGTTCATGCAAGTTGCAAAATAAATGTAACCAAGAAATTGCTAACTCCTAATGCATGTTTCGAAATGAATTAATCAGGTAGTTGCAAACTGATGCACTCTATTTGTACAACTCAAGAATAATGACCAGGGTCCATGTCTAACTAATCTTGAGCTTTTTTCAGGATGCGACAGGTTTGCGCTATAAAGTAAAGCGTTCATTTCTTGGGTTATTACCGAAAATGACAGGTATGAGTGAGTTTATGTCAGGAGCCCTCTTGTTATTACTTTGTTGGTTTTCTGTTCCTACCTCCTGGTCAATAGGGGACGTCCCTTTAGTATTTAAGCCTAAAGACAAAAGAGCTTCTCCCACAAGGATGCAGATCTCAGGGAGAAGGGGAAAAGTAAAGAAGCTTAATGTAGAACCCTGAACAATAATATAATAATTTTGGCATTTATATAGCGCTATGAACCCTCAGGCATCTGAGCACTGCTTATATATTACCCACGGTGTGTGGTGCTCATTTATCGACCTCAGAAGAATGAAAGGCTGAGTTTGGCCCCGCTGGGATTCGAACCTGCTTTAGCAAGCTCTGCACGGATGTTAAAGCAAGCGCTCTACTCGCTGTGCCACTTGACAATAACTGTAACTTTTTACTTATACAGTCTTTATGAGCCTCTGGTACATTCAGTTTCCATAGTTGCTTGGGAGAGGAAAGGACAAGTTCAGAAACACGTTTGCACCTGCATTCACATCTGGTTCATGATGTATTGCTGCCATGGTTGCTAAGGGCCATACCTTGTCCGCGGCTTCAGAGACCACATTCCTGCACGGCCCCTGCTTCCATGTCAGACCCTAATATATCCACCTTTCTAAATCCAATCCTTTTCCCCTGGCAGGCTCAGACCCCCACTTGTGTATCAAACCTCAGGGGAAACCTTAGAAGACAAGTCTGTGTAAATGTAACTGAGGACAACCTCCCAGAATAACGTCAACAAACCGCACAGCAGGACTTGGATTTACTTAATTATGAAGAAGCCTGTGCTCACTGGACACCCTCAATCTGTGAAATTTGCACAATGGGACAGAACAATGAACATATTGGTGAATGTTTCAAACAGAGACTTCTTCCTCAAGCCCTGCTCATAGCTCTAAGAGTCCACGGGCTGTACAAGTGGGAGTCAGTGGAGCTAGGACACAGTGCAACATTCAGAGTGGATTTGGCTGGAGAGCAAACCTCCATCAAACTCTGCTCTTGATGCTGGAAACCGATACAAAGCAAAGCTAATGCCATGATAATGGCTCAGCCTGTGCACTCCTGCTTCTGCACAGGGAGGAGAATTGAATGCAGCTGACATTTTTGTAGTTCATAGACCATCCAGCCAATGTGAGGGCTCGTTCCTCCTGGAGGCAATCCTGAGGCCAATTAATCAATTATTGAGCGAAGTAGCCAACCTAGGCAGCTGTATGAGGGTCCAGTTCAGGTCATGAGTATGGGAGTTTGGATCTGAAGTGGGCAGGAAGGTAGTGCTGCATTTTGGAGCAGAAAGGAGGAAAGAGGCTGGAAAAGAGTGGTTATGTGAAAAAGGAAAGTGGCAGGGGGTAGAGTAAGGCAGAGAGTGTGAACCTATGAAGAGAAAAGTTGAAGGAAGAGTGTCTCAAACAGGGAGGTAAAGGAGAGAAGACCTACAGAGTGAGATGGGAAGGAGGACATGTAGGTAAGAACCTGAGGAGTTGGAGAATTAAACAGAAAAATGGGTGGAAAAAATTACAGATGAGGAGAGAGGGGAAGAAAAGATAACAGAAAAGTTAAACGGAGGAGTAAAGAAAATAATATACTGAATTCAAGTGGGAAGTAGAATGTACGGAGAACCCAGGGTGTGCACAGGAAGTGCAAAGAAGGACAGAAAAGGGAAAGGGGACAGGATTTGCTGAGTTAAGGAAAAATATAAAGCGGAAGTGGGGTGACCATGAGGAGAGTGAGAATGAGCCATAGAGAGAGAGAAAGAGAGAGATAGAGAGGAGGGACGGATGGAAAGAGAAGAATAAAACAGAGGGGGAGAAGAAAGACAACCCTGAGATGGAGGAAGCAAACAAAAGAGGCTGATCCAGAGGCAAAATCTGATAGAGGCTTTTGGACTGATGGAAAATGTTGAAACCTGAAGGTCTCCCTTTACTTGCTCTGGGAGTTTTGGGTAAAACGGGACTCTGACGTGCATAGCAGTCTGCATGACACCCTGACAACCACTACAAGAAGCAGAAGTGTTGATACGATGAGAAGCGTGTGAAAAATATACTGCCCAGATGGACACACCATCCAAGAAACGGTGTGAAGCTGGTAAAACCCCCAGCACTGTGAGTGATCGTTTTGACTACCAACAAGAGCACAAATGTAGGGAAATAGGTAAGTACTAAAGGTCCAGAGACCACTAAGGGAAATTGATTTTCATTGTTTGTTGATCCCAGACACAAATACCCAAGCCATACTGTCAATTTTATGTTTCATTAATAGAGATCCTTCCAATCGGATAACTGACTTTCAATCGCCTGTTAATCCTTCAGCTTGTGCAAAACCAAAAGGTGACGGCTGGAAGGTTTTTAATCAATCATAACCACTGGCACAGCTCTGGACAACGTGCTATAGACCATTGTTTTTCAGGCTGCCAAGCCATTACAGAAGGGGAAACACCATATTCAAATCAGGTTTGGTCCCACCCCAAAGGTGACAGTCCAGTCCAAACTGCTGGGTCACATCCTTTCTGCAACAGACGCCAAGAATCGCCAGACATGTTTCAGCGTTGTTAGTCAACATTAGTGGGGAGTAGCGTGAGTAGCTTGGGTCTCCATGCACAGCAGGCTCTGAACCCATATCTGGGCATACCCATCCCACTCGGGGTGACATTAGAAAACCCAAAAGGTGATGCCTGGAAGGTTTTGAATAAATCATAACCACTGGGACAGCTATGGGCAACCCTCGAGAGCATTGTTTTTCACCCTGCACACCATTACAGAAGGGGAAAGACCATATGCAAATATGCAAATCAGGGTTGTTATACCCCAAAAGGGGAAGTACAGCCCCAATGGCTCGGTCACAACCTTTCTGCAAGAGACCACAAGCATCCTAAACATGTTTCAGCCTCATTGGGTGTCATCAGTGAAGAGCAGCTTGGGTCTCTAGATCCAGCAGGCTAAGGTCCCACATCTGGACATAACAGTCCCATTCGGGGTGATTTTAGCAAAACTGAAAGATGATGGCTGGAAAGTTTTGAATCAATCATAACCACTGTCACTGTTCTGGGCAAACCTCCAACATGTCTGGGGTAGCTTGTGTTTCCGTGCAGAGGGGACCTGGCCTACCAGTCCGCACTGAGCTGCTCTCATTGGTGGCAGTATATGACTGATTTGCATATGGCTTGACCCCTTTTGCAATGGCGCAGATGATCTAAAAAGCAGTGGTGTGGAAGGTTGTCCATAGCAGGGCCAGTGGTTGAAATTAATTCAAAAACATCCACCCATTACTTTTCTGGTTCTGATAATCCTTCAGCTCATGGCAGTTCTCGAACAAGGTCATGTTGGACTGGGACTCCCTCTTAATGCCATGTAATGTCAAATATATGTCTACAGATTGTGGAGCTTTGAATATATTCTCTATTTCTAGATCCGGATCAAAAGAGTTGGAGAATTCCTCAACACGATGCTGAAAATCATGATGGCCACTTTAGAACAGCCTCCGCGGAGGAGGTGAGATGCATGTTATTGTTATGAGATACTTGCGCAAAACTAAAGTGGTGATGGCTGGATGGTTTAGAATTAATCTTAACCTCCGGCATTACTCTGGGCAACCCTCCAGACCATTGTTCTTTGCCTGCCAAACCAGTACAAAAGGGGAAAGACCATATGGAAATCAGCCCTGATCCCACCCCAAAAGGGGCAGTCCAGCCCAAACTGCTTGGTCACTCCCCTTCTGTATGAGACCACAAGCATCCCCAAACATGTTTTGGCCATGTTGAGTCTCATCATTGAGAAGTAGCTTGGGTCTCTAGGACCAGCAGGCACAGGACCCACATCTTAGCATACCCGAACAACTCAGGGTGACTAACCAAAAGACAAGGAGTGATGGCTTGAAGGTTTAGAATGAATCTTAACTTCTGGCATTGGTCTGGTAAACCCTCCAGACCATTGTTCTTTGCCTGCCAAACCAGTACAAAAGGGGAAAGAGCATATGCAAATCAGGCCTGATCCCACCTCAAAAGGGGCAGTCCAGCCCGAACTGCTTGGTCACATCCCTTCTGTACGAGACCACAAGTATCTGTGAAACACTCCAGACCATCGTTTTTCACCTGCCAAGCCATTACAAAAGGGGAAAGACCATATGCAAATCATGTCTGATCCAACCCAAAAAGGGTCAGTCCAGCCCAAACTGCTTTGTTAAATCCTTCTATACGAGACCACAAGCATCCCTAAACATGTTTCGGCCTCATTCTGCCTCATCAGTGTGGAGTACCTTGGGTCTCTAGGCCCAGCAGGCATAGGACCCATGTCTGGGCATACCCGTTCCACTCAGGGTGACTATGGCAAAACATAAAGGGTGATGGCTGGAAGGTTTAGGGTTAATCCTAACCCCTGTCATTGCTCTGGGCAACCCTATAGACCATTGTTATTTGCCTGACAAGCCATTACAAAAGGGGAAAGACCATATGCAAATTAGGCCCGATACCACCACCAAAAGGGTCAGTCCAGCCTGAACTGCATGGTCACATCCATGCTGTATGAGACCACAACCATCCCTTAACATGTTTTGTCCTTGTTAGGGCTTCATCTGTGAGGAGTAGGTTGAGTCTCTAGGCCCATCAGAAAAACCTGGATAGTGGTACCTTGCCCCTTGAAATGGTTGAACAACTGTCAACATTTCTACTTCTTCTCTTCCATTTTATGAGAGATATCCAACTTGATAGAGTAGCACACAAATATGACCAAGAATTACTTTCTACAAAGATCCACCAGGAAGATCTTTTCAACAACTTCAATGATCTGAAAGTTGGCAAGAGATGTGTTTTTCTTCTCTTGTTGAAAGCCTGACTTCACATGATTACCAGGCTTATTTTTCTACATTCATTAAGCCAACATATTTTATGGTAGGCTTTAAAAACCTGTAATAATCATCTTAGGGCTTTGGCCTCTGCTCAGCAGTAATCTAAAGAATCTCACATTTTTGTGCTGCATTCTATTCTCCACAGTTTCCCATGTAACCTGTTCCTCAGTCTTAAATATCAGTAAAATTCACATTCTGGCAGAATTTATCTGGGCATTTTTATGAGCAGTTCCCATTTTTTCTTCACCTTTGTGGATCTTTTCTTCAAACATAATATGGCATTTAGGCTGTGGTATGAACATCCAATACTTTTAAGGCATTTGTCTTTTGACTTAAATATCTGTAATATGTCTTAGAATCATCCAGTGGGGACACCTCTTCATTTGTGATTCTAAATGTACTGTGATTATCCCTTTTGCTCAATTCTGCTTGTATGTTGTTTGGCTTTGCATCCATCCCTCTTTCATTCCTCTTGTGATTGTAATTTGCTTCCCAGATATTTTAGCTGAGGCTTTGGGCATGGTCACGAACCTGGGCACATTCCAAACCTTCCTTATTTACAGTGAAATCCCTTTATTTATGCCCCATTTATTTTTAGCATTTTTTTTCTTGTATATCACAATCAAAAATTGATTCAAGATTAATATCCTTTCTTGGCTTCGTACACATTATTCCTTTTATTAAAGATGCCTTTACGTCTTGGCTAGAAGTAGTGTGAAAGAATGGCCCAATGGGGTCTCTATTTCTAGAGCAGGAATGCAAGTTGAAACCTGGCTCTTCTTCTAGCTCACCGTCTGGCCCTATAATACTGTGATCCAATCGACCCATCACAGGTCTCATTTCTTCAACATTCAAGTTTAATAGGATTTCAGTTACTATGACACCTTCATTTTCCTTTACGGTAGATTGTCATTTAATCTGCGCCATGAATAAACTGGCTAAATTAGTTGCTCGGTTGGCACTGGGTTCAGATTCAGTAATGGATACGCCAGCAGGCACGGCAAGGGGTGTGCTGGAAATAGCAGTGCAATTTTGGGGCAACATGTTGCTGTGGACTTACCCTTTTTTCACCCCTTGTCCCTGACCCTGACGTCATTATTGGAATTTGTGTCTTTGCTGTTCTTGTTGCTGCTGCTTATTTGTCCATGACCTTGGCATTGATTTTCAGGTCCATCATTGTTTTCATCAGAGATTTGTTTATGAACACCATGTACTTCAAAGAGTTACCTTTTCTCTTTTGCTTCAGTGACGTCCAGAACAGTGTGAAGAGGCACCTGAATCAGCTTGTCAGGACTGAAAGGGTTTTGGCGTAAAGTTGAACTTTTGATGACTTAGGGCCTCAATACGAGGTCGAGCATAACCCACAGGTGCTAGCGGCAGGCTGCCACCAACCTTGTAACCCCGTTCCGCCACCTGATATCTTGGTGCCAAGGAATAATCCATGTGGCTTCCCCCGGGATGTCAGTCAGCGGAAAGTGTAAGTCCCCATTCCAATGGAGTCCCAGAGCACTCCACGCGAATAGGGACATGGAAGCACCTGCACCGTTGTTACCAGTGCCAGCGGTTCCGTGAAAACCATGCCAGCAGGGGCCGGTGCTCCGGAAGGTCAGCCCTGCTGGGAGCATCGGGCCCTGAAGACATTCTCGTAGTGCGGTAGTCCGGAAAGGGTGCCGGTACGTTGCTACCAGCACCCTTACTTCTGGACCACCATGCTTGTAATGAGGTACTTAGAGTAAAACTGTTCCCAAAAGGACTGGCTATTTCCTCTGTTGTAAGATTTTCTATATTTTTTCTCACTCCAAGGTCAAACCTCATTCAGTTGTCTTCTTTCTCTGGCTCTTCATATAACTGAGGACGCTGAATTTATACTTGAACATCACCACATGATCATCTTTCAGGATGGATAGTCGAGGAGGGTGATTGCAGTTATGTTGTGGAAACTAACACATGGGAGAAAATCGCTTTAGATGCTGTGAGTCCTTCAACCAACTAATCAAACTCTAATGTTGTCTCCTAAGTGGGCTCAATGGCACTATCAACTTCTCATATTGGAGTGGCTGTTTGAATGACTTATAATCATAATTGAATTATGAATACAATAAGAAGTATATTAATCATTAAGTCGACGCAAGTACTGATTAAGTACTGCTTGGTGCCTTGGTGTCTCGCTGCTCCTTCCTGCCTGTGATTTTGCTGTGCTGTGCTGTGGCGTGAGAAGCAAGTGTGGACCCTTTAAGAAGAGTCCCACCTCTCCTACGACCAGATTGGTCAATTGTACTTAAGCAATGTGCACGCGCACCCGGGCGCGCGCACTTGACGCAAGTACTGATTAAGTACTGCTTGGTGCCTTGGTGTCTCGCTGCTCCCTCCTACCTGTGATTTTGCTGTGCTGTGCTGCGGCATGAGAAACAAGCGTGGACCCTTTAAGAAGGTGAAACCACAGCACTACGGCATTACTACGAACTTTGTGTGCACTTTGTGTAGATTTGTGGACTTGTGTGGACTTTGTTGGGTTCTGACCCCATTCCCATTTTTTTTTTCAGAGTCCCACCTCTCCTACGACCAGATTGCACACACGCAACGCAAGTACTGATTAAGTACTGCTTGGCTGCTTAGCTGCGCAGCCAGCGGTCCAGGCGACCGTTCCCTTTTTTTTTTTTTTCCTCCTCCGTTTTTCCTTTTTCCTTTCCTTGATTGGTAAGCAATTTTGATAGATTGCTATTGCCATTTTTGTTTCAGTTTGGTTGTTTTTTATACAATTGTCTTATATACTGTTTTGTTTCATATACTGTTGTTTATTGAGAGTTGCTTTCATCCTCAGGCATTGTTGCACACGCCATCATGGCATATTCTCTAAAAACGGGTATGCCCGTAACCCTTCAAACAAGTGCTACGGCTACACCGTTTGCATATGCTTCATGCTCCTCTTACAAATCATGTTCCTCGTGTAAATCTATTACCTTGTCCCCTGCTACCATGACACCTACCACAAAGAGAGTGTCCACGTCAACTTTGCAACCTCTAAATGATGGCCCCTTACACACACCCGGAGTGTTTTTCCCACGCACCCCAGCAGCCCATATTGCACCTGGGGCCCATTTTAATTTTTCATCCTTGCCCCTTTCAGATAACACCATGCTCCATACCCCCCTGCCGCGTCTTCCTCGTCCGAGGCAAGGCTACATCAATGCTGCAGCGCCCCAAACCTCCTCCCCCTGTACCGACCATGACCTTTCCCTATATGCGAGCCAATGTGAGTCGCCTACCTGCATGTTCATTGGCTCTCACATCGCTGCTGAAATTACCTCAGGCTCAGTGTCCTCTTCAGACTCTCCAACAGTATCCTTTGTGTATCCCACACCAAGGAGGGCGCGTGCCTCAGTTCCACATGTACCTACTCCCGCAGCTCCCCACTCCCCTTCTACCAGTCCCACGCTCGATGTCACTCTGGCCGCTATGCAATTGAATATGGTGACCTTCTCCAAGCTATATGATGGGCTAGATGCCAAAATCATAGAGCAATCGACTCAAACTCAACAAGTGCTATCCTTTCTAGAATTGTTGTTACGGCACTTTAGGCTAAGCCCTCCAAATCTCTCAAATTTGGATGACGCTCCAGCAGATGATGTTTCCATTATTTCTATTGGCTCTGTCAGGTCCCTACATTCTCCACATGCCCCGACTCTCCCAACCTTTGCAAATATTATCATCCCAGAAGTAGAGAGTGGCGTTGCCGCTGGTGTGCTATCGTCACATGAGTCATGGCTTAGCCTACCTTCCACACCAGCCGCCAACGCTCCACCTTCATCTACTGCTTCTCTGGCGGCCTTGGCACCCACTGTGAAGGATGTTGTATCCCCGATGCCAGCTGTGCCAACAAAGAAAAAACGACTTCCAATGTGCCTACTCCGTCTATCTAAGAAAAATCAAAACCGTCTCACTCTGAGACTTCCAAAACAAACAATGAAATCCTTTTTTAACACACTGAGCTACAATGCAGTCAAAGGTACACCCGCCAAAGTAGTAACCTGTACACCTCCAGTAGCTTCTACTATACCTTTGGCCATCTCATCTTCTGGACCTGTGTCGCAAGAGCCCACTGGTTTACCACAAGCTCTGGCAGTGCCCCTGATACCTCCATCGGTGGTCCCCTCGAAGGAAATCGCAATCACTTCACCTTCCAGTTATGCCCTCCAAGAATCCACATTCATGCCGCAAAATCTGGCGGCGCCTCCAGTGACTATTCCACTTCCATTTACATATTATCCCCCACTTGATGCCCTAATCCGGGAATTGGACCTTGCAGATTCGCTGAGAGCACCAGATCCTGCTAATAACATATTTGCACTGGCACCCAAACAGAACACTGCTGTTCACCCTGACAAAACGAGCCCAAACGAGGCCTGTGACCCTACCACTGTCCAAATACGTAAGGCTGTAGACTCTTACTTAGCGTCATGTATCAAGGCTTCCGCATTTACACTCATTCAAAAATCCTGAGAACAGAATTCTAACTTGCTCCAATGGCTCCTTCCGAGTGCTGCTGGCCCAAATGTAGATGTTTTATGTCATCCCATCCCATTTAAAAGCACTGACCATCCTTTGCCCTCTCGGCATATGGAAACTTCTTCCCTTCCACAGAAATCAGATGAGCCAATTGCTAATTCAATGCAACAAGATGACTCTGTATTGAAATCCAGACACAGAGCTCCTGATGTTCGAAAATGCCATTCTCTCATTTTAAAATGTTGAAGAGGCAATTTCGGCACCTATGATCTGAATAGACGCAGTGTGCTGAACATCTTCTCAGAATTAGTGGAGCTTGAAGATACCTGTTCTAGTGATATTGAACAGATCGAGTTCATCTCTGAGTCTACTTGTTCAGTTGTGCGTTTGTGGATTCCTTCCGGGATTGTTTTGAATACTATTTGGAAAGCAAAAATGCAATTGTTCAACATGGGATTTCTTTTAGCACAAGATCCTGCGCGCATGCATGTAGGAAATGATGTAAAGCATTCATTGTCAATCACATAGCATAATGAAATGGCAGTGAGAAGTTCCCATCCTGATTATCCCCATATGTCTTAACCACCAGTAATTTCTAAAGAATGTCCTTGTACCATCACAAGCTGGAATACACGAGGCCACTCCCTTTTGCAAACTTCCATCGCTGGCTTTCCCAAGGTGTACGATATTATAGCACTGCAGGAAACCTGGCTCTTACACTTACCAGCATGGAATAACTATGAGATTGCACGATTGCCAGCGATCGCAGGCACCAAGGGTCGCCCCTCCTCTGGCCTTTTGGTGGGGGTCAACATGACAAAGGGCTTTTCTGTTCAGTCTTGGGACTCTGTGTCAGCTTATATACAAAATCTCATGTCCATCTCACACATTAGCTTTGATTAATGTCTACCGGAACCCTCTCGGGCTAACAGATACAGCCTTCTACGGTGGTATGTCCAGACTCATTGACCTCATAACAGTCACTCCGGACATCACAGACACCATCATTGTTGGTGACCTCAACCTTAATTGTTTACATCCTAAAGGCAAAAACACTGTTGCCAAAGTCAAGCGCTGGTCCGCATTCATGCTGGAGCGAATTGTTCATATGACCAATGGTTCTATACGAGGTGACATTCCAGCTCACCCGACATGGCTAAGGGAAACTGTATCCAGTACCATTGACTATATGTATATCCATACCAACTTGAATGGCCACATACAATCTTTTGAAGTCATTCCTCAGATACATAGTGACCATTATTTGCTAGTATTAATAATAAACTGGGTGTGTGCACCAATAATCCGTTCATCTTTGCAGCAAAATCTAATTGCCAACAATGCCAAATCCCGTTATCGTTGGTCTGAGACCAACCTTCTAGCCTTTTCCAAGCTGGTCATTTGCAATAATAAATCGTATAACCTAAGGCAGTATACACATGTCTTGTTTACTTTCAAAAATCCAATAAATACTGTAAATTGTCGAGGAGCTTCACACAAACATTCATTTTATTCCCCTGGTTAAAGCCAGGAAGACTGAACATCAGCGTGAAAAAAGACTAATCTGCAAGCTAAATCTGCCCTCTCGTAATCAGCAACTGAAATCAGCCAAATGCAAATATCGCAATTGGATGCAGCAACATCAAGCCCATATTCTGCAGCATGATAGTGAACACATGCTTAGATTAATAGCAAATAAAAACACAGCAGAAACATGGGCCGTTTTCAACCAGTGTGTCCATCAGACCCAACCCTATATGCAAATCCTTAGTGTTTCTAAGGCACAGCGGATGCAGCATTATACCCATCTATACACGGACCCTAACTTCTCTAATTCGGCCTATAGACAAGAGGGACAAGGCAAATGGTTTCTGGAATGCTTTCTGACCATTCTTGAGGGATATATTAAGCACATCAGTCCCTCAAGAGCTATGGGCCCTGATGGCCTTAGTAATTTTATGTTTAAATCAGATCCCTCCATGTGGGCCAAAATCCTAAATGACCTATTCCAGCAGATCATCCTATCACGCTGCATTCCCACCTCGTGGAAAAGCTCAATAATAGTGCCAATTCATAAAAAAGGTGATCGGACTCTCCCATGTAACTACAGGCCTATTGCACTGCTAGATGCGCCTGGGAAGCTTTTTGCTAAACTTATTCTCCGCGATTTCAACAGCTGGACAAAAGCTAGGCTTAAAAGAGATCCCTTGCAAACAGGCTTCCTAGCAGGCATGGGCATGAACATCAACCTGTTCTGTCTTAATGCGGTCAAATCCCAAGCCCAGACGTCAAAGCAGGCAATTTATTTTGCCTTTGTAGATCTTCACACAGCCCTTGACACCATTTCTCGCCCTCTGCTGTTCTCCAAATTGACAAGAGATAAGTGTCCTTATACATTGCAGCAAATTATCCAAGCGCTACATTGTGATACATCAATCTGCATTAGACTAACGGTGGACGGGTTGTTGTCTTTGGCAATTCCAACTGCCCGTGGCCTCAAACAAGGCTGCCTACTCGCCTCAGCTATTTTCAACTACTTCATGCATGACGTGAGCCAGGTCTTTGAGGCACTACCATCAGACTTACCCAAATTAAATAATGTTTAAATCCAGACTCTTATGTACGCTGATGATCTGGTACTACTTTTAAAAACTCTGAGTGGTCTTCAAAACCTCCTCAATGTATTTAATAGCTATATAGAAAAAAATGAAGTGCGACTCAACACCCTGAAACCCAAATTGTCACTTATAGACCAAATCATTTTTCAAGACATAAATCATTAGGGACAAATAACCAAATTCCTTTGCTAACAGTCCCAAATTATGTCTATCTGGGAATGAGATTTGATGGTAATGCCTCAGTCTCTGGTCATTTAGATGCTGTCAAGCAAAGATTGAGTACAACTATCTCCCAGGCTAAGGTTATTACACACTGTTATGGTGCCTTCACCATGAAGCCAGCTGTTCTGTATTGGAAACAAAAAGCTATTCCATGTATCCTATATGGCCTTGAATCCCAATCGATAATTTGGAAGGCAAGTTTTGGAAAGCGATTCTCCAGCTTCCTCAATGCATCCCAGTGGTCTATATGCGCTATGAACTAGGTTTAACCTCCTTATATGCACAATACTCCTGGAGGGTATGCGCGTTACTCACCAAATGTTTGTTGTCAACGAGTGAGAATAACATCTTAAAATTTCTTTCTGACTACATATTTAAAACCAATCATACCTTCATTAAATGCTGGTTGCGAGCCGCATACACCATTTTAGCTCAAGCTGAAGTAACCCTTGAGATTCTGCTCACCAACCCTGACAAAGTTAAGAATCTAATTTATCGCTATGATTGGATAAGCACGAGAGGAAAATGCTTACAATACAAATTGGCCATTCCTGCCATCCCTGCCAAATTTAAACATAAATGTCTAGGCTCAATAGAACCATACCTTCTTAGGTTTCCATGTAAAAAAATACGCTCTGGAATCCTAAGGATGCGCCTCAATCTGTGGCACACTCGCGAATTACTTGCGTAATGCAATCACATCAAATCGGACCTAGTCTTTTGCCGTTTTTGTCAAGACACAACAGTCATGGAAACCTTAGAACACATACTATCCTTGTGTCCAGCTTTAATCTGTGAGCGCCTGAAATTTTTCTCAGTTCACTGCAATCATCTTGGGATACTAGACCCAGTACAAAGATGGTCCTCCTTATTGTGTACCACAAATATTTCCCTTCAAATTGCAACAGTCAATTTTCTACATGCGGTGAATTTAACCTTCTGAATATTTTAATTTTGTGTCAAGTTTTAATGATTCTGTTCTCTCCTTGTGTCTTATTGTTTTAACACATAATAACTGTATTGCAACATACTGTAGTGTATTGTATTTTTGTTCTCTTTTAAAAATTGTAAAGTTTTGTATTGAAAAGTTGATTCAATTCAACTATATCAATAAAAAAAATATTAATAAGAATGCAAAATGTATAAAGATGTCCTACCCACTCCAATTTTTGCGAAGGTGTGCTATATGAAAAAATTATTGTTTCATTATTAGAAGCAGTCAGGTTATAAATTAAATGTGCAGTGATTGTTGTATGTACCTTTAGCAATCCCCTGGCCTGCTGAGGTTGCTTTGAGTGGGCAATGTCGGGTGGGGAGGAGTCTTAAGCAATGTTGGATCATCTTTAGCTGCTAATATAGCCTGGGCTTCATAGGTGGTTTACTTTTGATCTGAGCCAGCTGGATTTGAGATGAGATGTCAGAACCACATTTCTCAGATCAATAATCAATGCTATTTACCTTTGTATTGTTGTTAAACATTGTTAAACATTGTCGTTTTATTACATTTTTTATTCGGAATGGGGGGGTTCCTCCAACCCCCCTTTTTTTATTTCTTTTTTTGTTTTACCCATTTTTTTTTTTATTCCCGAACCCCAAAATAAATATATTATTTTTCCGACTTTTTGTTTTTCGATATTATGACTTTCGACATTTTTGTTCCGAAATTTTGACTGCACCCCTTCAATCTGAATTTCATAAATAGAGATCTAATTCTCAGTCAGTCAGTCAGACATGTTTATTCGAATTTTAAAAAAAAATCATCAAACGATCAATTAATACACAAATACATACAATCCATAAAAAATTCACAATTCCTAAAAACTAGTGCTTGGGGTTAAAATGAGACATACAGATAAATTGAACAGTAGCAAGTTCACATTCATTACATCGTGGGATCCAATTTGAACAGGGGCACAATAAAAGTCAATATGCGAGGTATATCCATTGTAAAGATGGTTCATAGTTTGCATTCGTCCTCCTGGAGCCTGAGCAAATTTTTCCTAAAGTACAATGCTCTTTTTAGGAATGTAAGCAATGCCCATGCTGTAAAAACGCAGTCAGCACTAAGTAAATAAATAAGTGCAGCTTTATAATGGCGCACCTTGGTTTTCCTTAGGGCGGGTAGCAAAGTTGCCCTTCGAATGCCTGCGTACCCCAGGCAAAAGATCATAAAATGAGCCAGATCTTCCAGCTGATCTCCGCAAACCGGACAGCCGGCCCCGTCTTTGGTTCCCTTCCACCTAGCTGAAGTTGCTTGCAGGAGAAGGGAGTCAAAACGTGCCCTTGTGATAAGCCACCTATCCTTTTTATAAGGGCTCCATATTAACAAGCCGATTCATGGAATTATTAGCGCGGCGCAAGTGGCCAAAAACGTGCGAATCGCAGTGGAATAGCGAAAATCGCAGTGCAAGTGCGAGAATCGCCCGAAAAGCAGCGCACATCGATTCATGGAAGGCCGTGCGCGAGAAAGCCATCGGATGTGCGATAAAAAAGTGCGCGGCGCACGTTGGCGCACAGGCCATCTAACGGCGTGCGCCAGGTTACAGCGAAAATCGCACAGGCCACAGCGAAAATCGCACATAGCGCGGCGCACGCAACAAAAGTAGGCGGAACACGGGGCGTAACACTCGGAATGGGGAACAACTTGCCAAAATGTGGGCGTCACGGGGGAAGCACAGGGTACAAGTGCGCGGAACGCCCACACGCTCGCCTACAACACGTATTCATGGAATAGAATAGGGCAAAAAAGCGCACGCTCAAACCAGCGCACAGGCACAAACACGACCGCCACAAGAAAGCAGGCGGTAGCGTCTCTGCGCCTGTAAGAAATGTGCGCCAAAAGGTGCGCCAACAAATAGCACCTATATACAGCCATGATGAATGCCCAATACTGTGGCCCTCCAGGACAAATGACGTGCAAAGGGGTACCCACAAACACAGACACGCGCTGACAGAAAAAAAACGTGTGCATGTATACCGGGGTGCGCGGGAAGTCTCACACGTGAATTGGCCGGGTACGTGGATTACAGGGGTGCGCGGGAAGTACCACACGCGATTTGTCAGGGTACGTGGATTTCAGGGGTACGCGGGAAGTTCCACAGGCGATTAGGCAGGGTACGTGGATTTCAGGGGTGCGTGGGAAGTTCCACACGCGATTTGGCCGGGTACGTGTATTTCAGGGGTGCACGGGAAGTCCCACACGCGATTAGTCAGTGTACGTGGATTGCAGGGGTGCGTGGGAAGTTACACACGCGATTTGGCCGTGTACACGGATTTCAGGGGTGTGCGGGAAGTACCACATGCGATTTGTCAGGGTACGTGGATTTCAGGGGTGCGCGGGAAGTTACACACGCGATTTGGCCGGGTACGTGGATTTCAGGGGTGCGCGGGAAGTTCCACACGCGATTTGGCCGGGTACGTGGATTTCAGGGGTGCGCGGGAAATTCCACATGCGATTTGGCCGAGTACATGGATCTCAGGGGTGCGCGGGAAGTACCACACGCGATTTGTCAGGGTACGTGGATTTCAGGGGTGCGCGGGAAGTTACACACGCGATTTGGCCGTGTACGTGGATTTCAGGGGTGCGCGGGAAGTACCACACGCGATTTGTCAGGGTACGTGGATTTCAGGGGTGCGCGGGAAGTTACACACGCGATTTGGCCGGATACGTGGATTTCAGGGGTGCGCGAGAAATTACGCACGCGATTTGGCCGGGTACATGGATTTCAGGGGTGCGCGGGAAGTACCACACGCGATTTGTCAGGGTACGTGGATTTCAGGGGTGCGCGGGAAGTTCCACACGCGATTTGGCCGTGTACGTGGATTTCAGGGGTGCGGGAAGTACCACACGCGATTTGTCAGGGTACGTGGATTTCAGGGGTGCGCGGGAAGTTACACACGGGATTTGGCCGGGTACGTGGATTTCAGGGGTGCGCGGGAAGTTACACACGCGATTTGGCCGTGTACGTGGATTTCAGGGGTGCGCGGGAAGTACCACACGCGATTTGTCAGGGTACGTGGATTGCAGGGGTGCGCGGGAAGTTACACACGCGATTTGGCTGTGTGCTCCCAGGTATTACCTGTACACCCTCCACGGCCCCTGCAGGCAGCACACACCACAGGGGACTACCCTGCACACCTGCTCATGTCACCCACCACCCCCACCCCCCAGCCACCAGGGGCACCCTCCACCAGGCCCCCACCCATGTCACCCACCACCCCCACCCCCCAGCAGTGCAGGGGCATCCTCCACCAGGCCCCCACCCATGTCACCCACCACCCCCACCCCCCAGCAGTGCAGGGGCATCCTCCACCAGGCCCCCACCCATGTCTCCCACCACCCCCACCCCCCAGCAGTGCAGGGGCATCCTCCACCAGGCCCCCACCCATGTCTCCCACCACCACCACCCCCCAGCCACCAGGGGTACCCTCCACCAGGCCCCCACCCATGTCTCCCACCACCCCACCCCCCAGCACTGTGGGGCACCTGCCAGCAGGCCCCCACCCATGTCTCCCACCACCCCCACCCCCCAGCACTGTGGGGCACCCGCCAGCAGGCCCCCACCCATGTCTCCCACCACCCCCATCCCCAGCCACCAGGGGCACCCTCCACCAGGCCCCCACCCATGTCACCCACCACCCCCACCCCCCAGCAGTGCAGGGGCATCCTCCACCAGGCCCCCACCCATGTCACCCACTATCCCCACCCCCCAGCCACCAGGGGCACCCTCCACCAGGCCCCCACCCATGTCACCCACCACCCCCACCCCCCAGCCACCAGGGGCACCCTCCACCAGGCCCCCACCCATATCTCCCACCACCCCCACCCCCCAGCACTGTGGGGCACCTGCCAGCAGGCCCCCACCCATGTCCAACCCATGTCTCCCACCACCCCCACCCCCCCAGCACTGTGGGGCACCTGCCAGCAGGCCCCCACCCATGTCTCCCACCACCCCCACCCCCCAGCACTGTGGGGCACCTGCCAGCAGGCCCCCACCCATGTCCAACCCATGTCTCCCACCACCCCCACCCCCCAGCACTGTGGGGCACCTGCCAGTAGGCCCCCACCCATGTCTCCCACCACCCCCACCCCCCAGCCACCAGGGGCACCCTCCACCAGGCCCCCACCCATGTCACCCACCACCCCCACCCCCCAGCCACCAGGGGCACCCTCCACCAGGCCCCCACCCTTGTCTCCCACCACCCCCACCCCCCAGCACTGTGGGGCACCTGCCAGCAGGCCCCCACCCATGTCCAACCCATGTCTCCCACCACCCCCACCCCCCAGCACTGTGGGGCACCTGCCAGCAGGCCCCCACCCATGTCTCCCACCACCCCCACCCCCCAGGGGCACCCTCCACCAGGCCCCCACCCATGTCTCCCACCACCCCCACCCCCCAGCCAGCAGGGGCACCCTCCACCAGGCCCCCACCCATGTCACCCACCACCCCCACCCCCCAGCAGTGCAGGGGCATCCTCCACCAGGCCCCCACCCATGTCTCCCACCACCCCCACCCCCCAGCCACCAGGGGCACCCTCCACCAGGCCCCCACCCATGTCACCCACCACCCCCACCCCCCAGTAGTGCATGGGCATCCTCCACCAGGCCCCCACCCATGTCTCCCACCACCCCCACCCCCCAGCAGTGCAGGGGCATCCTCCACCAGGCCCCCACCCATGTCTCCCACCACCCCCACCCCCCAGCCACCAGGGGCACCCTCCACCAGGCCCCCACCCATGTCACCCACCACCCTCACCCCCCAGCCACCAGGGGCACCCTCCACCAGGCCCCCACCCATGTCACCCACCACCCCCACCCCCCAGCCACCAGGGGCACCCTCCACCAGGCCCCCACCCATGTCACCCACCACCCCCGCCCCCCAGCCACCAGGGGCACCCTCCACCAGGCCCCCACCCATGTCTCCCACCACCCCCACCCCCCGGCACTGTGGGGCACCTGCCAGCAGGCCCCACCCATGTCTCCCACCACCCCCACCCCCCAGCCACCAGGGGCACCCTCCACCAGGCCCCCACCCATGTCTCCCACCACCCCCAGCCACCAGGGGCACCCTCCACCAAGCCCCCACCCATGTCATCCACCACCCCCACCCCCCAGCAGTGCAGGGGCATCCTCCACCAGGCCCCCACCCATGTCTCCCACCACCCCCACCCCCCAGCCACCAGGGGCACCCTCCACCAGGCCCCCACCCATGTCACCCACCACCCCCACCCCCCAGCAGTGCATGGGCATCCTCCACCAGGCCCCCACCCATGTCTCCCACCACCCCCACCCCCCAGCAGTGCAGGGGCATCCTCCACCAGGCCCCCACCCATGTCTCCCACCACCCCCAACCCCCAGCCACCAGGGGCACCCTCCACCAGGCCCCCACCCATGTCTCCCACCACCCCCACCCCCCAGCCACCAGGGGCACCCTCCACCAGGCCCCCACCCATGTCACCCACCACCCCCACCCCCCAGCAGTGCAGGGGCATCCTCCACCAGGCCCCCACCCATGTCTCCCACCACCCCCACTCCCCAGCACTGTGGGGCACCTGCCAGCAGGCCCCCACCCATGTCTCCCACCACCCCCACCCCCCCAGCCACCAGGGGCACCCTCCACCAGGCCCCCACCCATGTCTCCCACCACCCCCACCCCCCAGCCACCAGGGGCACCCTCCACCAGGCCCCCACCCATGTCACCCACCACCCCCACCCCCCAGCACTGCAGGGGCATCCTCCACCAGGCCCCCACCCATGTCTCCCACCACCCCCACCCCCCAGCACTGTGGGGCACCTGCCAGCAGGCCCCCACCCATGTCTCCCACCACCCCCACCACCCAGCCACCAGGGGCACCCTCCACCAGGCCCCCACCCATGTCTCCCACCACCCCCACTCCCCAGCCACCAGGGGCACCCTCCACCAGGCCCCCACCCATGTCACCCACCACCCCCACCCCCCAGCAGTGCAGGGGCATCTTCCACCAGGCCCCCACCCATGTCTCCCACCACCCCCACCCCCCAGCCACCAGGGGCACCCTCCACCAGGCCCCCACCCATGTCACCCACCACCCCCACCCCCCAGCAGTGCATGGGCATCCTCCACCAGGCCCCCACCCATGTCTCCCACCACCCCCACCCCCCAGCAGTGCAGGGGCATCCTCCACCAGGCCCCCACCCATGTCTCCCACCACCCCCACCCCCCAGCCACCAGGGGCACCCTCCACCAGGCCCCCACCCATGTCACCCACCACCCCCACCCCCCAGCAGTGCATGGGCATCCTCCACCAGGCCCCCACCCATGTCTCCCACCACCCCCAACCCCCAGCAGTGCAGGGGCATCCTCCACCAGGCCCCCACCCATGTCTCCCACCACCCCCACCCCCCAGCCACCAGGGGCACCCTCCACCAGGCCCCCACCCATGTCACCCACCACCCCCACCCCCCAGCAGTGCATGGGCAGCCTCCACCAGGCACCCACACATGTCCCCCTGCCCCCAGGTCCTGACGATACTCAATCATGGCAGTAATGGGCAGCATACCCAGCACAAACACCCAGGCAAGGATTGCATCTACCCACATAGTGAATGCAATTACATGATACAACCCCAATGGCAAGTATGTAAATAAACACATGTCCGTCACACACACATACACAATGGGTGCAAGTGAATGTCAAAACCCATATCATGACATGTATGAAACCAATGAGAAAATACCACAAGTGAAAGTTAAAAAAACATGTATTAAAGATGAAAAATAAGTAAACAAATCAAACATACAACAATGGGGATAACAAAATAAATGGTCCATGTCCGAGAACAAATGTAAAAATAAAAAAAACAAAGTAATCCAAAAACAAATGTTGTCCAAAGCAATATCATGTGGAAGGAAAATAATGAAAAACCATTTCCTCTTGGTGAACACAATAATTAATAAAAAAAATGTTTCTTCAAAAAGCAAACTATATACACGAATATTCCAGGGTCCATGAGCCCAACACCATAAATGAAACCTACTACTACCTAATGAAAAATAAATATACAAAAAAGTGGCCATTGTCCGAGCGGTCCAAAAAAATAAAAATGAATAAAGGAAACCTAACACTAACTAACTAAATAACTATATACAAAGGCAGCGGGCAAGTCCTGCGGCTCACTCGGTGATGTTGCTGGCCAGGGCATCATCGAACTCCATGTCGATGTCCTGGAGGCGGGACTCTGTCCTGGCCCTGAGGTCTCGCAGGGATAACCCCATGTTCAGCTCAAACTCCCTGCGAGGTTCCTCGAGGCACTCAGCCCGCCTCAACGCCCGACGCATGGAGAACTCCGCCCTGACCATGGTGAGCCGCTCCTCTTCCGCCCGCTGCCGCTCCGCACCTATCCGCTGGACCAACTGCTCCCACACGGAAGACACCACCATCCCAGGGTTGCCCTGCCCTCCGGCCGATGCCTGCCCCTCTGATCTTGATGGCCCCGAGCCATGATGCCTCCCACGTCGAGCCTGCTGCTGCCTCTGACGCCACTGCCTCTGCCAGCACGACGGCATCCAGGCTGATGGAAACCACCGACGCCGTCGTGCACGTGCCCTGCCCGATGATGCTGTCACATCTTCCATCTGCTGGGGTCCAGTTGCTGTGTTGTCCACCCCTGCTGGACCTCCGACTCCCAACTGTGGCAGGGATGGGATCCCCACCGAGCTGGCTGCATTGGTCGGGGCAGGTCCACAGGGGGCCCTGGTGGCATCTGGGCCGGAAGACGGCAAGGAGAACGACTGGTGTATAGCCTGCACAGAGGAGGAGAGGGCCGCCAGATTGGCCAACACATGCAGCAAACCCCCGAACATGGCCGATCCCAATTGGGCCACGTCGGCACGGTGCACTTCGTGATGACGTGCGTGCTCCTCCCGGGAAGCATGCACGGCATCACGAATCACAGCCGTGCGCATCGCGACCCCAATCAGGACCTTCTCCACATGGCCAGGGGTTCCCACGTCCGCAGGTGGAGGGGAGTCAGGTGACATGGACATCCCCTCTACCTGCAGACGGGCCTGGGACGGGGCATCCCTGCTGGTGCATGGTGGTGCACTCACAGGGTCAGGGACAGCGACATGCACAGGCCCCTCCACGGTGACCTGTGCTGCCTCCTGCCCCTGGCCCTGGACTGCACCACTTGCACCAGCAGGGATGCCCCCACCAGGCCCCATGTGTGCCCCAGTGGCGGCATCCTCCTCCTCTGTGCAAACCACCAACCTGGATGGCTCCTCACCGTCTCCCACCGTAGCAGGCCCCTGTGGGGGCTCACCCACCCCTTCCGCTGCAGCCGTGGGGGCATCCCCGCCGCCTTGCTCCACAGCGCCGTCTCCGCCCTCTTCTTCACTAGCCGCTGCGTAGAGGGAGACAAAGAACACAAGCATCAGGGTACTGTACAATTGTCCCCTAGACAGGAAGCAATAGCAGATGAGCACCACTGTCAAAGTACACTTCCATCATGTCCCTCCACAACACATGGGTCAGTCCAGGCAAAACACACACAGTAACAGGCATGGTGCATGCCATGGACATTTCCATGCATGTCCAATGGACTCTTGAAACATTCAATGATATGTAACTCACATGCATCATGGCTCATGCCTATCACATGCACACACTTCACCTCAGTCACATCCATCTGGCCCCAAACACACCAAACACAGCGGATACAAGGGTAATTTGGCTGCTTCACTGAATCTGTGCATTGTCACACACATGTGTCATGCATCCATGGCATGCACAAGTCACAGACACGCAGGTCAGGCACACAGACATGGCTACCATATATGTACCTGGCATCAGCACCCATCCCTCACCCCCACCCATGTCCAGGTACAGAGACTGGCATGCTCTCATGTTCAAAATCTGCATAGGGCTCCCCATGCGGCATTTTAACACATGCAACAACCATGTGGGTCACACATCACTGGTCGCACATGCATTACTATGATGTCCCTGCACACATACATGCATACATGGCCTATGGCACACATACAGGCAAGTATCATAGAACCAGCACACCGCAACATGCCCTGTCTCACACAGTAATGCTTGGACACTTACCGCTCAACTCCAGACGGGCCTCCCTCTCAAGGATCTGGGCGTGGAGTGCTGGGCGTACGCATTCCAGGACCCTCATCTGGATGGAACTCATGCGGCCCCGGCCCCCCTCCACGAGGCGCCGGGCCTTCACAAGGGTCCTGGACCTCAAGTCCTCCCAGCGCTTCTTGATCTTCTGGACGTTGCGGGTTGCCACCCCCTCCGCGTTGATGGCAACCACACAGTCGGCCCAGATCCTCTCCCGTCCTTCCTTGCTGGCGCGGGACGATCCAAAGAGGGCATCATACTGCCCCAGGACATGCTCCACCAGGACACCAACTTCGGTGGCAGTGAAGCTGGTGCCCCTCTGCCCCTCTGGCCTGGGGTTGCCACTGGTGCCAGATGTGGAAGTGCCCGACATGGCAACCCCAGAGGCAGGTGTGGGTGGGCAACTGGGTCCTGGGGCTGGGCTGTGGAGCGATGTAATCCCAGTCGGGAGTCTTCAGTTCCAGCAGGGGTGGACACAGCAACTGGACCCCTGCAGATGGCTGATGTGCAGGCACCAAATGGCAGGGCACGGTGGCGGCAGGCAGGCAGGCAGGCAGCAGCAGATGGCACGTGGGAGGCTGCTCGGGGCACTGGGGGGCAGTAACTCGGCCTTCTGGGCAGGAGCGTGGTCTTCCGTGTGTTTTCGCGTGGCCAGCTTGATACGGAGTGATTTGGCACATGAAAATCCTGCACGTCAGCGTGAAATCCGAGGAAAGGCCCTTAGCGCGTAAGCGCGTCAGCGCGCATACGCGATTCTATTGGACCAGAGTCCCTCAGCGCGTAAGCGCGTCTGTGACGTGACCCGCACGGGTGTTCCCCACTCAGCACGTGATGACGGAGCACACGTGGAAATACTGCACGTCAGAGTGTCATCGCGTGTAATTGGACAAAAGTGCGCGTACACGCGATTGGCCTATGTACGTGTATTTCAGGGGTGCGCGGGCACTTACACACGCAAGTACGTCAGCGCACCTGTATCCCGTGGTGCGTGGGAATTTCCACACGCTATTGGACTGGGAACTGGATTCCAGGGGTGCGCGGGTCACACGCTCGCCTAGAACACGCGCAAAGCATAAATTTGCGTACTTTAACAATAACAAGCTCTGACGCCAGGATGAACATACCGTTCTTAGCAGCAGTGGCATTGGGCTACCAAAGGAGGAGGAGGAGGATAGTCAGGGCCAGAATATTCACACCCAGAACCAGCCTTTTCGGGATGCCTGATGACCAGGTGTATGGGAGGTACAGGTTTCCACCACACATAATACTGGACCTGGTGAATGAGTGGGAGGATGACCTCACATCACCCACTCTGTGCTCCCAAGCACTCAGCCCCCTGGAGAAGGTCCTCAATGTACTGCACTTCTTAGCCACTGGATCATTTCAGCGGACAAGTGCCATAGTGGGTGGGGTGTCACAGGCCACCCAGTCACGCTGCCTACACCAGGTCTTGAACATCATCACTGCACGCCCATCAGTCCGCAGGCACATATAC
The DNA here is from genome assembly GCF_040938575.1 of Ambystoma mexicanum. Lineage (NCBI taxonomy): Eukaryota > Metazoa > Chordata > Amphibia > Caudata > Ambystomatidae > Ambystoma > Ambystoma mexicanum. The sequence continues at coordinate 1,058,715,057 of NC_090927.1, forward strand.
CTGCCCAGAACACCTGCAGAAAGGCATGCTGCCGCCCTGGATTTTTACGGTGTGGCACGATTCCCCAAAGTGCTAGGTGCCATCGACTGCACCCATGTGGCTCTACGTCCCCCCAGGGCATCTGAGCACATCTATAGGAACCGCAAGCACTGGCATTCCATCAACGTGCAGGTAGCATGTAATGCCAAGGGAATCATCACCTCAGTATATGCCAACTATCCCGGGTCCACCCACGACAGCTTCATTTACCGAATGTCCACCCTAAGCCGGGACCTAGAAGCTGGGCGGCATGGCGATACATGGCTGCTTGGTGAGTATGTATGCCACTGCACATGCATGCATGTTGGATACTGAGCAAGGTCACAACCCCACCAATGATACCAATCACCACCTCCACAGGGGACAGTGCCTACCCTCTCAGCCCCCACATGATGACGCCAATTCGGAACCCCACCACGCCACCCGAGGTAAGATATAACACAGCCCACATTACGACCCGGGGCATAGTGGAGCGCACATTCGGAGTGCTAAAGTCACGCTTTCGCTCCCTTGACCGTTCTGGCGGGCAGCTGTTATACGCTCCCCCAGTTGTGTGCAGGATCATAGTGGCAGCATGTGTCCTGCACAACGTTGCAACACGCCAGGGCCTGGCCGTGGACATGGTGGTGGCCCCACATCCCCAACCACATGCACAGCCACTGCGCATGGGAGGTGAAAGTGCACGGGGGAGGCAGCCCGTACACAGCTAGTGGCTAATTACTTCACATAGTGATCACACCCCTGTGGAGTGCACACTGGCCTGGCACATTCCATCTGACAATCAATGATGACTCAACCTGACACTGATCCTGAATGTCTGGAGATTCAACCGTGAAAAGCATATCAGCCTGAGATTGTTCACCTGGAAGTGTTACAATGTGTGCATCCCTACCCACACACACCACCAATGCAGTTTTGTGAAGAAACACATTCAAGCAGCTAAAATGAATACCCACTTGCTAAATGCAACAAGAGGACAGTGCCATGTCACCCAACCCATCCCCAGCACCGCCACACAACACACCGTGCCATGTCATGCTATGTGCAGGTAAACAAAGTAATCCCCACAACATGACAAGTGTCACGATGTACAGTGTACCCAATTGAAACTTGCTACACCTGAAATGCTCACTGTAATGCAGGACCAACAACAAACTTGAGCAGGTACTACCATTAACATGACTTCACTAATGTAATAAATCAGTAGTCCCACCACCTGGAAATACCTGCACTCCCACCACTTCCAACTGTACAGTGTTGGCGCCATGTAGAGTTGTAGGTGCACTGCTGCCAACAAGGACCCCATCTCCAGACTAGAGGGCCTTGTGTAGACATGAGGAAGGGACCTGCAAATTGGGAGGCAGACACAGATGATGAGTTACACATCAATGCAACATGCAGTGTACAACAGAACAGCAATATGCACTAGGAATGTATACACAGTATTGACTAGACTACCCACACATGTAGTGGGAGTCCAATGTCACCATGTACTTCAATGTCACTTGGGCAAACCCTTTGCAAGCCCATGGAAACGGGAAGCAGGAGGGATGTGTGTGACTCAAACCCAGGCATCTGAACCAAATACATGACAAGCCTGCATGTGCCCAGCCACAATGCAGCGTATGCCCACAGGAACCACGGAAGCCAACAAATTGTCCCAAAAAAATTGGGAAAAATATAAAAATAAAAATAAAAATAAAATAAAATCAAAAATGGCCATTAATGGGCCCGGGGGGGTTGGGGAGGCCACCCAGGAGGTCCGAGGACAGGGTGCACACCAAAACCCACCTGTGTGGATCCTGGGGAAAAAAACACCTCCATGGGCTCATGGCCCACACGGCTACCCTGTTGTGGGAGTATCACTGCTGTCGCTATTATCACCCTGTGCAGCTGCATCCGGAGGTGGTTGCACTATGGGAGGCAGCCCACGCAAGGCCCTACTCTGTTCCTCCATGGCTGCAAGCATGCGGGTGTGGTAGGTCTCGTTCTGGAGGATGAGGGTGCGGAGGTCCCCATGCAACAACTCACGGGATGCCCGGACCTCCGCCCTTGTTGCTTGCATCTCAGCTGAGAGCGTACGGGTGAGACGCTCCAGCTGCTGTTCTGTCCTTTGGTGTGTTGAAGCCTCAAGCTCAACAAGAGTCGTCCTGAGTTGATGGAGCTCCTGCCTCAGGGCTTCCCTGTGGCCCTGGGACTCTATGGAGATGGCCTCCTGCAGAGTCGCCAGTGCCGCCCGCCTGTCCCTGTTGGACGCCAACATGTCCTCCCTGTGTGACTGGCAGATGGAGTCGGTTGCCTGCTCTAGTCGCTCCATCAGCCTTTCAGGGGGGACAATGGAAGTGGCCACCCTATCCATGGCCTGAGCCATCATCTCGGATGATGCTGCCTGTTGGGTAGCCATACCGTAAATGGATTGCTCCCATGCGGTATTGCCAGGTGGCGTACGGCCACCATGTCGGCGGGCACCACACCTGTCTAGGGCAAGGCGGACTGCGCCTTGCTGTGCCGGCACTGCCTGAGGCTGCAGGACTGCATTCCCCTTCTGATCTGCTGGCCCAGGAACAGGATCAGATGTCGCGGAGTGTGACCCTGCATCCGTAACCACCAAAGGCCTAGCTGCCAACACTGACATCCCCATTGAGGGTTCTGACCCTGGTGCAGGTGGGTGGGACAGAACAGAATCCCTCCCTGGAACACTCACCTGCGACGGCACGTAGGTCTCATCATCCGAATCAACAGCTGAGTACAGCTCGGGGGAGGTGCAGCCAGAGACACCCCTTGAGAGCACGACCTGCAGCACTTGTGGGTTCTTACCAGCACACCACGTCCCTCACTGGTGGTTGGTCGGCCCTCGGACCCCTCCTGGCTCTGCACCATCTCCACAACCCCAGCAGTATCAGGTGCGTCTTCCCCTACAAAGACATAATAACAAAGAAATGGAAACAGGCATTAGCACCATGGCACACAATGAGGGCTGAGAAGCAAGAGAACCAGTACTTGATTGACACATGTCCCACATGACTAAGACCCTCCCATGCATGCACCCTCACTGCGTATGAAGGGCAGGCAAATGGCACACACTGATGACACAAAGATGGAAGATGAACACATTTCCTGCATGCTGCCTGGCAGTGGCATCACACATTGGCCTGTGATTGCCAGGTGACACACACATGCCATCACACAGATGGCATGTACCATTGCTATTGAGGCAAGATGGAGAGGAGGGCAGCACTTATTCATTCAGTCCAGTTCCCGCATGTAATAGCTTTTCTAAATCAAACAGGTCTGATTTTCACCTGGAGCTGGCAGTCCCAAATGGTCCAATTGCACAGGGACATGTGTGAACATATGATATCCAGGTAACAAAGTCACTCCACTTTACCATAGCCATGCCAGACATGTGACTAGAGGACTGAGAAATGCCTAGTATAATTGGTGGAATGCAAACAATCTGTCTGAATGAACAGAGAAAAATAAGCAACAATGTTGTGGCAAGGTGACACTTCAAGGGCAACTGGCGTGCTGTTGGGCTAGATGTCTACTGTTGGCAGAAGGGATACTGCAATGGCCAAATGCAGCTGCGCAGGATGTATTGCATGAAGCACATGGCTGACCCATACGACTCAGGCGCACACACTCTCACCTGGCACACAAACAGAAGCCCTCACACACACACCATGCACATGGATGACACACACATGCATGTGCACTCACCGGACAATGCCTCGTAATCAGGCAGATCTCCCACGCCTTGGATCTGTTCCTCCGTGACGTAGGTCCCAGCGACTGACTCATGTGGAGTGAGTTCCATGTCTACTACTGGAGACCCACCTCCAGTCACTAGAGTTGCGGCATGACTTGAGGCCAGCTTCTTCTTTGCCCTGCGCTTTAGGTCATTCCAGCGCTTATAGCAATCATTGGTCGTGCGCCTCACGATTCCAAGGGCACTTACGATGTCCGCAACGGTCTGCCAGTGTGCCTGGCATTGTGCAGGTGTGGTCTTGGATCCTGCAACAATGACCATCTCGTTATCATGTCCGGACACATACTCGACAAGTGCATTCAGTTCGTCATCCGTGAAGCTGGGCTTCCTCGACGGGCCGGACTGTGTAGCCGTGTCTGGGGCATCAGCCTGTGCCGGACGAGCACTCTTCCTCTTCCGCTTGGAAGGTGGTGGTGATCCTGAGTGTCCTGCGCCGCTCTGGACACTAGGGGCAGGAGCCCTGGTGGGCTCTGTATCAGGTGTGTGGGATTGCACACTCAGCATGGGAGTTGGTGCAGGCATTGGCTCAAGTGTAATGGTGTCAGGGGGAATGTCAGAAGGATGGACTAGGACCGACACTGTCCTGGCTGGGTGTGTGAGAGCTGGGGTGGATGGAGCCGCAGCTGCCCCTGCAGCCTCTCCGCCCTGCCTACTTGGGGCAGCAGATGACCTTGCTGCCCCAGATCCACGTGGCATGATGGCATCAACGTGCACCAGCGCACGTGTCGTAGCCCTGCTGACCTGGAAGTCAGCCATGGAGTCAGCCAGGTCTGGTGCCACAATGGGCTGGTCCAACAAGGGCTGAGCATGGATGGTGTCAGCCACATCATCCTCAACGGGAGGGGGGGGTATTATGGGTGCCCTTGACTGGTCCTCCACACATGGGGGGACAGGCTCACCCTGCAAGTTACGACCACGTCCCCTACTGGATCCACCACGGCCACCACTTGTGGCTCTTCCACCTTTGCCACCCTTACGGAATCCTCGCCTCCCAGCCATGGCACTGATGTTAATGTGCGTATGGGAGTGGATGTAGACTATTGTCCTGGGCAATTGGGGGTCAAAGGGGTTGGGTACCAGATGGTAATTGTACCCTAGTGCTCTAGCAAGGCTGAATGTAACCCCTGGGGAAAGATGACGGGTCACGCAACGCACAGGAGGCCCAAAAAAGGGAGATGACGTGCACGCAACCCCTCCTAGACCACGTGTGCAGAAAGAAAAACCTGCACTACGCTGTGGCACCCAGTAACACAAGAATGAACGTATGCGTGTCACACGCAGCGTAGAATGACCTCTGAAGGGGTAGGCTACACACGGGGCAAGCACAGATGTTAGATACGTGCGTGACTCACCGTCTGCCAGGTAAAAGAGCGTGAAAAATGAGCGCGTTTGGTTGGCAACACCCCCGCCAAAAGAAGATATGTACGCTGTCTGAGGAGACAGGACAACAGTAGAAGGGAACACTGTTTGAGGGAACAGGCCCAGGTAAACCAGTACAAGAGAAAAAATAGAAAAAGCTGTCAGAGGTAACAGGGAGTACGAACTTGAAACGCCGTGAAGTAAATCGCGTGTGAAACGACAAGAAGTACAGAATTCACCCACTCGCTCTCCACGAAAAGCACGTACAAGGAATTGGTGTTCTACACGTACCTTATATGCAGGCCCACACGTACAGCGTCACTTACGCGGCGTGTACGTGCTAGGCCCATTCCCACCAATTACACGCTTTGTCACTTCTGCGTGTAGGTCCATTTGCGCCAATTACACGCTTTGACACTTCTGCGTGTAGGTCCATTTGCACCAATTACACGCTTTGACACTTCTGCGTGTAGGTCCATTTTCACCAATTACACGCTTTGTAACTTCTGCGTGTAGGGCTATTTCCACCAATAACACGCTTTGACACTCGGACTTGTCACGCAACTTTTTCCTACGCGTGCACGTGACTTCATAGACGCGCATACGCTAGTGACGCGTTTACACGCTAAAGGCCTTTCATCGATTTACATGCAGACGTGTGGGATTTTCACGTGCAAAATCACTCCGTATCAAGCTGTCCATGCGTTCACACACAAAAGACCACGCTCCTGCCCAGGAGGCCAAATTACTGCCCCCCAGAGCCCTGAGCACGCTCCCACCTGCCAACTGCTTCTGCCTGACTGCCTGCTGCCCACGTGCCCTGCCATTTGCTGCCTGCACATCAGCCAGGGGTGCTGTTGCTGTGACCACCCCTGCTGGAACCAAAGGCTCCCGACTGCTTTTCCGTCGCCCCACAGCCCAGCCCCAGGACCCAGTTGCCCACCCACTCCTGCCTCTGGGGTTGCCATGTCGGGCACTACAACATCTGGCACCAGTGGCAACCCCCGGCCAAGGAGGCAGAGGGGCACCAGCTTCAGTGCCAGGGAAGTTGGTGTCCTGGTGGAGCATGTCCTGGGGCAGTATGATGCCCTCTTCGGAAGGTTGCGCGCCGACAAGGAAGGACGGACTCGGATCTGGATGGACATCATGACTGCCATCAACGCGGAGGAGGTGGCAGTCCGCAACTACGAACGTGTCAGGAAGCGCTGGGAGGACTTCAGGTCCAGGACCCTCAACAAGGCCCGGCGCCTCATGATGGCAGCAGATGCTAAGGGGCGGGCGGGGCCACTTGTCGGAAGATCAGATGAGTGTCCTGGAACGCATATCCCCAGCGCTCCACATCCAGGTCCTTGAGAAGCAGACTCGTCTGGAGTCGAGCGGTAAGTGTACATGCATACTGATTGTAAGCTGTGCGTGTGGTGGTGTGCCAGGAGTGTGCAGGTTGAACATGTATTTTTATGTAGCCAAGTAGGGGGGTTGTACAGGGCTGTGAGGGTGACACATGCGAGGGGTCTCATGTGTGACACATGGATGGTGCTTGTGTGTGTGGGCTTGCATGGCACAGTATGTGGAGGAATGATTGTCAGGTGTGACATGGATGTCGATCGAGACACTGCAACAGTTGGCGGAGGTGTACACATGCATGCAGGTTTGGTGTTGTGTGTGCATGTGTAGTGTACTCCCTATGTTGCATGTGATGTGTGGATGACCTTTGGCTGCCCATGCTGTTGTATGTGAATGGATGGTGCTGGCTGTTGCATTATGGCTGTGGTATGGCTCATGTGTGCAAGTTGAAATGACATGTGTGTTGAGGATTGTGATGCCATGTGTGAGGTTTACCAATGCCACTCATGTATAACTGTCATGTGTGTATGAGTCCATTTTACAGTGCCCTGATGCCTGTGTTTTCTTTCTCCCTGTCTGCAGCGTCAACTGATGAAGAGGGCGGAGAAGGTGCTGTGGAGCACAGCGGCAGGGGTCGCACCACCAGCCGAAGACGCAAGGCCCGGATCCCATCCCAAGTTGTGATCTCGTCGGGGAGTGAGGAGTCTGGTGCGGCGTCCCAGGCCGCAGCTGGCGAGGGGAGGTCCAAGAGGCGGAGGTCGGAGTTGGACTCCTCAGCAGCAGAAGGGGCAGCTGGGACCCCACAGGGCCCAACGGGGGAAGATGGCACGGAGTCATCCAGGTTGGTGGGGTGTTTGGTGGAGGGTGCCCCTGCACTGCTGGGGGGTGGGGGTGGTGGGAGACATGGGTGGGGGCCTGGTGGAGGGTGCCCCTGGTGGCTGGGGGGTGGGGATGGTGGGAGACATGGGTGGGGGCCTGGTGGAGGCTGCCCCTGCACTGCTGGGGGGTGGGGGTGGTGGGAGACATGGGTTGGACATGGGTGGGGGCCTGCTGGCAGGTGCCCCACAGCGCTGGGGGGTGGTGGTGGTGGGAGACATGGGTGGGGGCCTGGTGGAGGGTGCCCCTGGTGGCTGGGGGGTGGGGGTGGTGGGAGACATGGGTGGGGGCCTGGTGGTGGGTGCCCCTGGTGGCTGGTGGATGGGGGTGGTGGGAGACATGGGTTGGACATGGGTGGGGGCCTGCTGGCAGGTGCCCCACAGCGCTGGGGGGTGGGGGTGGTAGGAGACATGGGTGGGGGCCTGGTGGAGGGTGCCCCTGGTGGCTGGGGGGTGGGGTGGTGGGAGACATGGGTGGGGGCCTGGTGGTGGGTGCCCCTGGTGGCTGGTGGGTGGGGGTGGTGGGAGACATGGGTTGGACATGGGTGGGGGCCTGCTGGCAGGTGCCCCACAGCGCTGGGGGGTGGGGGTGGTAGGAGACATGGGTGGGGGCCTGGTGGTGGGTGCCCCTGGTGGCTGGGGGGTGGGGGTGGTGGGTGACATGGGTGGGGGCCTGGTGGAGAGTGCCCCACAGTGCTGGGGGGTGGGGGTGGTGGGAGACATGGGTAGGACATGGGTGGGGGCCTGCGGGCAGGTGCCCCACAGTGCTGGGGGGTGGGGGTGGTGGGTGACATGGGTGGGGGCCTGGTGGAGGGTGCCCCTGGTGGCTGGGGGGTGGGGGTGGTGGGAGACATGGGTGGGGGCCTGGTGGAGGATGCCCCTGCACTGCTGGGGGGTGGGGGTGGTGGGAGACATGGGTTGGACATGGGTGGGGGCCTGCTGGCAGGTGCCCCACAGTGCTGGGGGTGGGGGTGGTGGGAGACATGAGTCGGGCATGAGTGGGGGCCTGGTGGAGGGTGCCCCTGGTGGCTGGGGGGTGGGGGTGGTGGGAGACAAGAGTGGGGGCCTGGTGGAGGCTGCCCCTGGTGGCTGGTGGGTGGGGGTGGTGGGAGACATGAGTCGGGCATGAGTGGGGGCCTGGTGGAGGGTGTCCCTGGTGGCTGGGGGTGGTGGGAGACATGAGTTGGGCATGAGTGGGGGCCTGGTGGAGGGTGCCCCTGGTGGCTGGGGGTGGGGGTGGTGGGAGACATGGGTGGGGGCCTGGTGGAGGCTTCCCCTGCACTGCTGGGGGTGGGGGTGGTGGGGGACATGGGTTGGACATGGGTGGGGGCCTGCTGGCAGGTGCCCCACAGTGCTGGGGGGTGGGGGTGGTAGGAGACATGGGTGGGGGCCTGGTGGTGGGTGCCCCTGGTGGCTGGGGGGTGGGGGTGGTGGGAGACATGGGTGGGGGCCTGGTGGTGGGTGCCCCTGGTGGCTGGGGGGTGGGGGTGGTGGGAGACATGGGTGGGGGCCTGGTGGTGGGTGCCCCTGGTGGCTGGTGGGTGGGGGTGGTGGGAGACATGGGTTGGACATGGGTGGGGGCCTGCTGGCAGGTGCCCCACAGCGCTGGGGGGTGGGGGTGGTAGGAGACATGGGTGGGGGCCTGGTGGTGGGTGCCCCTGGTGGCTGGGGGGTGGGGGTGGTGGGTGACATGGGTGGGGGCCTGGTGGAGGGTGCCCCACAGTGCTGGGGGGTGGGGGTGGTGGGAGACATGGGTTGGACATGGGTGGGGGCCTGCTGGCAGGTGCCCCACAGTGCTGGGGGGTGGGGGTGGTGGGTGACATGGGTGGGGGCCTGGTGGAGGGTGACCCTGGTGGCGGGGGGGTGGGGGTGGTGGGAGACATGGGTGGGGGCCTGGTGGAGGATGCCCCTGCACTGCTGGGGGGTGGGGGTGGTAGGAGACATGGGTGGGGGCCTGGTGGAGGCTGCCCCTGGTGGCTGGTGGGTGGGGGTGGTGGGAGACATGAGTCGGGCATGAGTGGGGGCCTGGTGGAGGGTGCCCCTGGTGGCTGGTGGGTGGGGGTGGTGGGAGACATGAGTTGGGCATGAGTGGGGGCCTGGTGGAGGGTGCCCCTGGTGGCTGGGGGTGGGGGTGGTTGGAGACATGAGTTGGGCATGAGTGGGGGCCTGGTGGAGGGTGCCCCTGGTGGCTGGGGGGTGGTGGTGGTGGGAGACATGGGTGGGGGCCTGGTGGAGGCTGCCCCTGCACTGCTGGTGGGTGGGGGTGGTGGGAGACATGGGTGGGGGCCTGGTGGAGGCTGCCCCTGGTGGCTGGGGGGTGGGGGTGGTGGGAGACATGGGTGGGGGCCTGGTGGAGGCTGCCCCTGCACTGCTGGGGGGTGGGGGTGGTGGGAGACATGGGTGGGGGCCTGGTGGAGGCTGACCCTGGTGGCTGGGGGGTGGGGGTGGTGGGAGACATGAGTGGGGGCCTGGTGGAGGCTGCCCCTGGTGGCTGGGGAGTGGGGGTGGTGGGTGACATGGGTGGGGGCCTGGTGGAGGGTGCCCCTGGTGGCTGGGGGGTGGGGGTGGTGGGAGACATGGGTGGGGGCCTGGTGGAGGCTGCCCCTGCACTGCTGGGGGGTGGGGGTGGTAGGAGACATGGGTGGGGGCCTGGTGGTGGGTGCCCCTGGTGGCTGGGGGGTGGGGGTGCAGGGGGACATGAGCAGGTGTGCAGGGTAGTCCCCTGTTTTGTGGGCTGCCTGCAGGGGCCGTGGAGGGTGTACAGGGAACACCTGTGAGGACCCACCCAGCCTAATCGCGTGTGATAATTCCCACGCACCCCTGTAATTCACGTACCCTGCCAAATCGCGTGTGATAATTCCCGCGTACCCCTGTATTACACGTGCCCTGGCTAATCGCATGTAAGACTTCACGCGTACCCCTGTAATACACGTTCCCTGGACAATCGCGTGTTGAACTTCCCACGTACCCCTGTAATACACGTACCCTGGCTAATCGCGTGTAAAACTTCCCGCGTACTCCTGATATGAAGGTTGCCCGCTTTGCGTTCCTTGTTTGGCAGCCCTGTAAACTGGTCCAGGGTTAGCGCAGCCCTTTGCGATGATTTAGCGATGTTGATGGCTTTTCCTTGCGCGAGGGCGTTCTTGGGGGCGTTACTGGCGCTGCTGCAGGCTCGCTGCGATACTCTGCGCCACGGCTGGTTTGGGAGCATGAAATCCATGAATACGCTGTGCGCGGAAATCGGTTTTAGCGCACGTGCCTGGCGCACACAATCGCACGCGGACACTCTGCGCCAGCCGCTTGCGACACTTTTCTGCGAAATTCTATGAATTACCCAATAAATAGGGTTGGATCCCCGAGGGCCTACTAATCATAGTGTGATATTCATCACATTTGTTGCCGTGTTCCCGAAGTGTTCTTTTCCTTACTATGGCCTCTCGGACCACAGTTTTATAACTAGATGCCTCACTCTTAATTATGAGTGAGGCTGGTGGAAAAAGATCACTAAGGTTGGCCACCCCGAGAGCATTGGATATATATGCAAGCAAAGGGATTTTTTGCCAGCCCACTTTGCCCACCATGGTTCGAATAATAAAGTGGCACAGGGATGCAAATTCATTGGCCTACAATCGGATCCAAAATAAGATTGGAGCCAACGCCCAGAGATCCTCCCAGAACTCCATCCCCAGTTCTCTATGAGTTCGGAAGCCCCAATAGCTGTCTGAAAATTGTATTTTCCTTTACCTGGATGTCCCCAACCTTTGTGAAGCCCCATATGGGGGCACCATACAGGGTGACGGACAATGTTTGGGCACCATATATCTTAGTAATTACTTCTAAGGGTTGGCCCTTACATCTTAACATAGAATGAAAAATTCCCCCAATTTGTTGGCTCATTTTGACCATTGTTTGTCCACATGACTTCTACCATTCAGGGCTTCAGAAAAGCTGATGCCCAGGTATGATCTAATTCTATTATCTAGAAAAGACATCAGATATGGAGGTAATTGGTTAAGAGCTCTTATTTCTGTGTCGCATGTCAGATTTTCTTTATAGGTCACTTTCTCTTTGCATGTTTTTATCCAGTCTTTCCGCATTATTTCCGTTTTTGCATACTGTGGTTAATTAAGTAGCATTTCTATTGCGATTTCCTCTTGTGTAAGGAGTTGAGCCATCTGCTGCTTCCATTCAATTAATGTTTTCACATTTATGGAATTTTCCTTTAATCTCAGTATCTCGATTGCTGGGATTTTTTCTTTGCTGATTATCTTTCGGTACAGTTGCAACTTCTTCCATATCACGATTGATCTGAGTGATTGTACCACCACCTCGAAGCGTATCCTTGCAAAAGGGAATGATGTTGGCAGGTTCATGATTTTCCTCCAAGATATAGCCTCTAATTTTGGCCATATATTTGGGTGCGATTTTGTGAAGGTTTTGCTTCCGTATGTTATGGCTGGGATGACTTTACTCCTGTAAAAGGTCATGATTGGTACAAATGAGAATTTTCCAAATTTACGATGGATGGCATATCCTTGTCTAGCAAAGGCATATGCTTTCTTGTGGAGTATTTCAGTCCATTCCTTTTCGTCCTTTGTTTGGTTGATCATAAGTCCCAGATATTTGAATGAATGAACTTTGTCTAATGTAAGGTCATTCATTTTAAAGATTGGTGTCTGCCCTTTCGATTTTGGGCTTCGTTATGGCCATTACTTTCATTTTTGCCACGTTTATTTTCAGTTTGTTTTTGGTCATGCACATTTCCATTGTGTCCAAACTGTATTGTAGACCTTCAGGGGTTTTGTCAAGCAAAAGTTTTTTGTCAGCATACATCATTAAGGTCACTGGAGTGGAATTTAGTCTCAGAGGGTTCGGTATTGTCTGCCACATTTCATGTTCTAAATCTGCGGTAAAAAGATTGAACAGGGTTTCTGCCAATGGACAGCCTTGTTTGAGACCATTCCATGTCTCAATGAGTATGGTCTGCAACCCCTCTTTGGTCAATCTTACTCGAATCTTGGTCCCCATGTAGAGTGATTTGATAGGCTGTAGGATGTGATTTGGGCATTTCCACTTTTCAAGTTTATTCCATAATAGTTGTTGATTTACGGTGTCAAACGCCAAGTGTAGATCCACAAATGCCATCCAAACTGTTTTTTTTTTGTTAAAGGCTTCTTGTTTCAATAGATTAAGAAGGAAGAGATTAACATTCGTGCCCATGTGTTGAGTAAAACCTGTCTGTCTTTTAGCAAAACGATTTTGTTCTGATGCCCATGTTTTAAGGTCTCGTAGCAGCATGGTTGAGAAGATTTTACCTAAAGGATCTAAGAGAGCAATGGGCCTATAATTTGCTGGATTTTCTTCATCCCCCTGTTTGTAGATCGGTATAGGTGTAGCCGATCTCCATGTTGATGGAATTTGTTTGTACTGATTGATTATAAGTAGGATTTGAACCAGGATGTGTGCCCAATGATCAGGTGACTTTTTCACAATTTCATTGGACAGGCCATTGGGCCCAGGTGCTCTTGATGGGTTTAGCTTTTTAAAGATTTCTACAAATTCTTCCTTTGTTTGGTGATTGTCCAGTTTGGTGTGCCTTAATAGTGGGATTACACTGTCCCTGGTCTTCTTCTGTATAATTCAAAGAAATAATCTTTCCATCTGTCACATTTTGTTTAAGTGTTGTTGGTTCATGCATGGTGTGTTGAGGAGACTCCATAGGTCATATGTGTTACGGTTCTTCAAACACCTGAGCATGGATTGACATCCTTCTGCATCATTGTGGCTTTATTAGTCCTGATCAAGTTTTGGTAGTTCTGTTTTGCAGATCTACTTGTGCTCAGATCTACTTTATTGGAGCTTTTCCTATAGAACCTTCATATTTTCCTGAGTTCCCTTTTGTATCTTTAATTTGAGAATCAAATTGATGGGTGTGGCACTGCTTGGTAATTCTTCCACTTTTCATTACTTGGATATGAGGTTCTAATAGCCATTAGTAGTTTATTTTTAGGAGTGGGTCTTTCTCAGAGTGCTGGCATTGACCTACAAGTTTGTCCATCTATCCTGGATTTATTCGTAACCGTGTTTGTTGCATGTTAAGGTCCAGCGCAGGAAGCCGTTGTTTTTGCTGCTGTACTCCATGGTCTGCCCAGGTTAATAGTAAGATATGATGGTCGCTATTCGATGTCTGAAAGGTCTCCATCCAATGTTTTGCAGACTGTATAGCGGGAGATGTATATATGTAGTCAAGTATGGCTTTCGATGAACCCTGCGTCCATGTCGGAATCATTTGTTTTTGCTTTGTTTGATAGTTTCCCACACTGGACAAACATCTCACGTCCATTTCTTTAACCCATTGTCTTTCTTTTTTTGTCAAAGTGGCTCTATCTTTCAGGTTTCCCATTTTATCCACAAGATGAATGTTCATATCACCACATATCACAATGTCTATCCTTTTATATTTAGCTGTTATGAAGTCAAGCTCACTCATGACTGTGTCTATGAATATCATCTCGTTGATTGCCATTGGATTCCTGTAAAGGTTGAACACAACTAGTCTCGATGTGTCTCTTGGGTAGTTAGTTGAGTTAATTTCCTTATCTGTTTTCTGCAGTAGTGTATATTGCGTCCATAGGCTCCGATTTTTTGACTCAATGGCGGACCATATGGAGTCCATTTTAACCAGCATCAGTAGACATGAGGAGGTTCTTCCTTTTTGCTTAATTTCGGCTGGGTTCATGAATATATTGTACCCTTCACACACTGGGGGGCGTGACAACCATGTCTCCTGTAAACAGATTATTTGACTTCCTGTTAGGATCTGATGCATCTGTTGAAATAAGTGCTCGTGGCTCCTTGTGTTCCATGAGATCAATTTCGTGTGAGCTTGCTTTCTCTGCGTTAGTTGTTACAGATGTCGTGAGCCTATTTCTCTTCCTGCACTGTGGCTAAGTGAAACATTGCCCTTGGCATGGCTTGTGCCTTGCAATGTTGTAGTGGTGGCATGGAGCTTCCATTGAAGAAACACATTCATGTGGCAGTGTGAACAATGTCTAAATGCCAGGAAGCCTAACATTAACGCCACAAAGCAATGTCCATTAACAATATTGAAATGCAGATTGGTATTCTACTTATCTGCTTCTAGTCAAGAGACAAATCAATCGTCGGAGAACACATTAACAATCATGGACCGCCTTCCAGTGGCACTGTGCTGTTTTTACCACTGTCCTCAATAGTTTGCATTGAAGCAGGGGTCTGGCCCCTCTGAAAAGGTCGCATCCAGCTTTTCCTGAGGAGTGTAGTCACTCCATGGGGGTGATTCTGAGTATGAAGGTAACCATGCCGCTATTAGTGGCATGGCTACCCCATACCGGGTACCGGTTCCGGGTTCCTTGAATGAGGAATTACATGGTCATTCCGACCTTGGCGGGCCCAGTAATTCCTCATTCAAGGAACCCAGAACCTGTACATCCCCATTCCCATTGAGCCCCTAAAGGGCTCAATGGGAATGGGGAGGATGCTAACAACGGGGCCATTAATAACGGGCCTGTTGTTAGCATCCTGGTCTGCTCGCGGGACCCGTTAAGGATGCCTGGTTTTACCAGGCGTTCTTAGCGGGCTCCTGCGAGCAGACTCGTAGGGGGTCATTCCGAGTATGGAGGTAACCATGCCGCTATTAGCAGTATGGCTAACCCCATACTGGGTACCGGGTCCGGGTTCCTTAAATGAAGAATTTCCGGGCCATTCTGACCTTGGAGGGCCCGGTAATTCCTCATTCAAGGAACCCGGACCCGGTACATCCCCATCCCCATAGGGCTCAATGGGGTGAATGCTAACAACGGGCCAGTTGATAAAGGGCCCGTTGTTAGCATCCTGGTCTGCTCGCGGGACCCGCTAAGGACGCCTGTTTTTTTTTACCAGGCATCCTTAGCGGGTTCCCACGAGCAGACTCATAAAGGGGCGGTAGGGGGTTGACGGCTTCGGCACCTTTACCGGCGGCGTTAACCCCTTACCGCAAGGTCGTAATGCCCTCCGTAATGGGGCAGTAAGGAGTTGATGGGTCTGGCACCTTTACCGGTGCCATTAACCCCTTACCGCCAAGGTCGTAATGACCTCCCATGTCTTGTGGGTGATGGTAGACTACTTCAGTCACAAGGGAGTAATACATAGTAGGTGATAACCTGCTCACATGTAGTTCTTTCTAGTGCTTCCTTCGACCTAAAAATAAATTCACATATGTTCACACATGAATACCGTTAATCAATCACATTCTTACACAAATGCTTTATTGCAGAGAGGTATGGGCACAGACCCACAGACCCATAAAAGGAAATGTCTGCACCTGAAAGTAAGAGAAATGAGTAAGGGGACGCTCTGGACAAGGTCCACCTCATGTCCCAAAAGCACAGCAGTGTTGAGTGGGTGACACTGCTGAGTAGACAATCGCAGAAGGGATGCTGGGCAGTCATTAATTGGAGGAATTAGTACAATCCCAGGGCTGGATAATCTATTGACCTGGGCACACTGCAACATCAGCCTCAAAACGGCCATGCAAATGTGTCTTGTCCATCGTAGGCACGGACCTGAGATGATGAGATGCAAAGACATCAGGTGGCTAACCAAACCCAGATGTCCTCAATGAGATAAGCATCAGGCAAGAGATTGGTAGGCCTGTCCATTGAGGTGATGAACACTGGGCAGGTCGTGACAGAAGAGATGATGGAATGTTCTGGGGGCCATGACAGCTGAGATGGCCAAGATCAGCAGTGCTATAACATCTGCGATGTCTGTGATGAGAAAGGCCATTGTGCCTGCGTTGGCAAAGAGCGGGCATGTGCACCAGTGTATCTCCTGGTTCTATGTCTGCCTTATGATGCTGTATCATCCGAAGGCAAAAGAGGTGGACATCAAACTTCATCTACCCTCGAGGCATGTGTTGTAGCCAGCCACAATCACACCAATTAATTACAGAATTCCCGCCACGTGGACCAAGAAGAGGATGCTGGCCCTTGACATATCAATGCAGAACAAACTCTGCATGAAACACTGTCTGAGCGAAGAAGGTATCTGTGTGAGGGACACAGTGCATACGTACAGTACGGGGCATTCCCGCTGGTAAATGAGGTGACATGACCATGTACCTGAGCTTTATTTTGTTACTATTTGATACTGGAGTTATAGAGCACATTCTATTGTATTATCATGTCATTGGACCTCATTACACGGTAGGCGGCTGCGGAATGAACAGTGCCGGTAAGGGACCGGCACCGTTCATTCTGGGCCGCCACAGTATGCGGTCTGCAGCGGGTCCTGCTCTGGACGCCTGGCCAGACCAGATGTGCAGAGCGGGACCCACTAGCAGACTAGGATGCTAACAACGGGCCCATCATTAAGGGCCTGTTGTTAGCATCCCACCCATTCCCATATGCCATATGGGGGCACAAATGGGAATGGGATGTACCGGGTCCGGGTCCCAAGAATGGGAATTACCGGGCCCGCTAAAGTCAGCATGGCCCGGTAATTCCCTATTTCGGGAACCCGGACCCAGTACCTGGTTTGGGGGTAGCCATGCCGCTAAAAACGGCATGGCTACCTCCAAACTCCTAATGAAGCCCACTGTGTCACAAACACTTCATGGAAAAATGTATTATTTTTATTCTTCCATTCTCACATAGATAGATAATACTGGGGTGACATATGCAGGCACATCCCACTACATAGCACTGGCAAGTACAGCACAGTATTCTTGCTCACACCATCCATGCACTATATATGATGTGTCATGCCACTTTCTGCTAATTTTTAAATGAATGACTGGCTCCAAGTCTGTTTTTCAGTCTAGTGAGCTACTTGCGTGTTTTATTTCCTTGTGTCCCAATAGACACACGTGCAACGCTCTGCTGTGGCCCTGGAATGTTGTGCTGTGACTTTGGCGAAAGTTCCTATGTTAAAAGTAAACCCTGCATTCGTTTTCTCTTCAGATAAATTAGTGCCAGGTTTTCCATTTTTGTCTATGGAAATACTGCTTCTGACTAAGGGTCTGATAACAAGTTCTTTAGTATTTCCTCTAGAAAAACCTCCAAATGGTAATACCACTACTACTTGTGGCAAGCATGTGGTACTCTTGGCGTCTGCATGACTAGCAGTCATGCAGACATACGGCAACCTCGGCTTACCGTTTCCGAAACCCTATATCCCGGTATTACCAGGATATTACGGGCAGCGGCGGAACGGTAAGTTCCCGTTCCCATGGGAATGGGAACACTGAAGCACCAACACCGTTAATAGTGCCGGTGCTTCAGTGATTTATCTGCCAGTAGGGGCCTGAACTACTGGCAGATCAGGCCTCCCGGTTCTTCACTGCCCCTACCGACAGACTCAGAGTATGACGGTCCGGAAAAGGTGCCGGTAACCGTTGTTACCAGCACCTTTTACCGGACCGACAAACCCGTATTTAGGCCCATAATGTTATTCCCCATTTTGGAGCCCCATCGAACTCAATTGGGATTTTTATTACCCTATGAAATAATTCCCACAAAGAGTAATGCTTTTGTGTGGCGGTAATTACGGCCACACAAACGCAGACATAAAACATCAATTTCATGGTTGAAACTCGTAGTTTGGCAGAGTGCTAAAAGGTCCCATATTAAAAAATATTACAAGTTTTACCACTACCGCAAAACCTGTGTTCAGTCCCAAAGTGTCACATCTTGGAAAGATCAGTGCAAATGAAACGCAATGAAACAGACGGGCCATTGTTAATGGGCAGTAGTGGTAAAGGTTTTAATGCACAATGCAAACAACAGTTGCTTTGGTTTCAACTGAGGGAAAGAAGTGAAGACTGAAAAGGCACACATTTCCCTCAGAGGTAAAAGGCATTTGCCCAGCAAGTCTTAATAAGGAAGCCAGCATTGCTATGAAAATAAATATAGAGCATCAAGTGAATATTAAATACACATTATTCCTTTATTTTACAATACAGCTTCGATAGCTTTTCTTTAATAAATTAATCACAGGAAATATTCCTCACATGGAATGCCATTTGTGTTTCTGCTACATCTGACATGTCCGGCACAAGTTTGAAGTGGCGGTTGCGCACTTTAATATTTGCAGGTCTACCTGCGCGGCAGTTTTGGTGAGGTGCTGAAAATCCATACAGTCTAGTATTTCCTTGTTGGAGATGTCAGGCCAGGCAAGGAAACTGTGCACTACCCACAATTAAAGGCTTTTTTAAAAAGCATTCCTAGTACACAGAGTTCCAGGGAACCGTTCCGTGTGGTGTAGAAGGTCACCATGGGGGAGCTCATGTGTCGCCCCCTGCCGCTCCCATAAAGACAGTATTGATGGACGGCAAGGAGGACACCATCTCCCGAATGTCTCTGTGCGTTCCACGGGCATCCATCGTTTCCTGTGCGGAATACTGACCAGAAACTCCATACATACAGTGGGAGGAAGCTGCGGATAACCCATTCTGCAGACTTGAAGCTGCCAAAGAAAGTAAAATGTTGTTAATGACAGAAATGATTCCACTCTTTGAGCAAACAAGCATCCAAATCAGTATACTGAAATCCTCTGACAGCGCTATGGGGTGCAACACATTTCAGGTACAATGAAGTAGATTGGGCTCAGAGACAAAGATCAACAAAGTTCAAAACGATATTTACTTGTTAATAATTGTACTTGACAATTGGCAAACTCCTAAACCAATGGCCGGTAACCGTGCCAGTAAAACAGGCATGGCTGCCGCCGGAGTTGCATTTTTTACGGCACTTGCGAATGGGCAATTACCGGGTCATGCCGAGTTTGGTGGACCCGGTAATTGCCCATTCGAGGGTGCCGGTAATAAGGGACTCCCCGTCTCCATTTGGCCCCATAGGGCTCAATGGGGAGGGCGGTGCACCGGTGCCGTTAATAATGGTACCAGTGCTACCATCATGTTCTGCTCGCGGGTGCCGGTCCGCCCGCCAGGTCAGACCTGGCGGGCAGATGGGCACCCGCGAGCAGGACCTGTAGTATGGCGGTGCGGTAGCAGCGGGGCTGGTAGCTTACCGTTACCGTTGTTATCGTACCGCCAGGGTTATAATGAGGCCCAATATGTATTATTAGCATTTGGAGATCATTATTGACCTCCTCTCAGCCAATCAGAATGTTTAGAGTGCAGTCAATGTCTACTGCAGCAGACAGGGAAAAAAACAATTCCATTTCCAGGCAAGCTTTTGTTTCAACAAGACACTTCCTCTCTGGCAGGACCTTTTTGCTACATGCTATTTAACACACAAAAGAGAAAGAGAAAATATTGGAAAATGCTCATGTTAAACCGTTTTCATTTCAACCAAGTTGCAATTAGAATACTAAACTTATGAAGAAAACCAAGTGGGTATCTCGTATACATGGAAAAAAGAGCGATAAATGAGAATACGATGAAGAAGTCAGTCACAGCATCATCTATGGTGCAGCAAGGAGCCTCCCCACAACCCAATACAACCCAATACAATAGATTGTGATTACAGCTATCATCAACACCACATCGGGGGGGTGGGGGCGTAATTACATGGCCAATAACAGCCTGCAGGCCGAACCGAGGCATTGCAGGAGCCCAGTCTCCCATGAAACCTAAAAAACAAGATTGCCCCCACCATAGTAAGTACCCTTTCTATTTACATGGTGGGTGTGATGCTGGAAATGCATTGGAGGGACAGGGCCTCCCTGTCCTTGTCCTGTAGTCCTTTTTCATTGTGTTCTGTATTGTTTTCTGCCCAGGAGTCCATGTGGGACTCCTGGCAGTGCAGCTCTTCCTGTTTTTGGTTTGGTGTACAGACCCATGGGATACCCTTATGGCACCCATGGGTGGGGGTACAACCCTGTGCCCCTAGTGTATGTTTTTGGGCACCTGTGTGTGGCCCACAGAGCAGGGTATGGGCTGGTGGCAGCTCAATGCTGAATTTGACAGGTGCTCTGAGTATCCTCCATTTTGGGATACCCAGGCCCTGCCATTGGAATCAGTTGATTCCTGATAGGAAAAAAGATGGCCCCTGTGGCCTCTTGCTTTCTATTGCCTGTTACCTTGTTTTCCCAAAGTCCTGCGAAGCCCTGACTCTGTCCCTTCCCCCTGAATGGCTGTTGGGTGGAAGTTCCATATATAGTGTTGTTGTGAAGTCCAGGCCAGACTGGCTGGAGCCTTCTCACTGACTGTAAGTTGTGGGTACACCCTGTGGGTGGGACCTGGGTGAATGGAGTGTGCGACCAATGTGCACTTCTTGTTGTGGCTGTCTGGTTTCTGGTATGAGAGACAAAGACTGAGACAGCCCTGCCCAAAACTGGCCTGAATGCAGGGTGTAGTGTTGAATGGCTGGGTACTTGTCCCAATACGCATTCCTTGTTGTGAGTGTCTGAGCGGGAGGAGTATTGCCTGAATGCACTGTATGCCTGATTGGCTGACTGACTGCATGAATGCCCTTCTGTATGATTGGCTGCTGAGTGTGACCCAGCAGTGTGGATGAGAGACAGAATAGTATATCTGGGGACCTCTCACCACTGGAAATTGTTCAGAAGCTGTGTCTACACTTGAAGAGTAACTGGAACTGCTGATCCACAATGCCCAGCTGGAAGAAGAAGACTTGCTGCTGCATTTGCTTCGACCTGATCCAAAAGCTGTCGAGTTTGTTGAGGACTGATCCGAGAGAGGACCTGGTAAGGCACCCTCTTACCGTGCTCCGAGGGACCATTGAGCACGCTAACCTTCGCCGATGCTCCCTGGAAGTCATACCGCCGAAAGGCTGCCGACCGGAGACAGGGACCGCTGAGGAGAACAAAGTGAAGCACCCAAACATCGCCGCCGTCGAAGTCCATTGCCGTCACCAGGGTTCGGAGTATCACCGTAACCGCTGGAGGCCTGTCGAAGCCGTGTTGGCCCAGAAGAGGGGACCGTGTGACGCCGTGACGCCGACGACGGGAGGCGCCCGCTTCTTTGCCTAAGACTGTTGAATTGAAGGACTCCCCTGACCGCACTGTAGAGCTCTTTTTACCGCAGGAGAAAGTCGAGGATGCCGACGTGCCGAGGAGAATCTGCTGGTGGTTTTCCCGCTACCTGAAGGCCACAGAGACTTCGACGACTCAACACCCTTGTTGGGCCACAGTTCTTCTGAAACTCTTTGCGGTCCAGAACTATCAAACGCTGAGGTGCCCCGCACACCTCATCCTCGCAGGACGTCGCCGACGAGCACCGCCTGTATCTACGCCGTGGTATCGCACCCTCGAACTTGATCTCGATGCCCTCGATGCCAAGTTCACCTTCTTCGACGCCTCTCGACGATCCGTGACTCATGCTTTAAAGGGAGTCACTCAAGAAGGATCCGTCGACGCTTCTTCGAAGAACTTTGCTCCACCAGGTACATTGGGGGGGTAAAACATTATAGGAGAAAATAAGACTATTGATCAATATATGGACTGGGCTTGTGCTATATCTTTATTTTACAGGTTGCCCAGCTGGGGAGATCTCTACACAGAACTGTGTCTAGTTGTACGGGGCCAGTATTCTGCCAATTGTTCAACCATCCTGCTTTCCTTCCTCTCTCTACGGTTGGTTTCCTCTTTATTGATCTGGGTGACATTTTGACAGGATAGTTGATGCACTTTAATGAGATCTAATAATATTTGTGGTACCACTGTTGAACTGTATATATTTACCATTGTTGATCTTCTAAGTACAAAGTGAGTTATTGTGATAGTGTACATAACCTTGAATATTAATTATATAAAAACTGTGTTTTCAGTAATACAATGTGTGGACATTCCTTTGTGGGGGCTTGGGGACTACACTGTACTTAAGAACCAGCCTGCATCACCTCCTGAGAAGCTAGGCCTTGATTGCTCGACTACGTTACCAATAATAGAGAATCTTGGCTGGGGTCCTCTGTGCCTCTACTCTACCATATAGAGAGCAGAAGTACAGACACCCCCCCCAGTCTTTACAGTGGGCACCGAGGACGGGAGAGAAGGATAGGAAAAACAGAATAGTGGATCTCTTACATAGCTAGAATCCAGTTAACACATTTATGGACCCCAAACAACCTTTTATGTTAATTAGCATCATAGCATGAGACCTTACAGATGTTGATACAATTCGACTTGGAAGTTATTTGGGAGAGGCTCATTAGAGGTAGGCAATACCTAAACACGCAGGTGTTCCTGAAGACTAGGGATGAGCTTCCAGGAAGATGTGTTAATTTGTCTGTTTGTCTATTAGATAACTGTTGATATCACACTCCTGCGAATGATCTTTTGCTTCTCATGTGTGCATAAGCATTATCCCTTGCCGGTTACTGGGCAATAAAGTGGGCCCATATCTTCCTCCCTTAGCGGTGTAGTCTGAGGACTGTGAAAAAGCACACACAAACAGTGGAGGTTGTCCAGGCCCCCACAACTTCAGAGTGAATTTGAGAGCCCAGTAAGGAATCATTGTGGCTCCTAGATATAGGTGGTGTAGAATATATGCATAATATTTCCATGGTGAAACTGATAAACAGAACCTATGTAAATACTAGACTACCTGTGCACTTATTTGACACTTATTTGACATAGGTTAAGCGCTGTTGGGCTTAATGTAACCCTACACACTTTGTCCTTATACTCTCCCTCTACCACTTGCTTGACCTGGAATGTACAACGCTCTACCACTTGCTTGACCTGGAATGTACAACGGGCTGTAACTCATCTTACTCCTATATCTGATCCTCCCATGTCCTGGGGGGACACTAAGCAAATACTTTCTCAGCAGGTGCATTACACAGTGACAATAAATACATTCCGGCCTATTTTTTATATGTAGAAATGTAGGTGTGTAGCTACCAGCTAGATGGATATATCCTGACATATGAGAGTTAAGCTTCAGAGGTCTATGATGTATCCGAAGGGAAATGCACCTTTTAGCTGAAAGGTACACATCTGTAATTTTAGATTGTTAATGGCTCCCATGCTCACTTTTCAACCCCAGCACTCTCCCATATTGATCAGCATCTGAGGGGGTGTATGATATAATATGATAACTGATTTATAACGTGCCTGCACAAATGTAGAGTCGAGCCATGAGGGACAGGACACAATTAAAAAGCTGCCATTAAGAGTTTGGCTGTGTGGTAAAAATGGTGGTAAAGTTGCAGTGTTCTGATTAACGACACTTTGCCACCTTAAATAAGCGCCCAGATACCTTCGGTCTCGGTGCGGTATAAAAGCAAAACCCCCGGTCCCACTACATTCTGAATTTGGGGGTAAAGTGCAGGAAATGCATCCAGCACTTGCTGGAGGTTTTTCATCCACTTTAGCTCGAAAAAGATGTACTATGTGCAACATTACTTCATGTGGTAAACTCAGAATCCCCAATACGGTTCCAGGGACTTTAGGAATAGGGATCTATGCTGCCATTCTGCCACTCGTAATCAGGCAAATTTAATGTGATTGCCAGTGGCGAACATGGTAAAATAGTTTGGCTGTATTTAGACAGGAAATACTGCCAAACTTATGAGTAGGCCCCAATCTCCCCCTCCCTCATCCCACAGCACATTCAAAATAAAAATAAATACATGCAGAGAAAATGCTGGACCGTCCACTGTGACGTCATAGAAGTGATTGGTGGCCTTCATAATCCTGTGCTATGACGTCACAGCAGGACGATATAGCATATAGAAATGGAAACAGTCGCTAATGGCTTCCTATGTAGGCCATACCCAACATATGTATGTTTCTCATCAGAAGCATTACAACTGTATCTAGACTGATACAACACTAGCCATCCACTGAACATACCCATTGAGTTCCGACACACAAGTGAAGATGCGTCGGTGTAGTAGGCGTCTGACTGCTTCCGATCGCCGTCATCTAAAATGTTTAGGGGGTCATGGATGTCATTGTAGGAAGGCAGTGTCCGAAGGCTGCTCACGCTACTAATTACAGACACGTGTTGATCTATCAGGGACCCAAGGCGCTGGGATTCTTGGTAGGTGACACCGTTTCCATAGTAACCTGCACACAAAAGGAAATAGAAAGAAGAATAAAGAAGCCACCAGCACCATATTGTTAGCAATATGAAATATGTACCTAGGCCGCCACATATGCTCCGAGCAGGCTCTGGTTAAACAAACAAAGGCAGACTGATTCTGCTAAGAGAAGGGCCAAGGGTTAGGGCGAGAGATTGCCTGATAAAATATTTGCTTTGCAGCTCTCGGATCCGCGAGGTGATCCAGCACTAAGCTCTAAAAGCCAGGTTAGTTTGGCTCATAAATGGTACTAAAGAGCCCAGCTTACTGAGAAGTTAACATGAAGCAGGTTTGCACAGAACAATAGGTCAGTGATTTGAGGATGCGAAGCAGTCTGTCCTACTTTTTCTTCCAATAACCTTTACATTTATGCAGTTATTTCATTCTATCAGGGTATTCTCAGAACAAAATAAGGTTGACAAAATGAATTTAGTGATACTAATAGATACAGAATGAACCCAAATTTGAACACTGAATGGAAACAATGGATTATACATTTTTCTGAATTTGTAAACCATAGCAAACCCATAGATTTACAACTGTTTTCAAAGATGTTGCAAACGCTTTGCAAACTTGATATTTACTTGATGTTTACACAATTTTTCTAGGAGTGAACATTGTGTCTGCAAAATGTTTACATGGATGTAAACAATAAGCATGCCTTATGTTTACAATATGCTGCATATCCGTAAACCATAGTAATGGTAAGGTTTAATATGCTTTCCAAGGTTTGTAAACCACAAAAACACGATTTACAACACTTTAGTGCAATGGTGAAAATGTTTTGAAAACTCAATATTTGTTTTTCCAGAGAGGTTGAGTGAACATTCTTTTTGCAGAAATTTATAACACTTGTAAATTATGTTATGTTTGCTGTTTTTTAATGCTTTCAAACATAAAATTAGTTTTATCTTAAAGGTTTGTCAGAGTTCTGAAAATTAAAAAAAACAAAGTGCAGTTGACTGGTAGAAGGGATAGTGGGCGCATGGAGTGCGTTATTAAAGGTTTCATATATGCTGCGGGCAAGTATAAGGATGAGAATGTTAGTATTATCTGAGTATGATGTCGGGATGGGGCAGAGAGAAGTCAGTAAAGAGAGTGGGAAGGGTGTTGGATCAGTATATAATTGCTACACAAGTGTACAAGTTTCCTGGATGTGGACTAAATGCTTTTTCCTCACTTGGATACATTGGGAGTTATTACGACCCGGGCGCAAAGGGATACCGGGCACCGGTAATGACACTGGTGCCAGTAATCCCTTTGCGCCCTATTCCGAGGTCCCTTTGCGGGTCCCTCCCTTAACGCCTGCTTTTAGCAGGCATTAAGGACGGGACCCGCAAAGGGATACCGGGGTCAATAACGGTACCGCAATTTGCAGTACCGTTATGGCCGCCTTCCGCCTTCCCATTGAGCCCTATGGGGGCTCAAATGGGAATGGGGAATGGCATTTGAAATGGGGATTTACCGGCCCCGCAAAGGGCGGAATGGACCGGTAAGTCCCCATACAACCACGTCGGTGGCGGTACCGGTATTGGTGCTAGTCATGGCGCTAATAACGCCATGACTAGCACCAACCTCGGAATGAGGGTGATTCTCTTTGCTGAAATAACTTCTATAAAGAAACCTACAAACTGTGTTGCTGAAATCGTCAGCTATATGGGGTTTACAGAAAGGATACCTTTGTAGTTTTCCCTGCAATTAAAGTTCCTTGGATATAGATGGGCAGTTAGAATATATCATAGCAGTGACATGTTACTATCAGCTTTCCATGCCGCCCCCCTTATGTACTTACATAGGTAAATAATGTTGAAGTAAGAGGGGCCACACTTCATTAATCAGGATGGTTCTTGGCTGATGCTGAGCTGCAGAGCATACATAGAAAACACATGGGTCAGAAGTTCTAACCACCTTCCCCCTGCCCTCCCCAAGCTCAGAATTCAACAAGTGTGTGCTCGGGCGGGGAACTCAGTTCTTCTGACGCATGTGTTTTCTACTTATATAGGTAGACAACAAAACCAGCAAGGGCTGAGTTCCACTAGTAATTTGCGCTGCTAGATTCAAAAATATTACAATGTAGCTAATAGTGTAATGACAAGTCTTAGCCCAACAAAATTAGAGTCACACGAATGGATGTCAAATGGATCTTGTATTCAATTGGTTTTCATTTGCCAGAGTAATTTGCCTACCGGCAACCTCAGTTTACCATTTCCGCCACCTAATATCCCAGTAATACCGGGATCTAATGGCCGGCAGTGGAACGGTAGGTTCCCATTCCCATGGAGTCTCAAGGGACTCCAAGGAAATGGAAACACTAAACACCAGCACCGTTAACCGGAGTCAGCAGAGTGAACGGACACGTATGCGGTACCCGGTGAGTTAAATAGTATTGTGCTCACCCCAGATAATCATTTTGAATACTGAACTGATGTAAAGAAAGTGAAGTGGAAGAATAATAATTACTCTGAAAACTGGACTGAAACAAAGAAGATAAAGTGGCAGAAGTATACGAACTTTGGGAACAGACCAGAAAGGTATCAGTGTACTTATAAAAGGTCAGAGTACTTGCCAAAGCCAAGAGAAGGCAATATTACAGCAAGTTAATAAGACCAAACCGTTCCAGAGAGGGTGTAGCCTTGATCTTCCCTGAGTGGATTCCTGCATCTGTCATTCTTATGCAGACCTATTCATCTTTCGAAATGCCTTGTCTGTATGCTCTCTCTCTCCTGGCCACCCTCTTACCGTGGCTACTATCTATCGGCCACCTGGTCAGATCAGGTTCTTCCTCTCCAAGTGGATGGACCTCTCCTCCTCCCTCCTGGCCTTGACCAGTCAACTCCTCCTTCTTGGAGACTTTAACATCCACCAGGATGCTTCCTGTCCCTTCTCTGGACTCTTTAGTGACCTCTGCGACACTCTCTCTCTTTCAATTCTACCCTCTGGCCCGACTCACTCTGCAGGGCACACTCTGGACGTTCTGATCTCCTCAGACCTCCCCCTCTCTATCCCCCTCACCACTCTTCTCTCCTGGAGTGATCACTTTCTCCTTTCCTCCCATCTCTCCCTCTCTACCCCTCAGGCCAAACTTGGCTTTGGCCACCACTTTCTCTCTCCCTCCTCCTCCTCTGGCTGACTCACATGCTGACACAGCATTTTCCATGTTCCACTCTTCTATCTCTGATTCTCTTGATGTTCTTGCCCCTGTCATGAGGATACGCTTGAAGCCCAAAGCCATTTGCAACTTCTGGTATGACTCGGACCTCGTCACCCTTAAACGCAAGTGCAGGGTGGCTGAGAGGAAATGGCTAGCTTCCTACACATCCTCTGACAAACTGGCCTGCCGCCTGCTCCAAAGGCAATACAGGCTCTCTGTCCACACTAAGAAGATAAACTACATCCAAGTCTGCGTCTCTACAGCATCTAACAACTTGGCTGAACTCTTTAAAATCTGCAAGGAGCTGGTCAAACCTGCTGCAGTCTCTACCTCTCCTGTCCCCTCCTAGTCCCTCTGCACAGGCCTGGCTTCTCATTTCATCTCTAAAGCCCAGGACATCCTGACCGCCCTCTCGTCCTCTCCTCCTCCTCCTCCACCCTCTACTCTCTACTCTCTACTCTCTTCTCTACCGCTGGGCCCCCAAAGGCCACCTCTCCTCCCTCTTTCTCTTCCTTTCCTCTGTTCTCCCCTGACAAGGTTTCTAGACAATTCTGATCTATGAAAGTCTCGTCAAAACAGGTTCTTCCCAGTTCTTCCAAAACCATCAAGGACCACATTGACACCCTCGCTCCTGCCCTGGCGCCTTCCCATCCCCCCGGAAGTGCTCTCTTGTGCACCCTCTTCCCAAGAAACCCTCAGCCAACCCCTCATGCCCAGCTAACTATCGCCCGATCTCCATCACTCCTTTCCTGAGTGAACTCCTGGAAAAGCTGGCCATCTCCCAGCTTAATCTTCACACTGAATCTGTTGGTTTTCTCCATGACCATCAGTCTGGATTCAGAGAACCCAGAAGCATGGAAACTGCTCTCCTGAACATCTGTGAAGACCTGCTTTCTAATCTCCCCTCTGTCCTCATATTATGCAATCTCTCTTCTGCCTTTGACACGGTCAACCATGGCATCCTGCTCAATCATCTCTGTGATGACCTGGGTATCACAGATCATGCCCTGGCCTGGCTGACCTCGTTTCTCACTGATCGACCCTCACAGGTCCAACTTGGGTCCTTCCTTTCCTCTGTCTCACTCTGTGGTGTTCTCCAGGGGTCTAGCCTCTCTACCTGGCTGTTCAACCAATACCTGGCACCTCTCGCCCACTGCATTGCTGCTCTCTGCTCCAACTTTCAGTGCTATGGGGATGACATTCCACTCGTTTTGAGGCTCCCTTCTGCCACCTCTTCTCCTTCTCTCATCCCTGACTGTCTGTCTTCCCTCCACGAGTGGTGTGCCGCCAACGATCTCTGTCTTGATGCCAATAAGACAGAGATTCTCCTCATCGGCACACCTGCACCCTCCTTTCTTTTCCTGTCACTCTCTGGACGGCCTCCCTTGGCCCTCTTCCTGCTCTCGCCTGTGAGTCGACTCCACACTCTCCTTTTCTCCTCACATCTCTGACGTCTCTAAGAAGTCAAACTACCAACTGCACCTCCTCAGAAGTATTCTTCCTTTCCTCTCCTTCCCCCAGAAGCTCACCGTCTCTAGAGCTCTGGTTCTCTCTAGGCTGGACTACTGCAACAGTCTCTTTCTAAATCTGCCTGCCTCTACTCTCCACCCTCTGCAACTCATCCACAACAGGACTGCGAGACTTCTCCTTGGCCTCAAGCCCAGGGATTGTATCTCTCCAGCACTGAAATCTCTGCATTGGCTACCAGTGGCTGCGAGGATTAAGTTCAAGACCCTCTGCATTGGCTACAAGGCCTTCTGGGGCCTGGGTCCTCAATACCTCCAACTCTCTCTTAGTAAATAACTTCCTATTCAAGCTCTTCGCTCCTCCACCTGCAAATGCCCCAGGGTAAGTTGCTTCTCCGAGCAACTAGTTAGTGGTAGATCTCTTTCTTTGGCTGGGGCCTCCCCCTGGAACAGTCTCCCTGCCTCTCTGAAACTCGAGGAGAACCATCTCCGGTTCCGGAAGCACCTCAAGGCCTTCCTCTTTGCTTCTGCCTTCTCTCTTCATCTACCCTGCTGATTTCCTGTCTGATGCTACACTGGTCACGTGGCTACCCTCTGATTTCGGGCCCAGGTCCCCACTCTCCCAGGTGCACACCGCACTGCCTCTTGGCAACCCTCACACATGGGTCTGTATTTGTAACCCTACAGTGCCCGTACCTGCACGTTTGGACACCTGCTGTCTGCACTTACTCTTGCACCCGCCACCTGCTGGCTGCACTACTTGTGTTTGTTTTGATCCCATGTGCAGCACTGCCCCCCCATCTCCCCAGGTACTTTTCCCCTCCCCCTTTCCTGCACTTGCACGATCTCAATGTCACTTGGCCTAGTAAGATCGTTGCCTCTGTCCTCCCTGTGTTCCCCCTTCCTTGCCTCGTCGCGCCTTGAAACACCTGTGTATAGGCTTGTTACAAATGCCATATCATATCAACCAACATTGCCAAAGCCAAGAGAGGGCAATTAAGAAGCAAGTTGTTGGTAAACCCTATTGCAATAGTGAGAAAGAAGCAATAGTTGCAACTGACCTACACAAGCATTGTCTAAGCCAAAGAAGAGCAAGTGTGAGAAACAGCGATTGTCAGCACTTGGTTATTATAAGAGTGGGAAAACAAGTGGCCCATTCAATGCTGCACTTGGGGGTGGAACCCTGACTGAAAGTCATTTAGGAGGTGGAGTTGTTCGATTCTGGCAAGTAGTTGTGTAGCAACTACTTTTTCCAAGATTTTGCCAATAAACCAGAGGTTTGAAATGGGCTGGTAGTTGGCCAGGTCATCTGGATCTGGGGTTGCTTTTTTCAAAAGAGGTCATATGAGACCAGTCTTGGTGGTGTCCGGGAATGATCCTTCTGGGGGGAGGCATTGATGATGCTGAGAACCAAATTGAGTGCTGGGCCCGTCACTTGTTTAGGGATGGAGGCTGCAATTATATCATCAGAGAAAAAAGTAGGTTTGAGGGAGGCAATCATTTTTAGGAGATCTGGGGGAAAGAGAGTAGAGAATTTGGTGCAGGGGAGCAGTGTGCGTGCCGGTGTGAAGGGGATGTTAATGCTGTGAGAGAGTAATTCGATGGTCTCTCAGATTTCTTCTATTTTTTCAATAAAAAACATGTCGATTCTGTCACATTTCTCCTGAGTTTCTGGCACCTCGAATGAGGGTTTGGTACAATGCTTTATTCTAGGAGTCACAGAACACATTTAAGATTTGTAGTATTTTTAATGCAATTTTGAATGTATATGGCTATAATTCATTGCACTCTACTTTACCTCTTCAATCTCAATACTTTTCTTACTATCTGAGGCATTTACCTCGTGAGATAAACAGCTCTTTCGGTACAGTCAGCATAAGAATAATTTCCCACACCCTCATTATCCCCACAAGATATGAAACACTGCCTTCCTCCCATCACATCCTGTATAAATGTGAGACAGCCAATGGATAATGCAACATTGGCACAACTGCTATTGCAGGAGACAGAGGGTGAATACCAAACTATGTAGGGCTGGATGATATATCGAGTTTTGGAGATATATCGATATATTTTCAAAATTAATATAGGATGAGACAAGGGGCCTCATTCCGAGGTGGGCGGTAAGGGATGCCAGGCACCGGTAAGGAGACCGGTGCCGGTAATCCCTTACCACCCAATTCCGAGGTCCCTTAGCGGGAGCCGTAAAGGACGTGTGGCAAATTGCGCCATGGCTACCTCCAATCTCGGAATGAGGCCCCATTTCATTAACATCGAGATATATACATATGTCCATTATTACATATACTACAATTTTTCATTAACATTTTGAAATTTACAAAGCTGTGTGTATTCTCAAATAGGAAGAGGAACCCTGTATTTGCACTTTATTTTAATCAAAGGGCCTCATGATTGTTTGTTTATTTATTAGTATAGCGCACCGAACCCTGGGGTATCTGGGCGCATTGTATATTACACGGTTACTTAAAAACAGATTACATAAAAACAGATAACAATTATATACAATTAATTCAGACATGGAATCGCAGCAGTGTGACCGAATTTCCCAGGAATTACAAAAACTTTGAAATACATTGCAATAAAAGAAATATTTACAGTAGTATATAAGGCAGGCAGAGTATTCAGGATGTGTAGTGCTAACTGATGGAAGTGGCAGTATTACACATCAGTGGAGAACATCCACAATTTGGTTCCTTTCCTGAACATCTAGTGAGAAGGGGATGCTCTTAAGGTTGCAGGCAAGGATTTCCATAGCTGAGCTGCTAAAACTGGGAAGCTGCTTCCCCCTGCTTTCTTAAGTTTGAATTTTGGGACCTTGAGACAGTTAGCAGGTTCTGATAGGGCATTCTGAGGTATACTTGTGGAATTTATCCACTAAATATTTAGGGGCCAGATTGGAAAGACATTTATAGGTAAGGGTTAAGGTTTTATATGTGATTCTATCCTGGATAGCGAGCCACTTTGTGGTGCGCCTGGCTATTGATATGTGCTGCATTCTAGGGACAGTTGGCACCGTTCTTAGGGCATTGTTTTGGAAAGTTTGCAGTTTGATAATGTTCTGTTTGCTGGTTCCTAGATAGAGTGCATTACAATAATCTAATTTAGACAGAATGAGAGCTCTTGCTAAAGAAATGCAACTATTGGAGGACAGAAATGGTTTACAGGCGTTAATAAGCTTACAGCCACTATAGCTAGTGGCTGAGGCAGTTGCATTCACTTGTTTGTTCAAATTCAGTGCTGAGTCAAGGTAGAAGCCTAGGGTCTTTGGAAACTTTAATGTTAATACCATCAATGTCAACTGATTAAAAGAGGTTACTAAGTGTGTTAAGTTTCCCTGAAGGGCCAATGAGCAAGAGCTCTGTCTTATCGTCATTAAAACAGAATCCGTGTGTGGCCATCCCGGCTTGTATAATCAGGTACATTTTGTTAATCCATGCCACATCTGTGTTATAGTCACCTGCAATGGGGATGAGAATCTGAGTGTTGTCCGCATAGTTAGTGTAGGAGACAGCCGGATTATCCAGGTCATCAAATTATGACTTAGTGAAAATGTTGTACATTGTAGAGGAGATGCAGGAACCCTGAGGTACTCCACAAGTTACTGGTACTGGATCTACTGATGATGTGGCAGAGAACACTCTCATAGAGTGATTATTTAGGAATGATTGGATCCAAGCGGTGGCTTCAGTAGAGAAATGTGGCGCAGAGGACAGATGGTTACATAGCACTTTGTGGTCCACCAAAATGGAAAGCAGCAGACAAATCTAGGAGGAGAAGAATGGCTAAATCTCCTTTGTCCTTCAGCTCATCCATTTGGTTTTTGAGGTCAATGAGCGCAGATTCTGCACCATTTCTCGGTCTGAAGCCTGATTGGCAGAGTCCTAGCAAGTGGTTAGTTTCAAGGTAGGTCTGAATCTGGAGGTATGCTGCCTTGTCTTGTATTTTCAAGAGAAAAGGTACCGTAGTGATCGGTCTATAATTAGTGGGGATACTCGGATCTAAGTTGGATTTCTTGAGAAGAAGAAGATCCCAAGCATCTTTAAGATTAGTTGGGACTGTGCATGTGTCAAAAGAGGAGTTGATTAGTGTGGCGATGAAAGGCGCTAAATCCCTAGCTGCCTCTTTGATTATAGATGCTGGGCAGGAGTACCCTAAACATCTGGAAGGTTTAAGTGATGTTATTACGTTCTCCACCTCATGGACGGAAACCGGTGCAAATTTAAATTGATTGACCTGTTTGCTTGGAATCTTAGGAACATCCTGCAACTGTAAATAATTAGGATTAGGAGTTAGGCTAGCTTTTTTCACTTTAATTTTTTCCTGTAACAGAAAAATGTTGTTACATAACACATCTTGTATATTAGTGCACCAAGTTTTGTCTTTAATGCAAGTGTCAGTAGGAATAGCAGGAGATTCAAGTTCTCTTAGGATAGTAAATAGTTCCCTTGTACTGGAGCTGGCTTTAGTAATTCTATTGTTAAAAGATTCTCTTTTGGTTTGGAATATCTACAATTTATATCCGGCAGCTATTTTACTAAGATTATTCTTATTCTGAGCTGTGGGGTTATTTTCTCACAGGGATTCTGCCTGCCTTTTTTCATTGCAAGTCGCTTCACGCTTAGGAGTATACCAGGAGTTGAGGTGGGCTCTAGTCTTCCCTTTACATAATTTTAGTGGAGCTATTTTATCAATAGCTTGGTTGATAGAGCTCTACTAGTGCTACAGGGTCTGTACTAAGATTGGTAGGGTTAATGATATTGTGGAGAAGCAGCAATAAGTTATTAACAGTTATGTTGTGCTTATTTCTGGTTAAGGCTGACGAGGCCATTTGGCTGGGAGAGTTGAGTTGTAGATCGTCTTGAATGGAGAAGGAGATGAGATGGTGATCGGTCCGTGCACAGGGTTCAATGGATGTTATAGTAGTCTTACAATTGAGGTCCGCAAGCCAGTCTAAGGTGCAACCTTTAATATGAGTAGGCAGGTTGATTCTGTGGGTGAGGCCTACCTCAGCAATGGAGTTAGCAAGGGTAGAGGCAATTGCATCATTCGGGTCATTCAATCCAAGGTTGAAGTCACCAAGTATTAACATTTGCAAGCCAGGTTTTGCATTAGTAGTGAGTAAGGCAGTAATATCTTTCTCAAATGTGGAGATGGGGCTAGGTGGCCTGTAAACGAGTTGCATAGTCAAAGTGCGGTAAGGTAAAAGTGGTAGTTTTAATGATAAGAGTTCACCGGAAGGGAACAATGGCTGCTGTGTGAGTCATAAACCCAGTTGTGTTTTAGCAATAAAGGCAATGCCTCCTCCTCTCGAAGTTTCTCTATCTAGCCTGAGGATAGAATAATTCTCTGGAATAGATGGGGACAAGGTGGGTCCTGCTGCTGGGTGAAGCCAAGTCTCTGTTATGGTTGAAACGTCTAACTGATTTGCCATGATGAGGTCGGCGTTGTCTGTAGAGTTGGCTACCATAGATTTGGCATTGATAAGGGCACCTTTAATCACTGGCAAATTCTTAGAATGACGGTCAGGTAGGCGAACTATAGGGGGATACAGACTGCTTCATAAGGTCTGGATTAGGTTTTGGTTTAGCAATGGTCGTAGGTGTTGTTTGTAGGTTCAAAGGGTTGCTTGCAGTGGTGTCAGGAGAGGAAACATTATTAAACCTAGAACCAAGCTGTGCATGGTTGATTAGGGGTAGGTTTAGAGGCCGGCGGTAACCCTGCCGTTGCTTCCGGCGGGTTCCTGCTGGACCCGTAAAACTGTTCCGGCTGGGAAGTCAGGCCCCGGTAAATGTGTTAATCCCCATTCCAAGGACTCTATGGCAGTGGGGACATGGAAGCACCGGCGCTTACAGTGCTGGTGCTTCTGTGACGGGTTTGCTCACCATGACCGCTGTGCCTGGCAGTGTCTGACCTGTTGGGCTCAGTGGCTCCGGCAGGCAAACAGGTAGTTTGCCAGTCCGGAAACAAGGGGGCCGGTGAGCTTAACGGCATCCTTATTTCCAGACCGGCAAACTTGCCATGAGGCCCACTGGCTTATAAATAAAGGTGTTTGTGACATCTCACATGTAGTTGGTGGTTTACAACTGAGCATTTAACCTACATAAAGAATGTCGACATATATATCGTATATCGCCATTCAGCACAAAAATATTGAGATATGACTTTTGTTCAATGTCGGTACCATGTGCAAGAATGGCCATTTCTTTCTCTTTTATCCTCCTCAAATGGAAAGCAGGAAGTGAAATTGCTAGGAGCAATTTATCTCATGCTTGTAGCTTCAAAGATGTTTTTGGTCTTTCCATCAATGGAAATGCATCAAAATGCAAATCCATTGAATGCCATTGCATCGAAATGCTATCTTTTACATGTAAAAGTGCATTTCCATCTAAACCAGTCCATTCACTATATAAATGAAGAGGTTTAGATGGATATGCACTTTAAAATGTAAAAAATAGCATTTTGATGCATTTTTTTGTAACGTTAAAACATTACACAGAGCTGTCCAGTGCTGAAATTTCGGAACTGGCCAGCTCCTTGTAACGTTTTAATGTTTATTTTATATTGGGGGGGGTCCCCCCCACCTTCCCTAACCCCCCCACACACCCCCCTTAACCCTAACCCAACCCCCAACCCTAACTCTAACTCCAACCCTAAACCTAACCCTAACCCTAAACCTGACCCTAACCTTAATCTAACCCTAAATCTAACCCTATCCCTAACCCTATTCCTAACCATAACCCTTAATCTAACCCTAAATCTAACCCTAAATCTAACCCTGGCCCCTGATCTAACCCTACCCCTAACCCTAATTATGCATCGAAATTAACCATCGAAAATTATTCAATGAATAATTTTCAATGGAAAGGTATTCAATGAATAATTGTTAGATGGAAAGTCCAGATACCCTTGAAAGAGCCTCGTTGGCTTGATACCAACAACTACCAGGCGCGACGTCCCTAGTGAAACTGGTGCCATACTAATAAACCTTTTTGAAAATAACGGGTTTTGGAAATGTGTATTAAGGAGCATTATGACACAAATAAGGCATTTAAAAGTTAATTGAAGAATATCAATAACACACATTGCGTATAGTTTAAAGTAAAATTTCCACAAAAAAATAACACCATAATAATATGAAACACATTAGCGAACAAATTTCCAATCCCAATTAAAATTCCAGTGATGAATATTTAATGGACAATAGTCTGAATCTCATATGAAGGTTACATTTGTGGCATGCCATGTACTAGCAGCTAATTCTCCAAATACAGTTCCTGTATTCTAGATGATGCCAGATACCTAGGAGCTGCTCCTGGCTCGAACCTGATCATCAATTCTTTATTTTGATTAGTCACAGAAAATGTCGACACCTAGAAATGTGATAACAGGAAGATGATAGTGAGATTACTTACATTACAAGACGTACTTATTGTTAGGACTGTTATGGTTAGGGCATTCCACCTGCTGCCAGGGAGACTTTGGCAAACTATGTGGACTCGCCGTTATTGCCATTAAAATTCCTTATGGGATGTAACGTTAAGAAGTCCTTTTAATCCTGCTCTCTGTGAACCTCGCTCAGAGTGCTATGTAACAGTAACGCAAGTTCAGTGTTACTAAACATGACCACCAGGTGGGATACGTTATCTTTCTAGACGTGCAGGTCTAGTGTTTACCAAGATGGCCACCAGGGGAAGGCTCAATGGGCCTCATTACGAGGCTGCCACCGGTATTTATTTATTTCCAGCGCCCAGGAATGGGCAATTACCGGGTCATTACGGCCTTGCTGGACCTGGTAATTGCCCATTCCTGGGTTCCGAAAATATTCTTCCCCATTCCCATTTGAGACCCCAGACATGCTCTGCTCACGGGTGCCGGTACAGCCGCCAGGTCAGACCTGTCAGCCGCAATGGCACCCGCGAGCAGAACTCTTAGTTTGCCGGTCCGGGAACTACAGTACCAGCATGCTTACCGGTACCGTAGTTCCCAATGTCTCCTGACCATGCACATAAAATGAACAGGGAAACTAGCAAGCAGTGTCTCGAAAAACTGCCTGTTACTGAGATCCTGACTGCTCATCTCTTATAATACCCAGATTAGGTATTTAGCCAGGTAAAACAAGAGTTGTGACTTTGCCACGTTCTTGCATATTACTTCTCGTTTTTGCAGGGTCCTTCCGCTTCCAGCAGTATCACCAGGAGTGCCTGTATGTCTTTAGTTCAATTCGAGCTTCCAGTATATGTCACTGCTAGATGCATATTTTTTCCATTATAACTTGTTTCCTAAGCAGTGAAGCGAGTAAGGAGTGCTTCGCTAAATTGTCCCATTTAACTCCTGACTTCCCTAGCTTCAGTTCTCTCTACTGTAGAACCCCTCCTGTGCTACAACCAGGAATACCCCAAGGATGGTTCACAAAAGCCACAAATTGAAATCCGGTTATCCCAGGGGCTGTTCATCTATGATGAGAGTTCTGAGTCTATAGTTGCATAAAGACACAATTAAGTCTGGTTACTAATTGCTTCCTTGTTGTCACTCCACATAGCTCGGGATTGGGGATAAGAAAAGGGACGCAATCAATAAGTCACCCCTCTGGGTTTAGTTGTTCACTATTTTGTCACACTGTTCAAAGGGGCGACGAGTATCCTTGATAGGCGTGGACATTTCTCTGGTTCCTAAGGACATCTCATGCATCTAAGGCTGGGAAACTCTGTCACTTATATGCCTTGTCAGCTGGCAGGTAAGAGAGCTACACAACTGCTAATGTAAGTGTGGGGATTTGAAAATATATTAAACTTAATTTTACATTAGGGTTTCCACCTAATGAGTTTTACAAGCATGAGTTGGGTTTCTGCTAATATGATTAGGTCAGGGGGAACAGCAACACCACACTGATTTATTTTGGTGATGGATTTTAATGGTAACCAGGATTGATAATCAATAAAACATCTGTACTTTGGGGTGGTTGTTCTGAATCGGTTATGGGTTTATTGGTGATTGATTAAAAGCACTACAGAACTTAGCATCATAGGCCTATCTTTCACTGAAGATTGTGTAACCTCTGGAATTGAAAGCGCTAAGGTGAATTTGTTTGAAGGGTTAGACTTTATGAGACTACACATGTATGTAAAGCAATAATAAACCTTCTATGTCCCACGGTCCATACATGTTTGAGCCTAGTGAGGTAATCTGCACAAGTGTCTGAGTCTTGTGAGCCTTTTTAGATCAGCTCCCCATTTAAAGTTAGGTTTTGTTTGTGCCCTCCTTGTGCAATTATCCCTCCCCTCAAGGTTGGGATTCTCTGTTCTGGCCTCCATTCCTTTGGACTCCATATTGAATATCTGTCTCTGACCAGTTTGCCACACTTTTCTAATCATCGTCTTCCTTTCTTCGAATCAGAGGCACTGTGAAGGCACACGATCCAAGCGGTCTGCCACACATTGCTAATGGTTTACCTACTTTCTTACAATCAGTCATCGTGGAGGCGCTCGCTATAAGCGGTCTGCCACTCTGTGGCAATTGTTATTTTCTTACCTTCTTTCCGTCATTCCTTCTTTCCTTCATACGTTCGTTCCTTCTTTCCTTCCTAAGCAATAAGCAACAATGAACTAATAGTCCTCGTGTTGCTTTTTTAGAATTTGAGTTATGCATGCTATAGGTAGCCAGCAACACCATGCTAATTTTATACCAACATTACAATGGGCTTTACAGAGTGTCACAAAGTGGCTAAGGGACCAATAGTCCCATACCAAGGGCATACAGAAGACACACCAAACTTCACAAAATGGGTATGCAGAACCCATTGCTGTGCACACCTATTTCAAAAGGAGTAAGTGACATGCCTCGATAAACTGGAGAATTAGTAGAGTATATTTTTAACTGTTCCACTTGACAAAACCCTGATCCTGGCCAGATAACTATCTCTGCTAGCCTGCAATGCCTTTTATACCATACATGATGTTGGTTTCGAACAGGAAATAATCTTCCAGAAAGATCTATTGAAGACTCTGAACACTTAAAACTGAAGAAATAATTTGTTGTTATTAGTATGGGCTATTGGATGGCAGAGCCACCTATAACCTCAAACTATTGCATTAGAGTACAGATGGAGAGAAATGGCATATGAGGAGGGACACACAGCTTGAAGGTATTTGCCCACTCATTTACTGCCTATTGTCATGTTAATCTCTATGGCCATTCACACCCAGTTCCTGCCCCTTAACGCCCAAAACAGTCTTCTCATGAGAACTCTTTGAACTCACTTTAATCAAGACCTATTATCAAACATTGCACCTGGAGTGTCTGCTAGTGGTTTATCAAAGCAGTCTTCCGAGTATTAATGACTTAGTTGGAGCTGTAAACACCCAGTGGTGCAATAGAAATGTTTGAAGGAGGTCTGCCTTCAGCCACTCATTCTATAAGCACTACGCGTGTATTTCACTAAAGTCCAGTTAAGAACAAGCATTGGCAAAGCCAACCAGTTTGGTTTGTATATAAGTGTTAGGCATTTGCCAGGCACTGCTATTAGATGCCCAGGTACTTGCAGCATTTCGCTTCTGCTACCATAAATGGCCAGTTAATACAACTATGGAAGTGCCTGAAAAGTGCCTTTCCCATGCTTACTGAAAAGCCCAAACTGTTGGCATTGACAGTGTTTGTTTTTGCTTTATAAATGGTTAATATTACTATTTAATGAACTCGGTAAAGTAATCAGTTGGCTGACATAGAAGCTACGACGATGATATTGTTGTTGTGTCAGGGAATTGAAAGAGCAGATGTGGCTAACTCCTTATAGTTTTGTTTTTATATTTCCAAGGACCACATTCAACATGCTCCAATCCATTTCTTGGAAGGCTCAATTAACAATTACTTGACCACAGTCACATACATTGCAATCGGCATTACTCTGTTTTGGATGCATGGACCTTGTTAAGAGTTGCCTGCCTTTTAGATAGATTTCCCTGGCGCAATCATGGAATATGAACTCATGCAGGATATTATCTGGGATAAGAATGATTGTGATTTTGATGCAACTTTGCAGAGGTGAGAGGTGGTGCTCTACAATGAAGCTGGGTGGAGGTGAAAAACAATACTTTAGCAGGCTAGGACATGCATATGCTGGGCATGCCCAAATATACAATCTTGTATTTAGAATCGTTCTGCTTTTATTGTGGGTTTCTTATATAGTGTACATTTGCTTCACCTATAATTCTCTTCTATGGTTGCTATGCTGTACAAACCTCATCTGCCTTCATCAGCGCTTTTTGATTGAATTTGCCAGTGGCCACTATATGCCTAGTGTTCAGTATGCAGCATTTTCTTTACCGTTTAAACACACTAACATATTGGCTTCACATGGCTGTAAGCATGTTAAGTAGATGTTGAGTTGATTACACTAATTTGCCCTGTAAAAATTAACTTTAGTGCTCTAAAGACCCATAAGTGGAGGATGAACCAACAATTCATAAGAAATGTCGGTGAAATGGGCACAGTATTGCAAGAGACTAGCGTCCTAGAGAAAATCAGTTCTTACAATTGTTTGTGTGTGTTTGTTTATGGATCTCCGTCTTGTGTGGCGCATGCAGTGCAATGTTGGCATGCAATCACATGGCAGAGAGGCTTTACATATTTTGATAACTTAATTATTATAATTTTGTTCATGTGTCCTGCTGTTTTCTTCAACCTTTATGTGCCTTTTCTAAGTCACTGTGGAGAGGGGAGAACAGCTACTGCAGTAGATTCGGTATCCCTGGGTATTATCCCCACAAAAATATCGCTGTACATATGGTTGTTTGTCTCGCCATAGGCGATATTTTTGGGGGGGATAATTTGTGGGAGCGTGAGTTGCAGGGGTTTCCCAGCGCATTAAAAAATAATGCAGGGGTTGCGGGGGTGTCCCCCGCAGGGTCCATGGCTCAATATCACCACAAAAATATGGCAATATTTTTGTATCGCAATAGTTTTGCGGGGATATTAACACATGGAACCATAGATTCAAAATCTATACTTACTAGGTTACATTAGGAAACCTTTACAACATTTTGTTTGCAGGAGTATACAACATCATTATTTAATAAAGTATAGGTTTACTTAAAATACTGAACTGAATACTATTTGCAAAGGTTAACAAACAATTGTAAATGCTGTAACCCAAATGTTTACTAATATTGGCGAATTTGAAGTGTACAGTATGTTTGTAAAGGTTTACAAATATTAATAAATGTTGCAAACCAAATGTTTACTAATATTGACAAATAGAGGTGAACACTAGGTTTGCAAAGGTTTACAAATATGTTACGGGTGTAAAGGAAATGTACAGTTGTGCATTACACATTAAGTGTTCATTAGGTTTGCAAAGTATTCCTGTTTTGTAACACATGGGAAGGTATACAAATTCACGGAACATATCCAAATAGACTTGCAGAACTAAATGGTTTGCTCAAGTGTAATCACAATGTAAACCAAAAGTTTACAAAAGTGGTTCAAACAGGTGTAAACCTTTGCAAACAAGTTTGCAAAGTTTCTCATGCTTTTTACCAAATTTATAACTATCATTTTCATGTTCTCGAACCTCTTTCAGTAGAATCTGATTGATCTATATTCATCAACACACTGCATAATTACTTATTAGGAGATTCTCGCAACCTTTCATGAGATCAAGGGAGACCACATGTTAAGTCATCACCAGTTGTACCCAGTGCATCTGTGCTTTGGCTTTTAAAATGTGCTCAGCTAGAGAATCTCCATAATGCAGTACAGAACTATTTTAAAGCTGGGTTTTCTGGGAAATAGTCAAAGCTAAATATAATGAACATGGCTGACTTGCTGACAAGCTTCACTTCCTTCTCGGTATGGATGGACATTACCACTAGAACCTCAAATCACCCAAATTTCATTTGATCAGACCATCGAACTTCAGACCATCTTCTATATCTGTTCATCCTAGGTTCAACTCTATGGCCAAACATATGATTGGTGCTGATTTGCAGTCTTAGGCAAATGTCAAAAAGGCAGGAGGCTGTTGCTGGAGGCAGGCTTGTAAAAGTTAGGGGAGGGGGAATCAACTGAAGTGGCCTTACATCATTTCAATAGGAGAAAATGAAGGTAAAGGCAGTGAGTGACTGATGCATCAAGGTTAAATGTGAGAAAGGTTTTGCTCTGACAGAGCTGGGTAATGCATTCAGTGATTTGAAGTGGGTGAACAATGCATGTTCTGCCTGGTCTGAGTTTAGGAGCAGGAATATTTGTGAGGGAGGAGAGAAGCTTAGGTAACAGTGAGAGAACAATGTACGTGACTCTTGTTTTTATATGACACCTCTAGAGGTATCGAGAAAACAGCAGTAATTGCTAGAGGCAGGAGGAGAAACTAGGCTCTTCTGTGTCAATGTGATTATAAGTGACACACATGCCTTGATAAGAAAATAAAGCTTTTCACAGCTTGTGGTTCAGACTAAGGAAGAGCAGGAGCTGCACGGAATCCTTGAGGGGATCTTATGCAAGAGTGACACATGCCTTTGGGTGACACCTACGAGGACACCTATGTAATGAATCCTCACTATTGTATTTCTGGCATCTATAGTACAATTTTGCATTTGAATATACCCGATTTAATGAAAGAAGGAGGGCCAAACTATAACAGGTAACAATGGCCTCAAAGATGGACAACTATATCAACGCTACCATGTAATTAACAGCTGCCCTTTGTTCAGCAAACCGAGGCTATCAATCCTGAAAAAGAAAAAAATCCTGTTTACATAGAATAAATAAGCTGCAGTAAATGTTCTGCCTATACATTATCAGCGAACATGACTCCGACTCTTCTCATTCCACTTCCTTAGTGATTGTAATGACATCGGTTGATCTCACAGCAGAGGCAGCAGCAATGAATGGATGTTATCCCAAGGAGCCGGAGTAGTTTAGAAACCTCTTCATGGGGATCTAATCTTTGAAACAACAGAAAAAAGCTTAAAGGAATGACTGAAGAAATGGGGGAAACCACCAGATTGTGAAGGGATGAGAGATCCACAGACAATGTGCTTCAGGGGCGTTAAGTTGTTGGCATGCTTAGGTTTGAAAGAGGTGGATGTGTTAATAGTGGCTCAGACCATAAAGGTAAATGGGGGGATTTTAGATCAAATCAAGCAGTATCACGAGATGACTCTACAAGAGCTGAGCAACATTCACAATAAACCACATATTTGTTGGTTGGAGTACAGAAAATACAGGAGAATATCCCTTCAGTGATTTCTTTGAAGATTATGGAAAAATTGAAACAACTAAGGTTTTGGAAGATAGAGCAGGAAGAACATGGTATTCACATTCGTAACACTCCATGGCCATAATACAGTTGACAACATAATCAATGGTCCTAATTGTGAAGCCAGTAAAGGCATGCTATAAACGGTTCTACGTGATTTCGCCGAAGTATTTTTCAACGTGGGACTTTTCATCACCACGTTTTTATCGACCAAAACACATTTTTTTATTTTATTTCAGGGGGGGTTGCCCCCCCACAGACCCACCCCCTTAATTAAATCATCACACCCCAACTCCAACAAAACACCCACCAAAAAATATTTTTCTTTAAATGAGTTTTGGTAGATGAAAATGTTGGCGATGAAATGTCCCACG
Source organism: Ambystoma mexicanum (assembly GCF_040938575.1). Taxonomy (NCBI): domain Eukaryota; kingdom Metazoa; phylum Chordata; class Amphibia; order Caudata; family Ambystomatidae; genus Ambystoma; species Ambystoma mexicanum. The sequence goes on from NC_090927.1 coordinate 1,058,758,736, forward strand.
TTGAAAAATACTTCGACGAAATGCGTGTATACCGCTATAAACATGAGATGCACACTGCAGATTACTAAGATTAAGGTGGTGGCTCAGGCAGTTTTAATGGATGATATAAAATCTTTGACAATCATGGAGGAAACATTGGTAGCCAAGGGGTTGGAAACTTGAAGCAGCGGATTTAGGGTCTTTCTTATTCGCAGAAGCGGAAGCTGTTGGGTGGTTAATCCAAAGGAGGTGGTTGGTGCCATGTGTGATAGTAGCAACAGGCTAAACAATTGCCTTTGCACCCCAAGTCATCTTTGAGGAAGCATGATGCTCCTTTGCTTCAGACCAGTAAAACCCTTACCTCAAAAGAAATGAATGAGAGCTGGGCCCAAAATTCAGCCCAAAGATGGATATTCATGATCTTTTAACTTTAAAGATACATATGCATATGATTGTGTCTAATTTGGTAAGAGGGAACTAAGGTGTGGGATGGAATGGCGATCAGTCTTCAAAGGTAGAAGATCTGTGGAACTATTACCTCTTTAATGTACTCTATTCCACTAGACCAGGAAATATATTTTGGAGAGCACGTCAATGGGATATATAGTTTGCAGTATCTTATCAGCATTAATTTTTATTGTCTCAGTAAGATTATTTGTAAAGTGTACCCATAAATATGTTATTTACCATGAGACTCTTGTATACGTAAGTCACCCAGTATCACGGTAGAGCATTTATTGTTCAAAACAAACAATTGTGATTTTATTTTTCCTAAGGAGATAGTTCAAGGATACAAGATGAGAGAGAATGGTGAATAGCATTGCAGGGACAGAGTTCTTTGGGAATGACTCATATAAAACAATGTTGTCTGTGTCTGATGTTCACAAACAATTTTACCCCAAATGCAGCCAGAAGGGCCCAAAAGCTATAAGGCATAGTTAAAGAGGGTATTCTTCTATTGGTCCTCAAAATAATGAAAACGATCTAATATAGGACTGTTCATACATTATCCAGCAAGGATGGTTTACAGAAAGCAGTCAGCATATTCATAAATTCATAAAGCTCTCGCCAGCTTCCCTTTTAGACACAGGGGACAAGCTAGGCCAGGAAACCTGGTGAAAGGAATACACTATGTCAAATGACAGAAAACCCTGATAAAGTGCTCAAATTGTGGTGTGGGCAATGGCATAGCAGACAGGCTTTGCACTATCTGATGAAATGCGGACACTGTCTTGCTCTAGATGGACCAATACCAATTGTAAAGAGGATATTTCTCCACTATAATTCTGCTGAAAGTTTCTAAATCAAGTTGGTTTAGTGACAGTGGACTCTGCCAGCAACTCTGAATTGGGAGACTGGATGCACTTTTTAAACTGAAACCCTAAGGGAGCTAATAAGTGAACCAGGAATACAGACAGATGCTAACAGGAAAGAAGAACATGAACAGATCTGGAGAAGGGACTCAGAAGTCATTTTTGAAAGCCCTACTTCAGATGTGGAAAAAGAGTAGAGGAAAACCAGGGATTAGAAGCATAGCCATAGTGCCTGCGAATTGATGTAGGTCATTGTGCCGAGCTGATTACCTTGCTGATGTTTCAGATAGAGGGGAGATATTTGCTTCAAGATGTCACCCAGACAGGCCTATCTGTGTAGAGCCCTGTTGTCCTGTGCCTACTGAAGAAGCCTAGACTTAATTTAACTGAGGACATTAAACATGTAAATGTTGAATCCCTATAGAATCCAAAATGTAGTTCAGAGGATAGTTAGCCCTACTAATTAGAGATGAATACATCAATTCTCCAGGACCCTGCAGATGCAGAGGGTTTAGCTGGATGTATGTGCACAGATCTACCAGCAGATTTCACAGATAAATGGTGTCATTAGTAGGCTGCATGCCCTGTTACAGACATACTTTAAGTCCTTAATTAACCTATTTTTGAATAGTACCTAGAAAATCTGAAGAGTGGAGCATAGAAAATAGGATATAGGATCACAGACACCAGTGTGTTTGTTGTATTCAGCCTTTCATTTGTACCTGAGATAATGTCATTTTAAAACGGCCTATGTTAATTGTTCTAAATCTAAAAACATTACAATGATAAAGGTTCTGGCAATGATTATGATATGTAGAGTCTTTAACATTATCCAAGCACATAGTTTAATCGACTTCACAATAATTATTCATAGTTTCCTTTCTGATATTTTTAATCTGAATCTATTTTAAATCCTGTTCTAACTATTGCATTTGTCATTTCGTTGAGCTAACATATTTATTTAATTATTATTCTGAAAAAAAACACTGAACTGTTGAACTCAAGACATGTGTTTGTTTTGAATACATGATGTGAATTCAAAGCAGCATTTTTTTATTGTCATGGTATTTATTAGAAAGATGAAGCCAGACAGGCAGTTGATACTGTTGTTGGTGTACATATTTTGTCTGCTTGGATTTGCCTACGGTGCTTCACGTGCACTCCCCCTGTATTGTGAGAAGGGAATCACCTGTAAATGATGTCATTTTATCATTTAAATAGAAACAATATTACAAATAAGTGTGAGCCTTTTCCTGACAACTGGCAGTAGGGTTGTCATACTTGCAGTCTATTACACTGTATATGCTTGGATCTGTAACACGCATTGGCAATTCCAACAGTTTGGGCCTTTGTGTAGGCATGGAAAAGGCACTTGCCAAGCACAGCATAATGGTACTAACTGGTCATTTTATGGTATCAGGTGCAAAATGGTACTAGTACCTCGGCATCTAATAGCAGGACCTGCAAATGCCCTTATACTTATAGAGAAGCCAAAACGGTTGGCTTTGCCAATGCTTGTTTTTAACAGGACTCTACTGAAAGACATGCATAGTGCTTATAAATAGAGTGGCCGAAGGCAGACCTGGTTAAGGCATGTTTATTACACCAGTAGCAGGTTTACAACTCCAATTAAGTCATTAACCCTCAGAAGACTGCTTTTGAAAAACCACTGGCGGGCACCTTGAGCGCAATATTTGATGGTAAGGCTTGAGTAAAGCAAGCTCAAAGAGTTCCCACGAGGAGGTGTTTGAGGATGGGAGTGTCAGGAACTGGGTGGGCCCTTAGAGATTAGCACGGCCATGGGCATTCAATGGGATGGCACATACCCAAACAAAACCTACAAGCTGTGTATCCCTCCTCATATGCCCTTTCTCCCTATCTGTACTCTAATGCAATAGTTTCGGCTTATATGTGTCAAAAGTGACATCTAATAGAACAAACTAAAAAGTGCACACATAAATAGTTGTGCAGATCTTGTATTGGGGTAGATTGTTACATTGCACTGAAAAGATGATGCTCAATTAAAGTTGTATTACAGGTGCAGCCACAACATTCTGGCTCTTTCAGCTGTGGGATAGCACTGTGGATCCAAGGTAGTGGTAATAAAAACAGTTTTAATCAAACTAGTAATTAAGGCACATCAGGTGCATTATTTACGCAAAGACCTTCACACATCCATCTACATATCTAAGGTTGGAATTGGAAGAAAGTCTGATGTGGAAAGTCAAAGATAACAATGAGAAGATAACAATGAGAAAGAGTAACAGCAAGGAACATAATAGCCCATGGCTAAACTAGCATGCTTCAAACTAAAGCATGACCACAGTAACATCAGCAAGGATGAAACTATTAGATAATACTGGTGTTACAGTACAACCAATAGTTAAATAGCCCATGTCTTTGTGGATGATTGAATCTGTCGCCATGCTGAGTACAAACATGGGAGATCATATATGCAGCAACTCCTTCGGTAAGCAAACACTCTCTAATAACAAGTGAAGATGTATAGTGATGATGCTAATGATGAGGGTGATGAAGTCAAGGAGACACCACGTTTTAAGTAATGGATACACTACAAAGCATGCATATGAATGGCTTGATGACCAAGAAAGAGTAACTTCTAAAGTTGTATTCCTACAAAGAAATATATATCATGAAAATACTGTTGAAGATATCTGGTGGATCTCCATAGATCAGGAATCTAAGAATCCAAAGAATGACACTGAAAATGAAGATGACCTGATTCACAATGAAATTGACACAACGAGTTTTCAGAAAAATAAATACAGGGATGTACACTCAATGACCAGTAAACGAATACAAAACATCCAACATAAGAAGCATGTGATGTTTTGGGAGGGTTACAGTAATGATGATAGAGTTAAAGGATGCAAGTTCTACATAAAATGTTATAAGACAAAAGAGAGATAGGGAAATTAGACCTCAATGTGTGATGCATGGAAGTAGGTTTCTTATAACTCATTTATTACGGAAATGTGTTCTGTATGTAATCATAAATGCTACTATAGATAATACTACAAGAGCTGGAAAAGGGGAGCATGGGTGGCAGAAGAGACAGTAATGGTGAGTCCGGGAGGAAAGGAGGAACCATGATATTTTGCTGGGTTAGTCAATTCTTTAGCACTTTCGGGTGCATTAGAGTCAATCCATAGCAAGTTGCAGTAATCGAGGAAGGGAAGGAAAGAGGAAACTGGAAAAGGGGAGACAGAGAAAGAGAGAGAAATAGATAGAGGGAAAGAAAGCTGTATGCAGTGATGCAGTGGGTCTGTAAAGAAGGTTTGTGGCACAGTAAGTGCATGCTGAGGGCATGAACATTGTGGGTTGTTATTTTAGGTTATATCTGAAACTCTGTTTGACATGTTTTGAGGCTCTATTAGTAGTTGACTGAGACTCTGATGTTTTGAATTTTGCTGCGTTGGTTGCACCACACTACACACTGAAGCATCTGTGTATGTAGCCCTAAGCTGGAGACATGGGTGTGTAGGTTGATGGTGGAACGAAGAATAATCAATAATAAATCATGTAAATATAGGGATATGTGAAAGACATTAAAAAGCACTATTTATTGCAAGTGAGGCACTATTTATTATTCAATTGTTCCAAATATGCTGCCAAGCGATGTAAACCGACTGTGATCCCTGAACATTCCTTCCAGCATCCATCACATCCTTCACACAATGCTTCAGCAAACAGCTGCACAATAGTCTCTCTCTCGCTCTCTCTCTCTCGCTCTCTCTCTCTTTCTTTCTATCTCTCTCTACCGTACCTAAAATATAGACTGTATACTCTGAAGAGCAAGCAACCAGCAATGGTAGGAGAAATTAAGGGTTGCTGTCAAATTTGCCTTATTTCTCCAATGAGTAAGAAAACTGGGGGCATTGGTACTTATGGGGTTAAGAGACAGTATGGGCCTCATTACACGGAAGGCGGTAAGGGTTAACGGTCACCGGTAATGGTACCGGTGACCGTTAACGCTTACCGCCTTACTACGAGGTCCCTTAGCGGGTTGGTACTTTAACGCCTAGTAGGCGTTAAAAACCAACCCGCTAAGTGACCTTGGTGCTAATTACGGCACCGCAAATTTGCGGTACCGTAATTAGCACCTTCCCCATTCCCATTATGCCCTATGGGGCAAAAATGGGAATGGGGAAGGGCAATGGTGGAAGGGGGAATTACCGCCCCGCCAACCTTGGCATAGGGCGGTAATTCCCCTTTCCACCAAGGCGGTGCCGGTATTTTACCGGCATGGACCAAGGTGCTGTTAGCACCTTGGTCCACCGCCTACCGTGTAATGAGGCCCTATGTCCCCAAATCACATGCAATGCGAAAAGTGAAATATATAACACTCTGTTGCAATATTTCAGATGTAAAATCATTCTATTTCCCATGGCAGACTCAAAATGTTAGATTTCTTAGCTGCTTCATGGGAAGTACAGGCTTCAATTAAAGAGTGCACATTCTTATTTAGGCAAGGTTTCTCCACATTCAATATAATTTACTGAACATAGTTTTTTCTTTGGCTCAAAGTTCATTTGTACTTCACTATGGGCAACATTATGAGTTTGACAGTATTTTGGCAGTAAATGCAGTGATATACTGCCAAAATTGCTTACTATTACGCCCCCTTGTTACTCCGGGATTACAAGTGGTGGTGTGGCAGAGTAAATCCCCATGTTTTTAGTTCAGAGGATTCCATTGGGAGTTTGGCAGAATTCTGCCCATTTTTTAAGGAAAGATGGAGGAATGACCTCCAGCATGATACTGAAGGTCAATCCTCCACTTTTCCTCCAAACTCTGAATTCGGCGCTACAGTAAAAACAGCGTTAATTCTGTTTCTGCCAAAATAGGTGGCGGTAACGGAATTACCACCACTTTTTACTGCACCGCTGAACTACTACTCAGACCCTATCTACTTTTTAAATTAGAAGCTGAAAACATCCCACCTATAAAGAAATGGCGGCTGAGTACGACAGCATGTGCACCGTTCTTGAATGTAGATGGTCTACTGCCATCAATATTAGAAGATCTAGCACAGTTATTTCTCTTTTTCTAAGGGACTAACGTGAGAGGAATTCTCCACATATAGAATTCTCTTTTGTCAATTCCTAACTGCATTTGCCTCTGATCCAGGGGCAGCATTGAAGTCTCCACCACATGACATCTCTGAGTACATACAAACATTTCACTCAGTCTCAAGTCCATAATCTCCTATATTCATTCCCAAGGTGTTAAGGAAAATGGAGGGCAACATGGCCACCAAATATGCTTGGTCAACTGACTGAAATACATTCTGTCTTCCACTTTGTCACCCAGCATCTTCTTTATTTGCTTTTATTTTTTAGTACAATTGACTATAGGATATGATATAACCTTACATTTATGCAAATGGTAGATTGAATATATTGAATCAATCATGAAACAGGTAAATAATATTAATTTACATTCTAACTAACCTTGTGGAGGGGTCACTTGGGCGTCTATGTAAAGGGAAGCTTTCTGGATTGAGCTACAGCTAAGACATTCCTAATTGTGCTCAGATCTCTATGGAGAAAATTTAGCACAGTGTGCTAAATTTATTAGCATTAAATGTAACCCTGCTAGGGTAGCTCCATCATTCAGGGGCAGGAACAATGGTAGGATATTATTAGAGCTATTCTTAAAACCAAATGTCAAACTAAGATGTTAAATGGCTTTAAAGACAATGGAATGTGCTGTGCAGGCTTGGCCAAGCATTGAACATTTTGATCAAGTCGGACTCCCTCCGCACTTTCCGGCATAACCCTCTAAAACTTGTGAAGTGCATGATGGCCATGTCCATCGTCACCTGCGGAGTTGAGGAAAAAAGCCTGATTTGCTTTAGCTACTATATTTGGAAAGGCGTTACTTACAGCATTGATCAATGAATTATTTTAATAAAATGCATTGCAATAAAGTTTAGTAGATGGAGGTGTTGCTTTTTGGACAAACCCAAAGCTCTCCTTAAGATTGTCTCCAAATAGCTAGTGCAGTCTTCCCTTGCAAGTACATTTGAAGGCAATGCATCACCTTTTGATATAACCGTAGTTCCCTCTCCACAACTTAAGGGTAGTGCCAATAGATCCTGTCTATAATGCATAAGTGACTAATTTACATATAATGTTTCCTCAACCCCTATTCTGATGGAACCCAAGAAGGACTCTCTTGGTCAGGTGTTGCTTCTTTTTCACTGAAACCCTCTTCAGAGGCGCATTCCTCTCTTAGCAAACCAACAAACTCTGCAACTTACTTTGCAATTGTACCTGCAATACCCTGTGCCATGTATCTTCCTATATAGCTATACAAGCAATATTTTTATCCTCAAGCTTGAAAGTAAACCCGGGTACTCCAGTCCTCATATGCAGTCACCCCGTCTGTTCAAACATTTGTAACTGTACTCAACAACTGGTAAGTATGAACCAGGGATAAGTGTGCATGATAAATACCAGCGACTCCTGTCTAGACCTTTGCACTCTGAATCACTGCACGCAATCACATATGCTGCAGGGATAAGTGTACAGCACATCATCATGAGAAATTTCTGTCCTCGGACATGACATCTTACAGAACACATTCTATGTTTAATCTTTTCCACCATGAACTGGACAGGTTCAAATCAAGACATAACCACATGAGGGGTAGTTTTGCATTACACAAATTCAACCTAACATATCCTGCATCACAGAGTAACTTTAAATAAAGCTTTCGTGGTAAGATCCAAGAAAATGGCCTTTTACTTTCAGTGAGATGTTACGTGCATTTCAGATTAATAGTCCATTTAGCATTGCCAATGTCACCTGTTGGGTAATAACCATTAAGTAATCAAAGGGAACAAATGGTGGCATAGAACATCAAAGGCACAGTACATCTCTCCAAGTAAACATTATTTTTCCAATAGAGCAAACTAACTGACCACTACAATAAAAATAACTGCATCTGATGATAAATATATTCAAATACAATTATAGTCTTAATAATATTTGCAAAGGTGTGGGGGCCCCTCAACAGAGAATGAATACAGATGAATAACCTGTTCTGTGGTATGGTTCCTACTGATGGGGGTCTATAACCAGGTTTTAGCTCACTGTGCCTTGCCAGAGAAGAAATGTCCATGTGTATACAAGTCTCATCCCAAACACAAGGGAAGTCCAGCACCGAAATGCTAGACGATTCTCACCTGAACAAGAGTACCATCAGCAGCCCCACAGGTGTGTCTATTCCTTGTTCATCATCATCAGGGAGATGAAGCTGAGAATCTCAAAAAACAGTGAGCAAAGGGCCGACATCTGGATTATCCCTGGTAATTTAGGGTTCAATCCCAAACGTATAAATAAAAGCGAGGGTGTCCCTCTACTGAGAATAAATGCAGTCATTCATTCTCAGGGGTCGTTCCCACCCATTACGATCTACAACCACATTTTATCTCACTGCAACTTAACTAGAGGTGAATACCAACTCATATATCAGTCTGGTCCTGTCCACAAGTGAAGTCCAGCACCAAACATGTTCTCTCAACAAGAATACAATCAGCAACTCCAGGCACGTGGTACTGCCTTTTTAGGCTTTCAGCGCTGTAAAGAGATACAGATTCACCTCAGGGATGACGCCCAACATGGCTGCAACACGGGTCTCTCTTGTTCAGGGAATTACCTAGCATTCTGGCATTCCACTGTAGTTGTAGGCAGGACCAGACTGGCATGCACATTCATATTTCTCCTCTGTGAAAGGTACTGTGAGGTAAAATGTGGTTGTAGAGCCTTCTGGGTGGGAATCATGCCTTAGAACAGGTTATTTGTCCACGTTCAATCTCAGTAGAGGGGCGACCTCAATTTTTCAAATTTGGAATGCGTGAGGTTCCACCCTCACAACGGTAACCCAGATTTGGACCCCTTGCTCTCTGCCATAGAGGGACATGGCTTCCCCTCACTGAAAACACCCAATAAGTCAGAAACAAAAAAAAACAAAAAACATGCGTCTTGGATTGCTCTTGACATGCTTGCACAGGGGATAATAGTCTAGCATTTCAGTGCTGGAATGTCCTTGTTGGACCAGCATGAAAAGCAAATTGATATTTCTCCTCTGCGAATGGAACGGTGAGATACATAATTTTTGTAGACTCAGATGAGCAGGGACCATCCCAGAGAACAGGGTGTTTGGCCATTTTGATTCTCAGTAGAGAGGCTCACACAATTTCCAAAGGCAGCCGTAATAATAGTTGGATTTCAGCAGGTTTGAATTGTATTCTCAACATAATATGCAACAGAGGGAATATATGAAAAGTGCCCTTTTGATCCTGGTAGCTGGCCATGTACATCATAATGATTGTGATATCAGCTAACATACATCATATTGATCATGTTCTCAGGTATAAATGCATTGCAATTAGAATCATAGATCATGTGTAAAGGTTAGTTACCATTGGTAGAATTTGGCGAATAAGTCACTCCTCCTTGGCAGCTCCCAGGTGTAGCATTGCTCAGGAAATTGAAGCTCCCCGGGTTCAAAAACTGTACGCTCTGTGTTTCTTGTGCGTTTGTCGAAGACTCATAGTCAGAGGAAGGCCTTGGGTTGTATGCAGACACAGCACAGCTATTGGCAAAAAAGTCTCTGGTGAGTTGGTGCTCACTTAAGGGGGTATACCTACTGCTTTCTGGTCGGTGTTGATAAACAACTGAAGGAGGGTGGGCCTGGGACCTGAACATGGCTTGGTAATTCGAGCCATTTGCATAATATCCTTGGTTTGTTTGAGGCAGCGTCTGGTAAAGGGGGTCTGAAAAGGATGAACACTCCAAATGTGAAGACAATCCCGGCCCAATGCTGGGTGGCCTCCCGGCCATTGGTCCCTGGTTGATAACGCTCCCTCTGCTGGCCATGGCAGGAGATATTGGGGGCGTCATTAAATGTTCAGTGCTTTGCGACAGCTCAAGCTGACCTGAGGAAATAAAGATGGGTATTAGACCTTTTTACAATGTTTTCAATTCCATGATCCAAATCCAGCAGCAAAACATTCCTGTCATATGCTTTTATTACATGTATTTCATGCCAGTTATCACGGTTCCTCAAGAGCTTATTCCAATCCATGTTTTCAGAACATCCGCACAAAGTACATTTGATAACTGTGGCCCTAACAGGTAGTATTCACATAGTTAGTGGTTATCCTGAAAACCTGGTGTGTTTGGACCGCTTGAGGAACCAACCTGGCCTATGGGATCCAAGATAGGTTTCCAGCTTTAAATGTTGTCTTCTCTTAAAACAGTTTGCATTTCTCACCTTTTGATGAAGGCTTTTTAGGACACTTCTGTATTGAATAACTTTCGTCTGATTGCTGGGTAATCCTTGATTGTCAAGATTTTGGAAAATCTTGCCATTATCCAACTCTCAGAATTTGTCCGCAGAATATCATTGGACAACCTGCAATCTGACTTCAGTACTGACTTCAGTACTAAACAAGGAACTGAATCTGTTCTGGTTTCAATAGGATATGACATTCTTTTTTTATTTTTTATTATTTAGTGTGTTATAGTTACAAAGAAACTCTTCACACAAAACAATTAAGTAAATATCTTACAATTCATCTAATTTCCATAAAACGTCCTAATATACATCCTTATACGCACTTACATCAAATATTGAAATATATAAAATAAGTATACAAAATATCAAAGATGCATACAAACAAATAGACCCAATTCATTAATTTCTTATAATTCCAACATTCCATACCTGCTATACCCAATAAGGTAACTCTTATTCACAAAGTGCTTCTACGGAGCCATAATCCTGGACTCAATTATTTCCACAATATGCAAAGTGCCATAATGAAGGATATTTGCAAACTGGATAAGCATCATTATCAAACATTTTCAGACTTAAAAAGTTCTGGGTTATGCACAAAAGGTCCAGAATACATAATATATTTGTTACCTAAGGTTAGGAAACTTGTGAGGAGATGTCTGTTGGTTTCAGGTAAATCGATTACCTTGCATAATCGACAACATTTTCTTTCTTTGGGGATGCCCAATCAAGGGCCAAGTAACTCATATGCAAGGGAGGGACCTGACTCAGTCTTAATAACATTAAAAATCTCCTGGAGGGAGATGCAGGCCACTAGATTATATAATTATGTGGCATCATAAAAGTAAAGGGCAGTCTAGAGAAATAATGCAGTTGTGCAATGTGGTCATGACTGAGGTTCCAGTCCATGCCTTTATTTTGAATTCTGCTTTCAAGTGCCAAAATTCTTTATGCCATATCGGATCCCATCCAATCATGCTATTAAACTTCTCGTTCAAAAATGTAAAGCCATCTAGCATATTAGTGGTATCATATTTCAGTGCTTTTCCCGCCAGTGCCAGGAACGGGCACCTTGCGTCCTTCAATGCTTTTATATACAAAAGCCCAGCTTTAGTAGCACCTGACCAGACAATGAGAATAACCTCTCATCAAGGCATATGGCTTCCATAGGGACACACTCGGGTAGACCCAATGGTTTCCTCCAAAAAATGTCCTCCAATAAATTCCTTCAATCAAAGTCCTTTTTAATTTAGGCTATTACCTATAAGCCGAAATTATTGCATTGGATGAAAGATAGGGAGGACGGGGGCATATGATAAGAGACACAAAGGAATGACATATGAGGATGTACACACAGCCTGTAGGCGTTGTTTGGTTATGTGCCCACCCATTGCCTGCCCATGTCCGTGCTAATCCCTTTGGCCGCCTGACCCATTCCTGCCTCTGCCCACCCAAAACACCTGAGAACTGTTTGAGCTTGCTGTAGCTTTGCATTCAAAGTGCCTGCCAGTTTTTGTTCAAAGCAGTCTTCTGAAAATGAATGACTTAATTGGAGTTGTAAACACTTAACAGGGCTGCCTTCAGCACCTCGATTTTTAAGGGTATACTGCGATGTGAGCCAGAAGCAGCAGCCTGAATTCCCCTCTCCTGCAGAGTGACAGCTTAGGAAGTGTCAAAGCCAAGTGCGACCAGAATGTGAGAGAAAATGGCTCGGCAGTTTTATAATACGTTTTCCTTTTTTTATATAAAGAACCAGATGCTCACAGTGGGCGACCCCAATGCAGCACCATTTCCAAAGTTCCAATCACTAAATTGACAGATGGTAGCCTGCATTACTGTCATTTCATAAAGTCTGTGCAACGTTGAACGTCTGTCTTTCTTTGCCCTCAGCCAGTCCAAGACCCAGATTATAAAGAGGAGGTTCCTTCTCATTGTCATCAAATCATACTTCAACATTGCAACATTTATGTTGTGCGTTTGTGAAAAATCAGTTCGCTGCACTCCTCAAATGTGAGCAAATCGTCCCAGAGAGTAGGTGGAGGGCTCCCTTTGCTAGGTGCCCACTGATGTTTTTATAGGACAGCTGTCCACCTTTATTACGTAGTTTCTGTCCAGAGAACGAGGCCCTGTGTCCCACCATGGCTGCCAGTGGTGTTGTGCCTGTATTCATTCAACAATTGATTATAAACTAGTATTTCCAAAAAGAAAGTCCTAAATTGCGATTCCTCCTTGTCCATTTACTTGAACCAGAGCACATTCCATTTTGTCGTAGTGCTGGGAAATAAGCCTTAAAGGTGTTTTTAGTGTGACAGTAAAGGCCATCCCTCGCCAGTCGAGCATGCCCCTTAATTCGGGAAGACACTTAAACAAATATATTGTGTGTATTTATGTACACGAACGGCAGAACACACTAGCAGGAATAGATAGCTTCGAGAAAATTGCATTTGGCAAAATCATTGCCTTTCTTGTTTGATGCCTTAAACAAGCTCCTCTGATTAAACGTCTTGCAAGCGATGCAGTTTGGTCTGGTCTAGTGGCTATTTATCGCAATCTGGTATCCAGTGGGCACCCCAAATCACTGTCAGTGAGACATTAAACAATTCATTTGTCTCACTAACATCTGTTTAATTGGTGCCTTGTTGTGTATGTGTGTGTATGGGTTTAGATTTCCAGCAGCTCCAATTTCCTCCAGAATTGGGTTGATGAGACTGTGCCTAGACTGGCGTTGTGTTTCTGAGGGAGGGGATAGTGAACATAGAAACATGTCATTAGTAGAAGGAGGAAGGGATTCACACATGGCTGCAATAACACTCCCTCCTACACACCCACCCGAATAGTGGCCCAGGACAGCACCTACAAGACCCAGACCCTACTCCTGGCCCAGAGTTCACAACAGCACTGATTTCCAACACATTTAATATATTACGTACACCTGAGTCTGGACAAATCACACACGTCACTATCTAGAGCACCTTCACGTGTTCTTCAGATAAACAGATAATCTGGCTGCATTGTTATCTGTTTTCTTTTCTTCTGCCTACGCATTGATAGACTGGATAATCTGAATTATTCATATTGATTAAAATAACACTTTCCAAAACAGGAAATCGACATGAAAAATAAATATTATTATAGTCATTAGAAATCGAAAAAAAATGGACAGAGCGAGTTAATACATCATGTGCCAATTAAAGAAGAGCTTCTCAGGGCAGACTTGTTTAAGCGTCTTTCTTGTGATTGCACTGCCCAGCCAGGTAGGTTCCAGCATGGGCATGTGTCCCACTTGCCTTGGAATGACCACTGGCTGCCATAAAGTAATACATTCCCTGCTTTGCTCTTGCAGAAAAGTGTCTCAGACACCATGGGAAATGTGCCGGCAGACTATGTGCATGAGGCCACACATTACATTTTCTGCGTAATTAGAGTGGCTTTGCTCCTTAGTGCAGCACACTCTTGTTGTGCCGTTGGTTTTGGGGTTTTCTTGAAAGTCACCCACTGTCTCGACAGAATTTGATGTCTACATTGCTTGTCTTGCAGCCACAAATGGACCGATTATTTTAGGAACTAAAAGTGGAGTATATTTACCTTCCCAAAATGGAGTAAGTACACAACAAGAAAGACTACCATAATCGGCACTGCAATAGTCCTAATTTACTATCCAAATATTGTACTAAAAATACTTGAATCAAATAATAGCAGGCTTGTCAGAAAAACTGAGTACAAGATGGAAATGAAGAAAGATAGCTTTTCATCCTTCCTCATTGAGTGCACCCTCTTGAAGAGCAATAGCCCAAAAGAGACTGCCCCCGTCTCTAATGAATGGACAGGTGAACATGTCATTCAGGGCCCGTGTCCTGCCCCCTTGTCCTATATTGCAAATATGAGAAGAGTTATGCATTCAAACAACTGTATTATCCATACCCTAGACAGATACAGTAAGGATAAGCACAGTGTGAGCAAACGATGACAGAAGTAAGTGATGTCATCTCACCTATGACACATTTAGCTGCATAAGAGACCAGGCAAAAATATATTCATTACAAAATAACACAGACATTAGGCCAAACTGTGTTTACATATGAAGGATATTACTCACTAGACATCAGAGAAGTGTAGTGTTTAAATACATGCAGAATATAGCTCCCTGACATAAGAAATATGACAGCAACAGACATCCATTGTTTTAAAATAACCCACAAAGCATGCAGTACAAATGGCTACAGCCCTTAAATCTCAGGGAAGTTTAAAAGTGCTGAAGGCACAGAAAAAACAGAGTTGGGAGAGCTCAGACAGAGTAGCCAGAGGCCCAAGACAAGGTTACAGGCTGGGGCCTAGGCAGGCCAGGTGCACAACTTGGCAACATCAAATAGCAGAATATATAATTTTCAACGATGCTGCTCACAAATAAAACTGGCATAAAGTCAGAAAATATAAGGTAGAGAAATTTGCCAATGAGAAATTAGACAGCTATTCTATATCCTTGGCAAGCTGACTAGAGAGTGCATCATCACAGAACTGCTTGTTTCCAGTTTTAAAGTTGCAACATATGCCCTGTGATTTAGTAAATGTGGAAAAGGACCAGTCATGCTGATTAGCATAATTTAGGTCATTGCACCTAATGTGTAAGACTTGCCATTCTATAAAAGCATGTTGTAGGCAGAAAAACATTGAGAGTTTCTTTTTTCAGCTTGTAAAACAGTTGATTAAACAGATGCATCTAGCCAGCTATCTTTATCTCTCTCTCTTTCACGGCATGTGTGTATTTCCAAAGATGGCTGACTGAAAGGAGTTATGGCTAATAAATAACTTGGTTTAACATTCTCTAATGCCGGGTGTGCACTCCTTTAGACAGAGCTGAGCTTGGCATTGTGGGACTGCTAGAACACCCGCTCGTTTTATTAACTTGCTATTATGCTTGTAGAAGCATTGACCAATGACTTGTACTCTTCCTTGCCCTAATAAAAGCGGCTCCGGGGCTATATGGTTTGGGGGTCAATGGGATTAGCCCTATCACTTTCCAATTAAATGTGAATTCATTATAGTTCCTGGGCCACAAACGGTTGTCCTTATTAGTTTGGGCTATTAGGTGTCGCTTGCAGATAACGCATAGTCAAAGAAAACCCTTTGCAGAAATAACTACAAAAACATTTCAGCTTAGAGGGCACCAGCATAAATAATGGCCAAGTGTGAACTGGTCAGATTGGCCTTCCGGCCACATTATACTCAAAATGATTAGTAGATCTGGCTTGATGTAATGGTAATACATGAAATGTATGATATGGAACGGCATGTCATGACATGGCCATGTATTGTATTGTGAAGACATTATGCTGGTTTTCCTCTCTCAGAAGGTGAGTTCTGCTATTCGGGCCTTACTTTCTAAATGTTCCATTGCAAAAACGTATATTGAACATGTATTCTGTTTGCTGGACCTTATTTATTTGTATACAGGAGGAACAATGCTCTTTTGAAAACAAAAGAACGTACAATAGATAAGAAAACAGATTTGACGCGAACCCATGAGCTTCTTACAATGGGGTGAGTTTGAGGGACCTTCTGACCAGGTTGTGGAAGGGAGTACATGGAACAGTCACCAGAGACAATACATAAGTGGACATACATAGATTAAGGACAAACCAACACTGGACATTTTTAAGTGCATTTAGTGACTATAATGGGTGAAGTGTTATAGTGGAGGCAGATAAGTGCGGGAAAGAGGCACGTTAGAGGTGAGGGAAAAATGTTAGCTAGCAGGCAAATGAGAAGCAGGTTAAGAGGGTAACTCAGAGGCGACGAGGAAGACTTTTAGTTTGGCTTTGAACAAACCTATGTGGACTGTTTCTCAGATGTCCGTGGGAAGAGAATTCCATGCAAGTGGAGCAAGAAGAGAAAAAGAGCTGAAGCAAGAGGAAGCGGAGGGAGGGCAAGGGGCCACAGGGGTAGTCGAGGAGGCAGAACAGATATCTCTTCTGACATCCCAGCAACAACCATGTAGTTCAGTAACATGGCAGCCCCAGAGTAAAATGTACATTCCTGAAACAGCTGGAAAGAATTAAAATTATTCCAATTGCCACGAGCTGGCCTTAACAGTGGAAACCCACGCCTAAAAATATATACCTGTGTTATCCCAAGACATGATGGCCGTTTGGTTAGATCAATATAAATCTATATCTGTTTTGATGTAGTGGCCAAAGTTAGACTTTGTCAACACCATCTGATATCATTTTGCTTTCAACTTTCCTGTGCCTCTTATAGTTGTTAGTGCTTTTGTGTATTACCATCTTTGGCTGAGGTTCACCCACAAGTGGGTGCTGGGCCCACCCCTGTAGCTGCCTTTGTTCTTTTCTTCAGAAGACTTGACACCTTTCAAAGGAAACATGATATACTCCTTGGGGTAGAGTGGGAGTCAGTGCTTTGAAGGAAGATCTACCAGCACAATAGGGAAGCCACACCAGGTTTATAATTACTAGAATCATTTTGATCAGGCAGAAATTATATGGGGCTGGGGAATAAGGGAGCTTAGGAGAAGACTGCCCACAGTGAAAGGGTCACACCATCTTGGTAATGTTTAGGCACCACTCCTTTCTGTGCCCCCCAGACCTCTTCCGGCAGACAAAGCACTCTGGGAACTGACATCAGAAGACAAAGCTCTTGTTAAAACTGCAGATGTTTGACACTTACAGAAGGGTTGAAATAGACCAATCTGCTGTTGCAAAATTACTTGATAATGGGGTGAGATCCTTTAGTTGAATCATCTTAAAGACTCATCTTGAGCCAACTTGAAGAGGATTTTGCTGGATCTTTGTTGGGGTAAAGTCTGCCCAAAGTGTCCAGCCAGTGAATATAAAGATGTCCAGAGAGGGGCAAAGGCCCTCTACCTATCAACTTCAGGTGAACATTTGAAGTGGCCTGCTGTTGGAAAATGCACACCTGTTGCTCAGACACTGTCACCCAAGAAAATGCCTGCTAAAGTGGAAAACCTGCAAGTGTTCCTGGCAACTTTCCTGTATGCGAAGCATAGCAACAAATGCATCTTTTCTCACAGACCACGTGCAGGGTCTCACAACACACAAAGGACCTTCTGTTGGAAAGCCTGCTTGCTGCCTGGATGCTGTCGCTCAGGACACTGGCTGCTAAAGTGGACAATCCTGCAAGTATCCCTGGCCAACTTCCTGTTTAGGAAAGGCCAGAAGAAGGCTTTACCTTGCATCTGAAACCGTGTGCAGGGTGTCAGAGCACCCGAAAGACAAAAGAAGGTGCCTTTGTCGCTGTCTGAAATTTCAAACCACTTCCAGTGCTTGCGAGCTATGTCACAATGAGCATAACCTGCCTGTCCCAAGCTTCTTTGAATAAACTAGAGGTGATGGCTGGAAGGTTTAGAATTAATCGTAAACTTTGACATTGCTCTAGGCAGCTCTTCAGACCATCATTCTTCAGCATGCCAAACCATCACAGAAAGGAGAAAGACAACATGCAAATCAGGCTTTGTCCCACCCCAAAAGAGGCAGTGCAGCCCAAACTGCTTGGTCACTTCTATTCTGCACAATAACACAGGCAAGCGAATTTGCTAAAGATGGACTGTTCATACTGACTAGGTGAGCCTTCGTGATCTCCAAGGTTTTCCTTCTAAACAGTGATTTTCCTCGAAATTGCACACTGAAAATTAAGATTGTAGGATGTAGTGTACTTATTGAGCACATGGTCATCATGTTTGGCCCTCTGGTGTTAAGTGAATGGGACAGTAAGTTAATGGTTTAATAGCAGAAACTTAAGAGGTTTGCAGAATGTTTGGTAGCCAGTGGGCACTGTTATTTCAAAGGGTCTCAAGTTACATAAAGGTGACATGTGCACGCAGTTCTCCAGCAACCCACTTTTCTCCAAATATATGATGTCCATAGGCCTAAGGAGTAATTTGATCTGGTTTGCTCTGAAGTGACTATTTATGCATGTAACCTGTTACACAATTCTAAAAAATAAATACAAAAAAACGATGGCATTTGACAGTCATGTCATTTTGCATGGTTCATGACCACGAACACAAAGTAAACAAACAATGGCAATGCTAACATTTTTGGTTTTAGGCATGGGACAGGCATTTGCCAGGCACAGCCATAGTGGTACTAACTGGCCATCGATTGTAGAAGCTGCAAAATGGGATGAGTATCTGGGCGGTGCCTGACACATTCCTACTACTTATAGGCTATAGGTGTAGCCTCTGCCTTTGTCTATTATATGGTGAAAGTAATGTATTGTGAGGCCTAGGCCTCTCTCAAACTTTGCAGGACTCTCAAACCAAGGTGTAGCCACCAACTTTGGCCATTGGATGGTAGAACATAACGTATTATGAAACCTAGCCCTCTCCACCACCATACAGGATTCTCAAGTCTAAGCATTTAGCCAAACTGCGAAGGTCGGCTGCGAGAAATATAACCCACTAACCAAAAAGCTGAACATTTCTGCATACTTAACTCACACAAAAACCCACACAACCACTTCTCGCACAACAAGCTGCACCCACTCCACCACACTGCAACAACAAACAAACAACACATAAGCCGCACCGACAGCACACGAGGACTGGCATTGATCCGATACTTACACCAAAGCTCAGCACACAGTGTTAACTGAACTGAAGCTGCCAACAGGAAACCACCTTTCTCACTATCTGACTCCCTCTCCACCTTACTAACCCAACCCGCCTTCTCGTTTACAGACCCACCTGAGCGCCTGGGGATCAACTTCGTTTGTGACGGTGCGCGGTACAAATACCTTTAACATTTAACATAATCCAAACTCTGTTGGCTTTGCCAATGCATATTTTTAACAGGACTTCAGTAAAGACAAGCATAGTGCTTATAAATCGAGTAGCTGAAGGCAGACCTGGTTAAGACATTACACCAGCAGTCCATTTACAGCTCCAATTAAGTCATTATCTCCCAGAAGACTGCTTTGAAAAAATACTGGCAGGCACTTCGAGCACTAAGTTGGAGGGTAAGGCTAGGTCAAAGAGATCACAGGATGATGTATTTTGGGTGGGCAGGGACAGGAAGCGGGTAGGAATCACCATAGGATTTAGCATGGTCAGGGGCAGTCAATGGGTGGGTAAATAACAAAACAACGCCTAGAGGGTTTGCGTCCTTCGTCATATGCCATTTCTCCATAGCTATACTGTAACGCAATAGTTTTCAGCTTACATCTGGCACTTAAAAGCCAAAATTAAAAAGACTGTAATGTAGATATGCAAGGGTCAGTGTATGGGGATGCAAATAACCACTATACACGGTGGAGAATATTGATAACGTGCACTGAAGGCGTTCCTCTGAAGACTCTATTGGGCGGGTTTCAAAAGCCAACGCTCAACCAGTCAATATATGGGATTTATAGAAAACCAGTGCTCTCTGGCAGATCTGAGAGACTTCTCGACTTCTTGTAGAGTGAAATGGACAACCTGCCCTCCGTGGATTTCTTAATGAAAAGTAAAGCAGGCCTCTTCCCTTCTTAGACCATGTGTTCTGCTGGAAGAGGTCATAAAACATGTTTATCTCCATGTTAGTGTAATCGAGTTTATGCCCCCCCTTCCCCCAACCCCCTATTGTCTGCAACACTGGTTACTTGTCGAAGCTTTGCAGCCAGGTAACAGACGTCCTGATTTCGCTATGTGTAACACCAACGACATGAATGAGGTATTGAGCAAGGCATGACGCACCTGTAAACTGCATGCTGTCCGCGTCGCCAGCAGGAAAGTGGCGCAAGCCATTGGGCAGGCTGGCGTGCTGGTTGGCAGAGAGGGAGGCATAGGCTTGCTCGGAAAGGCACTCATTCTTGACAGCAGCATCGCTGGGAAGGTTGCATGGCTTGTTGCGGTTCGCCAGGAAGCAGGAGCTTGGGGATGCAGTGAAAGCAGCCTTGCTTGCATCTGAAACCCGGAAGAAACACGGGATGGTTACTTGCGGCATGCAGACAACCTCCCCCCCCATATGTATGAGGAACTATGCTTTTAAAACACGTGGAATAGAGCCCTCGTAATTCCGCTACAAAGCTTGCTCTTTCCCCTCACTCATGAATTTTCAAATCGCTGGGAGGGTCATCATCCAAATATTTTCAGTCAGCACAAAGTAATGGGCCAGCTACAAAACGGTCCTTAGCATGTGCACAAACTCATATTTACTGTGACGTCAGGTACTTTCATGGAAACATACAGGGCATGTGCCTCCTGCTGCGCACGTGCAATGCCAATTAAAGTGCAAAATCAAATGCACATCAATTGCCATTATGCCTACCCCTTAATTCACGCATGTGCTGTATGTTTACCTGAGTCTGCCTGACAGTACAGTCAACATTTGCGAAGGTGCATGCTAATGATGGCTTCTCGCTCTCTCAGACTGGCCTCAAAACCATGGCCTGTTGGTCATACAAAGAAGCACTTCAGCCCCAAAATATGGGGCCTCATTACGACCCTGGCGCTAATGGGTTAACAGCGCCGTAAAAGGCTGCGGCGCCATTAACCCATTAGTGCCCGATTACGAGGTCCCTTTGTGGGACCGAACCTTAACGGCTGGTCTACACCAGCCGTTAAAGTAGGGACCCGCAATGGGACCTTGGTGCTAAGTACGGTACCGCAATCTGCGGTACCGTACTTAGTGCCTTCCCCATTCCCATAGAGCCCTATGGGGCGAAAATGGGAATGGGGAAGGGCCATGGTTCAATGGGGGATTACCACCCTGCCAACCTTGGAATGGGGTGGTAATTCCCCATTGAACCATGCTGGACCTGTTACAACACCGGCACCAACCATGGTGTTAATAGTGCCATGGTTTAGCGCCGCTGTTGTAATGAGGGCCATAGTGTTTGAGTGCCACACAGCGCTAACACTAGTCAACCGGATGTTTGGAAGAGATATTGAATCTTCCTGTGAGGAATTTGACCATCCTCGTGGTGAGCGTGTGCTGAGCTGGGCTTTTTTGACATTTTTAAATGAAAGGGATGATGGTAGACTGACCGCAGGAAACTGCTGGGCCAATCCACACACATTTTCCTACGCTCACTCCACAACAAAAGCATAGAACCGTGTGCTCTGGCATGGACACATTCTACAGGCACAGTTCGCCCTGCCATATTTAGTTGGAATGTGACAGTTGACATCAGGAGGGCACAATGTCATCCAAAGGAGGGGAGGACAAAACTTCCCCCTGCATTGTGCAGCCTGTCTGTCTGACAAAGGCTCCATGGAACCGCCAAGCTCTTTTGTTAGGCACTGCAGCTGGTGGCAGAAATTAATATACACACAGAGGGTACTTCAAACAGGGCCACAGAGGGCCTGGCTTCAGAGAATAACAACAGAGGCAGCACACCCAACAACCTTTCATATGTAACTGTGTCAACCTGAAGCCAGCTCCCACCTCTCAGTAGCTCAGTGAACTGTCATGTCAGGGTCTGTTGTTTAATGTAGGCCACCCCTGTAGGGACCCCATTCATAAGGTAACAAGACTGTGGTTTGCAGGAGCCAGAGAGTCTGGTTTTGCAATAGCTTCAAGGGAGACCTGCCTCTTTAATCAGGAACCACAGGGAGCTCCATTAAACAGAGATACTCTTTGATCACAGCAGACAGGCAGATGGGTGAGACTTAGTAGCACAAGGGAGTGAGCCCAGAGCTCTTTCTGTTGAGAGGAGGTTTTTTTCCGTATTGGTTCTGGGACACTCCTGGTTCCTGTTCCACCCCTTTACCTTTTCCTGTTGCAAAGCACTCTTGTTATGACTTCACGCAAATAGAAAATTGTTGGTAGGGACCCCAGGATTGGTTCACTAAGGGCTTAGCCTACACCAATCACTGTGGAACACCTGACTTTAAAGGAGGGGTGGAGCACTGGCATGTTTGGAGTCATTAGCTGAGATAATTAAGAATCTAGAATCCAGAGGAATCATTATGCCCATTCATAGCACATCAAATACTCCCATATTGGGTGTGTTAAAACCTAATGGCCAATGGTGTTTGTGTGCAGGGTTGTTAATTTGTTCAGGTTAGTATGTACACAGTTCAAACAGGACAGAGGATCTGTTGCCCTGAACTAGTCAATTTTAACATAATGCCATTGCCCAGAATGTGTGCCTTTCCATTTGTAATGTGCACTAGCCATTCATGATGTTTGCTTTTTTTCTACATGAACCCCCTAACACTATCTCAGTGTTCCTACACCTTACCTCTTTTTTTTCTTCTGTTGTTATCCCCTCTGTCAGCACGGCAGCAGAAAACAAAATAAACTCTTCAGAATGTGTGCACCACAGGAATTTTTTCCTTCCCCATTGTCATCAAAATCAGAATCAACATCTTCATCTTAATGGTGATAACAAGCAGCCATTCTACTATCAGAATAATCGGAAATGCCAAAATCGCTAAACCTCTCTCAACCCATGTCCCCCAATTGAATGCATTCCTCTCCATCAAACCTACACTGTTCACAGTAATGTTATCTTTTTTTAGATTCATCTTAATTGTATGCACCTTCTTATCATTCAATAAGAACTCCACATTTGAATCGATGGGAAACTTATTTTTCTGGAAAAAAAAAAAAAATCGATATTCTCTACCTTCCCACAGATCACCATCAACATGAAACACAGTCAATCCACCTACTGACACTACCGTATCCTTTGGAGCAGACATGTAAAACACACTATGTTTCAATTGTTTTACAATAAAAGACCCATGGTTAAGATGAGTAATTGTGTAATTCCCCATGAAAGTTCTCACCAACCATTTGTCTTAGTCAATTTAGTGTGGGCCAGTTCCTCAACCCCGGGATTACTAATGACCACTTCACATCGCCCAGAACCCCCGGGATCTGATTTCAACCCACAAATAGCATCTGCTGCATCACCCTAAAAAGGGCATTACCACAACAGTGCTATACCACTATACCACCATAAGAGAATACCACGAGATTAGGTATAGCTCCCCAAACAAAATCCCTAACAGACCCAGGATTGGTTCACTAAGGTAGGCATAGCATACACCAATCACTGTGGCCCGCCTGACTTTAAAAGAGGGGTGGAGCCCTGATTTAAGGAGATCGTCTGAAGACTTCATAAGAAGTAACACAGAGGAACTCAACCTTGGACCCTGGCTGAAGTACAGTCTGCCTTAAAGGACATTTTCGAGCCAGTCGAGTGCCTCGATCTGCCACGGACAGTGATGCTGAGCGTTGTCTAACTGCCATTGCTTAAGGGCATCCGAGACGTCTCGCTCAGTGCTTCAGAACTGCCGGTCGGCACTGAGATGATTCCTGACCCCAAGCCTGCAGCCATTTGTCCAGCTTCGCTCGCCGAACCGGCTTGCCATCTAATACCTGCAGCTGACTCCCATCCCAAACTATGTCAAAGAAGCCTGCAAAGTACACTGAAGCCGTCTCGACCTTGTCGACCATCAAGAACACCTACAGCACAAGGTACATTGTGGTTCTGTTCCCCTGGTCCTTCTCAGAAGGCACATAGAGACATTTTAAGATCCATTGCTCCCTTTGTGCTGATGCCAATAAACCTTAACAAAAGGTTGTGTTTATTTATCATACCGACTACCCACCTGTCAGTATCCAGAGTGCATCCCTTTTCCTTCTTTGAAACTGTCCGTCCTCTGCATTCCTTTACTGGGTGGGTTTTATTTCATAGTGTTGCTAGACTGTCTGTTGTGATTAATAAAGTAGATATTTTTAATACAACCTTGACTGGACACTCCTTTTATTATTGGGAAATAAATGTATTTTCAATGTGTGGCAACGAACCAACGATCCACAACCTTTCGGAGATAAGCCTGCCGTTCCGTCCACATTACCAAAATTGGACAAGGAGGTTTATAATTTGCTTGTTATTCCAATCTGTTCGGGTCCCTCCTGGTGTGTTAGAGGTGTGGAGCTGATTGATGGTTTAGAACCCGATATTCACAGCATGGACCACTGGTGTCCCGGAAGTTGATTTGTCACACTTCATAAGCACTTAGTTCTCCAGCAATAAACTCTGGGGTGGGAGGATTTACCGGCTGATAAAATGTCCAACGCCCAAGTGACTAAAACGCATGTTTCTGTAGTGACCACAATCGCCCCTGCATACACTACTCCTTGTGGCTATATGGATCCTTGAGTCGGTTAGTTCCAAGAAGTGTGCCGAATAAATGCTTGAATTCATTCTTTCATTCATTCAATGGCTGTCCCATGGAACACAGACGTGCAGGCGTGTCTCTCCTTTCAGCACCCACGTGCCCACTTACTGCAGCACAGTATACCTTTACAGTAAACTTCCACGGTCCTTTTGTTCACAGCCATGGAAATTCAACATCTTTTTCTGGCCACTTCATAGCAAGTGTTCGTGACTAGGGCTGTTCGAATGATGGCCACACTGATTTTAGCACTTGAACTAAAAATAGGTATTTCGTAATACAAGTGATTCATGTCATTAAAAAGGAGAAAAAACGAAGTTTCTGCTGCTGCTGGCAATAAAACATGTCAGTTTCCTTTCCAAACACAATATATGTCCTCACCGAGAACATATATTGTGTGAGAAACGTTGCCCCTTTGACACGCTTTTGCTTTCTTTTTGGGTTACAAGGGAAGTTGTAAACCTCCCATCTCATTCCAAACATAGCACAACATATTTTCTATCTTTGTGCAAGTAATGGGAGCTGCACTGAGATAACACTTCTTTCTTGAATCCCACTTCTCTAGTGAGTACTCCATTGCCAGAGCCCTCTGAAGATGTGGAGCCCCATTTCAACAAGATGCTTGGAGACCCCTTTCTTGGAGGGGAGAAGAACAGCCTGAGGCAGCCCTGGACAGGGGTGGACTGGCCTCTAGTGAACTCTGGAGATTCCCTGGGCCTCTTGTGTGTGGTAAACTATTTTATTTTCAATTTGTCGCATAGGACAAGGGTTGGGCTTGCTGAAAATGTGTAATATGGGGCCACTTTGAATATTACTTACAGGGCCTCTTTTGAGTCCTAGTCCACCCCTGCCCGTGGGGTGCATATGGTATAATGGAGACAAATAAATACAGCCAAGGGGTTAATAGCCAGCAATTATCATGAGACAGCCAGCCAGCAGGAAGCAGAACATTTTCAAGTTCCCTATAAATTACAGAGGGGGCCGGTTACCTTTGCACCTTGACATACACAGGGCCCCTCTGTGTAATATTCAACGTATACACGGCCAAAGTGCAGAGTGACAAAGGGGCCACACACACTTGAACGGCACCCTTTGGTACTCAGTCCTGCAAAATGAGTAAACCCTGCCTGCCATGTACGCACAGCAGGCAGCATTTACAATTGATTCCAAAGCAATCCGTCTGCTTTTTGCTGGTGAAAAAGCAGACAGATTGCATAGGAATCTACATAATTTCCGCCCGCATAAAAATGCGTGCTGGTGCAAATGCTGGAGTATTTGCATGGTGGGGAGGAAGGGCACCGGAATCGTAATTTACGATCTGCTCATACTCTCAGAGATACAAATAAATGAAAATATGGCATGGTGTCAAATAAATGCATAAAAAGTGTATGCATACATTTTACGCATTGATTGTAGTACACACCATGCCGTCCACTGAAAAGCTATTAAGCTTTCCTTGTCAGCAAGAGACCAATATAGAGAAACCAGGTTCAAAGGTACTGAAGAGGCCCAAGGAAGGAGACACCCAGAAGGGTTGCATCCAATGCAGCTCCTGATGTACGCTCTCCAAAACTTACATTTAAAGTCCGGGTGTATATTGGTGTGTCATAAGAAAGATGACTATCTGTAAAGACGCCGGAGGGGGGGGTCTGTACTTCCGCTCTCCATATGGTAGAGGAGAGGCACAGAGGACCCGAGCCAAGATTCTCTATTGTGGTAGCAATGGACAAGCAATCAAGGCCTAGCTTCTCAGGAGGTGATGTGGGCTGGTTCTTAAGTACAGTGTAGTCCCCAAGCACCCACAAAGGAATGTCCGCACACTGTATCGGTTAAAACACAGTCTTTATATAATTAACATTCAAAGGTATATACAATATCACGATAACGCACTTTGTGCTCCGGAAATCAACAATGGTAAATATATACAGTTCTAAAGTGGTACGACAACGATTATTAGATCTCATTAAAGTGCATCAACTATACGGTCAAAATTTCACACAGATCAATAAAGAGGAAACCAGCAGTAGAGAGAGGAAGGAAAGCAAGTTGGTTGAACAATCAGCAGAATACTGATCACTACCGTTAAACACAGCTCTGTGTGGAGATTCCCCCACCTGGGCAACCTGTAGAATAAAGATACAAGCCCAGTCCATATATTGTTCACACTAGACTTCCCAATAGTTCTGCAACCCCAAAGTACCTGGCGTTGTAGCGTTCCTCAGCGGGGAATCGACAGCCCTTCTTGAGTGCCCTCCCTTTAAGGCATAAGTCACGGGTCGTCGAACGTCGGACGGAGAACAGGGTGAGCTACGACGGTGAAGTGGCAGCTTCGTTCCTAGCGGTGCTCATTGACGGGGAAGCGTAAACGTCCTGCAAGGAAGAGGCGTGCGGGGCACCTCGGTGTCGAAAGTTCTGGATCGCAAAGAGTTTGAAGAACTGTGGCTCAGCAAGTGCGTTGAGTCGTCGGCGTCTCTCTGGTCTTTGGGTGGTGGGAAACCCACCGGTGGATGCTCCTCGGCACGTCAACGATCAGGCCTTCTCCAGCAGGATTCAGCGGCGACGATGGGGACCAGAGCGTCCTTGGATCAAATGAAGTTCTTAGGCAAAAACAGGAGCACGACGGCTCAGGTCGGCGACGGCAGTCGTCGATGGTGGCGGACAAAAGTCCGGGCGCTTCTCCTTGTGATTCTGCGGCGGTCCCCTTCTCGGGTCAGCAGCCTGTCGAAGGTCTGTCTACCAGGGAGCTTTGGCAAAGATCAGCTGGTGCACGGTGGTCCCTTGTAGCTCGGGAAGAGGGCGCTTTACCAGGTCCTCTCTGGGTCAGTCCTTGGAGACACAGCAGCTTTCATATTGTGAAGGAGAGCAACAGCAATTCTTCTCTTCCAGCAGGGCTTCAAGGTCAAGCGTCTGTTTCACTCCAGTTACTCTTCACAGTTTGGACTTCAACTCCGAACACTTCTGAACACAATTCATAGCAGTGAGAGGTCCCCAGATATACTGTTGATCTCCCATTCATTCCGCTGGGTCATACTTAAGCATTCAATCACTACGAAGGGCATTCATGCAGGCAGGCAACCAATCAGATGCATAGTGCATTTAGGCCATTCACTTCTCTCCAGACACTCACAACAAGTTATGTGTATTGGGACAAGTACCCAGCCATTCAACACTCCACACTGCATTCATACCAGTGCATTCGGGCAGGGCTGTCTCATTCATTGTGTCAAACACCAGATACTAGACACCCACAACACAGAATGCGTATTCGTCACACATTCTATTCACCCAGGTCCCACCCACAGGCGTACCCACAACATACGGTCATTGAGAAGACTCCAGCCAGTCTGGTCAGCACTTCCCCACACTACCATATATGGAACTTCCACCCAACAGCCAGTCAGGGGGAAGGGACAGAGTCAGGGCTTCCTGGGACTTCGGGAAGATCAAGGTAACAGGCGATGGAAGGCAAGAGGCCACGGGTGCCATTTTGTCTCCATCAGGAATCTACTGATTCCAATGACAGGGCCTGGGCATCCCAAAATGGAGGACACTCAGGGTACCAGTCAATTCAGCACGCAGCTGCCACCACCCCGTACCCTGCTCTGTGGGCCACACACAGGTGCCCAAAAACATACACTAGGGGCACAGGGTTGCACCCCTAGCCATGGGTGCCATAAGGGTATCCCATGGGTCTGTTCACCAAAACCAAAAGAGAGAGCTGGACTGCGAGGAGTCCCACATGAACTCCTGTGCGGAAAACATGGCAGAACACATGATAAAAAGCAATAAAGGACAAGGATACGGAGGCCCTGTCCCTCCGATACATTTCCAGCATCACACTGTCAACATGAGGGCAGTTGTTAGGGCCACCCATTTGGCTCCGACCTCATTCAACTGAAAATATTTGAAAGGCCCCGACATCATCCTTGTCCATAGCTCCTCAGTATAAATAGCAATAGATCTGCACCTCACGCCGCTAGAAAAGGAAACTGCAGGAAACCAAGGATTCAAACTCCTGACTGCAGGTTCTAAACAGATATCAGAGGCGGAAGTTCAAAACACATGTGATCTCCCTTCAGTGATACCATGTAGACCTAATAGGTTAGTTTGATCGCTTTCAATACCACAAACGTGCATCATTCCCTTCCCACACCCCATTAAACAAAGAGGGGGCGTCGTGCTGTATGATGACCTTGCTCCCCCCAGCATATGTCTCTACTTTCACAGCTTGCCAGGACGCAGCGTTGATGTCCTCAATATTCGCAATTGCTTCAACACTTTGGGAAACGTTCGCAGTCTATTGAAAGGGATTTGCATGTTTTGGTCGTTTAATGGGCAAAGGCCGTTTTGTAGGGGTGCATATTCACACTGTGAACCAGCGCCTGTTACCTGCATTCTTCATGTACTTGTCCAGCAGATTCTGCAGCTCCTGCTCCTTGTCATTGTTGAACTGGGTCTCCATGGCCAGCAGGATGTACTCGTCCAGGAGCATGCGCACTAGGTGGAAGGAGCCTGCGAGGCGGGGAGGAGAGGGAAAGGGAAGAATTATCTCCGTGACCATCTCCCAACACGCAACACAAAGGAGGTGAAACAGATAAAAAGTCGTTGGACCTGCAATGACCCGAACATACAAACAAGGGCCAGTGACCTTTCAACCTCCAGCTGCGAGCTCTCTTTGCACTGACCTCAATATGTTTGCTGCCATTCGGACACTAATTACAACAAGGGAAAATACTGATGAAAGTGAGGCCAGGTTTACACACAGTGGAGAGAGATAAGGCGTGTCCAGGGTGCATCGGGTCTGCCTCTGATCATGTGATGTGTATCCTAACTAAGCGCGGTAGTGCTGATAATGACGCAAGCGGGAATACGTCGAAAAGTGGGACTATAAAAACGTGAAGTAAACAGCCGGGACATCCTAGGAAGCACTCTCCAAGGGAAGGGATGCTCCACAATTAAGAAAGTCTGCACACGTGCTGCTAGTGCCGTGTGCTTCGATAGCTTAGGATGAGTTGTGCTAAGTAGTGCCCTTATCCTAATTAGAAGTGGACTGGTTAATATGCAATTTAGCTCAATTTCGTTCTCTTTGGCTGGCTGAGAAAGAATGTATTTGGCAAATAGCCGGGTAACAGGGTTGGATAACTGATAAAATTGCTCAGTGGGATGAGCGCTCGCTGCTGTGATCTGCCGGTCGCAGGTTCAAATCCCGGCAAGGCCAGCTCAGCCTTTCATCCTTCCGAGGGCGATAAATGAGTACCCATTTCGGTTGGGTGATAATGTATGTAAATATGTGCTCTGTAAAGCACTTTGGATTAAGGCGCTATATAAATAACACATCATTATTATCATTACATGAGCACTGTGCTTGTGATGACATTACAGAATGTGGCCACCTTTCCATTAGTGTATTGCATGAAGGAAACACACATGGGGGCATCACTCAGGTGAAATGGCGTGTCTGATACGTGCCAGTTACCTAGATATCATTTTCCTTTTTATTAAAAGAACATTTTTTTTAATGTAACGATTCTCACACAGCTGGGCTTTCAGTAAACTAGCATTTTGAGTGGCGCAGTGTCCGCCACGAAACAACCTCTTCTCTCTTACAAACCAACTACTCAGAGGTCGGCAGGAAACCCGAACTAAGAAGGCAATCTGCAGCCCCAAAATAATTGAAGACAAATGTCACTGAAAACTCTTACGAGGAGTTCTCTACACACCTTAATTTAATCAGAGAGGCTTGCCGATTTATTTACTTATTTATCAAGTTCTTGCTTACGCTAGCTGTGGACATTTTTCAAATATAGCACTTAGCCTAGGGTGGCAAAATCTCTCCCAGTATCTCTGGCTGGCTAGAAAGTGCGTTTAGTCTAATAGCAAGGATAAAGATTTGTGTTGCTATTTGCATTTATAAAAGACAAGGTGGCCACCTCGATCAGAAACACTTACAAGAAACCACACAGCAGACAGGGCAGTCCTGCAAGCACGTTCCTTACAAAAGGAAAGTCAGCAGAGACCAATCAGTACAAAGGCAGCTGATGTGTTTGTCTGATCTACCGAAAAATACGGATTTCTCCGATAGTGCTGTATCATACTATCGGGGATAGCGGTATAACCTCCGTGGAGCCTTATGGTCTTTTATTTCTAAGGACGTTGTCTATTGTACTGTATGTTTTTCTATTGTCTGCGCCTTTATGCCCAAGGGTCAATAGCGCGCATAACAAATGCAATGTAAAAATGTAATGTGGGGGATACTATATCATGAACAAGGGACTCAAAACATGACGGATACGTTGACGATAATTTAGCAATAATACTCGATCCGGTGGGCTGGATCGGGTGGTAATGGCCCGAGGACAAAGGCACAGGCACGCGCGCGGCAAGACCTTACCAATGGGCCAGGTATTATTGCTATTAGAAGCTTGGGTTGCTAATTGGGTAACCCAGGGAGCTGACAGCAATGTTTTTGGTATGAATGAATTGGACATACAAAAAACAGACTCAAGATGACCACCACAGAGCTGGAAGATGGAGCCCCAAGCAGAGGCCCTCTTCTATTCCCATGGGGGCCAGAAGGAAGAAGGAACGGCAGCAGCAGCAGCGGGGGAGCTGCTGCTGCTGAAGGAATCGGGTAAGTGGGCTAGTGGTGGGAGTGAGGGTAAACGAAGGGGAAGGGCGGGTTCAGGGAAAATGTTGGGGCGTGGAAAGCAGCAGTCAGGTTGCTCGTAACTCACGCTTATATCATGACATTCAGCCTGCAATCCAAACAACCTGATTGATTGGTGCCCCCGGCCCCATGTGCTAATAGTTATTTACAGGGAGATGGCAGCATATATACAGTGCATATACAGTGGTTGTTTGGATGGTGGTTTCAAAGCGGGTAATACTATTTGAGAGGGTGAGTGCTCATTCTTGGTTTGGGAGATGGAGCTTCAGGATGAGTTAAAATGAGTGAAAGATAGAGCTGTTTTTGATGTTTGGGTGAAGGAAACTCCAGTAGGGGTGCGTGAGGGGCAGAAGGAGCAGAAAAATGAAAATGTGCAAGGTGGGCAGAGGATGGACAGATTGAGCAGAGTACTTCATGAAAGGATGTAAAGAGGAGATTAATAAATGATACAGGCTTGTACTGTACATGGAGTGCCAGCGAACAAAGAGGCTGTGTGGAATGTTTGAAAAGAGCTAGGCAGGTTTTAACGAGTACAGGTGGCGAAGTTGAGAACTTTGTTAAAAGAAGCAAAGGAATAGAGAGGAAGGATGAGAAGGAAGATCATGTAATGGTCAATATTACTGAAGAGCAAGGTTGGCATAAGCTATTTTGTGGAATGGTAGGGAAGGAAGAGACAAATCATTCTGATGTTAAACAGGTTATTCCTATCAGTAGTGGCTGTAGCGCTGATGAGGTGCTGGAGCTTAAGATCACTTTCAACGGCAACCCCGAAGCTGCATGCCTTCGGGGACTGTGGAGAAAATCAAAGGTGAAAAGAGCTTTGAGAGGGGTGGTTTTGTGGGCCAGAAGATAAAGGATGTCTGTATTTGAGGAGTTAAGCATTAGACAGCAAAGCAGCATCCATACATCAGACATCCTTGAGGAGTGGTCCAAAGGGAAGGAGCGGGTTGAGAAGATTTGAGTTTCATTAGCAAAGAGGTGATAGGGGAATGCAAAGGAGGAGGTGAGCTTTTCCATGGGTGGAGATATAGAAAGTGCACCATAGTGGGTGTAGGATGGAGCCTTGAGACATTATCTGGAATCAGGGTTTCCAGTTTTGTAGAATACAGAGAAGAAACAACCAGCAAGGTTGATCCAAGTGAAGGCACTGCCTTGGATCCCAAGGTTGAAAAGGGTTGGCAGACTAGCAGGGTGGTTGGAAGTGTCAACGGCAGCAGAGAGGTCCAGAAGGATATGGATGGATGAGTGCTTGAGTGATGAAGAGAGGTCAGGACGTTGGAGACATGGGTCAGTTTCATTTCAGTGGAGTAATGAGTATGGAATCCAAATTGAAGAAGGTCACAAATATCATTAGTCTTGAGGTAACTAGCTCTGTTAACTATGTTAAAGACCACACCATTTTGGAGTAGTGAGGAAGGAGAGTGACAGGAGATAGCTGGCTGGGCAGTTTGGGTGCAAAGAGTGTTTTCCATAGAAATGCCTAATAGCCCAGCAGCTAATGAGTTAAGGATAGGTTGGACTTTCTCACTTCAAGAAGGTGAAGAAAATTCCAGTAGAAGGAAATGTTAAAAAGGGATGAGGCAGGCTGGGGGTAGAAGCTATCTGATAATTTGCAGAGCTGAGCAAAAGGGATCCAACATTTTGGCTATCAGAAAAATGTAAGCACGCCAGGGGGTGAAGTAAGGAAGAAGGAGCAAAACTTGGAAATGGTAGTGGTGAGAGAGGAGAAGGAGGCCGGTGGATGGAGGGCAAGGAGGGTGGATATGCTTTTGTGTATCTAGGAGATCTCCGATGAGAAGTAGAAGGCAAAGTATGTAGCTGAATGGGAAGAGATATTGTTGCAAGGAGTGGGAAGTCTGAATTGCTTAGAATGAAGAGGAGAGTTTACGGGGTGAGAACACAGAGAGGACATTAGGTTTGGTAGTCATTTGATTTGGCAATGTCAAGAATCCTTGCAATTATTATATTCCTTGAGAAGTGAAGGTGGAGTGAGATTTGCAACATCCGTGAAGGTGAAGACGCTGCTCAGGGGAAATCCCAGGCTGGGCAGGAGCGATAGAGCAAGGGAAGGCATGAGTGGCTGTAGCATTAGTGGAACAGGGAGGTAAGAAATAAGTGGAAGCCATGAAGATCTTTTCGATATAGTAGGCCAGAGGAGGATACAAGGCATCTGAAGATTGAGGAGAAAGGTGAAAGGTAGAGAGGGGGAGTAAGAGAGATGTTGAAGTGAATGAGGGAGTGGTCAGATGGGGAGGGGTCAATAGTTAGGTCAGATGAATTAAAGGGGGACAAATGGAAGACAAGTGGGAAGGCTGTGGATGAAATTCAGTGAGTGTTCTTACAGACAAGAATCACAATACATTTGGCAGGGGAGGGATATTTAGGAGGTTGAAGTCCCAATGAGAGCAATAGCAGTATTCATTTGGAGGGAGTCAAAAATATGTGAAGATCAGGGAAAAAGATTTGAGTGGGCCTGGACCTGTAGATAAGGAGAATAGTGTTGGGGGTCGACGCAAGGAGTTTGGAGGGAGAGTACCGCCTCTCTTGGCCATCCAGGAAGAGTGAATAAACGTAGCAGGGTCTGAGTAAAGAGCTATATGGATAGCAGGGCCTTGAGGGGAATCAGTTTTCAGTTATTCCCTTGACTGTCAGCTGAGAGTTGTGGGAGTTGAAATGGTCGGAGAAGAAGAGGTTTTTCTACAGAGTCATTGGATGTTCCACAGCCTAAGAATGAGAGAAGTGTGGGATCAGGAGAGGGAGAGGCGCGAGTAATTGAAGGTAAGTGAGTGATTGGAGAGCATTTGGTGGTCACGCAGATTTCTATGCGCGATGCAAAGTTCAGGGGTGGGCTAGGAGGGTGAGGAAGGTGGGAAAAAGCAGGCGGTCGGATTGCCAGGATGGAGTTAGATGCACTAGGAGAGAGTTCCGGAGACAGTAGCAAGAAGCAGTGATGGAATTAGAGAATGAATGTCACTGAAGGGGAGTGGTAGAGGCATGGTGAACAGGAGTCATCACTTGCAATTAATGGAAGATTCATTGGGTAATCAGTGTCCAAAATCAATGTGTGAGGGTTGCTAGCAACCAAAATCAAAGTAACGAGGTCACTGGTGACCTCAAGCACAGTTACAGAGTCACTAGTGAACAAAGCAAGTTACAGATATATGTTTCCATTGTTTTGGCTATTAGCAGCTCTCTGATGATACACAGCCATGCCTGCTTTGCCATGGTGGGATAAAAACAAAAAAGCGCTCGAGCTTTAGTCTCTATGCATGTAAGTTACGTACACAACAATGTGCCTTTTCAGCAGCCGCCAAGCACCCAATCACGTTGGTAATACATAGAGCTCCAATATAGTGCCCACATGAACAGGTGATCTTGTGGCTAGGTTGCAAAATCGTACACTCTTGAGACCTGGCGTCTAAACTTAACCAAAAGACAATTGTGTGATTCTTGGACTATCAGCTCGTTTTTCCTGTAGTCGGTCCCACTCCCCATTACATCCAGGTTTTCTACATTACCTTACAAATAGACCCCACTATGAACAGCACCTCAAGTTCCGGATGCTCCAGCTACAATGCAAGTGTTCTGCTTCTCTGCTCCTGGTGACTACGTGTGTGCTTTGCAAAATGCATTAAAAGGACACTCAAGCCATTAAAATGTTTATATGGATTAATTTGCAGAATGCACGCATTCTACCTTAATTGCTCAGTTGGCCAATGCTCCTAATGAACATGTGTGTGAAACCGGCAGGTCAGGGCCTTTACTCACGCTTTGGTGACAAGTGTACAGACAGCAAAGTGGAGGACTTTGTAGAGAGGTGAAAAAGCATAGTTGGAAAGGCCATAGAGTAGACTGACACGGTATTAGTCAGATCAAGAGACTACTAAAGAGGAGTTTAGGTGCTTAGCACTGTTAAAAGGGAAGAAGAGGCCTTATTTCCTCATGTTGAGAAGATTAAGTGGTAGATTTGGAGATAAAGAGCGAGATATTATGAGATGAGTCGAAGACGGCACCAAGGTGGCAAGCAGAAGCAGAGTAGGGAATGTAGTGAGGAGAGAAGAATAGAAGAGGGGATAGGAAGAGATAGCCTGTTTGCATGGGAAGCAGAAAACATCAGATTTAGTGGTGTTGAGCATGAGCGAGTGCGATGCCATCGAGTATTTGATGGCAGAGAGACAGTAAGATATTTTTGACTGCAGCTCATCAGTTAAAGAGGAAAAGGAGAAGAAGATCTGAGTGTCATCAGCAAAGATTTGGTAGGAGAAGACATTGGAGAATATCAAGGAGCCAAGAGCAGAGACATAAAGAGTGAAGGGAAGTGGACACAGGACTGATATTTGCGGAACACCAACAGTAAGGGTGTGAGTGGGGAGGTAAGGCTCTTCCAGGACACCTGGAAGTGTGTGAGTGAGAAATATGAAGCAAACCAAGTGCGGGCCTTGTCCCTGATGCCTTGGAGAGATAGTGCTGAGAGAAGATCAGAATGGTTGATGCCACTGAATACAGCAGCAGAGAGGTTGATAAGAATACATACAGATTAATGGTTATCATGACAAGCGGACATAGATGTAGTTGCTGACAATGTGGAGAGCAGAGGTTGGAAGCCAGATCTAAGAGGATCCCAGAGGTTGTGTGTGCCAAGGAGCTCAGTGAGTAGGTTGAAAACTACACGCTCTAGGATTTTGGAACTGTGAGGTAGAAAAGAGACTGGACGAAAGTTTGCATGAGAGTTAGGATCTAGGCCTGGTTTCCAAAGGATAGGGATGACAGTAACCAACTTGTAGGATGATGGAAAAGTGGAAATGTTAAGAAAGGAGTGTAAGAAGAAAGCAAGATATGGCGAAACACTGGGAGCTATACTTTTCTCTATGTGTGGGGATAGAGAGTTGATGGGGGCACATGAAGGGTTACACCTGAGCAGAAGGTCAAGAATCACATCAGGGTAAGTGGGGGCAAAGGAGGGCATTGGGCCTCATTACACATTGGGTGGTGTGGGAAAAACGTGGCACTACCGCCACATTTCCACACTGCCAAATTACAGGTCTGGAGGTGGGGTGGCCAGATTTAGCTGCAGCTCTGAGCTACCGGTAATTCCAGCACCAATGCAACACAAAATGCTGGTATTACCGGTGTCAGCAATAACAGCAATTCCACCAATGGGGTCCTATGGGACTCCATGGAATGGGGAATTACCACTGTTGCCGGGACTTTGAATATGCTGGTAATTCTGACATTCCAAGTGCTGGTAATCGGGTATATTGGCGGGATACCACCAAACCCATAATGAGGACAATTGTCACAGGAGAGAAGGGTAGAGGTGGTGGAGAAACGTGAGCGGGTGGGTGGTGGGATGAAGGTAATTTCCCTGGCTATTTTGAATGTTGAACCTTTTTGAAGTAGAGAGCTAGATCATTAGCAGGTCATGCAGAGGAGATGGAGGAAGGTTAAGGTAGTGGGAGAATTGAGCTGAGAGATTTTTGGAGGTACTGAGGTTGAGAGGATTGAGTCCAAATGAGGGTGAGCTAGAGGTCATGTTTGGCAGAGTCCAGAGCAGAGCAGTAGTTTTGAAGAGCAGTCAGGTAGAGTTGCAGATCACAAGAAGTGTCTAGATTTTTTCCAAATGCAAATGTTTTTCCTCGTTTTTGCATTCAGTGTGCCAATGGAACGTGTAGTCCAAGGGGAGGGTCTAGGAGTGAATTTACTCGGAGGGAAGTGAGAGAAGAAGGGAGCGTTAAGAGCAGCATTAAAGTTAGTGAAGTTATTATCAGTGGATGTAGCAGTGAATTATGCATTGGAGGAGAGAGAGTGGTGTAGGTCAGAGAGGCAGATATTTATTTATATTTATATAGCGCGCAAGAAGCCCAGGGGCATTGAGGCGCTGTTACTTGCAATAACTTAGTTACATGGTACAGGCATGAAAGCGATTGATAACACATTATGAATACTACAAGATATCATACAGTTCTTACAGATATTGCATTGGGACGTATATTACAACATATATGATAAGTATTTGTGCTGGTGTGTCGGGTCTTATGTGAAGAGGGTAGTTTTCAGAGTTTTGCGGAAGGTGGTGAGGGAGGCCTCCCATCGGATAGTGGGAGGTAGGGCATTCCAGTGAGTGGGCGCTAGATAGGGGAAGCTGGATCCGCCCGCTTTTACTCTTTTTACTAGTGGCACCGAGAGCATGTTGGTGTACGGTGATCTGGTTGGCCTGGTAGTGGAGACGGGGTGGATCCTTTGAGGGAGGTATGCTGGAGCAGTGAGGTGAATGCACTTGTGGGTCAGTGTCAGGGCTTTGAATACAATCCTTTCCTTTATTGGGAGCCAGTGGGCTAGTTTTCTGGCTTCAGAGATGTGCTCTCTTTTAGCAATGCCTTGGGCTGCCCGGAGAGCATTGTTCTGTATTACTTGTAGTCTCTCTAAGTTTTTGTTGGAGGTTCCTAGAAAGAGTACGTTGCAGTAGTCTAGCCTAGAGCCGGTGATGGCTCTGGCTATGTTGGTGCAGTTCTCTTTGGAAGCGATAGAGAATTTGGAGGAGGGAAACATGCGCTTGTTAATGGAAGTGGTAGGTGGAGGGTGTGGGGCAAAAGTAGGAGTAGAGAATGAGGAAAAGATGGGATGATCAGAGGGAGCAGGAGCAGTGGAGATATTAGTGGCGTAGAGTTGAGAGGAGATGAGAATAAGGTCATGGGAGTTAGAATTTAACTGGCTGGGCAGAGGGTGGATAGAAGAGAGTGAGTGGTTAAGGAGAAGAGGGTTAAAGTCAGTGGATAGAGAGAGATAGAGAAAGAGAGAGAGAGAGAGAGAGAGAGAGAGAGAGTGAAGTTTAAAGTAACTAGTGACAATGAGGTGATGATGTGGAGGAAGGGAATCAATTAGTTGGGAGAGATACATTGACCAGCAGGACCAGGTGGACCTAGTTGTCTGAATCCAGCTGATTCCAATAAGGAGAGCAAGGATGCGACTAGAGGATCTGTTAAGTCATCAGCCCATAAGTTAAAGTCACCCATTAAAAGCACTAGGGATTTAACTTTAGTACAGCTGTTTAATAGTTCAATTAACTGCTCTTCAAAGAGCAACATAGATTGGGGAGGTCTATAAAGGGTGAACATATTAAGAGATGTATTTGGGTTCGTTTTCATTTTAACTTCAAGGAGCTCACATCCATCCAGGTACAAATTGTTGGAGAAATGGCATTCAACAATAAGCACAACACCCCCACCTCGTAGGTCCTTTCGATCAGCATGATACATTTTATAAGCGGCCAGCAGGGAGTTTTCATTGGCTATCTGAACTGCGTCGTGTAACCATGTCTCTGACAGTGCAAAATGTAAGGTTCATAGGTAAGAATATAGTCGTCAATTTCAACGGCATGCTTTACCAAAGAACGGGTGTTTAGTAAAGAAATGCTCAATTGGTTCTTCATATGTTCCTTAGGTGTACAGAGTTACGTCGGTTATACGGAGCCAGTCGAGACTCAGGCAGAGCCGTCTTTGCATGGGAGATGCCCTCGGGCATGGATTTTGCTATTGGGCTAAGCCTTTGGTGGATACCCCTCGGGTTGCATAATGGATCATCTTAAAACCTGGCAGTAATCTGTCTATGCAATGACTATGTGGACCGATATGTTGGGTGCTAATATTATTATTCATCATTCGAATTTTCACCCAAAAAAAACTCCAGCCTATAAGCATGGAAATTGTATACAGGCGTGTTATAAATGCCATATTATATCATAACCAGGGTCCGATCCCATTCTGCTCAGCAGTGTCCTGTTTCCAAGATGAGCACCCTGCCCCTTATGTACCCCCTGGCCCAGCATCACAGTGGCACATTATTTTTCAAGAAAGGAGACTTAAAACGTTTGATGCATATATTATTTTTGTGTGGAAGTAAATTGCTGGATGCACTTGATTTAGATATCAAATGGAATACATAGGGAGGACACAGATGTTCAGGAATCCTTGAATCCTGAGTTCAGTGGAGGTCAGTGGAACATAAAATAGGCTTTGAAATGTAGAAGCGTACCAAAGCTTGATGCGTTGTTTAAAGTCAGGTTATGCATCACTCGAGCCCCAAAAAAGCTCCACTTCAGAAGAAAGTCTTGTGCCCGCTTCTTTAAAGAGCGCCCATTCTGCTTACTGGCCTAAAAATGAAGCGGAGAAACTTGCATCATGAACTAAATTAGCATGCATACATTTAATTAAAACATACATACATACACCTTAAAAAGAAAAGAACCAGTATACTTGCCCTGCAGAGAACGAGGTTCATGTTTGGTAAAACCTGAGTCTGTCGTGATCGAGGATACTTTTCTCATATACATAACGTTTACCCTTTAAAGTTAATGTGGGTTTGGTCTCCGAACTATATAATTTTCCGTTGTTATGATACATATTATCCAAACTATGCTGCCAATAATCCCTAGTCTTTGGATTCGGTCGCCT
The DNA here is from genome assembly GCF_040938575.1 of Ambystoma mexicanum. Classification (NCBI taxonomy): domain Eukaryota; kingdom Metazoa; phylum Chordata; class Amphibia; order Caudata; family Ambystomatidae; genus Ambystoma; species Ambystoma mexicanum. The sequence continues at coordinate 1,058,798,621 of NC_090927.1, forward strand.
CCGACAGAGAAGATTTAGATGACTTAAATATGCGAGATAGCCTTTATGCATATAGCCATGCTATGACTGTAAAGAGATCAGCAGGGTCTATCTCTAACCATTCATGGGAAATTCGGATTTGAAGCACACAACAAATTATTTTGAGAACTATCAGTGTTAAGGAGTTATAGGGACTCTAATGATACCCACTTATGAACTCACCTCCTGAACTCAGGTTGATAAATGTAAAGTGAAGGATACAATTGAAAGGGGATTCCTTATTTAACATGGAATTATTACAATGAGAATTTGAAATGGTCTGTAAACTCCAGTAGAGTTGCGGACATCCAAAGGTGGTCTTCCCTACCTATCTGATGGCCTGCTAAATGTGCCTCTTAATCTGAAGTTGAGCAATGCGTTACTAAAACACCTAGTAGCTCATATTGGAGTGCGGCATGGTGTAAACAAAAGGCGCAAAAGCCTCACATAAGGCATTTATGCTTTTCATTCACATCACGCCTCATTCTCATGAATTTGTAAGGTGGAAAGGATGGGCGCATCATAACTTGCACATTTCCTCTCCACCGTACAAATAGTACAGCATTTGCGCCAACATGGATTTTAATGCCGGCTAAAATGCACTGGATTCCTAGGGAGTCCACCTGCTTTGTACACCAGCACAAAGCAGGCAGACTCTATAGAAATCTGTTGTATACATTGCCTGATCTGTGTACATGGCAAGCAGCGTTTACTTCATTTTCACAGTGGAGTGCAAACGAGTGGCGTGCAAGCGTGTATGATGCCTTTTTACACTCCCCTTTTGCACTTCCCCATGCAAGTCATAAAAATTACATAGCATGGACCTGTCTGCAATAAAGTGCAAACATTACTGGTCTCTGCCATGTTATTACATGGTGTAAGGAAGGAATGCTATCAAAGTAAGACAGACACAAGTGATCACAGTTCAAGGGTGTTTATTAAACTGTAAAAATGGGTGCGATAAATACCTAATCTAAACCTACATCTAAGATGGTAGCAAGCTACGACCATCAAATAATAATAATACAGTCCTAGTGGAGTCTAGTCAAATAAACAGAGCATATACTAAAAGAAACTAATGCCAATCCCTACCACTATGCTACAAAAGAGTGTGGGATAGGGTTCACAAGAAAAGAAAGAGGCGCTCACAAATCAAAAGTCAGGATGTTATAGCCGGGATCTCCCTTCCCCAAGTTTTTAGCACGGGACAAGGCGGGACTCTGGAGCACAGCACACTACAGTTCCTTTTCTCAATATCAGGACCTTCTCTGTTCAAGTCTCTTTCATGCAAAGTCTCTTGCTTCAGAGGGTCTGATTTATCATAAATAGCAAAGCAAAAGTTCCTTCTATTTATCTTCACGTCGAGTGATTACTCTTCACCTTTGGATCCCCCTCAGCCGAGCTCCGATCCTTCTCTCTACGGTAGCCTTACTCGGTTGGGCTCAGGCAAACCACTCACTTTGGACATCCCTCAGTCGGGTTCACACTTGTCATCACAATGTTCACGGGTGTATAACTGCTCACCGTAATTCATAGTTATCCCTCAGCCTGGTTCACATTTGCCAATTATCACAGTTCACTTAGTTTTAACACCATGCAGTATTCACTTCCCTTGGTTTTTCGCTTGTCGACCCTCAGTCGGTTTCACTACCGCCTTTCAATCACAATCTATTCATTTGTAGTATTCAAAAGTCTCAATGTCTTTTTAAACAACCATCTAGTTTGGGTAGGTCCCCCACATTCGGCCTCAGACCTTCCTTCACCGGCCTCCTAAAGTACTTGTTATTTCAAACAAAAACTTCTGAGGGGCGACCACCTCTCGCTGGGTTACTCGGTAATTCTCTGGCAAGTGCGTACTTTAAAATGTCACAGTCCACATGGTGTTCCCCATATCCGGGCTCAAACACAAGTTTCACACTTCCCTTAGTCTGGTTCACACTTTAATATTCCTCAAAGACTTCTGCAACTTGCCAAGCACTTTCGATTGTACAAGGGGTTTGGCTTGACCCTTGCATGATCACCTTGACAACTCACTCCGGCCTCCCCTAGCGCCTCTTGGTATTTGTAGTTTCCACAACAACCGAAGACTTTCGACTGTACAAGGGGTTTGACTTGACCCTTGTATGATCACTTCGATTTCACAGTTCAACACATTATTATTATTATTTTTTTTTTTTTTTAATTAAAATGTATTTGGTTTGTATCATAAACCTTACATTTTCGATTCTACAAAAAACATTTATGATTCTACAAAATAATTCATCATTTAGTCTTTTCCTTTAAAACTCATCAATGTTGTGGTACTTTTCGGCTGTGATATCTTCCCAAAAATGGACAATGGTAGCGACCATTTTTCTATTGTTTCCCATCAGAATTTGACTCCATCTTTCCTTGGGTTCCAGTTCTGAGGTAGCACTTTGGTATTTGCTGCTATATATCAGTCGTTTCTGGTTAAGTGCCTCACATTCCATTAGGATATGCTATATAGTTTCAGATTTCCCAGAGATTAGGCAAAATATACAATCTTTGTTGTCATCTTTGTTTTGGGTCCAATACCCTAGGACTTCTCTTGTCGGGAGGAGATTCAGCCTAAATCTTAAAAACGTATCTTGGATTCTTCTGTCCGGATAAAGGTTGAGGTAGTGTGGAAGTTGATTAACCGCTCTTGATTTTTGTTTTCTTTATGTTTATTTAAAGTTCGTTTTGTTCCATATAGTCCTGTGTTTTATTCAGTGCTATTTGGAGTCCACACAGTGTTTTTGCCAAAAGGATGATGTCATCTGCATATATTAAGCAAGGCACTATTGTGGTGTTTAATTTTGGAGGATTTGTGCTTGGTTCGTTTATAGCTTTCTCAAAATCTGACATAAACAGACTAAATAATGCTGCCGCCAAGGGGCAACCCTGCTTTAATCCATGCCAAGTATTGATTAATTTTGTTACAACTCCATCTGCTGTCATTCTTACTTGAGCTGACCTCCTCTGTTTGGTTCTCGCAATCTGCTCCTTCTTGACTTGCTGAAGACAGATTACAGTTTCCAGAGGGCAATTCATCATCCGATATCTCCTCACAACATAGCTCTATGGATATATGTAATCCTGTGAATGATTCCTCATAACAATCTATTATGATAATTGAAGAGTCTTGTGTCGAATAAGTAGATAGGTTCATCAACAAGTCGATGTTTCTCTGTTTTGTTTCTTCAGCTTCTATGGTCTGGATTGTTGGTTTTTCTATCGTCTTTCCTTGTCTTTGTGTGATTTTTTCTTTTCCTCTTCTGTTTTCGGTCTCGTTTCTGATAGCTTTAATTCTACTTGGCATCTTTAATTCTGTCTGTTTTGATTTTCTGGGAGTTTCCCTATTGCTGTGTACCAAATTTCTGAGGAAAGCTTGAGAGCCTCGCTGTTGTTTTTTGGTTTGTTTTTTCGAGCCCTCTGTTCTTGCTTTGTCTGCAATATTCTGTGCCTGTTGTTCGAATGTGCTATAATTCTGGGCCCCTTTGAGTTGTTTCTTATTCGGATCAAGCTTTGTTTCTGCTGGCTCCGAGTTCCGGTTAGGATACTTTTCATTCGTCTTGTTCCGTGTAGTATCTGATGTCAAGTCAATCAAAAGTATATTCGCTTCAGGAGTCATGTTATCTTGTTGGGTTTTGTATTTCTTGCTTTGTTAATTTGAATCTCTTAGGTTTGCTTTCTGCTCGTTCAAAACCTCTTTGTGCATTTCGTTCTTCTTTTGAGTCTGTTCTCTAAGATTATTATTCGTTAATGATGTCTTAGTAATAGTGATTAGGGCTTCTGTTAGTGAGGCTTTATACATTCGGTCTTGCCTTGCTATCTCAGCCAGCCGTTGTTGCCAGATATAGCTATTTTCCACTTTTACACTCAGCCATTCTTGGATCTTGTATATAAATTGTTCAAGGCTCTTTTGTTTATCGAATATGGAGTTTAGGATCTTTGAGTGTTCTTTGACAGTCTCTATGTTTGCTTCCTGTAGTTTTACATATGGAGTCATTGTTTGCGAGGTTACAGCGATCAACATGTTTTGCAGATCTCCCATTGTAGTGGCCACGGATTCCTGCTGTTGAATTGGATTTATAGTACAGGGACAGATGGACTCTTCCATCTTGAAGGCCTTTCCCTTATCGTAAGAACCAGACATTTGGCATTGGGGTCTTTTTTACTGTTGTGTCCCCAATATCGCTGTTAGGAAGCGTTTTAAACTCCCTAGCACTATTCTCCTTTCTGGGTCCTAATTTGTTGCCTAGTCTTTTATTTTTCTTATTTGTTTGTTGTAATTGCATTAGTGCTTCAATTTCCGATAAGTCCAGTGATAGTCGTTCAAGGCGGCGTGGACTTAATGGTACAGTCTCTTTCCAAATCTGTTCTGATTTTGTTGCTCTCTGGTAATATTGTTTCCATTTTTCCTTTGCCTTAATTGCTTTCTCCTTCTAGGAGAGTGGATCGACGGCAGCTGCGCCGTTCTCATTGCCATGCACGGGCACCGTTATGTTTTCATTTTAGTTTGCCTCTTCTTCTGTTTCTCTGACACTAATTTGAGTTTGTTTGCCCTTACTCTGTTGCTCTTTTCTCCATTGTGCTTGTAGCAAGTTTTCTCTTTCAACATGAGTATTTTCTGTATCATCCTCTTTATCTTGATATTGATGTGATATACTTGGAGTGGCACCACTTGGTTTTTTTTTGTGTACTGGTGCTTTTTTCACCGTTTATTTCATCCACTCTTTTGTTCGATAGCAGTGTTTGTTTCACTTCACTGGTATTTACCTGTGTGTTAATAAAGGGTACTGTCTCTTTAATGGAGGAGACTTTTGAAGCTTCTTCCATGGCGGGGTTATCATGCTCCACCGCTCTCTTGTAGTTTTCCTTTGGTGCTTTAGTCTGTTTTTCTGACATCTTTTTTTTTCTAAGCCTCGTCTGGTGTGCCGGAAGCTTCTCCATTGGCAGGCTTCCACCGCTCTCTTCCACTCCAGGCATCGCGACCGCACAGGAGGCAGGCGAAAGCGAAACTAAACGTACCTCGCGTTCCTCCGACGCCGGCTCTGGCCTCATTAGCAGCTCCGCGGCACCCAGGCAGCTGTCAGTCCGCCACGAGGAGGCTGGCCACGCACCGTCCATGCTCTGTGCTCGTCCCCTGTTCCCCAAAGGCCCACAGGTAACGGGTGATGGATTGGTGAGTTAGGGATTGTTGGATTTTCGGTGTGGGGGTCGAAGGACGAACCCACAGTCTTCTCACGTTAGGCTTGATCCCTCCATTCCTCCCAACGATGGGCCGAGTGGAATTGTTTAGCGGCATCTCAGTGGTTTTGTGCAGTCTCAATCGCTGTGGCTAGGGTAGGTCAATTTAGCTGTAGAATGGCTTTCTGCAAAAAAGGGGGGTAAGGAATTAGTGATTTTTCTAGGGTTAACATCTTTTACAGTTCTTCTAAGGATTTGTTATTAATCCACAGTGTCACAGTGTTTTGACAGGCTCACCCATCTCTAAGGGGGTTTCTGCTGGGCTTAATCTAATGGCCCTCAACATTTGCCGATAAAAATTGCAGGTTTGCCCCACTCTTTAATGGATAGAAAGGTGGCTCCCTGTGCAAGATTAAGTAGTTGATAAGAGGTTTGTAGTTTGCCTTTCAATAAAGGGGCCAAGTAGCATCCCTCATTCGGGTTCACACTTGTTATCACAATGTTCACAGGCGTATTACTGCTCACCTTAATTTGCAGGCATCCCTCAGCCGGGTTCACATTTGCCAATTATCACAGTTAACTTAGTTTTAACATCATGCAGGATTCACTTCCCTTGGTTTTTCGCTTGTCGACCCTCAGTCCGGCTCACTACTGCCTTTCAATCACAATCTCTACATTTGTAGTATTCAAAAGTCTCAATGTCTTTTTAAACAACCATCTAGTTTAGGTAGGTCCTCCACATCTGGGCTCAGACCTTCCTTCTCCGGCTTCCTAATCTACTTGCTAGTTCAAACAAAGACTTCTGAGGGGCTATCACGTCTCGCTGGGTTACTCGGTTACTCTCTGGCAAGTGTGTACTTTAAAATGTCAGAGTTCACACAGCGTTTCCCTCATCCGACCTCAAATGCCAGTTTCACACTTCCCTTAGTTGGGTTCAAATTTTCATATTCCTCAAAGACTTCTGCAACATGCCAAGGACTTTCAATTGTACAAGGGGTTTGGCTTCACCCTTGTATGATCACCTTGACACCTCACTTCAGCCTCCCCTAGGGCCTCTTGGTACTTGTAGTTTCAACAACCGAAGACTTTCGACTGTACAAGAGGTTTGACTTGACCATTATATGACCACTTCGATTTCACAGTTCAACGCATTCTCCTTGTTCAGGAGCAAGGCATCCATCAGAGTCCTTCGATTGAGTGCCCACGTGGCACTGGACCACTGAAACTGATACCTATTTTGCTTACAAAAGACTCATGTGCTTTTAGTCCTCTATCTTCATACAATGTTGCTCTTCACAACCTTGAGCTCAACAAAGTACAATCTATTATCAGCTCTTTCTGACTCACCAGCTGGGCTGAACCCTGTTGGCGTCTCCTGCCTCTGGAGTCAAGGACGGTACCACAATGGCAACTGCTTCTCCCCGCCCTGGCTATCAGTGCGGGAGGGTTCCATAGACCGCTGACATCCTTCGCATCATTCGCCGCTGCAATTCCCGGTCTTACGTTTCCCTTCTCTGAGGCTCTGCGGATCAGTGTTGAAAAGGGCAAGGGCAATTCCCTCCTCATCGTCCTTTCTGGTTTCGCCACATTTCTCCTCCGTTTGAACTGCCATCCTGCAATATCTTTTTCCTGATGCATTTGGCCTTGCTCAGAGTGTGCATTCGTGCTCTACCTTTTATTCCTATGGTGAACAGGAAGGGAAGTCAGGTGTGTGTAAGTCTCGGCATTTGCCTGACTCTGCCTGACCCTTGTGTTGGGGCATGCCAGATATACAGCTCTGGTGTTAGTCCATCGTCTTTCATGGTAATCGGTCTGTGTTAAAGTGTTCGTATTAAGAAAAGGGGCTTGAGTTTCTAATATCCTACTGGTAGGATGGGGAAAAGGTGCAAGAAAGGGGGTACCGCATTTCACCCTTCGGTGTCCCACTTCCACTCCCGGAAGACCCCTCATCCATGAGATACTCCTGCACTGGTCCACACCCATGAACTCGATCCAATAGCAATGGCCCTGTCCTGGCCACCTGGATGACAGATCCCCAGGGACTGGCAAGTGAGACACCTTCAGGTTTCTCACAGTGGAGACTCAATAATGAGCTCTCTTGTGGCAGCGTGGTAGCAGGTCTGAACCCTCAGGCTATACTATGTAGAACCAGGATCTCCAAACACTAGATCGTGAGTTACTGGTAGCTCACCTGAGGCTATCCAGTTGCTCTTTGCATCAGACACCAAAATGGGCATTATGGGTTTAATGTGGTGTCTGAAGTCTCTGGGCCTTTTCTCCTGACCCCTCCCTCTCCTCTTCCTGCAAGCAAACAGTCAAACGATGTGTGCACAGTGAGAGGTGGGGCTGCATCTGGGTTGAAGGGCTTGGGGCAATGTCCCAACATGGGGTTAACTATCAATAACAAAAGTAAAGGAAATGTGTGTTGTGGCCATTGTCACCAAGACGTGCAAATGATGGCTGATTAGAAAGGGAAGGAGGGGGACATCTGCATGTCATGTGAAACAAAGCTGGGGCTCTGATCGTTTCAATCTCACTGTGTTTCTTTAGATTTATTTCAGTTAGCATTATTTTACATGCTGGTAATTGCAGGCTTTCAATCAGGATAGGGAAAGTAAAGCTACAGTTGTGATTGTTTATGCGGTATGTGCGTGTGTAGAAATAAAACAATTCATGTGAGTCCCAGCGTGTAAGAAAAAAGCTATATCTAGCATTACATGTTGCTGTTTATGGTAAAACTGTGATTTTTTAAAATATGAAAATACTGAGTTCTCTGTTTTAAGGCAGTAGTACCCCAACTGTATTAAAGGTTAAGATTGAATTCACTGTGATATGGAGGAGCCCACCTCTATGCGTTTCCCAATACAGGAATTGAAGCACTGACACCAATTATACATTTAAGTACATGTGGAAAATTACTAGGTGCCTTGAATTCTGGTTCTCGTCCACTTACATTAATAGAACTAAACAGGAATGTAAAATGACACATGCTATCAATAGCAGTACTTAAAAAACATGATTTGAGAGTTCTGTTTCAGCCTGTGCTTTACGGAACAAGAGTACCAATTAAGTACTTAAGTGGGAAAACTGGGCAGTGGTTTGTATGTTTATATTTTGATATGTATAGGATGAATATAGCTTAAACCTAGTTACTAGGTAACTGAGCACTGTACAAAACAAGGCGGTGAATAGAGGGCGAAACATTGTGGAGAGCCATGGGAGGGGAGAACAATTAATAGGGTTGATCCCCTTTGGCTATGTACACAAACTGGGAGATCTACAGAGAACTGTAAGGGTAACCTGTACACATATGTTCACATTCTGGAAAAGGATTTTCAGCCTTTCAATACTGGGTTGAAATGGTGCAATTTATGAGCACTGTTTTTGCTAACAATTGGGCAAAACAATGTACAATTTACAAGTAATTCTCTAAGACATGGAACATTCCAATATGTCTGATAGAGCTGTACGTGTTTGCCAGGCATGGCTCATTGGTCATGCACCAGAATGACCTGCATGATACCTGCAGGGAGAGGCAGTGATCCTGTGAACTGTTCTCTATGATACTGCCTCCTTCATGAAGGGCAAATGGGAGGCAGGCCGGCACCCATTATGAATATTTCGCCCCTCGCTGCAACCATGCTCTATTTGCTCAAAATGTTAATATAACGTTTCATATATTGTCTGGCTGGGTTGTTATATGATTAATGCATTTTTGAAGTCATTGCTAATAAACTGAATGTTATTTTAGCCATGCAGTTTGCACTTTTTGTATATAACTTGATCACATGAGGTCCACATGTTCATTTTTTCAATATTGTTAAATAGTTTGACAAAAAACCTTTTAAGGGTAGTCAAAAAAGTAGGCCTTGGCTTACTTTTCCTTGGCTGAATTCTGTGACCTGGCATGTGAGCAATTTGCATGAATTGGAGACATTCTAAACTGGCAGGGCATTTTATTTTTTGACGAAGCAGAATGTGGTAAAAAGTGAATTATTTTTAGAACTGTATAACACATGTTTTTGCACAAGTATCCATACAAGAAACAAATAAACTACGCTTGCTGAAATCCTGGATGCAGATGCCGACGCGCTAGCCATGAGAAGGCAAAAGATGTACAATTGCCCTCCATATTAGAAAGCCATTTTTTTCTCCCAGCGTAAAAAGAATATGTACATCTTTAATCTTCAGTGCCCAAGTTACAGTGGGGAAACAAGAGTAACACTGATTGCATTTTGCAATAATACACACAAATTATGAAAATAATGTTCCCAAAGGAAACTTTCTGCCATCCTAAAACAAGTATGTATAATAAAAGCTGCATTGCACATGTTGTCACAGAGGCATACTTCCAAGTTGCTAATTATTTGATGAAAAACAAATGTATCTCCCGCCTATTGGCCATTAACTACCAGTAGCTCTTGCCAACATAAAGGTTGGAGACCCCTGATGTACAAGGTGGATAGTCAAATGCAATCTCAAAAAATAAATGCAGTCTTCACGGTTTACTTTAGGATGCAGCCTTTGATTCACAGAAAAACATCACACAATTATACCGCAGCACAACCACATTTAATAAAAAGACACCAAAAGAGGACCGCTGTCAGCGTTCTTAGCAAACAGTACAAATCGTTTGAGCCAATGCAATGTTCCCAAACAGAGGAACAGAACACTGGCTATCCAAACACCTCTAAGAGTCTTTCCAATCTTGCCAGTACACAAACAATTCTTTAACTGTAGACCATTGTGGTTCTTGTCAAATGCGTTACATTACACATTTAGATTTTCGACTCAATGGGGTGGTACAAAACAACAACAACTCGTTACCTGCTGGACAGCATCCAAAGGAAATAGTGACCCTTTGTCACTTAGTAAATGCTGTTTTTTCCTAGGGGAAATTAATTCTGTAGTGGCTGACACAGTGATCACACAGGCCAGCAGACACGATGCTGTGGGAAACCAGCCTTATTAAAAACAGGGCAGTGATCACACGGCTTTACATTAATGATTGAGTCGGACACAGGTACACCATTCATGGAGTCTCCTACCGTACTGCCCCACGTGCTGCCAAGAGGCTCCTTTATTAGGAGCAGGCCATGGTCATGGCTCACAGCCTTAAAGGTAACATCACTACACTCCTCCTTTTTCATAATAACAATTCATAATAACAAATTAACAGCAACAAACAACAACCAAATTTATGTAACATGCTAACCAACATCACATTGGTGGGTGCAATACAGTCCTTGCCCCATCTCGCCAATTATCTGGGACAACAGTCCTACTACTAAAAAAATGGTGATCATCAACGCTTCTTCCCTGGACCTTGTTTGACCCTTCCCTGGGTCGGAACTGGGTCCTCTAATCCTGGGTCAAATTTTTTGCTCAGTTCATCTCCTGGGGTCTTTACCCAGCCTCCGGATGGACCTCCCATCCCAGAATGTTTCATCTGTCCATCACCCAGGTCATGGAAGCATTTAACCCGATAAGGGTTCTACCTATTCTCCTGCACATAAGCAATGGGCCGTAGTGTGCCTTACATTGGTATGTCTTTGATAGTGGGCTTGTTCCATAGTTCGGCCAGGGTGACCAGTTCTTTGCTGGATGTTTCACCACAGGTGGTCATTTTTACACAGCTTCGGTCTTTGGACACAGGCTGTCTAAACTCCTGCTTGTCCTCTTGTACACCGAAAAGGAAGAAGACATCGTCATCTTCTTCCCACATAGGCTCTTCACATGCTGCTGCAACAGACTGTTTGGCCGATGGTCCCCCAGCCCTTGGTCTGGCATATTCTCTTCATGGATTGGCTGGAGACGGGGCTCAACAAACCCTTGCAAAATGGTCAGCCATTCCGCACCTCCCACACGTGTGGCCTTTGGCAGGACATTCATGTACGTGCAGTATGTCCCATCCACACTATGGGTAGGATGGGGCATGTCCCACACAGAATCTTTCCCGGGCCATTCAGTCTTCCTGAAAGTCTTACCTCCTTGCATTTCCCCTACCAAACATATCTCTTCCATTTTTAACGTCTTCATTGTCCCATCCATGGCAGATGCTCTCACCTCTGAGAGCTCATGGGATTGCCACACCTCCAGATTCTTGCTAGCGTTATACGTGGCTCCCTAAGGATTAGCCTCCTCATTTTGGCAGAGTTGCATGCAAGGATTATCTGCTGCCTGATTTCTTCCTCCTCATTTCCTAGTGCACTGGACAACGCAAGATGCCACAATCTCCTGTGAAATGCATTTAGGCTCTTGCCCTCATTCTGTCTTGCTGGTCTCAGCCTGAAGCACACGTAATCAAGATTGAACATGGGCGTAAAACATTAATTGGGCACTTCGACCCCATCAGTGTAGGAGTTGTCTCTGGGCGAAAGTGCCTTGAACAGCCTTTGGACTGCTCAGCCCGCAGAGTGCACCAGGGTAGTTCATTTTGCAAGTTCTTTGATCTCAACAGCCTCATAATACACTTTGAGTCTTTTGACCCATGAGGTTCAGCGAGGCACAAGGCTGGATGGGGCCCCAGATACATCAAACTCACTCAATCAGGCTAATTGTCCCTGCAACGGAGTGTTCTCCCAAAAAAGGTGCTCCATCCTCTTCATCACCCACTCTTGCCTGGGTTGTCAAAAAGATTGTGTGCTCTTCTATTTTTTTTTTTTAAAACTTTATTTTTGGTATTTAAGACAAAAAAGTAAAACAAAATCATAAAATAAACAAACATGGAAGTAACTCGTGCTTCTTCTTCCCGTCTCCATATCCCGCTTTCCATCACCTCTCTGTCACACCCTAGCTTGAGTTAATAGCAGTTCTCGGTTATTTGCATTGTTGGTGACGGGGCCTGTATCTGTAGTCTCCTGTGGGGGTGCTGGAGTTGTATCTCGAGGGGAGTCTCTGCTTTTGGTAGATAGTAAGTAGGCAATGTAAGGGCCCCAGATGTCGGGGGGTCTTGCGTGCAGAGGTAGTAGCTTTTTTGAAGTTTGTTTCGGTGTCGTGACTGTACGTTACGTCTTTCATCCACTGTTGTATGGTCGGGGTGGGACCTTTTCCCCAAAGCATTGCGATTCTTCTGCGAGCCAGCAGCAGTAGCAGCCCTCCCAGTTTGCGAGTCACAGGGGGAAAGTGTTTGGTGTATCCCAGTAACGTGATCTTGGGGTCGGGTTCGATAGGTGTGTCCGTTATTGCCGCTGTCTTTTCCAGTACCGATGTCCAAAAAAGTTGTATTGTTGGACAGGCCCATTCGAGCTGTAGGAAGACAGCCTGTGGCGCATTACAGCGCTGCATTGTGGGGGGGTTGAGGGGTGGTAATGGTGAATTCTGGCGGGAATGTGATATGTCTGGTGTATGAATTTCAGGTGTATTAGTTTATATCTTGTATTTAGTGATATCTTTTGTGTTTGTGCTAGGACATAGTCCCATTCTTCATCTGGCATTGTGATCCGAAGAGCCCTCTCCCACCTCGCCTTAGGTGCTGTCGCGTTTTGGGCTGTGTCCGTTAGTAGAGATTTGTATAACCTCGAGACCAGTTTGCCGTCTCCTTGTGATTGGATGACCCCATGGAGTAACTGCCATGTCTTAGGTTTTCGCGGGAATGCTGGAAGAAGCGTTTGTAGGGCACCTCTGAGGCGGAAATATAGGAACGTATCTAGTGCGATGGAGGCTCTGCGGTCTTTGGCTTGTTGGGGGGTAAGGAAGTGCCCCTCGATAAAGAGGTCCTCCATATTTTTAATTTTTAGTTTGTCAACCCAATCCAGATGCACTCTCTCGGCGGTTAGTGGGACAGCAGGTATGAATTTTACAGGCAGTAAGGGGGAGAACCTGGTCTGTATCTCGTATTTTAGCACTATTTTTTTCCATATTGCTATGGTGGAGAGAACAGGATTCAGGGTTTGGTGCGGGGTGTGTGTCAGGCCTAAGATGGCTGCCCTGAGTAGATTGGGAGACGCTAGGGCTCGCTCCAGTTGGACATGGGGGCGGATGAATAGTGTGGCGTACCAATGTCCCAGGAACAGTTCTACGTCGGGGAGGGCCATTCCGCCTTTGTTTACTGGTTGGATCAGTGAGTTATAGGCTATTCTGGTTGGCTTGCCTGCCCAGAGGAGTTCCAGGATCATGCTTCTCAGGTGTTGGAGCTGTATTTGGGGTACTAGAAGGGGGAGGTTTATAAATAAATACAGGAGTTTGGGGAGTAGTACCATTTTTACGAATGATACGCGACCCCACAGGGTAAGTGGAAGTGATTTCCATCTTTCTACTTTCTCTTGTAGTGATTGGATTACCTTCCCATAGTTGTCGTGGAATAGTGTTTGGTGGTCACGGGCTAGTTGGATGCCTAGGTATCGCACGTTGGAATGTTCCCATTTGAACCCATAGTCATCTTGGAATTTTAGGGTCTCCGGAGTGAGTGGGAATATGATGGACTTACTGTGGTTGATCTTCAGCCCGGAGAAGTTGCCAAATTTTATTATGTCACGAATTACTGGGTTTAGGTTGGATGTCGGGTCTCGTATGTAAAGGGCGATGTCATCTGCGTATAGGGATATTATTAGTTTCTGGGGACCGAAGATCAGGCCTCTTTGTATATGTTTAGCTCTGATGTCTGAGGCGAGGGGTTCCATCACTAGTGCAAAGAGTAGGGCGGAAAGCGGACACCCTTGCCTTGTTCCTCTCTGGAGATTGATTGCTGTCGATCTGGTTTTTCCTAATATAATGTGGGAACGGGGATGGTCGTACAGTAGGGCTATTAATTGAAGGAATCTCTTGCCGAGGCCCATCCTCTGAAGGATTTCAAAGAGAAAAGGCCATTCAATGGAGTTGAACGCCTTTTTGGCGTCTAATAGGACTGCCACTGCTTGCTGGGAGGAGTCAAGTGCTTCCATGACCCCAAACATGCGTCTTATGCCGAATGTGGTGTTACGGCCAGGTACAAATCCGGCTTGGTCTGCCAGCACCGGCGCGGGCATCAAGGGGATGAGTCTAGTGGCCAGGATCTTGGCTAGTATTTTATTATCTAGGTTGATGAGCGAAATTGGCCTGTACGAGCCGCATTCTTCCGGGGGTTTATTGGCTTTGTGTAGCAATATCATATTTGCTTCTCGGAGTGTCGGGGGTAACAAACCGACCTCTAGTGCCTCTTCATATACCTGCTGTAACAATGGGGCAAGGATGGGTGCAAACTTTTTGTAAAATTCACCTATCAGTCCGTCGGGGCCTGGGGCTTTGGTGCCCGGTAGATCTTTGATGGCCTGGTGGATTTCGTCTGTTGAGATTGGCGCGTTGAGGGGTTCCCTTAATGTGGCGTCTACCCAGTTCTAGGTAGCGAGACATTGTTTCCTGGGTGGCATGAAATTTGGTGTTATATAGGTTTTGGTAAAAAATGCGAAAGGTCTCTGCTAGTTCTTTATCGGTGTGTACCAGGGTGCCCTGATGGTTCCGGATCTGTTCGACCTGTGTAGGTTTGCGGTCCACTGCTATCAGCCTCGCGAGCAGTGCTCCTGGTTTTTGGCCCTCACCATATTGGCGGATACGATGACCATGTGATAGGAATTTCAATTCTCTATCCGCGGCTGTTCTGAATTTGTCGAGATCTCTCTTCAGCGATGCCAGTACCTGTGGTCCTGGGGAGATTGATTGTAGTTGTTCTAGTTCTTTTAGACGTGTCTCGCTTTGCGATAGTTCTCGTAGAATGAGCTTCAGGATGCCTTGCTCTTTGGCTAAGCATACTCCTCTGACGTAGCATTTCAAGGATTCCCACAGGGTCCCGGCTGAAGATACTGAGCCCTGGTTGATTTCATGGAACGTCATGATTTCTGTGCGTAGTTCATCTGCGAATACCTGATCCTGCAGGGACCCTGGTTTGAGCCTCCAGTGTCTCCTCCCTTCTGATGGGTCTGGTGGGGTGTATTCGGCCATGACCGCTGAGTGGTCCGACATGGATCTAGGCTGTATTTGGCAGTTCGCCCATTGGGCTTGGCTGTGAGCGGACACCAGGATGTAGTCCAGGTGGTCCAGGTGGACCCAAGAGTGAAATGAGTAGTCTCGGGACTCTCCATGTTGGCGTCTCCAGATGTCGACGAGACTAAATGCTTTGCAGATTTCTAGGACCTGGAGAGCGGCTTTGGGGGTGACCGTGGTGGTCGGGTGTGATTTGTCCTTTTGTGGGTCGAGGGTGGTGTTCAAGTCTCCCACCCAGATAATTGTTGTGGACCTTCTTTCTTCCAGGTGTGTCAGGACCCAGTCAAAATTATTATGTCCGTGGGTGTTTGGTCCGTAGGAGTTTATGAGAATAACTTCTGTGTTTTCCACGGTTCCGTGGATCAGTAGTGATCCCCCTTGGCCGTCGCTTTTAACTGAGTGCAGTTTGAATTTCAGGGTTTTGTTTATTAGGATTGCCACTCCCCTGGCATATGTGGAGTATGACGCAAAGTATCTGTGGCAGCCCCAGTCTCTGGCCCATCTGTTCTCTGTTCCCGGGAGGAGGTGGGTTTCTTGGATCAGGGCGATGTCCACTCTATGTCTCCGGAGGTACTGTGTCATCTTCCTTGTTTTGGTCGGGTTATTGCCCCCTTTAATGTTACAAGTGGCTAGCTTGAATGTTGTGGATGGTTGAATTTTGAGCAGGTTGTTGGCCCGAATGGCGGACTGTCTTGTCGCGCGGTGCGCTGGTTACGCTTTTTCTGGGCACTTGTATTTTCGGATGAGGGCTGGCTTTGGTGTTTCCGCTGGGTGTCACCTGGTGGCGGCGGGTGGAGTGTGGACATCTTGCAAGCACGCTTCCGTAACATAAAACTGTTTCCCTCCCAAACATGGGCAACCTCCAACTTGCCCATTGACTTTTCCCTCCCTGAAATCCCTAACATAACTTCGCAGTGCTTGGGCGCTAGGGAACTTCCAAGGTCCAGCACACCTTTAGCTTAACTGTGGATTTCAGGGATCAGGGGGAGGGGGGATCAGATTAAGTGGCACCGAGCCGCTTGTGATAAGGCTGTAATGGGGGTCATGGTGGGTCCCCGTTTATTCGGTCTCTCCTTTGTGGCCGTGGGTTGTTGCTGTTTTGGTGGCATCCTATCCTATCGAGAAATAGATTTGCCTCCTCGGGAGTGTTGAAGAATTGTGACTTGCCACTGTGTTGGATTCACAGTTTGGCGGGGTAGAGCATGGAATACATTAGTTTGTTGTCTTGAAGCTGGCGCTTCACACCGGTGAAAGTTCTGCGCAGCGCTTGGACAGATGGGGAGAAGTCGGGGAAGAATTGGATTTTGTCCCCGTCATATTGTAGGTTTCCTTTCTCCCTTGCAAGGCGGAGGATTGTATCTCGATCTTAGTAATTCAGTAGTTTCGCTATGATCAGGCGGGGGGGCGCCCCGGGGATAGGTCGGCTAGTAGGTACCCTGTGGGCTCGTTCCACCACAAATAGGTTGGAGAGTGCGGGCCTCCGAATAATTCTTTGCACAGGTTTTCAACGAAGACCTCCATTTTTCCCGTGTTTTGCTGCTCTCTCACTCCAAGAATCCTAATGTTGTTGCGGCGTGATCTTCCTTCGAGGTCTTCGTTTTTGGCCATGACCGCTTTCATCTGTGCTTCTAGTGTTGTTGCCTTGGTGGCTATGGAGGATGTGTTGTCCTCCACGTCGGAGATACGTTGTTCAGCGGAGTCGAGCCTGTCTCCATGTTTATCTAGCCGGTGTTGTAGTTGATCAAACTTGGTGGACAGGGAGTCAAGTTTGCTGTCTATGCTACCGATCCCGCCTTTAATTCGAGGAGGATTTCTTTAATGTCTCTACTGTGAGCGGGTTCGGCGTCTCGGGGTACAGTTTCTTCGGGGTGCTCATGTCGCTCGCTTGTTTTGGGGGTCTTAACTATGGCACCCGCTTCAAATGTCAACTTCCGTTGGGCTTTGTCCGTTTTTCCCATCGTGAAGGCTGTGTGTCAATAAATTATCAGGGATGCCTTCGCTCTTGCTGTGTTCTCGTGGGGGGTGTTTGGCAGTCTTTGGTAGCGTGTTTTTTGTTCCCGCGGTTTGCCTGGGTTTTATATCAGATGTGGGTGCCTCCTGTGTCCTGTATGCTTCAGCCGGCACGCTTTGTTTCTTGGGTATTGCGAGGTCGAGGGGGGGGCCCGCCCCCGTCCCGTATATCGTCCGGGGTGTTGTGTGCCTCGCGAGTTGCCCGAGGTTGTGAGGTTGCCGGATTTCGGGCTTATTTAGGCACGAGGGGGGGTTCCGCCGGTCGAGTTGGGGTTGTCCTGAGCTATGGGTAGTCTTCGGGGCCTGCTTTTCCCCCCGGTTCGGCGTGTGCTTGTGCCGAGTGGCTCGGGGGCTTGCGGAGTGATAGTGTGGGCGTTGGGCTTTTTTCCACGCACCCCCCGGCCTGCGGAGTTACTGCGAGTGCCCCTTCGCTTTAGTGGTCCCCTGGTACGATCCTCTCACCTCTGGGGGGCTGGATGGCCCCCGGACTTGCTGGACTCCAGAAAGGGCGGGCTGCTTCCCGCGAGCCCCGGCTTGCACTGTTAGCGTTGCCGCTGGGGGTTGGGCCCGTGGGTTGGCTGGAGCTCGCCGGCTCCGATTCCTAGGAGCGATCCACGCGAGCCGTTGCTCTATGGCTCTCAGGGGCAGTCGCGTGTCTCGGATCTTCTCTCGCAGACCCGTTTCCCCGTAGCGGGAGGTCACGGCCGGATCGCCCGCAGCGCTGTGCCTTGGATGCCGTCATGGGCTATGGGCCGGGGCTGGCCGGGGCCCCCCTCCGCTCCCAGTCCGCGCCTGGCAGGCGGTGGTGGGTGGTATTTCTTGTTGGCGGGGGGTGTTCCGTCGCTGGAGGGGGTTTGATGGCCCCTGGATCTGCTGCTATTTCCAGGATTAATGGGTGTGCTGTCGGAGCTCACACCAGTGCGGCCATCTTGGTCGCGCTCTAGCGCTCTCTTTGTGTGCTCTTCTCTTGATGTTGTGACGCACACATGTGGGGGGCTTTATTCTGCCTGTGTGGGGCTTTATTCGCGTCTCTTCCTCTGCCTCTCTTCTCTTTCTAACCCCATCAACTGAGCATTGCACTCTGGAATGCTCAGTCTATAAGCAACAAAATGTCCTTTATCACTGACTACTTTCACTCCAGCTCTTCTCCCCTAGACCTTCTTGCTATCACTGAAACCTGAATTTCTCCATCTGACACTGCCACTCTGGCAGCTCTAAGCAACTTCAAACTATCCTGCGTTCGCTCTCCTCGAATGACTGGCAGAGATGGAAGCTTTGGACACCTACCCTCTTCATGCCTCAATGCCTCACAAATCCCCAATGCCACGTCCTCTCCTACTTCTTTTGGATTCACCATCTCTACTATTGCTCTACCTCACTCGGTTCACATCATCTCCATCTATCACCCTCCTGGTCCCACTGGGCCATTCTTTGATGACCTTGAGCAACTCCTTGATTCTCTTTCCACTAAATATCACCTCATTCTCGTAGGAGACTTTAACCTTCCCTCTCCAACCACTTCTCATAAATCTGAACTTCAGTCTTTTCTTAGTGACCATGCTCTCCACTCTATCCATAACCTACCTACCCACACAGGGGGTACCTCTTTGGATCTCCTATTCATCTCCATCTCTCTCTCAGCCAGTAATACTACTGTCACACATGCATATCTGATCACTCAATTGTTTCCACCACCATCTCCTTTCCCCCCTCTGACCTTTCCTCACCACTTACTTCACCTATTACTAAAAAGGACATTTAAACCTTCTGCCATTACCCCCCTTTTCTCTGACCGAAGTTCTAACTCTACTCGTTCACATCCAATACCTCTTCCCCCAACACTGCCTTCTCCAGCTTCCAATCCCTGACTCATTCTCCTCTCACTTCCCACTGCTTACTTTCACCCCTAAATCTCAGCATCGTCAACCATGGGTCACCCAATTCATATGCTGTCTCTGCACAGACATGAGTCAGCGGCTGCACAAACAGAGGTGTTCCCACTCACATGAGGACCTGCAACTCTTTCTCTCTGCCCTGAACTCTCTCAAGTCCACTCTTGACAGAGCTAAAAGGGAATTCTATCTAACCCTCATTGACTGTCACTCCAACCATCTTCGCCGGTTACAGGGCACCCTAAACTCACTCCTCCTAAGTCTTTGACTGTCAACTACACTCTCACAGCTAATGAGCTAACTGAATACTTCGCTGCAAGAATTACCAAAATTAGAGACTCTCTTCTGACCTTCCTCACACTCCCTCCTCCTACATTGTACACTCTGCCTAATCTACCATCATCCTCTGCCTCCATCTCCCACTTCAGTCACACTAATATTGATGAAGTGCTATCTCTATTGATGAAGGCAAACCCCTCTTGTGCCCCATCAGACCCTCTTGCTCCTCAGCTAGTCAAGCTTATTTCCCCTATAGTGGTCTCTCACCTTGCTGAGCTCTTCACCCTGTCCTTCGACTCTGCTTGCTTTCCCTCTGTTTTCAAAACACCCACGGTCATCCCTCTCCTAAAAAAGCAAGGGGCTGACCTGAACCTACCGGCTAACTTTCACCTTGCGTCTCTCCTTCAGCACTACTCTAAAATTCTCAAAAAGGTTGTGTTCAACGGTCTTACCAATTTCTTAGACATCCACAACATTTGAGACCCCTTCCAAGCAGGTTTTCGCTACTGTGTCTGCACCGAAACTGCTCTCATGAAGGCGTCCAACTTCATCACCTCTGCTAAGCACTCAAAAAAATCTAATTTCCTAATTCTCCTTGACCTGTCTGCTTCTTTTGACACTGTCGATCACTCTGATCTCTTAAATACTCTCTTTCTTCTTGGGATTCGCGATCAACCCCTTGCATGAATTTAATCCTACCTTGCACCTCGCCAATTCTCTGTCTCCTGCAGCAACAACATCTCTCAACTCACTCCTCTAACTGTTGGTGTTCCACAAGGCTCTGCCTTGGGTCCGCACTCTACACTACTGCTCTTGGGGGAACTAATCTCCTCCTTTGGGTTTCTGGTACCACCTCTTCATGGACGACACCCAAGTCTTCTTCTCTTTTCCTGAACCCTCCTCTGATCAAATGTACAACTGTCTCTCTGCCATTAAATATTGGATGGCTTTACACTCTCTGATGTTAAACTCTGCCAAAACAGATGTACTCTTCTTCCCTGCCAAAAGCTCTCTCTCATCTCTTCGTCTACCTATCCAGTTCCCACCTGACACTCTCCACTACTCCTCTTCAACTAGAAACCTCTGCATCATCTATGACCTTTCTCACACCTTCACTACTTTCATCTCCAAAAGTGGAACAGCAGCTCACCTCAACCTCGTAAATATTAGGAAAATCAGACACCTCCTTCCTTTCAAAACCGCCAAGCATTTCTTAACCACTATTGTCTTCTCTAAACTGGACTACTGTGCCAGTATCCTCTTTAGTCTACCCAACTATGCTTTGGGTCCTCTTGACAAGATCATTAACGTCACTAGCCGGAATCTCCTTGAACTCCCTCACTTCACACCTACTTCCTCGTACCGTCACCAGGCAGGATGGCTGATGATGCAAAACACGACTAGTTTAAATTTCTTTTCCTGGTTCACAAATCTATCCATGGTAAGGCATCACTTTATCTATCCTCCTCTATCCAACTCAATAAGCCTCTCTTAATCTCTGCTCTGCCTCCTTGACTACTCTTGTGGCTCCTCACCCGCCCTGTGCTTCCTCTCGCTCCTGCTCTTTCTCTCTTCTTGCTACACTTGCATGGAATTCATGGAATTCTCTTCCCCCGGACATCTGAGAAACAGTCTACATGGATTTGTTCAAAACCAAACTAAAAGCCTACCTCCTCATCTCCGAGTTACCCCTTAATGTACCTCTCATCTGCCTGCTAGCTAACATTTTTCCCTCACCTCGAACCCGCCTCTGTCTCTCACTTCCTCTGCCTCCATTCTAGCACTTCACCCATCATGGTCATGTCCCGAACACAGCTGGCCGATCCCCCTACCTGCACTTAAAAATGTCCAATGTTGGTTGTCCTTAATTTATGTATGTACACTTATGTATTTTTCCCGGTGACTGATCCATTTACTCCCCTCCACAACCTGGTCTGAATGTCCCTCAAACTCAAATCTGATTTCTTATCTCTTGTACGTTCTTTTGTGAGCAAAAGAGCATTGTTCCTCCTGTATATATAAACAAAAATAAATAAATAAACAATGAGCACATGTGCAAGGTGTTGGGAACACTCAGAGCCCAGTCTTTCCCAACTGTTGAGGGCACACAAGTACTCAGAACTGGAGCCGCAGCCCTCACAGGGCCACCAGTACCTGTTGTTGGACACGTCCGTGTATGTTAGGCTTAAATCGCCAGCATATCTCCTCTTCTCTGACAGGTTTAAGTTACCAGCATTTCCGCCTTCTTTATTTCTGAGTTTATGGCCCTTGGAACATGCATTTGTTAATGCATGGGATTACACCTGAATAATTTGGAGTCCAAATAACCAGACAAACTCAAGAATATGGCAAGTTACTCTTTTATTAGCAATTATTTAAAACAGGGAGGTTACAATGAACATGAACAGACATACGCTCAGTCTCTCAATGATTTGCACAAAAAAATAAATTTCATATTCTCCATTACGCATCAGAGTGACGTCATACTACGTGGCAATAGAGAAAAACCCATCAAGGGTCGGGATTGGCTAAGGCAAACATACAGATATACAATCATATAGGAGCTAGAATTGTTATTGGCTGTTCTTTATCAGGTGGACAGCTTATGCCTACCTCTTCAAACATGTAATTTAAGAAAAAAATAGTTACACTGTGTTTCATTGGTCTTCTAAACTATAAGGTCCTTTATTATACGAACTAATACAATTGGTTGGCAGGCTTGTGTCATGTCTGGAAGATTTGGTTCATTTAGCAGCACGTAAGTGTCACGCTCACCTGATTCCCACGGAGGCGCAGGTCTGGCTTCGAGTGCTGACGCTTCTTCAATGGTGAAGCGCAGGACTCTGAAGATGGACAGGAAGGGCCCCTCTACTCTGGCTTTCCTGGCTCGCAGGAATATTCCCGTGCGTGAAAAGGGAGTATTACCTACTGACGGAATAATGCTCACGCCTCCCACTCCCTTCCAACCCTCCACGATACCCTTCCACGATTCCCCGTGAAGTCTCACCTTAGGGTCTGGAAGGATGAGTTCTCCATCCTGCTTCTGATGCAAGGGCGCGTTGAAATCCAGTTACTTCACTGGATTGAGGTTTGATGGGAGTTCAAAATAAGCTTGACTATTCAGGTGAGGCGTTGTAAGAGTTCTGTTGCAAGTTCAAAAGTTCAAGCTTAATAATAATGTTCATTGTCTTTTTGCAGCAAGCGCTAATGCTTATGTCTTTTTCCCCTTAGGGGCCGGTGTTCGGAATGCCAGAGATATGGCGCCGACCCGAAGTGAAACGTGCAGTTCCAGTAAATGACAGGTAAGTTCTGGATGAGCGTTCAGGTAATGTCTTTGCATTCGCTCATTCAATGTCTTTGTCTTTTTTCCCATAGGGGCCGGGGTCCGGAATGCCAGGAAGCGGCAGGACCAGAAATGAAATGGGAACGACCCAACAAGTAAGTCTTAGAAGGAAACTGAGCCTTTCCTATTCCCTTCCTTCTCTCACCTTGTTTTCTTGTCTTTTTCTCTCTAGGCTCAGGGAAGTGGGTGTGGATCCGGATGATCGCTGCTGAAGATGGAGGCGCCCAGGAAAGGTGAGTGAAATGCAGCGCTGCAGCGATCGAAGCGAAATGCTTTTAAAATGATGTCTTCCCTTTCAGGATCGTCGGTGTGATGTCTCCGTGATGCAGCTTTAGCAGGTAAGGTCTTCTTTCTCTCCAATTCTCTCTTATCTCCCCTTGCAGGCGACCCAGGATGCTGACAGGCGTGGCTGAAGTCCAGATGCAGGAGCTGACACGGTGAGCGTCCAGCTGCGAGGAGCAGAACAACGCGAAGCGTGAGTTGCTGATCGGGCGTGGTTTAAATAGCTTTGGAAGAAGTTCCAGATATGTATCCTTCCACCGATCAGGTATGTATCCTTCCCTGACCACACCCAGGTGGAAAGTAGTCCCACAGGTAAAGTAGTTCCATTCAGGCCTCAAGAGGGCCTGGATGTAGCAGCATGGTCTGCCTCAGGTAAGTGCACATTAAAACACTTGAACACATATCTAGCTTTATGAGCCTGGCGCCTAAGGCGCCAGGACAGGGGTCTAACATGAGCCTGGCGCCCAAGGCGCCAGGACTGTGTCCAAAGGGCCCCAGCTTCCCTGGGGGAATGATGCCTGCCTCTGGGGTTGCTGGGTCGGACCTGGCTCCTTGGAGGTAGGCATCATGACACTACCCCCCCTCAAGGCCCCTCCCAAGGTTGTTCCCTCCGGGGGTTTTGGCTTGTTCGGAAATCTCCGGTGGAACTTTTGTATTAATCGAGGTGCGTGAACATGGTTACTAGGCTCCCACGATCTCTCCTGAGGTCCATATCCCTTCCAGTCAACAAGATAGAAGAGTTTTGACTTTAACACCTTGGAGTCTAAAATGTCTTTAACTTCGAATTCTAATTCCCCTTCAATTTGAACTGGGTCTGGAGGCTTGGACAGTCGGGTCCCTGGTTGTACTGGCTTCAAAAGTGATGCATGAAAAACTGGATGAATACGCATGTTAGACGGTAAATCCAGTTTAAAGGCCATGGGATTGATGATAGCCTTGATGGGATAGGGTCCTATGAATCTGGGATTGAAGGTTCGCGGGCCCTTGAGGGGTAAATGTTTCGTTGCTAGCCATACCTGGTCTCCTACTTCATAAGGAGGAGTTTTACTTCGGTGCAAATCAGCGTTTTCTTTATACTTTTTCTTGGTTTGCTGTAAATGAGTTGCAGCTTCTTTGAAGGCTCGGGTTATTGTGGAATGCAGATGATTTACTGCGGGCATTTCCAGGGTCAGAGGTGGATCTAGGTCAGAGGTCCGAGGGTGGTGACCATACAAAGTATAAAAAGGAGTTTGTCCGGTTCCAGAATGCACTGAATTGTTGTATGCATATTCTGCGATCCAAAGGATGTCTTTCCAATTTAACTCGGATTGGTGTAACATGCACTGAAGATATTGCTCGAGAGTCTAATTGGTTCTCTCGGTTTGTCCGTCGGTCTGGGGGTGGTGACTGGTGGATAACCGCACATCTATTTGTGCTAGTTGGCAACACTTCTTCCAAAAATGGGAGATAAATTGACTTCCACGATCCGAGACTAATATGGAAGGGAAACCATGTATGCGAACTATATTCTCCAGAAATTCCTTGGCCAAGGTGGAAGCTGAAGGCAAGCCTTTTAAAGGGATAAAGTGGGCCATTTTGGAGAATAGATCCACAATTACAAGGATAGTGTTGTAACCAGCACAAGGAGGCAGGTCAGTTATAAAGTCCATTGACAAGGTGTGCCAAGGTGCCGGTGGAATATCCAAGGGTTGAAGTAGGCCGGCTGGCCTTTTCTTTTGACCCTTGTTTTGGGCGCAAATTCCGCAAGACAATACAAAAGACTTTGTCTTTTCTCCAAGAAGGCCACCAGAAGTGGCGTTTGATTTTTTCCTCTGTTTTAGCGATACCAGGGTGTCCTTCCATTAATGATTCATGATGATGGGCAATAACAAGTTCTTGCAATTCTTTACTTGGCAGAAACAACCGCTCCTGGAAGTAGGGTAAATCATCCTTAACGGTGTAATGAGGACCCTTTTGACTCCATTCCAGTAAGGCTGAAGAGTTTATAAGTTGTTTTACTTGCGTTTGGATGTCCTCAATAGTTTGCAATGAAGATAGGCCTAAGATTCTTTGTTCAGGTATGATTGGCACAGGTTCTAAACTCGAATTGGGTTCTTCCATGCCAATCCGGGATAAGGCGTCCGCTTTACCATTCTTGCAGCCAGGGCGATAGGTAATTACAAAATCAAATTCCGCAAAGAATAGAGCCCATCGGAGTTGTCGTGAAGATTGAGCTTTGGCTGTCTTTAAATACTGTAAATTTCTGTGGTCCGTAATTACGGTGATGGTGTGTCTTGCCCCGAGAAGGTAGTGACTCCAAGCCTTGAAAGCAGATTTAATAGCCAGTAACTCTTTGTCGGTAATTGCGTAGTTGATTTCAAGAGGAGAACATTTCCTGGACCAAAAGGCCACAGGGTGTAGTTGGTTAGTTTCTGGGTCTCTTTGCGACAGGACAGCTCCCATGGCCGAACTGGATGCGTTGGTTTCCACAATGTAAGGGAGATCTGGGTGCTTCAATACAGGTGTAGAGGTGAATTTGGTTTTCAGGTCCTGGAAGGCTTGTTCGGCCTCAAGAGTCCATTCAAAGCGTTTGTTTTTCTTTAGGAGAGCTGTGATGCGTTGGACTGTTCGGGAAAATTCCGGGATGAATCTTCGATAGAAATTGGCGAAGCCGAGCATGCTCTGAACTCCCTTCACCGAGCTAGGAGATGGCCATTTGAGGATGGCGTCCACCCTTCGCGAGTCCATTCGGACTCCTTGAGGTGTCAGGATGAATCCGAGAAACTCAACTTCTGTGGTATGGAAAATGCATTTTTCGAGCTTTGCAAATAGTCTGTGCTGGCGCAATTTCTCAAGAACTGCCCTAAGATGTTTTCTGTGATCGGATTCTGAAGAAGAGTACACCAGGATGTCGTCAATATAAACAATGACACAGACATCGATAAGTTCCCGAAGAACATCATTCATAAAGTACTGAAAGGCGGCAGGTGCATTGCACAAACCGAAGGGCATCACCTGATATTCGAAGAGCCCAAATTTGGTGCGGAATGCAGTCTTCCATTCGTCGCCTTCTTTTATACGCACCAGATGATAAGCTCCTCGGAGATCTAACTTGGTGTACACACAAGCGTCTTTCACCTGGTCGATACGCTCAGGGATCAGGGGCAGAGGATAACGATTCTTAATCGTTATTTGATTTAGGGCGCGATAGTCTATACATGTTCTAAGGTCGCCCTCTTTTTTCGGCACGAAGAACAGAGCTGAGGAGACTGGAGACTTGGACGGGCGAATAAAACCATTGGCTAGGTACTGATCTAAATACTGACGCAATTGCAGGTTCTCAGGTTCCGTAAGAGCATAAATCCTACTACAAGGTAGTTGAGCATTGGGTACCAGATCGATTTGGCAATCATAAGACCGATGGGGAGGTAACGTGATAGCCTGTTCCTTCTGAAAAACGTCTTGGAATTCTTGGTATTCTGACGGTAGCTGTACAGGGGTGGAAGTTGTTGAGGTTAGACCCATAACTGGATTTCTTGGATAACAAGTTGGTTCACAATCAGGAAAACTTATCTTCTTTGCTCGCCAGTCAATTCTGGGATTATGTGTTTCTAACCAAGGAATTCCAAGAATTACTTGAAATTGTGGGGCCTTGATCACATCAAACACGATTGCTTCCCGATGTCCATCCTGACCCACCAGTATCATTTCAACAGTGGAATGCGTTACAGGCCCTGAGGCTATTTCGGTTCCATCTACTGTAGTAATGACATCTTGGGTTACTTTCGGGCGGAGAGGGAGCTTAATCCTGGAAGCCAATTCACGGTCTATGTAATTTCCAATAGCTCCACTGTCGATGTATGCTTTTATAGCATGCAACTGCTGAGGCTGTTTTGGGTCCACTAGCACCATTGGCATGACAAAATGCGAGGTCAAAGAGTCTGTTTTCAAGCTCGGCAAGCGGACCCCTACGCTTGTCGGGCTAGGTCGTTTCCCGAATCAGGTGTCAATAAATCGTTATCAGTGGCTCCAACCACCTTCTTAGGTGGTTTAACTGGACAATTTCGAAGAAAGTGACCGGAAGTCCCGCAATACAGACAAAGTTGCATTTGCCGCCTTCTCTCTCGTTCCTTCTGCGTTAATGGTCCTTTAACACCGCCGATTTGCATAGATTCGGATACGTCGGTACTCTTGGAGTTAGCGTGGGTTTTGATTGGTACTCGGATTTCGTACTTGAACCGATCTGCTTTTCTATTTTAAAGTCTGTGATCAAGTTGAACCACCAAGTCTATGTAGCCTGCGCAGACCTGGGGTGGATCTACTATCTGAGCTAGATCATCCTTAAACTCTCCGCGCAGGCCTCGATGAAACAATGTGATCCTTTTGTTTTCCGGCCATCCAGTTTCCACAACCAGTCTATTAAAGGTGGCAACGTAGGACAGGAGATCCTGATTACCTTGTCGTAAGGATAGCAGTTTGTTATCAAGGGCCTGTCCTTGAGAGTGTCGAGCAAACAATCATTCCATGCTGGCCTGGAAACCCTGAAAATTCTGGAGAATGGGATCATCCTGATTTACCAATGGAATAGACCAATCGGCAGCACTGCCACTGAGGTAAGATAGTATAAAGGCTACCTTGGTCTGGTCGTTAGGGAAGGCCCCGGGTCTGCATAGAAAGTGTAAACGACATTGGTTCACAAAGACGGCATATTTCTTGGGATCCCCCGCAAAACGTTCAGGCGGGGCCAAAGGCATGTGTCCAGGTAGGTTGATTTGTACCGGGTTATTCAAACCCATATATGTGGAAGTACCTCCGGAATTAGGTAAAGGAGTGTGCCCTGCCTGGGCCTGCAATAACCTTTTGGCCAGGTCATCTGTTCTTTCCTTTGATAGGATCAGTTCTCTTTTGAGAGCGTTAGTCTCCTGGCGGGCTGAGTGCGCTTCTGCCCGTAATTCCCCCAAAAGCTGGGCCAGCTGATCTGTCTCGGAAGTCTCCATAGCGCCCGGGTGGGAAATTGTGGGTAGGCTTTGCATTCTGTCACGCTCACCTGATTCCCACAGAGGCGCAGGTCTGGCTTCAAGTGCTGATGCTTCTTCAATGGTGAAGCGCAGGACTCTGAAGATGGACAGGAAGGGCCCCTCTACTCTGGCTTTCCTGGCTCGCAGGAATATTCCCCTGTGCGTGAAAAGGGAGTATTACCTACTGACGGAATAATGCTCAAGCCTCCCACTCCCTTCCAACCCTCCATGATACCCTTCCACGATTCCCCGTGAAGTCTCACCTTAGGGTCTGGAAGGATGAGTTCTCCATCGTGCTTCTGATGCAGGGGCGCGTTGAAACCCAGTTACTTCACTGGATTGAGGTTTGATGGGAGTTCAAAATAAGCTTGACTATTCAGGTGAGGCGTTGTAAGAGTTCTGTTGCAAGTTCAAAAGTTCAAGCTAAATAATAATGTTCATTGTCTTTTTGCAGCAAGCGCTAATGCTTATGTCTTTTTCGCCTTAGGGGCCGGGGTTCAGAATGCCGGAGATATGGCACCGACCCGAAGTGAAACGTGCAGTTCCAGTAAATGACAGGTAAGTTCTGGATGAGCGTTCAGGTAATGTCTTTGCATTCGCTCATTCAATGTCTTTGTCTTTTTTCCCCATAGGGGCCGGGGTCCGGAATGCCAGGAAGCGGCAGGACCCGAAATGAAATGGGAATGACCCAACAAGTAAGTCTTAGAAGGAAACTGAGCCTTTCCTATTCCCTTCCTTCTCTCACCTTGTTTTCTTGTCTTTTTCTCTCTAGGCTCAGGGAAGTGGGTGCGGATCTGGATGATCGTTGCTGAAGATGGAGGCGCCCAGGAAAGGTGAGTGAAATGCAGCGCTGCAGCGATCGAAGCGAAATGCTTTTAAAATGATGTCTTCCCTTTCAGGATCGTCGGTGTGATGTCTCTGTGATGCAGCTTTAGCAGGTAAGGTCTTCTTTCTCTCCAATTCTCTCTTATCTCCCCTTGCAGGGGACCCAGGATGCTGACAGGCGTGGCTGAAGTCCAGATGCAGGAGCTGACACAGTGAGCGTCCAGCTGCGAGGAGCAGAACAACGCGAAGCGTGAGTTGCTGATCGGGCGTGGTTTAAATAGCTTTGGAAGAAGTTCCAGATATGTATCCTTCCACCGATCAGGTATGTATCCTTCCCTGACCACACCCAGGTGGAAAGTAGTCCCACAGGTAAAGTAGTTCCATTCAGGCCTCAAGAGGGCCTGGATGTAGCAGCATGGTCTGCCTCAGGTAAGTGCACATTTAAACACTTGAACACATGTCTAGCTTTATGAGCCTGGCACCTAAGGCGCCAGGACAGGGGTCTAACATGAGCCTGGCGCCTAAGGCGCCAGGACTGTGTCCAAAGGGCCCCAGCTTGGGCCCGCTGGCACTTCCCTGGGGGGAATGATGCCTGCCTCTGGGGTTGCTGGGCCGAACCTGGCTCCTTGGAGGTAGGCATCATGACAGTAAGCCCAGACCCAGGTGCAGGGAGATAGACATGGTGCTACCTCACCACCCAATTAGCCCAGTATCTCTCATCACCCATGTCTTCTGCCATGAAA
This sequence comes from Ambystoma mexicanum, assembly GCF_040938575.1. Classification (NCBI taxonomy): domain Eukaryota; kingdom Metazoa; phylum Chordata; class Amphibia; order Caudata; family Ambystomatidae; genus Ambystoma; species Ambystoma mexicanum. The sequence goes on from NC_090927.1 coordinate 1,058,828,160, forward strand.
TTGTCTTTGTACTTGGTCTTGCAGAGTATTCTCATCCCGGGAATGCACGGGAGTGAGGGAACTCACTATCGTGTCTGGAACTCCAAGTTCGAACTCTATTTCATTCCTTGGCTCACGTCACAAGAGACCACGAGTTGGTCCTTTCTGCAGCTTTTAAATGCTTTAAATAAATTAAAACCTGGCATCCCTTGTGTTCTTTCTTGCACCTTAACGTGAGAGGATGCATCCTCAGCACACTTGTTCTTCTTCAGAGTAGATAGCTGACCTCGATTTCTAGGATCTTGATTTCAGGCCAGACAACCTCGCCACGCAGCTTCACTAGCCTGCTATTCTACTGCAAGACAGCTTTTCATTCTCCTTTCTTTGTTTCTGGCCTATTTATTTCATGATGCCAATGTCCAGTTTCTGTACAATGGCAGCTTCGCCTGCATTCTATTCACTACTCATAGCTAGCATATAAGATGACTTGATCTACCTTGCGTTTCATCGTCTGCACATTTATTGAACTTCTGTTTTCTGCAGTACTTTGTTAACATGTAATCTTCTTTTCCACTTTGCTAGGTCACTTAATTCTTTCCTTCGTCATTTGTCATCTATGATTCATACATTGGCCCTCATTACAACTCAGGCGTTAAGGGTTAACGCCACCGTTAACCCTTAACGCCTGATTCTGATTTTAACGCCTGCTTTTAGCAGCCGTTAAAATCCATGGCGCTAATCCGCCATGATGCTAATTACGCCACCGTAATTTACGGTGGCGTAATTGGCGCCTTCCCCACTCCCATTATGCCCTATGGGGCAAAAATGGGAATGGGGAAGGGAAAATGGGAAATGGGGATTTACCGCCCCACTCACCTTGGAATCCGCCAAACGTAGTTTACACCATGGTGGTAAAGTTGGTGTACTTAGCACCAAGGTTGTAATGACCTCCATTGTCTTCATTCAGTATATCGGGACGTTGTGCACACTTATTAATTATGTCATCAGTTCATTTTCTTAGTGCTTTCTCATATTCCTTCAGGGAGTTCCTCCTGTAGGTTGTCATCAAATTGAGGATTCATTCCATAGGGTTGTCTCAATGGATATCCTCTTGCAAATACCCTCTGCGGTATTGGCACGATAGCTGGTGTCAGGCAAGGCACGGTCTCATGTCTCCAATACAAAGGAGGTAGGGGGGGATCTCCTGCAGATGCAGGGAGCGCACAGGAATCCCCTTTTATTTTTATTTTTTTATAGATCTCAGGTCATGGAGGACACACAATACACTTTTTTTCATGTTTATTTTCTACTAGCTCTGTTCACAGAGCGCACCAAAACCACATCCCCTTTTTTTCCCCAAGCTCTGTTCACGCACGTGCCACAACCAATTCTTCACCATTTTTTTTTGTTGTTGGCCTCTAGCTCTGAGCACGGAGCGCAAAAAGCCACTGTTTTTTTCTTTCTTGCACTGTTCACGGAGCATGCTACATGCTCCTTTATATTTACCCCGCTCTGACCTGGAGCGCACAACAGGCACCTTTTATTTTTTTCTGCTCCGAACAAAGAGCACAGAGAGATCACTGCTGTTGCGGCATGGGACCAACCAGGGAGGAGTGTGGGCCTCGGCAAAGTGCAAACATGCACTGCCACCTGCAGTCACAGGGGTATGGCCGCGACGATAAACAAAATAAACACTTCCTCACTGAATGCAGCCGCTTCCACACGGTTAGAGAGAATGCTGAGCGAGACACAGGCAGGCGTCCTCAGCACCATGGGGTCCCTTCAGCCTTTGTCACCAATGTTGTGGCTAGCACCAGGATCACACAAACCAGCAGACATGTTGCCGTGGGCACACAGCGTTATTAGAAACAGGGCCGCGGTCACACGGCTTTACATTAATGAATGAGTCAGACCCAGGTACACCATCCATGGCGTCCACCACCGTACTGTTGCACGAGCCAGCGGGAAACTCCTTTTATTACGAGCATGCCATGATATGGTCATGGCTCACAGTCTTAAAAGGGACATCATCACACATTCTTATGATTCATTATGTTAACACATGCATGTACATGCTCCAGGAAGCAAAACATTGAGTTTTGTCAGGTTTTTCAAAGCAGAAAAGAATTTTGCAATTTATATGTTTTCAATGGAGCATCTTATTAACTGGAAGTCACTGCTGCCAAAGGATGTGACCTGACGTACAACCTATACTACAAATCATATCACACAATTTGGATTTCTGACACCAGTCTATTGTAATGTCTCCCTACAATGATTGACTTAGACTTTGGGGCCAAGATGTATTGTATGCATACATGAAATGAAGTGTTCAAAATAAAAAATGTACTGTTATGATATTGAGTCGAACCACTGGGAATACAATGTAAGCATTTAGTCAAAAGTCTAGAAAAAAGAAACGAACTCAGATGATCATAGCTTTAGGCAGCCACACAGTTTCCAATAAATATTTCAAACAACCATAGATTTTCAAAACAAGGGGACTCAAACTACTGTGTCGATGAATAAGGCAATACAAAAACAATCGCCAGTATTGTTATTGTGCACCTATTTCAGGGAGTTCTGGGATGCATTTTTAAAGTTTGATGGAGTTCTGTCAGACCGGAGTACTCCTGTGAATGTCAGCCTACAGGAGGACATTTTTGATTTTTTTGTTGTGTTCCCCAATATCAGCGGTTTGTTTTAGGTATTCATCTTTGTAGTTCAGTATAGTACATGGGAGGCTTTCACCTAGTTAAGGATCACCTTGAGGGCTCACTTTATCGACTGAGAGAATTTACTGTAAACCAAGCAATCTTTTCCACGTCCACTGCAAATGAATCGTTAAAGTGAGCAGAAGGAAAAAGGCAATGCAAGGATTTACGACATGTGAATGATTAACTCTCCCTTTAATCTTGATTGATATTGCAGTGCTCCCTGCCATGAGAAAACAATCTCAGTAGTCATCATTGTGTTTACTGATATGACAGAGGTTGAGTGAGCAGCTTCGGTTTGTGTTGGATGAAAAATACTGTTCCGGGATCTTCATCTATAAACTCTGTATGAGACTGCCTAGGCACGGGCATTGCAGTCAGGTAGTATTCATTATTTCATAGAATACCACACTCCTATAAGTGATACAACATCAGATTGTCCCAGTCTCGATCACTCTTCAGATGGGATCAAAAGGCTATGTTCTTCATTGAACACCTTGCCCCCCGTCAACCACTCTGACAGTACATCTCTCGGCTCTTTCCTTTGACCATACCCTGCTATCCTTATCCATCTCTCTGCATTCTCCTGATTTTCTGTACAAGGCTCCATTTCCTAATAAGTAGGCACATGGAATATAAATCGCACACATACAAAGATGCACACATAGGGCTTCATTACGCGGTAGGCGGTAAGGGTTTACCGGTACCGGTATTTTACCGGTACCGGTAAATCCTTACCGCCTTACTACGAGGTCCCTTTGCGGGTTGGAGAATTTAACGCCTGCTTTTTGCAGGCGTTAAAAACCAACCCGCAAAGGGACCAGGGAGCTAATTACAGCACCGCAATTTGCGGTGCCGTAACTAGCACCTTCCCCATTCCCATTATGCCCTATGGGGCAAAAAATGGGAATGGGGAAGGGCAATGGGGGAAGGGGGAATTACCGCCCCACCAACCTTGGAATAGGGCGGTAATTCTCCTTTCCACCAAGGCGGTGCCGGTATTTTAACCGGCATGGACCAAGGTGCTAATAGCACCTTGGTCCACCGCCGTCCATGTAATGAGGCCCACAGTCTAGATGCTAAAATGAAGACAGACATTAGTGCCTTCTCGGGCCTACTAACTAGTGCCCATAGAACGAACTCATGGAGGATGTATGAGAAGACAATCATGACATCGTGTTAGGCTGAAAAATAGTGGCCTCTCATTTTTGCTATCTGCCTAAAATTCATATTGCTCAACAGTAAACACATTACATGGAATCGCACAAAAATACATGTTTGATGATGGAAAATTAAAAACCAGTAGTGTTGCAGTTAAAACAGCAGGTGGCATTAACAATGGTGTTTTTGCAAGATCCTTGGTGTGCACCCTTGTTTCTAAATCTTGTTATCTTATAGTCACTTCAGATCACGCTGTACATCTTTGTGTCTCTGTGTGCGTGAACATGCACATGCACAAGCATGTGTGTTTGTCCAACCACACGGGCAATCAGAAGAAGAAACATCACACAATCCTGTACCTCACCATGGGACAAGAAAAACATCTCACCAATCAAGACAGTACCTTGATCACCCGCTGCTCTACCACGTTGTCCAGCCACTCAATGGAGGACTCCACTGTGGCATTCTTCTTCAACAGGTCTTTCAGTTCTTGGAACACTGTGATGGAGTCATCTGCCAAGTCCAAGCAAAGAGAACAGAGATGCACTTGCTGTGAAAAGCTAGCAAAACATGATAGATGGATCCAATTTTAACAGCAAGAAATACTGCTCCATACAGATAAAGCCTGTGCACTGCACTCTATGAGCACCCTGCTGCCATTATCAAGGTACCCAGATGCCTCCAGGTGGGGGCACCACTTTTCTTGGCCCGGGATTTCAACGTACACATCATTGATATCTGGCTGGCAATTGGATTTTTATTTTTTTCATTTGAGCTTTATCAACATAATATATATATATAAATCACATTCGGGCCCATTGCGGATCGCTCCATCTAAATAGTGCCCTAATCTTATTGTCAGCTGTGAATTAAATTTGTGGAAGTTTATATATTTGTAACGTATTTATGGTGGTTTTATATGCATTCCTTTTTGACTTCATCGTGTTGTTGGTGTTTTGATTATGAAATCTCATGTGTTTTTAGTTAGAAGGAAAATAAGTTTGTATTCATTTATATTGATGTATTCATGGATTTTGTGAAATGTATAACTATTTACTGGCACTGTGCACTTTGTGAAGAATATTGTTCCCTATGTTATACATGGTGGGGTGATGTTAAAAGATGGCCGCCACAACTTGTGAGCTTTGTACACAGTGGTACTATAGAGTAGAATCATGCCTTTTTTAAACAATGTGGGGTTAATTCATAGAATTTGGCGCAGAAGCAGTGCACGCGGGCAGCGCAGAGAGGGAGTGTGCGCCAGCGTGCGCTAGCTGCATGCGCTTGCAGCATGCGCGAGCTGCATGCGGCAAAACCCATTTACATGCACAGCGTATTCATGGATACTTACATCCATAGCCAGCCGTGGCACAGAGTGGCGCAGCGACCCTGCAGCAGTGCCAGTTACGCCACCAAACCCGACCCGTGCGCCAAAAACATGGCGCAAAGGCCAGTGGACCAGCATACAGCCCCCCAACCACGAAAATGTGCTAAAAACGCCATTCAGCCCTCACATGACAGCGAAATCGTGTGTAAAACTCCCCATGCACCACTCGGAATAGTCGTACCCTGCTCGCGCCAGGCCAATCGCGTGTAAAACTCCTTGCGCACCCCTCGGAATATGCGTACCCCGCTCGTGCCAGCAAAATTGCATGTAAAACTCCCTGCACACACCTCGGAATACGCTTACCCTGCTCACGCCAGCAAAATCGCGTGTAAAACTCCCAGCGCACCCCTCGGAATATGCGCACCCCTCGGAATATGTGTACCCCACTCGCACCACCCAATCATGTGTAATAATCCCTGTGCACCCCTCGGAATATGCTTACCCCACTCGCGCCAGGCCAATCGCTTGTAAAACTCCCTGCACACCCCTCAAATACGCTTACCCTGCTCACGCCAGCAAAATTGGGTATAACACTCCCCACACACCCCTCGCAATACGCATACCCCGCTCGCACCAGCGATATCACGGGTAAAAATCCACGCGCACCCCTGGAATATGCGTAACCCGCTCGCACCAGGCCAATCGCGTGTAAAACTCCCTGTGCACCCCTCGGAATACACGTGCCCTGCTCGCGCCAGTGAAATCACGTGTAAAACTCCCCGCGTACTGCTGAAATACGCGTACCTCACTCACGCCAGGCCAATCGCATGTGAAACTCCCCTCGCGCCCCTCGGATAACGCGTACCCCGCTCGCGCCAGGTAAATTGTGTGGAAAAAGTCCCCCCGTGGTGTGGGCTGCCTGTGAGGCATGGGGAGGGTAGGTGGGCTGCCTGCGGGGCATGGGGGGTGGATGGGCTGCCTGCAGGTCATGGTGAGGGTTGATGGGCTGCCGGGGGGCATGTCCAGTGGTGTTGGGCTGCCTTCGGGTCATGCGGAGGGTTGATGGGCTGCCTGTGGGGCATGGGGAGGGTTGATGGGCTGCCTGCAGGTCATGGGGAGGGTTGATGGGCTGTCTGCAGGGCATGGGGAGGGTGGATGAGCTGCCTGTGGGGGATGGTCAGGGTTGATGGGCTGTCTGCGGGGCATGTCCAGGGGTGATGGGCTGCCTGTGGGGCATGGGGAGGGTGGGTGGGCTGCCTGTTGGGCATGGTCAGGGTTGATGGTCTGTCTGCGGGGCATGTCCAGGGGTGATGGGCTGCCTGTGGGGCATGGGGAGGGTGGATGGGCTGCCTGCGGGGCATGTCCATGGTTGTATGTGGCTCCCCTCTGGTGTGGGCTGCATGTGGCTCCTCACCACATGGGTGCACAAATATGGGGGCATGCGAGTGCGCTTTACACGCGATTGGCCTGGCACGAGCGGGGTACGTGTATTCCGAGGGGTGCGCAGGGAGTTTTACACGCGATTGGCCTTGTGAAAGCGGGGTACGTGTATTTTCGAGGGGTGCGCAGGGAGTTTTACACGCGATTGGCCTTGCGCGAGCAGGGTATGTGTATACCGAGGGGTGCGCAGGGAGTTTTACACACGATTGGCCTTGCGCGAGCGGGGTACGTGTATACCGAGGGGTGCGCAGGGAGTTTTACATGCGATTGGCCTTGCGGGAGTGGGGTATGTGGATTCTGAGGGGTGCGTGGGAAGTTTTACACGCGATTGGTACTTGCGTGAGCAGGGTACGTGGATTCCGGGGTATGCAAGTGTTCTTTACACGCCAATTGGCAGTGCCGGCCCTCCTGGGTGTGCCCACCATCTCCCCATGACCCACTGGCAGCCCACACCACAGCGGACCACCCTATACCCCTGGGCATGCCCCTCAGCCAGGCCATCACTCCTGGGCATGCCCCATAGGCAGCCCACACGGCATCATGCACATGTGAGCCCCAACACATGTCCCCACCTCCAGTTATGGGCACCTGCCAGCAGGCCCCGACTCATGTCCCCCACCCCACCCCCAGTGACGGGCACCTGCCAGCCCTCGCCTGCCTCAAAGCCCGATGCAGGGAATTCTCCACCCTGACCCTCCTGAGCCGTGCCCTCTCTGCCTGCGGCCTCTCTGCATCTAATTGCTGGCCCAACCGATGCCAGACGGAAGACACTCCCAGTCCGGGGTCCTCCTGCCCCTCGGCCGATGCCTGCCTCCGGGGTGTTGATGGCCCCGAGCCATGATGCCTTCCACGCTGAACCTGCTGCCTGACACATGGAGAAAATCCCTGATCATGATCCCTCCCAACTGGGCCATGTTGCCACACATCTCTTCGTGATTACGTGCGTGGTCCCCCCAGGAACCACGCACGTCATCACAAATGTCACGTGTGCTCAACGCAACACCAATCAGGATGGCCTCAATCCTGTCATGGGTCCCTACGTCCGTAGGTAGAGGGGTGCCAGATGACGTGTACTTCCCCCCTACCGGTGGACGGGCCTGGGATGGGGCATCCCTGCTGGTGCATTGTGATGCAGTCACAGTATCAGGGACAGTGACATGCACAGGCCCCTCCGCGGCAACCTGTGCTGCCTCCTGCCCCCGAACTGCACCAATTGCACCAGTGGTACCACCCCCACCAGGCCCCATGGGCGGCTCTGAAGCAGCCTCCTCCTCCTCCGTACACACCACCAACTTGGATGCCTCTGCACCGTCTTCCGCCATCACAAGCCCCTGTGGGGGCTCAACCGCCCCTTCCGCTGCAGCCATAGTGGTGGACGCGGCACCAGTCCCCTCGCTCCCGGAAGATGGAATTTCCTGGGAGGGTGACTGGGCCTTGTGTCGCGGGCCGGTGGAGGCATCCCTGCCGCTTTCCTCCACAGCGCCGTCTCCGCCCTCTTCTTCACTCGCCGCTGTGTAAAGGGAGACATTGAATACAAACATCAGGGTACTGTACAACAGTCCCCTGGACAAAAAGCAATAGCACATGAGTGGCACTGTCAAACGTCACTTCCATCATGTCCCTCAACAACACATGGGTTAGTGCAGGCAACACACATGCAGGAACAGGCATGGCACATGCAACAAACATTTGCATCCATGTCACATCCAATGGTGGCCTGAAACTCACATGCATCATGGGACATGCTGATCACATACACACACATCTCCGGAGGGTCATGCATCTGGCCCTGTATACCCCCAGACACAGTGGATACAAGGATGACTAGGCTGTATCACACACTACTCAGACACACGGACATGTACACCATGCATGTCCATGACAGCAGCACCCATCTCTCACACCCCAAACATGTTCAAGTACAGACACAGACATGCATACATGTGTGCATTCTGCATGCTGCTCTGCATGATGCATTGTAACACATACACCATCCATTTGGGTCACGCCTGACTGGACTCACATGCAGCACCATCATGTCCCTGCACACACACATCCATACATGACCCATGTCACACATACAGCCAAGTAGCTAACTACCAGCACACTGCAACATGCACTGTTTAAAACGGGACTGCATGGGCACTTACCGCTCGACTCCAGACAGGCCTGCATCCTAAGGGTCTGGTGATGAAGCACTGGGCGAATGCGCTCCAGGACCCTCATCTGGTAAGGTGGACCCGGCGCCCCACTGCATCCTCTGCGTCCAAGAGGCGCCGGGCCTTCTTGAGAGTCGTGGACTTGTAGTCCTACCAGCGCTTCTGGACGTGTTTGATGTCGTGGGGTGCCACCCCCTCTGCGTTGATGGCAGCCACTATGTCCTTCCAGATCCTCTTCCATCCATCCTTGTCAGCGCGCAATGGTGTGAAAAGGGCATCATAATGCCCCAGGACTTGCTCCACCAGGATGCCAACTTCATTAGCACTGAAGCTGGCAGCCCTCTGCCTCCCTGCTGGGGGGTTGCCACTGGTGCCAGATGGTGTTGTGTAGGACATGGCAGGTGTGGGTGGGAAACTGGGTCCTGGGGATGGGCTGTGGAGCGATGGGATACCAGTCGGGAGTCTTCAGTTCCAGCAGGGGTGGTCACAGCAACTGGAACCCTGCTGATGGCTGATGTGCAGGCACCAAATGGCAGGGCACTGTTGGCAGCAGGCAGGCAGCAGCAGATGGCTTGTAGGAGGCTCCCCAGTGGCCTGGGGGGCAGGAAAATGGCCTTCTGGGCAGGATTGTGGTCTTCTGTGTGTAGTTGCGTGGCCAGCTTGATGCAGAGTGAATTGGCATGTGAAAAAACAGCACGTCAGCGTGTAATTCGAGTAAAGGGCCTGAGCGCGTAAGCGCGTACGTGACATAATCTGCACAGGCGTTTCCTTCTGCACGCGTTAATGGTCTGCGCAGGTCTGCTGCGCGCTGTACGTGCTTTCAGTGGATACCGACACGTGTGTTTTTCCTACTTTGGGGTTCACATACGATTACTTCACAGCGGTTACAGTGCCTACACGTATTTATTTTCCATGCAGACGGTGAGTCGTGCACGCTATTGCATGCTATTTTTCCTACTGCGGGTGCCCCCGTTTGTCGCGTACCCCATTTATTGAGATCGTAGTAGCCCGCGTGTTCATCGCGTACACTTTTTTGTGTTCCTGGGTGCCACAGCGTACTGCGTGAGTTTCTTTTACACGCACATGGGCTGCAGGGTTGCGTATACGTTTTTCATGTATTTTTGCGGTGCCTGAGCGTTGCGTGAATGTCATTTATCCCCAGTGTCCACAGGCAGCCTTGCAGGAGCACAGGGGTGCGTCTACCATCACGTATCCTGCCCCCTTCACCCCAATTGACCAGGACAACTGTTCAGTGCAGCTCCCATTGGCATTAGTACATCCGTGCCATGGTTGTGAGGCCACCAAAGGTTATGGGGGGCTCAGCTGGGTGTCCTGCCAGTGTTGGGAGAGGTCAGGCACATGGCAGGGGTGTCCAGGGAGTACGTGGAGTCCAGGGTGGCCAGGGTGGCCGTAGAGCTGGAAGAGACAGGAGTGCACCACAGGGGCAGGATGTCCAGCCACAGGCTGGTCCAGCCATGCCACCACCCCCTGTGGCTCCAAGTGATGCACCGTTGCATCCGACCCTGGCACCCTTGCAACCCGACAGTAAGTAACATGTGCTGACACTGGCCCACCGGTAGTGGTAGCTGCAGGTGCAGCTGTGGTGACCACCACACAGCCCGCCACCTGCCAGGGTTACTTGTAATATGGCGGTACGGTATGGATGATGCTAGTGTCGTACCGGCACCGTCTATGGCATACCGCCATACTCATAATCACCCCCTTTGTATGTGTGGGAGATTTTTGCCAAGTGAGTTCATCAGGTCCCATGTCAGGTGTGAATGTCTCATGCCTGTTTACATTTCTCACGTTGCACTTGAAGACGATTGAGTCATGTGTTGTGCATTTGGTTGGCTGTTCAGCTGTTGCATGCCATGACATGGCATGGAGGACAGGGGCCATGGGTGTTGGGAGAGTTTGGGTGACATACCAGTGATTTACATGGCCTGTTTTGCAGGGGGGGTGGTGGGATATGCACCTTGCATGTGTACCTTTTGGTCACACATGATTGGTTATGTTTAAGTAGCAAGGGATGCACACAATGTAGCACTTCCGTGGAAACATTCTCAGGGTGGTAAGGTTGTGACAGTTGACTGTCTCTTTGTCATCATCGATTGTCACCTGGTATGTGCCAGGCCTGTGTGCACTCTGCAAGGGTGGGAGTTTAGGTGAAAAATGTGGCCACAACCTGGGTCCGGGCTGCCTCGCCACGTGCCCTTTCCCCTCCCATGAGCAGCGCCTTTGCCTGTGGTTGGGGATGTGGTGGCACCACCATGTCCGCCGATACGCCACGCCTTGTTGCAACATTTTGCAGGACACATGCTGCCACAATGATCCTGCATTCTACTGGGGGTGCATATGGTACCTGCCCACCAGAGCGGTCAAGGGAGCGGAAGCGTGACTTGAGCACTCCAAATGTGCGCTCCACTATGACCCTGGTTGCAATATGGGCTGCGTTGTATCTTACCTGGGGTGGTGTGGTGGGGTTCCGTATTGGCGTCATCGTGTGGTTGCTCAGATGGTAGGCACTGTCCCCTGGGGAGGGGATGATGGTTGTCATTAGTTGGGTTTGTGTATTTGTCTGTTTGTGACATGCATGCATGTGCACAGACATTTATACTCACCAATGAGCCATGTGTCGCCATGCTTCCCAGCTTCCAGGTCCCCGCTCAGGGCGGACATTCTGTATAGGAAACTGTCATGGGTAGACCCAGGACAGTTTGCATAGACAAAGGTGATGATTCCATGGGCATCACATACAACCTGTACATTGATGGAATGCCAGTGCTTGCGGTAGATGTTCTCAGTGGCCCTAGGGGGACGTAGGGCCACTTGGGTGCAATCTATGGCACCAAGCACTTTGGGGAAGTGTGGCACCCTGTAAAAGTCATTGACCATGGTTTGCCTTTCTGCGGGAGTTCTGGGCATGTACATGTGCCTGCTGACTGAGGGGCGCGCATTGATGATTGCCAACACCGGGTGTAGGCAACGTGACTGCATGGGCTGTGAGACACCCCCAACTATGGCAGTTGTCTGCTGAAATGACCCAGTGGCCAAAAAATGCAGGACGTTGAGCACCTTTTCCAAGGGGCTCAGTGCTTGGCAGCACAAGGTGGGTGATGTGAGGTCAACCTCCCAATCAGGTCTAGGATAATACGAGGTGGAAACCTATACCTGCCATAGACCTGGTCATCAGGCATCACAAAAAGGCTGGTCTTGGGCAATAAAATGTGGGGACTGGCTATTCTCCTTCTCCTGAGGTGTCCCACAATCAGTGCTGCGAGAAACGGGACATTCATCGTAGCTGTATATACGTGTTTGTTGTTTGCGCGCACTTTTATACTGCGCGGGGACACTTCACCTGCCTTCGTGTGGTGGACGTGTTTACGCCTGTGTGTGTCTTTTGGCGTGCGCGGGTTACCTCTATTCAATTCCATGAATACGTGTATTTTGCAAGCGTGTGGGCGTTCCGTGTATTTCCCAGCAGTACTTCCCCAGTTACACCCTCATTTTCACGCGTTGTTCCCCATTCCACGTGTTCCGCCCCCTTTTCGGTGTGTGCGCTACACGTTGTGCGATTTCGCTGTGCGTGTCGCGCACGGCATTTTGGATGTCGCAGTGACTTGTGCGCCTGTGCGTGCCACGCATGGATTTGGCGCACATCTCGGGAAAAACAGGCTCAGGGCCTTCCATGAATCGCACGCATGCACGTGGGCTAGCTTTTTCCCGTTTGCACCAGTTTGCGCCACAAATTTCGGAGCACATTTATTCCATGAATTACCCCCTGTGTATTTTATTTTATTGCCAGTGGGGGTGCATAACACATTGCCTGTGGTTCTCTCGTGTGGACATTATTCCGAATAAATATAGATTTTTTGTCAGACCATAAATTGTGTCTCTTTGGTTGTATGCGACCCGCCATCTTTTGATGTCATGTTTCTTAATATATATATATATATATATATATATATGATAAGGGGCCTCATTACGACCCAGGCGGTAAGTTACCGCCTGGGTCGTACCTTTACCACCATGGCGTAAACTATGTTTACGCCATGGTGGTTGGCGGACTTACCGCCCCATTCCGAGGTTGGCGGGGCGGTAAGTCCCCAATCCCCATTTACCCTTCCCCATTCCCATTTTTGCCCCATAGGGCATAATGGGAGTGGGGAAGGCGTTAATTACGCCACCGTAAATTACGGTGGCGTAATTAACATCAAGGTCCCTTAGCGCCATGGATTTTAACACCTGCTAAAAGCAGGTGTTAAAACCTCCATGGCGCTAAGGGACCTCGGAATCAGGCGGTAAGGGTCGGCGCTGTTTACGCTGCCGTAAACCCCTTACCGCCTGAGTCGTAATGAGGCCCAAGGAGTGGTTATCCTAAACCATGTAATGTTGGAACCTGTTTTCTCATTTGTGTAATCACTTTTGATCTTTGCTATATAAACACATATTTTTTTAGTACATTTAGGTGGAATGATGATTTCACAATTTGTCTATATTCAATGAGGTTCTTTGAAATTTCAAATTTATGTAGACGATTTCAATGTAATTTTCCTCATCTTTTTATTACATTTGCTATTTTGGCTGTTGAAGGATGTTGGTTTTGCCTGCCACATTATCAGCTTGTGTTATGAGAATTACTGCCAATCTCGATTACCGGTCCCACCACTCGTAATCGGTCAAAGTATGCCTGATTACAAGTGGCAGAATGGCAGCATAAAACCCCATGGGGATTTTGTTGGAATTACCTTGGGTGGTAATTTTACTGAGATGATTCCTCCAGTTGCTGGTGTTAATGTGGAGGAAATACTTCAGGCCAAGGGCCGGCGACTTTTTCTCCACGTTACCACATTTAAACAATTTAATACAAATAAAATACCACCAAACTCGTACTATTGCATTGCAGTAAAAGTGGCAGTGATCCCATTTCTAGTACTTTTTTACCACGCTGTCATACTCGTGCTGAAGCACAGTACTCGTAATGAGACACTGTGTGTTTGTTTCCAGGCTTGTACAACTCTCATGGTGTTAGCAAAGATTTGCATTACTTTTCATGCAACACATTTATTTGTAGTTCTTCAATTCATAGTAATAATGGCAAGACTACATTGGGTAGCATGCAAACAGCCTGCCGTACCCAATAAAGGGCGTCCCTTCAATCAGACTTGTTAACTTGGGCTTGAGACCATTAACAACCTAAGACACTTTCAGTAGCGGATATTAATGCAAGGAGCTGGCCAATCCTGCTGCACTCTCCACCTCACCTGTCCCCTCCCAGGCTCTCTGCACAGCCCTGGCTTCTCATTTCATCTCTAAAACTTAGGACATCCTGTCCTCTCTCTCTTCCTCTCCCCCTCCTCCCTCTACTCCCTGCTCTTCCTCTGACCCTTCTGCGGCCACCTCTCCTCCCTCCCTCTCTGCCGTTCCCCTATTCTCCTCAGACAAGGTTTCTAGAGAAGTCCAATCTATGAAAGTCTTGTCAAAACAGGTTCACCCCTGTTCCTCCAAAACCATCAAGGACCACATTGACACCCTGGCTCCTGCTCTGATTGATTTCTGCAACCACTCCTTCACCACTGGAGCCTTCCCCTCCCCCTGAAACACTCCCTTGTGCACCCTCTTCTTAAAAAACCCTTTGCCGACCCTTCCTTCTCGGATAACTATTGTCCAATCTCCATCACTCTTTTCCTGGGCAAACTCCTGGAAAAGCTGGCCATCTCCCAGCTTAATCTTCACACTGAATCTGTTGGTTGTCTCCATGACCATCAGCCTGGCTTCAGAGCTGCCAGAAGCACGGAAACTGCTCTCCTGAACATCTGAGAAGACCTGCTCTCCAACCTCGAATCCAACACCCCCTGTGTCCTCATCTTACTTGATCTCTCTTCTTCCTTTGACACGGTCAACCATGCCATTCTGCTCAACTCTCTCCGTGATAACCTGGGTATCACCGATCAGGCCCTGGCTTGGTTGACCGCCTTCCTCTCCGATCGACCCGCCCAGGTCCAACTTGGGTCCTTCCTCTACTCTATCGCTACCTCTACCTGTGGCATTCCCCGGGGCTCTAATCTCTCTCCCTGGCTGTTCAACCAATAGCTGGCACTTCTTGCCCACTGTATTACCGCTCTCTGCCCCAACTTTCAGTGCTATGTGGATGACACTCAACTCATCTTCAGGCTCCCTTCTTCCACCTCTTCTACTTCTCTCATCTCTGACTGTCTGTCCGCCATCCAGGAGTGGTGCACCGCCAATGATCTCTGCCTTAATGCCAGGAGGACCGATATTCTCCTCATCGGCACACCTGCTGCCTCCTTTCCTGTTACTCTCTTGTCGGCCTCTCTTGGCCCTCTTCCTGCTCCCGCCTGTGAGGCTAAAAACCTTGGGGTCATCTTTGACTCCACAATTTCCTTCTCTCCTCACATCTCTGACGTCTCTAAGAAGTCACACTACCAGCTGCACCTCCTCACAGGTATTCACCCTTTCCTCTCCTTCCCCCGTGAAGCTCATTGTCTCCAGAGCTCGGGTTTTCTCTAGGCTGGACTACTGCACCAGCCTCTTTCTGGAATTAACCAGGTTTCTGAATAGAGTTAACCCGCATTTTTGGAATCCATAGTATTCCATGGGGATTTTGATGGATTTACAGTGAGCGGCAATTCCACTGTGGTAAATGCACCGATTTTTGTAAGTCAAGTTGAAAAGGTACCTCCAGTGTTTTTGGAAGTAACTTCTTCACTTCACCTCCACAGCTTGTAGTATGTCAGTGCGGTAATGTGGTGGTAGAGTGCTGCCAACAGATATAATGCCACTTTACCCACGGTTCTACCCACACCGCCATACTCGTGATTCGGCCCAATTTAGTTCTTTATCAAATCACACCTGTTCACTCATATCATTTTGTCTTTATTTCAGAAAAGCAGGGCTTTCCATTATGTTCCTTCTAGCCTGAAAAGAAAAAGAAAAATAGGCTTACTCTCTGAGTAGACTTCGGCATCAGAATCTGCACCCCCACACCCTGAAAGCAGAGCCTGGGATCCAATGCTGTGCAAGTCGACCTTCTCAATGTCCGACACCATTGAATTGACCACGTTCTGGTCAAAGAGGGCAGGTCGAGCAATCTGGAAACAGGAAAGCGCAAGTAATGAGTTGCCTGTTAGCAAAGACTGAGTAAATATAGTTCACAACACAGATGTCTGAGTAAATGCACATTTTGTAAAAACGCAAGTCAACCTTCTTTTCTATTGGATTCTGCATGCAAAGACGAATATTAAATGCAGCAGTACAAAATTGATTTGCAACGATGAATTCACTTTTAAAAACAAACTTCTGCATTCTCCTTGCCCACTTTTTTTCCTGCCACAAGATGCCAGTTTTCGCATATTTATTTTCCCAGTTCGACGTTGGTCATCATTTAATAAGCATGCTAAAATATTCATGTTTTCTCTCCAGAAATTCTTGGACATTTGAAACATTACTTTGTCAGCTGTGTTTCAGCATTATTTTCCCACCACTGCATCAATATTTTTCAGACAGACAATTAGGATGTATGCAGAATGACGGGCCTGTGATAAAATGTGCGTACTAAGCGCACCAGAAAAAGTGGGATTTTTACATGTCAAGCATGCTGAAAAGCTTAAAGATAATGGGCCTCATTACACGGAAGGCGGTAATGGTTAACGGCCACCGTTAATGGTAACGGTGACCGTTAACCATTACCGCCTTACTACGAGGTCCCTTAGCGGGTTGGTGCTTTAACGCCTGCTTTTTGAAGGCGTTAAAAACCAACCCGCTAAGGGACCTCGGAGCTAATTACGGCACCGCAACATTGCGGTGCCGTAATTAGCGCCTTCCCCATTCCCATAGAGCCCTATGGGGCAGAAATGGGAATGGGGAAGGGCAATGGCGGAAGGGGGATTTACCGCCCCACCAACCTTGGAATGGGGCGGTAAATCCCCTTTCCGCCAAGGCGGTGCCGGTATTTTACTGGCATGAGCCATGGCGCTAACAGCGCCATGGCTCACCGCCTTCCGTGTAATGAGGCCCAATGACAAGATCAGACATACAAGGGTTCTTCGCAATATTGAACACCAATATCAAAGCCGTCTCCCTAATGATTTAGTCAATTAATGCAGAGGTCACAAGTTACATGCCAGGCTAATATCCATAACAGCCTGCTGTACAACTCAACTCTGTCACCCAAAATTTACCGTACACTTAATCAAAAGCAAAAGGGCCAATTCACAAAGTTGTCAGCCAAAGTAATTGTAAGTTATCCCTGGAGAGAGACTATTCAATTAAAAACAAGTTACTAGTAGTACATTTGTCTTACTCGCAACTTACACTTGTCTTCGTCTTTCCAGGTGCAATTCAGAATTTCTCCTGAGATCATCTTTGAGTGCTGAATAGGCTCTCTCCAGGAGTAAGTCAAGTTACCACCTCTAATTTCTTTGCAAATCAGCCTGAACGCTTTGGCCAAGTTTCACTTTAAGGTCAAAACCAGAAGCTATTGAACGCTCTCACTTGAAGCCTGTACTTAGAAACTGCTGCTTAGAAATCCAGGGATAGTACGATGCAGCATTTCTAGGGTGATCTCAGGTTCAGACACTAGCGCTATTTCCCACTCTCCCTGCATGGCAGATTGTTCTCAATCGATTATGGAGACAGACATTTCCAAAATAATTGTACATTAATTTTAACATACAGTTTCAGTTTATCATAAGGATGTTCTGCCTCTATATTCCCAACCTTCCCATTTTCAGGTTAATTTGCCAAGATCATAGTCTTTAAAAATGGTTGAACTTATTATTTGTTTGTTTTCCAAGTTTTACACTCTTCTGCCATTTGGTCAACTTTTTCCTTGTCCCAGAGGTGCCGATACATGGTTTCTGGGTTGTCTTTATTCTTGCCACTATCGTAACTGTTGGTGTTTTCTAGTCTCTGGAGCTTTGTCTCTAATTGTAAAGTCAATCTTTTCCCGCCAGGTTTTACTGATAACCAAACTTATCACATAACTTTCTCCCCTAAACCCATCATGGGTTATTTTGCTTCAAATTGTCCATACATCTCGCTTACCACATCTCATGATTCAAGTGATTTGACTTCTCAGCAAATCACAAGATTCTGGTCCTTTCAGCTTCTCACCTCCTCCGAGGGTCCATTTTCTTTTCACCTTCCTAACACCTCCCAGCATCTTAGGCTCCCAGTTTGTGAGCAGCCACCAGCGTATGGTTCTCATAATTTATCAGCCAGTCCCAGGCTAAAGTGTTCTCAGCTTCTCACAACCTGCCAGGGTTCGAATGGTGTTTGGCTTCCTAACAGCTTTCAGGATTTAAGTGCTTTTGAATTTGTATCACCTCTCAGGGATCAACTACTTTTCCGCTTCTTACCACCTTTTAGGATTCCAGAGTGTTCAGGTTCTCATTACCATGGAAGGTGAACTGCTCTCGGTTTCTAAGCATTTCTCAGGTTAAAGTGTTCTCATGTTCTCCTCACATCACAGGTGCAAGGGTTCTCAGATTATCTGCACCTCCCAAGGTAGGGCACTCATAATTTATCAACACTACTCATGTTTTAGTGTTCTCAGATTCTCAGCACCTCTCAGATTCAAATGTTCTCAGATTTGCAAGCATGTGTCAGGTTCAATGGTTATCAGGTTCTCAGCACCTTCCAAGGTAGGGTGGTCATCATTTATCAACACTACTCAGGTTTTAGTGTTCTCCGTTTCTCAGTACCTCTAAGATTCAAGCGTTCTCTGATTTTCAAGCATGTGTCAGGTTCAACGGTTGTCAGGTTCTCCTCATCTCTCAGATTCAAGTGCCTTCAGGTTCTCAGCATCTCACAGGTTCAAGTGGTCTCAGATTTTCAAGCACATGCCAGGTTCAAGGCTTCTCAGATTCTAAGCACCTGCAAAGGTAGGGTGCGTATAATTTATCAGCACTACTCAGGTCTAAGTAATCGTAGATTCTGAGTACCTCTCAGTACCACATGCTTTCAGGTTCTCAGCATCAAGTGATCACATGTCCTCAGCAACTATCGGGGTTTCAACACTTTTATGGATCGAACCTGTGAGGTTCGACCCTTTACAACAGTTCTGCAAACCTTCCTAATTCAGGTGCTGGCTCTCGCTATAGAGCACAATTCAAGTTGCTAGGCATTCATGTTGCAAAGCAGTCATCCTTGCACATGCATGGAAGCTGTGCTTGTGCTCCATTTAAATTACAACAATGGAAACCTTCTTTTGAACATGAGGGAGCATTAACGACAGGTTTGAAGGTAGTGAATTTGATGAGCCTGTGTCGACGTACTATAATTCCACCCAAGGCTTCTCTTGTGACCCTATCCTTCATTGCAGCTTCACCACAAACACTAGTACCCGTTTTCAGCCTGCTTTAGTTGCCATTAGTATTATGGTGCCAAACTAGGAAGTCCTCTTTACGAACTGCGGCAAGTCTATACAGTGTTTATGTCCTGAGAATCTCCTACTGCTTTATCATGCCACGATCATTGTAATTATGGGAGTTTCTTGGGGATACAGTGATAGCAAAAGCTACACCTCTGTTTCTACAAGTTTTCTTGCTGGAGTTTTAGAAGCAGTTTTTCCTGTATCTAATAAATATTCCATCTCTGTTAAAAAGATCTTTTCATTTCAAATAACTCTATACGTAATACAAAATAAAATAATCAAAATGCACATTAAGATATTATAGACTCAATTTTCCCAAAAAGATTGTTTAAAAAGATGTAATGGCCAGTCATTGTGCAAAAAATTAGGTGCTGTCACATCCTGAGAAGCAATGTTAAGGAACTGTTGATACCACTATGATTTTACAAGGCGGTTCTGTGGTTTTGCTGATTGAACTTAATTTTGATGGAGAAAGAGAACTAAACTCTACTCAATTCCAAAAATGTGTCCCTCCACAGAGAACAAACACGGGCATCCACTAACTTATTATTTATCTTGTTTCTCTTATGCTCTGCACTTAACCCACCCCCCCACCCCCCGTTTTCCTTGCACTTTCCCCCTTTCCCTTCCCCATGCACTTGCGCGTTCTCAATGTCACTGGGCCTAGTAAGATCGTTTGTTTTTGTTTTTCTCCCCTGTTGCCCCTCCCTTTGCCTGGTCACGCTCTGAAACACCCGTGTATGAGCACGATATAAATAAAATATCATATCAAATACTCTGTTGTAAGGGATGGTTCGCACTCAGGAGCGCTACAACCATGCTTTAGCTCACTGCACCTTACCAGAAAAGAGATCTACATTCACATATAAGTCTGGTCCCACTCACAGGGGCCGTCAATTACCGAACAGCTAGGCAATTCTCTGAACCAGAAATCCATCAACAATCCCAGAAACTTGTTTCGACCCTCTTGGGCCTCCTACATATAGTGCACCTGAGCCCCTCAAAGCACAGTGAGTAAGGGGTCCAAATCTCTTAGTGAATTTCCCCAAGTGTTTCAAAATTTGCAAATATGCGGGATTCCCTCTACTGTCCATTCAATTCTACTTTGACAATCCTGCAATAAATAAGCACCACTTTAGCTCACTGGCCCCTGTCAATGAGCGCCCTCCCACCAGGTCTGACAGCATACTACCAGCAACCGAAGTCATTCAAGACAAATATAGTTTCCAATCAGAAATACCTGTGCAAGGTGCAAGAACGACGTCTGACGTTTCAAAGAGGACACGAATCTTCGGGCAATAGGCAATTTCTTCTCAGAAAGGGCACCCGGAAGATTTTCGAGGGATGCGGACAACCACTGCTCCCAATGTTTGGCAAAATTTCTGATGTCTGCAAGCAAACTACAAACGTATAACATATTTTAATTAAATTCATATGCTGCCAACAAATCGCACTGCACTGTATCCTGGTCTATTCACACTGAGTGTGAGAAATGTATTGATGCCTGTAATTTCTCCTAATTTTAATTCTTTGGGTGGTATTTTTTGACCATCCCACGTTTTCGAGTGGGGCTCATGTACAGTCAGCTTCTCATTGGTCAATAGAAAGCAGAGTATAGACGGGCTGTGAATGGGTCCCTGACACAGACCCCACCTACTGCATACACTCTTCATTTTTCCCTTCAGGGTAGATCTTAAAGTAGTTAACCTTTCAGTTTAGCCCGGCTAGCTGCCTGTCATCATAATCTGGCTGACCAACAGCGGACTACTGATATTTTTAGTAGGCAGCCAACACAGTTGTGCCCAGTAATGATTAAGCGTCTATGGAATCACACCTCCCCCACCCCAGTCCGCCAGTGCTCAAGGTCAGGGCATCACAAGCAGGACTAGATTGGGTACTTGCTCTTCTCACTGTGCCTCAGTAGTGTGCTGCCAAAGGCACTGTTAGGCTTGACCAACTCCAGGGGTCAACACTTCCCTTTTTTCGGGAAAATGGCTCCTGGTGACTAGTTGGAGTATTGACTGTTTTTCAGTTGGAACTGCGCCAAATCCTTATACATTTGAAGTTCAGGTTGCTGTAGTTTCATTATATTACTGTAGCTTGATGAATTTGTGGTTTGGATTAGGTTATTTATTTAACTCTGTCCCACTTATGCCTGAACAGTAGCCATGTGATCAGCCTCCTACTGAAAGAAGTGCTTGCTCTCCTTTTCTGCATTAGTGTTGGCAAACGAATGTGGGGTTTGGTGTGGGTGTATGTATGGGGTGCAGGTTCAAGATCAGGACCAGGCCACCCCTCTACCTAGTCATACTTTCATGTGATAACCCCAACAAATGATCACAGTGAAGCGTTCATTGTTGAAATGCTGTTAGACCTCTAGAACATTCAACAAGGGATACCCTGCCAAGACCACATTTGTTTGAGTACTCACAGTGCTATCAAAAAGGAAGAGACTTCTGACGATTAGCGTGGCATCAAAGATGCCAGGAAACTTTGATTTTTCATGTTCTTTTTAATAGCACTCTAAGCGCCCAAGTGTAGTCTTTACAGGTGTTAATGGAGAATCTGCTGGCAGTGCTAACCCAAAAACAGAAAGGTGGGGGGGTGCAGACCGAGCAGCACATTGGCTAATACCATTGAATAGAGCCTGCATTATGAGCATCCTGATTGGCCAGCAACCCACACCAGGGTGTAATATGCTTTATATTGTATAGTGTATCCAAACTATTTGACAGACAAGGGGTATCAAGTGCTCACTAACCTTTCAGGCATTTCTTGCATTGTGGCGGGTATGAGTACATCTGTGAGGACCTGAAACAGAGGACATGTTTACATATAATGCTTTGCTTATTAACACATGAAAATACTTTCTGGATAGAGCACTAGAGTCATTTTTGGCACCACCCACTCTACAAAGAGTCATGGTATCACATAAACTATAAAAGAACATATGCTTGGAAACATATCTTTAAAAAAAACAGAAATAAACAAATTCATACTTTCAATTTCCAGCTTTTGATGAATGGGCGATTGTGTGAAAGAACAGACAGTGTTTTAGTACAGACACTGCAAGCAGGAAGGTAGTAAGAAGCTACGTTATAACATGCAAAATACTGCTTTTAGCTGAAGCAACCGTTTTATCCATATACTGTTTTTGTGTTAATGCACGCAACTGGTTTCTCTTGAAACTCTCACGAGGAGAAAGCAGGCATTGTTCACTGGTATCTCTTTTGACACTAACAAGAAGACCTCTGCTTCCACATGGTTTTAGTGAAGGCCATTTCGGGAAGGATGTGATATGGGGCCCGAGGCATCAATATATTTGGGCCATTTCACATAAATCACACCAATGCCAGAGAATTCTGCACTGCTGGCAGGCAATTTTGCTCCCACGATTATTGCACGCACAGACCTATCCAAAAACAATACGGCAGTGCACAGTTGCCTGCAAGAGGTGGAAAAATCCCTTTTAATGTGATTCATGTGATTTTGTGTTCACATTCAAAGCACATTTTTCAGGTCACAAAGTGATACTTAAAACTTGTCAGTTACGGAGTAAATCAAGAGTTTCCACGAGCGTCTCAGATTTGCTCCTATAACCTCCTTCCTGATTCACAAAGCCTAAAGCTAGAGCAAATCCGGATCTGCCTGGAGCATCGCTGAGATGTCTGTCAGCAAATCTTTGTAAAATCATTGTTATCAAACTCAAAGATGCAGGTCTAAAAAGAAGGGATTCCTGTGGAATCCACCTGCGTTTAGCACGTGCTAAAAGCAGCCCGTTACACTAGGAATCCATTGTAAATGCTGTCTGCAAAGTGCCATTTGCAGGAGGCATTTACATCTTTCACATAACAGGAGTAAAATGAAAGTGTATATCCTCTGTTTTGACTCTCTCCTGCTAATGTTGGCGGTCCTCTACATGCAATTCCCTATTTTTGTAAAATGAGCCGCCTCACAGTATCAAAATATTAATATTTTTTTTTTTTTAAATTAACAAATTGATATTCAAAAAGAAAAAAAAATTGGAATGAGAATACATTTAAGAAAACTCATGTTGCATGAAGGCTGTACTAAAAACAAGCATGGATGAATCCAGTCATGTTGGCTGCCTTGTGATGACAGTATTTTCAAAGTTCATTCAAACAGACACACTTAGGAAGATGGGAGCGAGGTCGAAGGGAATGCAGGTGGAGCGTGCAGGCAGGGAGGATACAAGAGGGGTAGATGAATTATCATGAATGTGAGCATCTGTGAATGAATGGGTGTAAGGGAGGATGTGTGAATGAATTCATTGGGCATAAATTAAGTGGAAGGGTATTGTGCTAGAGGGTTGAATAAAATATTTTGAAGATGGATGAATGAATAAACAAATGTGAAAGGGCATATGTTTGTGTGAGGCAGTATGGATGAATTAAGGCATAAGTAGTATATGAGTGAATGGATAATAGACTCATTCAGTGATGGATAAAGGAGTGTGAAGATTGGTGTATCAGTGAAAAAGGAGGATCATTGATTGAGGGATTGTGAGTAAAGCAGTGTGAAACTCACAGTGCTGCTGCATGATGTGACCCTGCTGCTTACCATGCCGCTGCCAGTAAATGATAGAGTGTGTAACCCACAGTAGAAGCGTAGAGGAGTAATGGTACAAATGCTAGCTTCTTCCACTGCCAGTTCACGGTCCCGGTTTCTGCAGTTTGAGTTTCTGAGGAGAGTGTCAGATATTCGTCAGTCGCTCATCCTACCAGCAGCCATGTTCTAGAAGATATTCAGTTGACACTGTCAAGTCCGACCAACCCGCATTGTTATTTCTGTTTTAAGAGCATTTAGGCATGTGTGTCCGAAGGGTCAGAAGACGAGTCACGTGTGCCCATGGTGCTAGGATGCCGTGGGCTGAGGAGTGATACGTAAATTGGCCGTAAAGGTTCTGATATGTTTCATGCCTCTTGTGAGGGGTCATCAATTGCCATGTGTGGGGGACTTAGTTGGCATGCGACGAGTCACGTGTGCCCCTGGTGCTAGGATGCCGTGGGCTGAGGAGTGATACGTAAATTGGCCATAAAGGTTCTGATATGTTTCATGCCTCTTGTGAGGGGTCATCAATTGCCATGTGTGGGGGACTTAGTTGGCATGCGACGAGTCACGTGTGCCCATGGTGCTAGGATGCCGTGGGCTGAGGAGTGATACGTAAATTGGCCGTAAAGGTTCTGATATGTTTCATGCCTCTTGTGAGGGGTCATCAATTGCCATGTGTGGGGGACTTAGTTGGCATGCGACGAGTCACGTGTGCCCCTGGTGCTAGGATGCCATGGGCTGAGGAGTGATACGTAAATTGGCCATAAAGGTTCTGATATGTTTCATGCCTCTTGTGAGGGGTCATCAATTGCCATGTGTGGGGGACTTAGTTGGCATGCATATTCTGTTCTGAAATGTAGAATTTTAATGGGTTAGTGCATGGCGCAGCCTGAGACCTTGAAAGTAAAACAACCTGAAGCCACATCTAGCAGATCAGAACATGGCATAATAAGGCATGCAAAAAGGCCTGAAAGTCATCACAATGTATTAGAAGTCGTAGAAACAGCTGGAAAGGGCTTAAAAGTCTGGCGTCCTTTCCATGCTGCTACCACTCAGTTCTTGCAGACTGGTCCCATTTCCCTTTCTCACATTGTCAGTGTCAGCGTGTTAGCCTCTCAGTCTCTCCATCTCTCTCATACCTTGTATCCTAAATGCCACAAGTATCTGGGAATTGGCTGATGCAGGAAGAGGGCGGTCCAGGGACTTCATTTATTACTGTAGGCTAGGGCCATGGGCCATGGGAGGCAAGAATGTTGGTTCAGGGAAACAGCTGTTGAGACGCCAGGCACCCCTTCTGACTTCCTTAGTACGTAGGTTAGCAGACTGAGTGCCATCTTGACCCTCACTCTAACTTGCCCTGGGGCTATACTCCATGTCCCCTTCGGAGCTTTGTCCAATGTGGACCCGAACAAATGTTAGCCCATCGGCATGTGTAGTAATCAGCATCAATGTTACAGGGATAACACGTGTTCCCTCAATAGGACACAGTTAATACATCTGGAAACATTAAAACATGCCACCTGTGAGGTCATTAATAAAGTGGTATTGGTAAAACTGGCAATATTTGCAAAGCATTGTTGGTTGTATCTCCCGCCCTGTACAGCTTCGGAGGTATATATACCTCAGGCAGTAGCCCATGGAAATACCTCTGAATTAACTAGCAGATTTTTAACCTGAAAATCCTCCAAGTCATACTTACCTCTACCCCAGAGGTCGGGGGACATTTGTAAAATGTCCACAGCATGGTGGTTTTAAAGGTTCCTTCCCCACACAGAAGGGAATCACGGGTGTTGCCCTTTAATCACATATTTAAATGTTGCATTCAGGACATGGGAAACGCATGATAAACTGGGCATTTCTAATGACCACCCTCTGACCACCTTTCTCATGCAATGCATAGAAGGGTCTCAATTTCTCCCTTTGTGTATTGAGAATATGTTGTGATATCAATCACACCCATGCACTATCCATTTGACCATCAATATGTGATTACTGAAAGAAAACAGTACAATACATGATAGCAAGTGCTATGTCTGGATTATAATTACTATTAGGCCTGTGGTATTTCTAGACTTGGGCATATATTTAAATACCTGTGCCAATGGTGGTAATTCCCACTGGTGGGACTTTATCCAAAACATCTTCTAGTAGGGCCCTAATGAAACTGGCATGAAATACATTGGTTCTCTGAAGTCAAAGTGAATATGCAGCATATTTATTTAAAAAATCGGAAAAACCAAATGCAGTTATTTTTATTTTATTCCTAAAACAATCGAATAGGACTGACATGTTAAGAGCTTTTTTGGGACACATACAAATGAAGCACAGAAAGTTCCAGAATGTAAAATGAACACTAACACTAAATCAGCCAATCCATCCAACAAGGTACAATTTGAGAAGTAAGGGTTTAAAGGGAAAAGGATTTTAGAATTACTGTGTGAAAAGGAGAACTTTCCAACTGCATCAGTAAAGCCAAACATGCATTGTTTTCCTTGTAATTTTCATTCAATTAAATACATTTTTTATTTATAGCCAGGATAGCATCAAGCAAGTGCTGTCTGTCATGTGACTGGTGATATTTTTCCTGCTCAAATAAGTCTACAATATTGGTGTGATGCAATGGGGATCACTGGGATGCAGTGCAAGTTGATTAGGGTAGGGCTTGGTGTCCCAAGAAATGACACAGCTGCAATATGTTCAGAGGTAATTGTGCAGACCATTGGTGGTGTCATGTTTTCCTGGTGGTATGGGGTTGTTGCGCTCAGATCTTTTCACTTCTTCCCATGTCTGTGCATGGTGCTACAGCATACATGACTACACATATTTTGGTACCCAGGTTGGTACCTGCCTTCCCATATAAAACTGTTTTCTGGTACAGTGTGAAAGCATCAATATTAGGTTGTGATGTATTCTGTGTGATGAACTGCCACCGTTTGGGTTTCCATGGCAGCCTAACAACACACAGGCTGGGCTCAGCTGGGCATGATGGTGCTGGCAGTGGTGGCAGTGGTGTTCTAGATGCCACGCAAGGAATGTATGTACTTTATTATCTGCAAGAGTATGCTGTTTCTCAAAGAGACTGTGCACATGTTGGGGGCGGGGCATCCATTACTAATCTAGCCCCTGTATCTGTTCTATGATTCTCTGTATCTTTCTCCTTTCCATCAAATGTGCACATTCCATCATGGACGGTGATGGATCATTTTCTTTATTTTGATCATCTTGATGCTCGAAATGTGCCGTCCAGATCCATGAATCTCTGCTACTTTCCCACACAAAAGTCACCCGAGCATGTCTTTCACAACTGCCCTGATAGATTCTATGCTCCTCCCTATCTTCCTCCCATGTGTCAACTAATGCATCTGTCTTGTTCACTCAATTCAAGAGGAAAACATTGACTTGTGCATCCTCAGAGTTTCTCTGATCCCCCTAATCCTCACATGTTTGAAGCACAATCTGGACCCATTTTATTTACTCAGAGCATGGGTCTCACTTACAGTCAGGTAATGGCAAGGAATGCCTTGCATCTCCTCCTGGCTTCAACAACCACTGGTATTTTCTCCATACTTCTATAGGGATCTCTGACAAAAAAAGCAACATTCATGTGTATGTGTATATTAGGTCATCCACGCTGCTCACACTCTCGGGGATTCCCTCTACCTAAACCGAACAGATTGCAATTGTGCTCCTTACCCACTTCAAATCATTGATTATGTCACATAACATAAAACACCTACCCTAAAAATAAGTGTCTGAGTCTCCAGTCACTCGCTACCTTTACCGTTCATACTTGTTACTCAATGTAACTATCTCCACTCCACTTTATTAAACTTACCCTATATTTCCTAAGCTCATGTTCAACAACACCGCCATGTACCTCTAACGGTTACCTAAGACTAAAAGGAACTCCAGCCACAGGTTCACTGTTAGAGCTCATAATGGTAAAACTTTGTTGAACTTCATAATAAGGTCATCTGAGGTTCGATCTGGCTAAACCACCCAACATGTTTGTGATTCCAGGTTTTATGAAATAGGTTCAACCATGCCTGTCTAGATCCATCGAAACCTCAGCACATTCAATGTCTCAATGAATCATAAAGTTCAGAATACTTAAGAGCATGTGTCCCTGTTCAAACTCATTTGTTCCAAAAATCAATTCCCTACAAATGTTTGTAGGTTCTTCACAGCAGTGCCGCAGTTTACCAACCAGTTGCAGCAACTGCAAAGAAGTTTAAGGGCCCCGGTTCATATATCAGTGCACAATCCAATCATTCATGCTCTATTTTGCTATAATAATGCCCTTTATTCTCTGCTCACTGCTTACTGCCTTAATCACCACAGTTGTCTACCCAAAGACCCAGGCCAACCAATCAATTATCACCTGGGGCAGGGATGCAACCAATCAGGTTGCGTGGATCGCGGGTTGAATCTACTGATACAAATCTGCGTTTCAAGCAACCTGATGGCCTCTTCACCTACCCCATCATCTTCCACCGCCTTCCCTACGATTCCTTTCCCTTCCCTTCTAATTTCCACTCCCTCCCACCCCCAGTCCCACTTACCTGTTACTTTTGCAGGGGCTGTGCCCGCTGCTGCTGCTGATCCATATTCGTTCTGGGCCTCATGAAAATGGAAGAGGGGCTCCATATTGATCCCGCCTTCCTGATTCATGGCGGCCATCTTAAGTAAGAGCACCCAGGGTTTCCGGATTGCAAACCGGGGTGCTAATAGCAATAACACCCAAACCAGCCCGCACACCCTGTGTAACATTGTAAATACAGAATAGTTTTGTCATAGTTTTATTTTTCTGCATAATATGTATATTTTGATATACATATTTCTAAGAACGTTTTTATTTTGTTTGATAAATTGTTAACATTTGAATATTACTTCACTAAATCACAAGTAATTTTGTGATGAGTAACTAAAGTGTAATAGGAATGCAATAATAATAAGAATAAGAATTAAATAGTTTGTTTTAAAGGACTAGCAAGAATGCAACTAGTGGGAGCAAACTCCTGCAATGCCTTGGATTTGATGATGGTGGTTCTTAGAAGGCTCCCAAGCAAACACAGGATTGAATCATTATTGGGAAACATCGGGCCTCATTAGCGCCATGGTTGCCACCGGTACCGTACCGAGTCCGCCTTGGTGGATGGCGGAATTACCGCCCTACTCCAAGGTGAGCGGGGTCGGTAATTCCCCATTCACCAAGGCCCTTCCCCATTCCAATTTTTGCCCCATAGGGCATAATGGGAATGGGGAAGGTGCTAATTACGGTACGGCAAATTGCGGTACCGTAATTAGCTCCGAGGTCCCTTTGCGGGTCCCGTCCTTAACGCCTGGAAAAACCAGGCGTTAAGGGAGGACCCGCAAACGGACCTCGTAGTAAGGCGGTAAGGGTTTACCGGTACCAGTGCCCTTACCGGTACCGGTAAACCCTTACCGCCTACCGTGTAATGAGGCCCATCATCTTGAAACAGAGAATCTTAACTAATAGCACCGTGGGATTCTGGATTGCAAACCCGGGGTGCTAATAGCAATAATACACGTTCAGGCCTGCCGGATCATGTGGTAACGGTACTGGGGCCCATCAGTAAGGGCCATGCTGCGCTTGGGCCTGTACCTTCGGCCCTGGGCTTTTACCACCGGATACAGCTTGGCGGTTTGGGTATTACTGCTTAAATAAATACCCCAGACTTTGAAATTAATTCTCCACTTTACCCCGCCAAGCCTGAGTTCATCACACCCATGATACCTTTCACCCTTTGTGACATGTGAATACAGAATATTTTTTTAATATTTGTATTATTCTGCATTTTATATATATATATATATATATATATATATATATATATATATATATATATATATTACGAAGAAAGTTTTTATTTTGTTTGAAAATTGTTAACATTTTAATATTGCTTCATTAAATCATATGAGTAACTAATGTGCAATAATAATGATGATTTAAGAATTAATTTGTTTTAAAGGACTAGCAGGAATGCTATTAGCGAGAGCAAACTCCTGCAATGTCTTGGATTTTATGGGTAGTGGTTCTTAGAAGTTTCCCAAGCAAACACATGATTCATTCGTTATTGGGAGACATTGGGCCACATTACGGGCCCAGCAGTAACCCTGCTGTCACCGGCATTCCACAGGCATTCCACAGGACCCGTAAAGATTTACCAGCGCCTGACTTCCTGGTGCCACCGGCTCATTACGAGTGCGGCGGCCGAGAAGTCAGGCGTTGGTAAATTTGTAAATCCCCATTCCCATAGAGTAATCTAGGACTCTATGGGAATGGGGACACTGAAGCACCAGCACCGTTCTTAACGGTGCCAGTGCTTCCATGACGGCTTTGCTTACCGTGACCGCTGTGCCCGGCAGGGTCAGACCTGTCGGGTACAGCAGCTCCAGCAGGCAAACCCATAGTTTGCTGGTCCGGAAACAAGGGTGCCGGTGAGCTTACCAGCACCCTTATTTCCAGACCGGCAAACTTGGCATGAGGCCCATTATTTTAAAATAGAGAATGTTGCGCCTAATTTCAAGCATAGTTCTAATGGATACAACCCCAATTCCATCCTGACAGCAAATAGACAATCCTATGGTAGATTTCCAAAGGCTGCCCTCACCACACCCAACCAGTTTAATTTTGCAGAGAGGTATGTTTCCATGCTTTAAGGAATGCTAGGAGCTATGCAGGCATTGTATAATTTTATTATGCTGAGTATGCAAAAACCCTCAGCAGTACTAATACTCTTTTTGGAAGCCAGGAATTAGCTTATCACTTCAGTTTTGGCTTTGCGTATGTGCAGGGTCAGATTGGCCCCTCGGCCTTTCAGCCCGGGGCCAGGCCGAAATCGTCCCTGGAGAGTGGGGGCTGGTTTCTGTCCATGCCTGGGCCGGTTTGGAGAAAAAACAAATTTAATTTTTAAT
Organism: Ambystoma mexicanum; assembly: GCF_040938575.1. Taxonomy (NCBI): domain Eukaryota; kingdom Metazoa; phylum Chordata; class Amphibia; order Caudata; family Ambystomatidae; genus Ambystoma; species Ambystoma mexicanum. Next base: position 1,058,858,850 of record NC_090927.1, read on the forward strand.
TTTTTTTCTCGAATTATTCTTTTTCCAAAAAGCCTTTCATCCTTCTTAGGTCGATAAATGAGTACCAAACCAGGTTGGGTGATATTGTATGCATATTTGTTCTATAAAAAAGAGCTTAAGCGTAAGTGCTATACAATAACGTATTATCATTTTGCCTTGACGTCTGCTTGGATTCACAGTAATTTAGTGTACTTAGGAACAATGCTATTTGATGCCACTTCCTGTTTTATCAAGGGCTGAAAGGTCATGTTTCATCGCTTCCCAGGATGTCACTTTGGGGTGGGGTCAAATGACATCACTTCCGGTGATGTCCTCAGAGGTCGAGGGTTGTGAGGCGAGGGGTGTACCACTTTTTTGAGGTGAGGGGTGGGCCACTTTTTTGTGGTGGGCCGGGCCTATTTCTTGTCCCAGTCCGACCCTGAATATGTGAGATATTACACATTACAGGGACGATCACATAAAAGTGCATCAGTGCTAGAAATGTTTGCCCTGGTGCTACACAGTTCTGCACTTGTGACAGGAAACCGTACAAACACAGTAATTGTTTGGCGACCCATAACAATAGTAATTCGACACAGTAAAAAGACATCTGTACACCACCGTGAAGCCGTGTTACCTTATCTATTACTGGTGTTGTGTGTCTGCAAATACTAACTTCACTTGCAGGCATGTTATGAACGTGTAAGGGAATTGCCCAAGGTTTAACTGCCAAACACATACATGTGTACAACACGCCCTGGAGCATACACGGTTTTGGAAAATGTACCACCTGAGGTAATTCCACCACAGAAAATGCACCCTTTTTTGCAAGTAAAGTGCAAGAGGTTTTCCCCCACATTGCCTCCAAACCTGGAATATAGTGATGAAGTAAATTTGTGTGTACTATCTCCACTTTACTGCTACTGTTTACACCATTATCATGCTTGGAAGGAGGTCCAATGTATGGAATAAATTGTCCTGGGAGGATAGCTCAGCGGCAACGTGCGCGCCTTGGAAGCAAGACGACACGAAGCAACACAGGTTCAATCCCCAGGTCCACGCTTAAAAACCTCGGGGTGTTTAAGCGCGTTATAAATTGCAACTAAGACAAAAAAAAACAATTACGCAACTAAAAAAAAAAAAAATCCTGTAACCTGCGGAAAATGCTAAATAAAAAATATATATTGGAGAAAGGAAAGGACGACATCATTGAGAAAGAAAGGACAGCTTGAGCATTAAAATGAGTAATGAGAGAAAAGAAAGAAGGACTAAACGTGCAGGAGGAATAACAAAACAGCATGCGGAATGACAGTACAGGGAGAATGACAGGACAGGGTGAAATTACAGCACAATGTGGGGAGCAAGCATGCAGGTGAGAAATAAGAGTATCAGAGAATGAGAGCCCGGGAGTGAACACATGGGGAGAAAGGAGAGTGCATGGGGAGGAATGAACATGGGTGTTAAAGAGTGTAGGCAGAGAGCAGTTAGAGTGTGCAGGGAAAGAGAGCAAGGTAGGGAGCAATAAAAACATTATGAGGAATGAACATGTGAGGGGACTACAGTGCAGGGTGGAAAGGAGGCTGCAAAAATCCAATAGATGGATACCTGGTAGGCAACAGTATACAGGACCATTGGAATACATTTTAATGATTCTTGTGCATCCGGTATATGCCGGGACTACCACTGTAAAGCACTTGTTATTCCTCACTATACATTATATGCCAGCCGGGCCCTGCAAAACACTTTTTGTTGCAGCCTGTGCCCGACTATGTATCAGCTTTGCCACTGTAAAACAACTATGTTAGTAGTCAGAGTATATGCCAGCACTGCTACTGTTAAACAAATCTTCATGATTCCTCAAGCCTCCATGCATATGCCAGAATAGTCCTATAAAATAAGTTCTCATGCTAACGGCAGGCAAATATTACTACCCACAATATATCACAAAAAAAGTTAATATAGTTCGCTCCACCTTTTAAATTACAGGACTACAGACATTATTCTGTTATAATAACAATTTTGGGAACACACCAGGATCCACACTTGCATTATGTGGAATGCTTAATCATAAGATTTGACCAAGTAACCCCTCCTTGGTACTGGCTATAACCGTTTAGTGTATGTTCAATAACATAACAACCACATTAAACTCAAGAATGTTTTATGTGAAAGATTCTACATTTATAACAATACCTCAAAATAAATCGAGCTCAAAAAATCAAAACACATACAGGCAGGGATTTTGTATACAAGGAATTTTGTGTCTTACTGATCCTTCATTAGGGTGCTGCCTGCAGAAAACCTGTGCAAATATGTGCAACTATTGTTAATTCCAAAAAGCATTACATGTGATATGACACAGCAATATTGTTCATCATCATGCCTTTATTATGGATGACGTCTTAACGAATGTGCAAAGATTGTGTATCTTTTAATTTTTTTTAAACCGAGCCAAACTAGCATTTGAGTATTTTGCTGATGAAAAGCTTTTTCAGCATATGTGCACACAAATGTAGCAGGAAGTAATCGCACAACTCTACTTCTTGAAATATTTTTTTTATAAGAATGTTCTGTTTTTTTCCTCACAGAATACGTTTGTAATGTATGACTCAAATGTGTGAGTCTGATGCGTTTCTACAGGAGCCAACACTTTATTTGTAGTTGACCATTTTTGATATGGTGACATTTTCAGAATGTCATTAAATTTGGGGAATAGATGTACATTTAGAATATTTGTTTAGATTACTAATTGTTTTTGTTTGTTTACATTATATATCGCTAAATGTTAGATATACCCTCCACATCCATGACACAGAATGTTTTTTTAAATCCAGAGGAGGTAATATGATGAACAATATTGTGCATGTAATGCTTTGTGAAGTAATTAACTGTAGTTGCACCAGGGACGTCATTTCACCGAAATGCCAGGGGAAGCGGATGTGACATCAGGAAGTGATGTCATTTGACCCCACCCCGAATTGACATCACGGGAAGCGATGCAACACTACCTTTCACCCCTTGACAAAACAGGATGTGGCATTACATAGCATTGTTCCTAAGAACACTACAAAATATGGTTACAATATCACTATAATGTGATATACATTTCATACAAGAATGGATCACCATATGTATCGTTAATATCATTGTGTATAGGCCCATATTACCAAATTACTGTGAATGCAAGCAGACGTCCATGGCCAAATGATAATGATGTATGATTATATAGCACTTACGCTTACGTGCTTTATATAGAACAAATATACATACAATATCCCCAAACCTGTGTTGGTACTCAATTAGCGACCTCAGAAGAATGAAAGGCTGAGTTGAGGTGTTTAAGAACAGACTAAATCAGTGAATCACCCGCTGAAGTGTGCCTGAAACAAGCCTTTAATGAGCCTAGCAATTATTGTATAGAATTCCAGAAAGACACATCGGGCCTCATTACGAGTCAGCCGGTAGCCGTTCCGGTAAAACCAGCAGGCTGCTGCTGGACTCGTGGGGATTTACTGGCTCCGGGCTTGCTGGAATCAATGGGGCATTACAGCCCCGGTAGTCCGGTAATTCCGAAGCCGGCATTCCGTTACTCCCCATTCCTGTGGAGTCCAATAGTACTCCAGGGGAATGGGGGCAATGGAAACACTGGCACCATGCGGTAATGGTGCCAGTGTTTCCACGTCTGTGTGCCGCTGGTGGCGTTACGCCCGCCATGTCAGACTTGGCGGGTGTAACACCACACGGCCACTTAACTCGGAGTTAGCCAGCCCGGAAAACGGTGCTGGTACAGTTTTACTGGCACTGTTCAATCCGGACCGGCTAACTCATAATGAGGCCCATTGTTTGTTATTCCTATCGTTTCTTATTTAGGGTCACTGCTCGAAGTGTTCCACTTTTGGAACCCAATGTTTTTTAAGAGGCCTGAGCAAGAAAGCCAGCCACTCCAGAAACAAAGACCCACATGGCACTCGCCTCAGCCCAGGAGCTTACATTTAAAAAAACAAAAGAAATTATCTTTTTTTATTTAGGTGTGGCAAGGGAGACTACAGTAGCAAGGAGTAGCAAGGGAAACATCAGGGGTCGCAATTGTGTCCCCTGGCAGCCCCCAAATGACGTCCCTGAGTTGCATGTGTTTCCACATGCTTTTCAGAGACAGCTACCTGATGAAGGATCAGTAAGATAATAATAAATAAATAATCCATGTCTGTCTGTGTTTTGATTTTTCGAGCTGTGTGTATTTTGATGTTTTATTATAATTGTAGAATCTTTCATATGAAACCTTCTTGCATTTAATGTACTTGTTGTGGCAGTGTTCATACACTAAAGGGTGTCATACAGTGCGAGGGAAGGGGGTTATTGGTCAGTTCTAATAAATACCCATAATAATATGCTGCCACTGCCCATGATATATGCCACCATTGCCAATGAAAAGCGCATGTTTATGATTCCTCATTCCACAGAATATGCAAGCTTGGTGGTGTATGATTCCTCGTTCCACAGAATATGCAAGCTTGGTCATGTAAAACAAATGTTCATGCTGACTGTGGACAAATATAGGCTATCATTGCCACTCTGAAACAATGGCCCTCATTACGACCTTGGCGGAGGACCATGGTGCTAACAGCACCATGGTCCATGCCGCTAAGGTCAGGATTCCGCCATGGTGGATGGCGGAATTACCGCCCCATTCCAAGGTGAGTGGGGCGGTAATTTCCCATTCACCAATGGCCCCTTCCCCATTCCCATTTTTGCCCATAGGGCATAATGGGAATGGGGAAAGGCGCTAATTACGGCACCGTAAATTACGGTGCCGTAATTAGCACCAAGGTCCCTTTGCGGCATGGGTTTTAACCCCTGCAAAAAGCAGGCGTTAAAATCACCATCCCGCAAAGGGACCTTGGAATCAGGCGTTAAGGGTCGGCGCCGTTTACGGCGCCGTAAACCCCTTAACGCCTGGGTCCTAATGAGGGCCAATGACTTAATGTTTCCAGCAAGCTATTCTAGCACAGACGCAGTAAGAACAAGTTAATAAGGCCAGTGCAAACAATATATGCCATTTAGAAAATGTATTATGCTGCTGTTGCAAGAATCTATGGCAGTGTTGCCACTGTAAAACTGTTTGTGCAGGTATCCACAATATATGAAACATTCTACTGTAAAGTACATCCATGGTGCCAGTGTAATCCCCTCTGTTGTCCAACACACACACACACATCTCACACACTCACAAACACGTGTAGATACACTCACACAAAAAACGAATTCACACAACCGCACAATCATTCATACTCTTGTTGACACACATTTCTTTCAAAGCATTGTGAAGGCATCATTAAGCAAGACACAGAAAACAGATTAAAATGTATGCTCAAAAACTTTTATTAAACTTAAAAAGCAGGATGGAGTAAGGCCTAGCTTGCCCTACGCTAAGGTGGGATTTCCCTACCTAAGAAAAACTAAGGATAATCTGCGTCAAGATGTCCAAATCAAGTAACGGTCTGTGTCCAAAACCTACACTTGCCCTCACAACTAACTGTGTACAATGTGTAGGGATGTCAGCTTCAAAATGAACAGTGTTCTAAAGTTCCAAAGAAAACTGTATAGCATCTTCCGCCTCTTGGTTTACAATCAGCTCCCCCTTCCCCAAGTTAAAAACAGTTAACAAAAGACTGGGGTTCCCTTCCCCAAGAGTTCAAATCTTCCAGCTTTGCAAAAAAATATAGCTCCTTGGGACACTTCCCAACTCTCTTGTAATTAGTACTCTTCACTAGTTCACAAAACAAGTCTGATTCTTAACTTCAGAATAGTATATGTAGCCATTGCACAACACAAGCGTCTGTAGAAATATTTTCTTTGGCTTTATTCACAAAAGGCCTTCGGTCTAGGCGCAGTTGTCAGACCACACGGTCCACCAATTAATTACATGTCATTCAATCGATTCCCCTTCTTATCTGTTTTCCATTAGCAGTTGTCAACTGCTCTCCTTGAACAGTTAAACTTGTTTCGTTCATAAAAGTTACTCTTCCAACACTTTGCCGTGGCCTGGTTTGCAACCATGCACTTTGTTACACCTTGTGTATTCTTCTGCCTCTTGTCAATACAGGTTTTCCCTTAACCTGCAATTCTTGAACTATTTTAATAGGTTCCATGTGATATCGCAGCGAAAATATCGCCATACAAATATTTTGCCATATTTTTGCGGTGATATAACCTGCGGGGGACACCCCCGCAACCCCCATATATATTTAAAGGGAGTGGGGGACACCCCCGGAACACCCCACCCATTTACCCCAAAAGATTTCGCCACCAGAAATATTGCCTATGGCCGTTCCCGACGACCATATGTACGGTGATATTTTTGGTGGCGAAAATATTACCTGATACCTTTTAATAGAGCTGCTCAACACTTGGCTTCTACTTTCATACCCTTCTTGGGGTTTCTTTGGCTTTTGCCACACTTGCGTTTCCAACAATTCACTCTGTGGTATCTCTCACTTGCACCAACTTGTTTCCATTCCACTCATAAATATTTATAACTTGTTTCTGCTTTATGCTGCATTCAAACTGGTTTACAATGTCTCTCGATTAGTTCGGTATTCAAAATATCTGGCTTTTGCTTTATGTAGCATTCAGAATTGCTCATTATCACTTTCAGTTTCTTTGCTTTTCTAAAAGTATTTGTTTCTGCATTCCAAAAGAGCTTATAACTATTTCCCGTTCATTTGGTAACTAAGAGTGCATACGTCAAACTTGTGGAGTGCCCCGGTATGCATGTATCCTTCGTATCACTTACTGGCTCCGTACGCAGCTCCTGTTGGCTTCTCTCATGCTCCTTGCACTGCTGCCTGCCTTCTTGTGTCTCTGTTCTTCTTCCGCAGAGACCGAAGAGAGCACTGCTCACTCTCTTGGCATTCTGCGGCCACTGGAGTGTCCTGGCGCCCACAGCTCCTGCTGTGTGCACCCAATGAGGAGGGTTGGCAAGGCTTCCAGACCCTATTGTGGCAAGCCTCTTCCAAAGCGTCCCTCTCTCCTGCCCAACACTGCTTTCGGCTCCTGCTCCTCTCGCTCATCAGCCAGCTTCTCTTCCACTCATGTCGGCAACCTGCTTCTGTGTTCCTTTCCATGCTCCCCTTTCTACTGGGCAGCCAGGCTTCGTATACGTAGTAGGATTGTCAAAGGCCCACAGGTGTGGGTCATTTAGTTTAATTGCCTGACCTTGAAGAAACCTATTAGCTGGACATGCCTGGCTATTCCCACATTATAATTCGATATGCCTCTTCTTCGTCTCAGTACCAAAGTGGTGTTTGGGGAGGTTGGAAAGGAAGGGTGCATTACTCTGTATTTCCTCCTACTCGTCCCAGTGTCAAGGTGATAATTTTGGAGGACTTTTCGGAGGGAAGAAAAGGGAAAGGGCTGACGGTATCCTAAAAAGGCTTGAGGGGTGGAAGGTTCAGTTTGTAAGGGAATGGGGGATACCATGCCTCACCTAAGGATGCCCTCTCCCCTCTCCCCAAGTTTCTTCCACCCAGGTGATCCTCCCTCGCATATTCACACTCATGGTCAGGTTCTAAAAGCGATGGCCATTCCCATGCCATCTGAGAGTAATATCAGGGGGAAAGGAAGAGAGGATGCCCTCAGGTTCCTCACAGCATGCACGCACATAAACACCTCACATGCACGCACACACCTCTACAAACATGCAGACTCACTCAAATGCACCCATGCACACACACGCAAACACACACACACACACACACACACACACACACACACACAGATGCAAATTAAACACACACCTAAACACACTTCATTCACAACTCACAAGCAAACAAACACACATATTTTTCTTTACTTGCAACATACATTTCTATTTAAAGCAGATAATGTGTGATGACACCTTTTTTCCATCTTTTAGGATGTCTCAATCACAACAGTAGGGCATCAAGGGATCAGCGTGGGGAAGAGGGGAAACAGGGACATAAAAAAAGAGGAGCAAGGGAAAGGGAAGAACAAATTAAGCAGTAATACTTGAGCAAGAGTTGGAAGCAAAGCTAGCAGTACCACATGATCCCGCTCGCTGCTATTCCTGCAATCTTCTTCCAGCTACTGATCAGAGAAACAATGTAGGAGATGAGCCAAGAAGAGGGAAAGATCAGGGATCAGATGCTGAGGAGTGTGTCCTGGTGGGACTTGCTGCTGCAGACCACAGCCATGTTAGCATTTAAGGGGTGGTGCTACATGCAAACAGAGCCTGATGCTGATGCAGGACAAAGGAAGCAAGTGGATCACTGTATGGCCCAGTCCAGAATGTCCACACCTTCAACATCCGAGACTCTTGATTGGCCCAAATCTTGTAAACCGAGACCTCAATGATTTACATCATAGAGGAACACAAGAAATAACAATCAGTGCTTTTCCCCACACATAGCCCAAGTATGGTGGAAATGCCAACTATATATTCTGCTTCCAGCACCTCTCTCTGTCTCTTTTATGTAGCAATGTTTTGGCCACATATTGTGTCACACTGCACCAATAAATGCACCAAAACAAAAAATGGCATTTTCACCAATTTACCAGTGAAAAACATTTCACACTGTTCGGTAACTAAGAATTCACAAATATACTGTTAATAAACAGACTGCCTACAGACTAGCACCAGAGTTAAGCTGCCAGGGCCCCAACATATCACACTGCATAGTGCAATCATGTTCTAAGATGGGTGTTAACCACTGTCGTATTTTGGAATCTGCTTTTGACCTACCCAGCAGTCAGGATTAGGGATGTGTGAAATTGTAAGATTCCGTTCTGCCAGCCCCAGAAACTAAATCTGTCCGATTTCATTCCACTTCGCCCCAATCCGCCATTCTTCGAGCCAGCGTATCGGAAACAGTAGTGCAAAGTTTATCATGCCGCTACGCTAACCAAAAAGAGCCATGCAAAGTTTCTTGTGCCATTGCATGAACCCCGCAAGGATTTTAACGAACCACCCGAAGTTTCTCGTGCCGCTGCGCAAACCTAGCATAAAGCAAAACAAAAACTCTGCAAACTTTCTCATGCTGCTCGGCTAACCCAGCGCGGATCGAAATACCAATGTGAAGTTTCTCATGTCGCTGCGAGAAACTAGCACAGATCGAAAAAGGACCACACAAAGTTTCTCGCGTTGCTGAGCGAAATTGGCACGGATCGCAGAAGACCAACACAAAGCTTTGCATGTCCTAGCACATGCGAAACTAGCCCGGTTCGGAAAAACCTGCACAAAGCTTCTCGTGTCACTGCACAACACTACCACAGATTGAAAAAAGACCTGTGCAAAGTTTTTTGTCTTGCTGTATGAAACCAACATGGAAACTAAACATCACATCAGCACAAAACTGCACAAAACCAGGTGAAACTTCAGTGGGGGCGGAACCATGATGCTGATCTTGTGGAATGGGCAGAAGCGGATTCCAGTGTGAATTTGGAACTTTTTGCTTCACGGATGGAATTTGCACCCAGTCAGGATCATTCAACTCATGGCCCCTTCACACGAGCAATCACAGGGCTATGTTACATATTAAGAAGATAAGGACTCAGATTATGCATGGGATGCCTATGGACAAGGATGTCGATAGTGCAAGGATAATGCAAGGATAATGCACAAGCTATGGATTCGACTATCAGTACTCAGAACTGCAAGCTACAGTGCCCTCCACAGCTGCTTCCATAGTTTTTCCTTTTTCCTCACACTTATGTTTAACTAGGTGAAGTTCACAAAACAATTAGAATGTTCAGAAAAATGTATAAGTGTTGAAGTTGTTACGGACCACCGTGCCTTTAAGAGTTAGGCCCGCACACAAAGGGGCAGGACTAGTGACGTGAATTGGGGGAGTTTTGGGGGAAGAGCTGCGTGGTGCCAGTTAATGTTATGTATTAAATAAAGAAGGTTATATTGCATCCCTCCAGCTGTGCGTCCTCTTCCTGCGTACCTGGACCAGCCTGGGTCAACACTGGCGACAAGGCCATTCCCCGTACTCTGGAGTCCTCCTTGCCGGCAGTCCGCCGTGCGTCATGGCCCCTGCGCGGCCGGAGATCCCACCGCGCCGGTCCTCCATCACTGTGCTGGCAGTCCGCCAAGCGTCCTCCTCCTAGTGCGGCGGTGATCCCACCGCACCAGCCCTTCGCCGCCTCCTGCATCCGTTTTCATTTGCCTCCAGCATCTCCACGCTGTACGCCTCCACACGCGACCCTGTCTGAAGCAGCAGCGCCATGCCGACCAAGGGAAAAGGCGCCCTGCCCCTCAGGTTCCCCGAGGCCGACGCTCCTCCAACAGCAACCCGGATCCGATGCACACCGCAAAGTGAGTGTGCAGGCTGCAGAGAGCAGCCCTCCCCCTTCACAGCGCATGCTGCGCACTTTAATTTCTCCTGGAGGTGACGAATTACAAGCTGGTCAAAAAAAGGGATGGTAATCGACTTGCACTCCTGTATGGTTATTTTAGAGTTCTACAACATTTAAAAAGACTGTTAAATAGACTTCAGGTGCGGAGGAGATAATAAACAACCCTGGCATATGGAATGTAACATATAACAAAAACAATAAAGTTCCCAAGTGCGGGAACGCCCGTCCTCTGCACACTATTAATGGCTCAGAGTGAGTCCTAGAAAGTTGAAAATACTATTTTTATATTCAAATGTTCTTATCTGAAAACACATTGAATTCGGAAGCATCAATGTAACTATCTTAAAAAGTATGTATAAGATTCATTGCATATCCGAAAAATAGACACAATCGGATTTCAACAATTTATATGTAGAAAAAAATATTTAAATAACATACATTAGTACAAGTGGTATTGACAATATTCACAGCATTAGTTCAAAAGACAACACATCAAGGCATTCTTAATAATATCGGTGCTTATTCTTAAACACATGACCAAATGTCAACATATTTGCAAAAAATACCCTATTGCTTTATATAGGTTTGTTGTATTCGAGATACTCTTAGAACTAATACTGTGAATATTGTCAATACCACTTGTACTAATGTATGTTATTTAAATATTTTTTTCTAGATATAAATTGTTGAAATGTATTCTTTTGCCCCTGAAGAAGTGTTTGTTCACGAAACGTGTTGGGCCACTAATGAATCAACCAAACTTGACAAGGAAATCCTATTGTGTCTATTTTTCGGATATGCAATGAATCTTATACATACAATTGTTTAATTGATGCTTTCGAATTCAATTGGCCTCATTATGAGAACAGTGGTAGCCATGGAGCTATTAGCTCCATGGCTGCCACCATTCCGGGCTCAATTACTGGGTTCCTGCAATGGGGACTTCCCGGGTTACTCCGAGATAGGAGGACCCGGTAAGTCCTCCATGCAGGAACCCTTCCCCATTCCCATTGAGCCCCATAGGGCTCAATGGGAATGGGGAGGGAGGTAATAAGGGGCAGATTACATCTGGCCCGTTATTTCTCCCTCTTCCCCTCTCGGGACCCGGAAAGCACACCTGGTTTTACCTGGCGTGCAATCCGGGTCCCGCGATGGAAAACTTGTAATCGGAGCTCCTGGAATGAAGGGGGCTGGTGCTGTACCGGCCCCTTTCAATCCGGGAGCACCAGGATCGTAATGAGGCCCAATGTGTTTTCAGATAAGAATACTTCAATATAAAAATAGTATTTTCAAATTCCTAGGACTCACTCTGAGCCATTAATAGTGTGCAGAGGACGGGAGGACCGGTAATTCCCCATTCACCAGGGCCATTCCCAATTCCCATTTGAGCCCCCATAGGGCTCAATGGGAATGGGGAAGGTGCTAATAACGGTACCGCAAATTGCTGTACCGTTATTAGCTCTAGAGTCCCTTTGCGGGTCTCGTCCTTAACGCCTGCAAAAACCAGGTGTTAAGGAAGGGCCCGCAAAGGGAACTCGTAGTAGGGAGGTAAGGGATTACCGGCACCGGTGCCCTTACCAGTGCCAGTAATCCCTTACCTCCCACCTCGTAATGAGGCCCATCCACCCAGGCGTGGCACAACCCGCATTTCCTGACACAGATAAGGGGCCCTCAATGCCTAAAACTCCTGGAAGGCACATTTTACCACCAATATGAGCAACCCCAGCAATCCACCGTTGCCCCAACCAGTCTGCGCTGCCAAATCCATTCAACTGCAAATGCCGCTGCTATTCATCACGACACCGCAAGCCACAAAAGGCCCACGATGGGCTGAGTGGATGGAGGATTTTCACCATTTTGTAAGAGGATCAGGGGACGGCGACTCTCCCCACCTAAGGGACATTTTCCTCAACCTGGTGGGGGGGGGGGGTGGGTAAAGACAATTGTTAAAACCATCCCAGCAGCTGAACAAAATGACTTTGCGGCCCTAATCAAAGCCCTTGACAACTACTCATAATCGAACCCAACTGCGACTATGAGAGGTATCTTTTCAACCAGTGCTCTCAGAAACCACAAAAGACTGTAGATGAATATATAATTCGCTTAAGGGTGAAAGGTGTCCACTGCCAATTTGACACTTTCTCTCTAGATGAAGCCATACGCCTGAGGATCATCGAAGGCTGTCTGTCACCAACGCTTAAGAAGCAACTGCTGAAAAATCCCCTCACAATCCCCGAGGTCAGTGAACTCGCTCGAATTTTTGAGAGTGTAGATGACCAAGCCGCGTCCATGACAGGCGCCAACGCACCAAAACAGGATACCACTGAACTCACAGCAGCCGTTCAACAAACCCCACCTCACCAGGGCGACAAAGGAAGTTACCCGTACAGACCACAGGCCCTGCACGTACCACGACAACAGAGGCTATGTTACCGCTGCGGCATGGCATTTCCACACTCGGGGTCCTGCCCGGCCTTATCACAAAGGTGTACAAACTGTGGAAGAGAAGGACATTTTCAATCTGTGTGCAGAGAGGGGAAACCATTTCCCACCTTGTGGCCTCAAGCACCTATCAGGACGCCCTTCTGCCCGCCCTTTCCCCAGTATGGACCACAAAGATACTATCAACCAAACCAACGTCCATACGTGAGGGCTGTCGACGAATACCAATTCCAGGAGTATCCACAAACACAGGATTATGTGGAACTACCACCCTACCTTACGGATGAGTATGAAATTCCGCCAGAAAGATACGGAAAGGAGGTGTACTACCATGACCTTACAACAATGTCAGGCACCATGTATTATGACTCACACTCACAGGACGAGTACTTCAACCTCGTACTCGACAGCGAAGAAGCCAGAGAAGCCCCAAAATTACCAATCAAAATGGGCAACTGCCTGTTTCATTTCATGGTGGACTCGGGCACCACCGTAAACATCATGGGCGAGCAAGAGTATCTCAGAATCCCAAATCCACCGGCGCTCGGACCATCACAATCCAGAATCTTCCAGTGGGGGCAGCCACAGCTCTATAGATCATCGGACACTTCATGCGCCACCTCCTCCTCAAAGGCCAAAAGGTGGACACCACCATCCATGTCGTTCGATCCCTCACCAATGGTCGGTGCCTACTCAGTTACTACACCATCTCGCGCCTGGGGCTAATCGACATCGATGTGGGGGTTGGCGACATTATCACCTAAACCTCAATTCAGCAGGACCCAAAGGAGCATATTGGGGCTATCCTCCACGGACAATCCCAAGGCCTCATCACCAAAGCAGACATCGGGCAAACATTTCTGCAGCTGTGCACGGGTCTGGGAAAACTCAAAGGTCCCCCAATCAAATTGCACATAGACCCAACAGTGAGACCCGTTCCACAACACCAGAGGAGGGTCGGATTCCACCTCCAAGAAGCGGTCTCCTGAGAGCTCGATCAACTACTCTCTGATGGCATTATCGAGCCCGCTATGGGGCCAACTCCATCAGTCTCTCCCCTGGTCATCGTACCAAAAGATGGCGGCAGACTACGCTTATGTGTCGACATGAGAGTGGCCAACACTGCCATTCAACGCGAAAGAGACCCTGGCCCATGCATCGAGGACATGATAGTGCAGCTAAACAATGCCCGCATGTTCTCCAAACTCAACCTGATACAGGGATGCCACACCCTGGAACTACATCCCGACTCCAGAGTAATAACGACATTTGCGGCACATGACGCAGCTGAAATCTTCCAGGAGGCTGTGAGGCAAATCATCAGACCAATCCAGGGAGCCTTAAACTACAGCAATGTCATCCTCATCTTCGGCTCGTCCAAAGAGACTCATGACGCTGCTCTGCTCGCCACATGCAAAGCAGTACAAGCCGCTAGCCTCATGCTTAATATCGACAAATGTCGGTTTAGCAAATCAAAGCTGACATTTTTTGGTCACATCTTCTCGAGCGAGGGGATGACGCCTGACCCCGATAAAGTGGACACATCACCAAATTTAAAGAACCAAAACAAGTGGCAGACGTCCGCTCTTTCCTTGGCATGGCCGGATATTGCGCCAGGTACATACCTCACTATGCCTCGCTCATGGAACTGCTCAGGAAACTCCTAGAGAAAGACGCGACGTTTGACTGGTCCCAAGCATGCCAACGCGCGTTTAGTGCGATCAAACAAGCACTCATGGAGGCCCACCGCCTGGCCTATTTCAACCCGTCCTGGCACACGGAAGTGAAAGAGGATGCCAGCCCGGTTGGCCTGGGAGCCATTCTAGCACAGACGAGTGGTGCTGATGTCAACCCCAGGCATGTCATGGCATATGCAAGCAGGGCATTGTCCCCCCCTGAGGCAGCCTACTCGCAGGCCGAGAAGGAAAGCCTGGCCGCAGTCTGGGCCTGCGAACATTTTGATAACTTCCTGATTTGAAAAAAAATTCACCCTAATAACCGACCACCAAGCATTGCTCTCGCTGTTTGGTAACCCACATATGAAAATGCCTCCAAGGATAGAGCGCTGGGGCATTCGCCTGCAAGAATATGACTATGACATAATACACTGCCCTGGAGGCGACCTGAACCCTGCTGACTATTTGTCCAGACATTCGGTGGGGCCCCCACTGACCCGAGGAGGTGATGCTGCATACATCAATTATGTGGTGGCGAACTCGCTACCACCCGCACTATCGATGGAAATGGTTACTGCGGCTTCAGCGGCAGACCCCACAACCTCACTCGCCATCAGTCTCACTTCGGCCAACAAGTGCAGGAACTAACGACGTGCAATGTTGGCTCACCCGGGGGTGTCTAAAGAAGAAATAGAAAGGCTAGCCAGAGTACACAACGAGCTGGCCATGAAAGACCACAACAAACTCCTCAGGGGCTGCTGCATTGTTATCCCCGCGGCCCTGAGGGCAGATGTTGTCTGCACTGCACACGAAGCTCACCGGGGAGCTAAGAACACGAAAACGCAATTACGACGTCACATATAGTTCCCATTTCTGGACTCAGCAGTGGACAAATGGATAAAGAACAACCACGCCTGCCAGTGCACGTCACCCGCTGTACCTCCTGTTCCCCTGCAACACACACCAATACCAGATCGACCTTGGGAAAGGGTGGCCATTGATTTCTACAGACCAATGGAATCAGGAGAATACTTCCTCCTCCTGATTGATGAATACTCGCGATTCCCCATCGTCAAGAAACTAAACACCACAGCATTTCCGCAGGTGGCTGCCATTCTAGACGAAGTACTCAGTGAATGGGGCATTCCCAGGGTGATGAAGTCTGACAATGGACCAACTTTCAACGGATACGAATTTGCAGCGTTAGCAAGACACCTATGATTCAAACATCTGAAAATAATACCTCAATGGCCACAGGCGAATGGCATGGCAGAACGCTTTATGGCGTCAATATAGAAGACGATCCAGAGAGTCCGCATTGAAGCAGTCAACCCACAACAAGCACTGTGCCCGCTCCTCCTAGACTATCGAAACACTCCCCACGAGGCCACAAACAAAACTCCTGCAGAGCTCATGGTCTGGTATGACGTACACACATGCATATTACGAAGTTCATCGACTCCAGATGACACTGATGCCAAAGTGGCTCACGGAGATGCAGAGGTGAAAGCGAAAGCTAAACAGGACACTGATGCAAGGCGCAATGCGATGCCAAAAGACTTTCAGATCGGAGACGAAGTCCTAGTGCAACAGCCCATGATCAGAAAGACTGATTCAAGGTTCGCTCCAAGCCCCATGAGGGTCACAGCCGTAAAGGGCACAATGGTGACAGCGCAGGACCAAGATAAGGCTGTTACGAGGAACTGTTCACGATTCAAACACTACCTCAAAAGAGAAGAGAGCGAATCTCCTCCGCTGGCCTGCAGCCCGATACCACGGGAGCCACGGTATGACCTGTGGATTTCAACCGGGGGAACTGTCGTCATGACAGAACCTGGTGAAGACACCCCCGTTGGAGAAGAAACAGAGACCCGACATGAGAGGCCACAGCGGGTGATCAAGAGACCAGCACGATTGGTTGAAGAGTGCTGGCACTGACGTTTGAACATTTGTCTGGGTGTGGTGTTATGGACCACCGTACCTTTAAGATTTAGGCCTGCCCACAAAGGGGCGGGACTAGTGACGTAAATTGGGGGGAGTTTTGCCACCAGTTAATGTTACGTATTAAATAAAGAAGTTATACTGCATCCCTCCGGCTGTGCGTCCTCCTTCTTGCATACCTGGCCCAGCCCAGGTCAACAGAAGCACCACATATTTGAATCAAAAAGTGTCCATGAGATGTATCCCGGAGGTTTAGCCAGGCAAATGTTTTTCTTGGCACTCTAGCCTCTCTTCGTTCAAATGGCTGGCGGGCCTTAGACTTGTTCACTGATGTGGTTAAAAACAAATTGAGCAGGCTACCTCTGGAGGGGGAACAACCTATAATGTGTTAAAGCCAGATACTGCGGGTATTGCACGATTCATAGAGTCATCTGAACACCTAGGGATTCATTTTGGTAGCAAAGAACATGCCACGGCTGGTATAAACAGGCAGATGCAAGCTCTTCTCCTGTTTTTGCTTTCGGTGTCATTTTAGGCAGAATACCGCAGATGGAGTAGGGCGCAGACTGGGGAAAAGCTTCTGTCCATTTCTTTTGTCAATTTCCCCACTCTGTGAGGGAAAGCTGACGGCATCTCTGCCCATATCTACTTATGACGCGGGTGGAAAGGCATGAATCTGCAGTAGTTTCTATCTGCTTTTTACATGTCGAGAAAGCAGATTGAATCCCTAGTGGTACATCGTAATGCCGTAATGGCTGGGGCAGGGAGTTGGCAAAAAAGGCCTAATACCACCTGCAGCCAAGTTCAAAGCAGCATCTCAGTTCCACCGAACTCAAATTGTCTGCCTTTTACTGGCAACAGAAAAACGGGACAGGTGTATTAACAGCCAGCCAAATTCACGTGCCAGCAGTCCGCCCAAACTCATCAGTTAGCTCCGAAATAAATGGAAGTTAGCATGGGAGATTGGTGGACGAACATGAGGATGGAGCCTCAGCGCCAAAGACATTTATTCTGTGCCACCTACATATGCACACACAGGCATGTCTTGAGTCCTAACCACAAAAATGGGGATTTACTGTATACGCAGTGCAGCTGTACCTTAGTCTACCATAGTGTACATTAAACCATAGAACTGCCACTGGTACAAAAAGGCAGCATGGCTAAACATTTTCTAAAAGACATAGGTGATCCCATGCTGGTAAATATGTTAAAAACAAAGCATTGACAAAGACATTAGGTCTGGCTTTGTAAATGAAGAGGGTACTTTTTTGAAAGGTCCACACCAGATGAAAAGGCTTACCATCTACATTTCTCTTACTGTTTTTGCCATGCATGTAATTGAGATTTGCTACTGAAGAGAACTCCCCAAACCTATACTTTATAATGTCTGCCAGATCGCCAAGCCCCCTCTTTTATCTGCAGCCTTATTTGCGTTGTCTCTGACCAGTACCTATAATGCATGCTCCAGAAATCAACCAAGCCTCATTTCTATGCCCATGAAGCGTTGTTGCTTAGAAGAGGTAGTGACTCTACCTTCCTCAAAATCATTTTAGATTTTTATTTGGGATGTAATTCAAAGGGGTTAGTTGTAGAGAGTTGAGCTCCTGCATAGTGTTGTGAGACGAACATCATTGTCATATGAACTTTGCAATGGATTGTGCTGTATATACACTAGTGTGAGCAACTTTAGAGAAGCAGCTTCAGTACAATACAGTAGCAAGATATATGGTGAGCTGCTTTAAAAACAACTATGCATACTAGCATGCTCACACCCATCCCTCCCTCAACAGCTTTATAAAACGTAATTGAAACAATTACAAAAATACTAAACTGGAAGTGAAGATGTTTTTCTATTTTCTAATACAGCAATTCGTTACTATAATGCATGGTTACATTACACACAGCAGCTTACAGTTGTATTATCCAAGGAAAATGTACACTGGATGAACATATCTCCATGGAGCTGACACACACATGCATACCCAATAACATTGTCATCAGTATCCTGCAATTTTAATACATGTGAAAACACTTATTTAGTTAAGATGTAGTGGCCCAATGAAAGGCACTTGCTGTATGGTACAGCTTTTATGAATTGGTAGCCTTCCCATTATATTCTTTAAAAACAACTTAATGCAACACAACATTGGGAGACAACCACAGTGCACCAAGCATTAACACCCTGGGTGGTGGTGCTGGCCAATCAGGAGGCGCAGAACACAGGCTGTACTGTATGGTACAAGCCTACATTCCAAGCTACATGGGCAGCCAGGGTCCCCTTCCCTTCCCTGCTCCCCCTTCACCACTTAGCACCTGTGTAGTTCGCTATACGGGTGCTAACGGTGTTTTTTTATTTAAAAAAAAAAAAAGAAACGTACCTTTGGTGTGCGGCTCAGCACTGCACAGTGCTGCTGTCAGCCAAGTCCATTTTCCATGCTGATGATGTCACACTAATCAACATGAAAAAGGACTTCCCTGACAGCAGCACTGCACGGCATCGAGCCACACACCAAAGGTAAGTTTCTTTGGTTATATAAAAAAGCACCATTAGCACCGTGTAGGGAATTACACAGGTGCTAATGGCGATAGTAACCTCAGTGGTGGGCCGACCCTTGGTAATGGCACTGCAGCCCTCGGTAAAAGATCCTTGCTTCGTTGGGGCCATTAACTTGGGTAGCATGCCGTTACCCACAGGGTCGGCTCGCCGCCTCAGTTAATATCGCCTCAGTACGGTAACACAGGAAGATCATAAAATCAACATTTGCAAACTCCCATTCCCAGGTTGTACTAACTTCTGCAAAATGTCAAGTACTATAAAAGAGCCTTTACCATGATGCAGTTCAAACAAAAGGGATGGCGTCCAACCACTTGCTTTTAGTCCCTTTACATATATATTTTAGTAAAGGCTGGGTTATTCAGCATGCTTGGTATGACAGAAGCCATTTCATTAAGCTAACTATCATACGTGCTAAAAAAAAGGAGCAATTAAGCCCTTAAAGGTTGCACTATAGCTTTTTATTTAGCCAGTGTTAGTAAGTGCAGAGAGAATTTTCTGCATTCAGTTTAACATACATCTTTTTAGTTTTGTGGTGTACATATAAATCAAAGCACATTCATATTATTTAACAAATGCATGAGAGAAAAATAGCAAATGCTTAAGGAGGATTAACAAACAAAACATACCGATACACAGTCATTAGTGGTTTCCCTAAAAATGCAATGTATGCAAAGAAACATAGGACCTCATTACACGGAAGGCGGTAAGGGTTAACGGTCACCGGTAATGGTACCAGTGACCGTTAACCCTTACCGCCTTACTACGAGGTCCCTTAGCGGGTTGGTACTTTAACGCCTGCTTTTAGCAGGCGTTAAAAACCAACCCGCTAAGGGACCTTGGTGCTAATTACGGCACTGCAAATTTGCGGTACCGTAATTAGCACCTTCCCCATTCCCATTATGCCCTATGGGGCAAAAATGGGAATGGGGAAGGGCAATGGTGGAAGGGGGAATTACCGCTCCCCCAACCTTGGAATAGGGCGGTAATTCCCCTTTCCCCCAAGGCTGTGCCGGTATTTTACCGGCATGGACCAAGGTGCTATTAGCTATTAACACCTTGGTCCACCGCCTACCGTGTAATGAGGCTCATAGTGTAGGGTTTTTTTTTTTTAACACCAGGCAAACAACTGTATAAAGTGTGTGGAGTCAAACCCATGAATCAGAAAAGGGGTACTATTTTTATCTGAAACTGAGTGTATTGTTGTTGACTCCTAGGAAGAAAGAGACCTAGTCATGGTTTCGTTGGCACGCCTTCTATATCATGGAGCAACTGATTGAAACGCGGGGTCCGCTACATACTTCTGCAAAAGCTCTCTCTAACCAGATTTTAAATTAAATGATTACATGAGATCTACAGGGCCAGATAGCCTTCTCACACTAGCCATTAAACACATTGGGCCTCATTACAACGTAGGTGGCCGCGGAATGAACGGTGCCGGCAAGGGCCAGGCACCGTTCATTCCGGGCCACCACATTATGAGGTCTGCAGCGGGTCCCACTCTGGACACCTGGCCAGACCAGACGTGCATAGCATGACCCGCTAGCAGACCAGGATGCTAACAACGGGCCCGTCTTTAACGGGCCCGTTGTTAGCCTCCTCCCCATTCCTATTGAGCCCTATGGGGGCTCAAATGGGAATGGGGATGTACCGGGTTCGGGTCCCGCGAAAGGGAATTACCGGGCCCTCCAAGGTCAGAATGGCCCAGTAAGTCCCCTTTTGAGGGACCTGGTACCCGGTTTGTGGGTTGCCATGCTGCTATAAACGGCATGGCTACCTCCAAACTCGTAATGAGGCCCATTGGGTCTCATTATGATTGTGGCGGTCAGGAAACAATGGTGCCGGTAAGCTCACTGGCAGTTGTTTCCGAACAGCCACACTACGAGTTTGCCTGCCGGGGCCGCTGTGCCCGACAGGTCTGACCCTGTTGGGCGCAGCAGCCCCGCTAGGCAGACTCGTCACGGAAGGATCAGCACTGTTAGTAACGGTGCCGATGCATCCGTGAACCCATTTGCATGGGGTCCTATGGGACTCCATGGGAATGGTGACTAACATTTACTGGCACCCAGCTTCCTGGTCGGCCGGGACTTCTAATGTCCCAGTGGCACTGGGAAGCTAGGTGCCGGTAAGAAGTTAGGAGTTTGGTGGCAACCCACCAGTAGCACTGGCAGGGTTACCGCTGGACCCGGTAGTAGGCCCATTCCCTGAAACGATCGCCTTCAGACATTATGCATGACTGCATGCTCAACGTCAATGATGTCTACTAGAACTAGTTGTCTTGATTGTGCTCATTATTTTAGCTCTTGCACTGTGCAGCCTTTTATCTTAACCTCCCCAACTATAATAAAACACTCATACCCGGCAAACCTACATATTTTGTTGATATTTACAGTGAAATTAAAGGTGCTTACAAATCATCTACTGGCCATGTCCTGCTACACTATTCAGTCCCCATCTTTATTTTTCTGCCTTGCTTATTATGTGTTGAAAACTATACAATGTGTATTTGCCTTGTAATCATGTTAACTGTGAGAGGGAATATGCATTCTCCCTCAGCTTCCTCGAAACCTTGAATAAGTATCACATTGGTGGCATGTGGGTTAAAAGTTGCTTCTTGAACTGAAGTCACCATAATGCTCAATTTGTCGCAGCTTCGTTGGGCCTAAGGCTTTCATTTAGGTCAATAGACAAATCAGTCAAAAGAGTAATACATTTCAAATCAGTTAGAAATTAATCTGTTCACTGATGTACTGCACATAGAACCAAGGATAACAAGGCTATTCTGGAGGCAGACAGGAGTTAAAAAACGTATGGAAAAATGAGAAGCTAGAAATAAGAGGTGATGTGTTACATTTGGGCTTCACTTTGAGTTCTGCAATGAGACTAAAAATGACAGTGAAGTGGAGGTTATTCTATTCACTGGCCCTTTCCTGCATAACAGAATTCTGAGTTTCAGCAAAAACTGGAGGAGATGCCGCCAGCATATGCAGGAAGCAGGTTGTATGCCCTCCACTTTATGGTCACAAACTGGGGGAATGACCTCAGGAAGATTTACCGCCATGCATTCCAACAGGAATTCACATCATTATTACTGAAGTTGTAAACAAGTGGTAATTATGTGGAGATAATAGTAAATGAGTTTGGCAGTCCTTTTATCGCAATTACCACCAAACTCATGGTGTGTTGCTTTGTTTCTTAAATAGTGTGCAACTGTAGGAATTTCTGCTTTCAAGCCCTTTAAAACATTTGCAGGTGGGCTCAGTACTTCATCCTTCCAAGGTTGATACGCTCATTCCTGGAGAGGAAGGATAGCTCAGGGGCAACATGTCTGTCTTAGAAACAAGAAAGCGAGCGCAACGTAGGTTTGAATCCTGATCCCGTGCTTAAAAACCAGTCATTGGTATTACAGGCGTTATAAAAGAAGAATTATAATTCCTATTGCCTTCCCCTCTTTGGCATTGTGAGTTTGACATTTGCGTGAGTGAGTTGGCACCATGAGACATGCAAAGGGCCTCATTACACGGAATACGGTAAACCATGGTGCTTAGCACCATGGTTGCCGCCGGTACCATACCGGTACCACCATGGAGGAAAGGGGAATTACCACCCCATTCCAAGGTTGGCGGGCGGTAATTCATCCTTTCTCCATGGCCCTTCCCCATTCTCATTTTTGCCCCATAGGGCTCAATGGGAACGGGGAAGGGGCTAATTACGGTACCGCAAATTGCGGTACCGTATTTAGCACCAAGGTCCCTTTGCGGGTCCCAACTTTAACGGCTGGTCTACACCAGCCGTTAAGGTCGGGTCCCGCAAAGGGACCTCGTAGTAAGGCGGTAAGGGTTTACCGGTACCAGTGCCCTTACCGCCTACCGTGTAATGAGGCCCACAGAGCTGGAATCGTCCTCAGTATCTAGGCACATCTAGGCTGTAGAATCTGGAATATTTAGAAAAATGCTAATCATTTTCAAACGGAATGCCAGAATATAAAGTGTTGGATGCAGTGAAAAAGAGATACTCCGATTGAAGCGTGCAGAAGCCACACTACGGCCACTACAGAATGAATAGAACAGGAGCAGACTTCGCCCCGATTATGTTTCAGGCATAGTTTATTTATTTATGTATGTATTTATTGTTCGCTTGTTAAGTTAATTCTGTTTCAAAATGCTTCAAATTCGCCAGCTTGGTGGACAGCCGCATTCCGAGGCAGTGGTGCTGGTTCAGGTCAACTAAAAGGTTACAAAAAAGTTGTCCACAGGAGTATTTTTAAATCATCAAACAATAATTACACGTTCCTCAAAATGCACAGATTTTGATCCATGAACCCCGCTTGTTTTCGAAAGACGCCTTTGCTCTCTGTATCTTGTGTGAAACCGATCTATGTAGGCCTGTTCCCCAAAATTAGTTTACCATATTCTTTACAATTGTGCATATTTTTTCACATTTTATAAAAACTGGAGAAATTTCAGCCAGAATTTCACAATATTTGTGGAAGTGAATTCAACAAATTTTGCACAGACCTCACACTGGATTCTGAAAAAAACATGATCTGCCTACTCCAAAACAATTTAAATCAGGAATCTGCCTGCCATTCCCTGGCTTTCTCTGCTTCACGGGATGCCATTCATATACAGTACTTGCCATAGGCATTTGTAATGTCAGCTGACACGTGATGCCTGCTAGGCATTATTCAATGGCACATTACTCATCCACTTGCTTAAAAAAAAAAACTTAAAATGGTGTGTTACCCACCCTGTAGCATGAGATGTTAATGTTAATGTTAATGTTAAAGGCATTTATGTAGCGCACCGTCACCAATGGAATTGGTCCCCAGGCGCTCAGGCGGATCTGCAACAAACGGGGTTGGTGGGAGTTAGGTTAGTCGGGTGAAGAGGGAGAAGGATAGTGAGGAGAGTGGTCTGCTGTTGGCGGCTTCAGTTCGGTTTTCACTGTGCGCTGAGCTTTGGGGTAGATGTCGGATCGGAGCGAGACCTTGTGTGCTGTTGATGCAGATTACGTGTTGTTTGGTGTTGTTGCAGTGTGGTGAAGTCAGTGCAGTTTGCTGGGCGAGAGATGGTAGTGTGATTTCCTGGGTACGTTAGGTAAGCAGAGGATTGAGAATGGATTAGTATGTTGTGTGCCCTGGGTTCCAGTTTAGATAGGTGGTGTACCTGTGGGTATTCTTAGTAGCTGGTTATGAATCTTCGTCATCTATTCATTAGTTTAAGGTGTCATGATGTGTCACAATGTTCTTGGGTGTGTCGTTTGGATCTTGGGGTAGAGGTTGGCTATGGCTAGTCTTTCTCCTTCTGGTGTTGGTGCTGTGGTTTGGCCGGCTCCTATATTATATTACCGCAGTCTGCTAGGTTTGGGTCCAACTTTCAGGATGTTGTTGATAGTCGTCTATGGGTTTACATCATGGTTTAGTTTTGTGTATGGTCATTAGTGTCGTCCTGTTATGGCTAGCTCTAAGTTTGTGATGTGATATGTCATAGATTGTCTACATTGGCATCTGTATGTAGTTGGTTAGTTGTTTGGGTCCACGGTTGGTGTTTTACACTCACCAATGTTTCTGGTGAGTGTGTGCCTATGTGAGCATTCATCTGATTATTCCTTGAAGAGCCAAGATTTTAGCAGTTTCCTGAATAGTAGGTGGTCCCTTGTGTTGCGTATGGTCTTTGGTAGGCTGTTCCAAATTTTAGGTGTGAGGTGAGAGAAAGAGGCTCCTCCTAGTTTTCTTTTGTAGTAAGGTTTTGGTTCCAGACGGATGTCGTTGCTTGATCTGAGGGTTCTGGTTGGTTGATGTAGCTGTAGTTTGTCTCTTGGCTCACCTGTTTTTTGGATGGCGATGCAGGTGAGTGCACATGTGCCTGGGCCTCGATTTTTTTGTCCCCACAATCATGTGTGCCCCCCAGCCCTTGTTACGAGCTCCATTTCCCCTTCCTTTCCCTCCCTCCCTCCCGCCTCCCAGCCTGCCCCCACTCCATTGTGATTGGTTGATTGGTTGTTTTGCAAAGGCTGTATTCCGGCACTGCTCCCTGCTCGCCTGTTTTTTGGATGGTGATGCAGGTGAGTGCACATGTGCCTGGGCCTCCTGGGCCTCGATTTTTGTTGTCCCCACAATCATTGGTGTCCCCCAGCCCTTGTTCTGAGCTCCATCTCACCTTCCTTTCCCTGCCTCCCAGCCCGCCCCTTAACCTGATTGGATCAAAAGATGGCCTTAATTGGCCTTCCCAAGGCAGCCCTCTGCCCGGCAGCCCCTGCGGCTAAGGGCCCAAGGCAAAGGGCGGCTCAACAAAGGTGGCTCCAGATCGTATCTGCAGGTATCCGCAGGAGAAGCAAGAAGCCTATAGCCTGCCGTCAACCAGCTCCGACCAAAACGTAAGTGTGGCAAGGGTGCGGACTGAAGCAATCACTTCAAGCCAGAAAGCCCTACCACTCTTACTTATATAAAAACATTTTAAAAAAATAAAGTTGTATAGTTAAACTTTGAAAGTGCGCCTAATAGCACCACTGTAGTATACTTTAACTTAGAAAATGTGCCTAATAGCGTAACTGTGGTATAGTTGATTTTACAAAGTGTGCCTAATCGCAAATATGTGGTATAGTTGATTTTCATAGTCTGCCTAATTAACATCACTGTGCTAAAGTTGAATCTAGAAAGTGTGCCTAATAGCATCAATGTAGTATACTTTAACTTAGAAAATGTGCCTAATGGCGTCACTCTGCCACCGTTTGAACTTGGAGAGTGTGCCTAGTAGCGTAGCTGTGGTATAGTTGAATTTAGAAATAACGTAACAATGGTATAGTAACTGTGGTATAGTTAAATTTAAAAACAGGGTAACTGTTGTATAGTTCACTTTAGAAAGTGTGCCTAGATAACATCACTGTGCTAAAGTTGCATCTCGAAAGTGTGCCTAATAGCATCACCGGGTTAAATGCTGAATCTAGAAATTGTGCCCAATAGCGTAATTATGACATAGTTGAACTTAGAAAGTATGCCTAATTGCGTAACTGTGGCATAGTTGAATTTAGAAAGTGTGCCTATTAGCGTCTCTGTGCCAAAGTTTGAACTTAGAAAGTATGCCTAATAGCGTAACCATTGTATCGTGAATTTAGAAAGTATTGCCTAATTTAACATCACTGTGCTAAAGTTGCATCTAGAAAGTGTGCCTAATAGCATCACTGCCAAAGACTGAATTTAGAAAGTATGCCTAATATCATCACTGAGCTAAACGCTGAATCTAGAAATTGTGCCTAATAGCGTAATTATGATATAGTTGAACTTAGAAAATGTGCCTAATTAACATCACTGTGCTAAAGTTCAATCTAGAAAGTGTGCCTAATAGCATCACTGTAGTACAATTTAATTTAGAAAGTGTGCCTAACAACGTCTCTGTGCCAAAGTTTGAACTTAGAAAGTATGCCTAATAGCGTCACTGTGCCAAAGTTTGAACTTAGAAAGTATGCTTAATAGTGTAACCGTTGTATAGTGAATTCGACAGTATGCCTAATTTAACATCACTCCCAAAGACTGAATTAAGAAAGTATGCCTAATATAATCACTGAGCTAAATGCTGAATCAAGAATTTGTGCCTAATAGCGTAATTATGATATAGTTGAACTTAGAAAATGTGCCTAATAGCATCACTCTGCCAAAGTTTGAATTATAAACTGTGCCTAACATCATCGCTATGCTAAATGCTGAATCTAGACTCATGCCTAATAATGTAACTGTGGTACTGTTGAACGTAGAAATTGTGCCTAATGTATGCCCCCTGTCCTGCTCTCGTGCTTGATCACAGGCACTTTACTGATAACCACCATATCAAACTACTACGCTTACTCTCTCCTATACGCCATCATTCAACTAGAACACAGCTGTACTATGACACATTCGGTCTAGCTGTTCTCATAATAACATGACCCCACAAACTCCACATCATCCTAATAAAACACATCTTGGTGAGCACATTCTGGCTAGCTTAAGCATCTCTTCAGGCCTAATGCAGCCAGAACTCAGTCTGGGTGTCCATCCTCCAGACTGAACACATCTATCTGATTTCCTCAGTACCACACCTACCGCTAAGAAGCAGCTTTCATGCAACAACCACACCAGCTGCACACATATCCGGTGCACCCACGCACCATACCAGACTCTCTCTCTCTCTACTGACTGAACTGCGGTTCCCGAGGGCATTCAACCTGTGCTTTGAGATCATACCAATGATACATAAGGCGCTAATAAATGCCAAGTAACATAACATAACCTAACCCTGAATCTCTGCTGCGAATGTCACCAGGACTCTTACACAAGATGCCCTCAGGGATTCAAGAAACATTCCCCAACTCCTCTGCGGTCTGACCCTATTGCACATGTCTCAACCACTCCCTTCAAAATATAGACAATGACTGGTGTCCCCCCCAACGCCAGCAAGGATTTCAGCTCCACCATCCATGCACAATCAGTCCTCAGGGATTCCTAGCTTCTCCCATTTACCCTTCCAGATGTCACATGATGGCATGTGCCACATCCATTCACTTCAAGAAATGGACACTGACTGGTGTGTCACTGGCCACTCTAAAAGCTTACTGCTCCCTCACTTCAAAATCAGGTATGCATGACTCTACCACAAGCTTCCACCAGATATGCCCATCTCCTTCCATTCCTACTCCCTGGTGTTAAGCTCCAGCTACTCCTATGGTGCGTCACCCAATGGCACGTGTCTAATCCACATGCTTAAAGAGATGGACAATGGCCCTCATTACAACCCAGGCGTTAAGGGGTTAACGGTGCCGTAAAAGGTGTCGGCGCGTTAAACCCTTAACGCCTGATTACGAGGTCCCTTTGCGGGTGGCACTTTAATGCCTGCTTTTAATTTACGGTGCCGTAATAAGCGCCTTCCCCTGTCCCATTGAGCCCTATGGGGCAAAAATGGGAAGGGCCATGGCGGCATGGGGAATTACCGGCCCGCCAACCTTGGAATGGGGCGGTATTTCACCATTCCACCAGGGCGGACTCGTTACAACACCGGCACCAACCATGGTGCTAATAGCGCCATGGTTTAGCGCCGGGGTTGTAATGAGGGCCACTGGTGAGTCGCCCACAACCCTGTTCTCTGCTGTGTTCTCACAGTAAAATCAGACACGTATGCTTTTCCCACAAGCTGCCACCAGGGATCCTGGCTCCTTCCACTCCTCCTCCAAGTGTCACCCGATGGTATGTATCTCAACCACTCGCTATAAGAAATGGACACTGACAGATGTTTCACCTACTACCCTGAATGCAAGCCTCCCTGCAAAATCAGGTATGCGTGCCTTACCCACAGGCTGCACTCAGAGATGACTGAATTTTCGAGCTACTTAGAAGTGTTTTTCACTAATGGCAAATGTCTCATTCACGCTCTTAAAGAGATAGACCATGCCTCGTGTGTCACTCATTGCCTGGAATCTCTGCTGCTTACTGCCATCAACATAAGCATTACATCCCTCTCACAAAAGCTGCCCTCAGGGATTTCCAGCTCATCAAGGTACTCCTCTGAGGTGTCAACTGATGGCATGTGCCTCACCACTCGCTTACAGAGACAGACTGGTACGGAACGTCTGCTGATCCCTCCCATCGACATCAGACTGTCCCACACGCTTCCCTTAAGGTTTCCCAATTCCTCCCGTTATTCCTACCTGGTGTCACCCTGTGACACATGCCTCATCTTTTTGCTTCAAGACATGCACACTCGCTGGTGTCTCAGATGCCATCTTGAGTCTCTGATGCTCACTCCCAGCGAAGTCAGGTGTTGGTGCCTCTTCCACAAGCTGCTCTCTGCGATGCCCAGTTCTTCCCACTTATGCTACTAACTTTCACCCAAGAGCACATACCTGGTCCACTAATTTCAAGAAACAGACCACTTTCCTAAATCTCTGTAGCTGCCTCTCAGGAAAATCAGGCAAGCATGACTCTCTCAGAGGCTTGACTGAACAATTCAAAGGGCCTCCCACGCCTCTTCCCAGCAGGAACATGATGGCACGTCTCATCAACTCACATCAAAAGATGGCCACTTACTGATGTATCACCCACAATCACTGAATTTCTGCTGCTGCCACTCAGCAATATCAGGCATGCAATCCTCTTCTATAGGCAGCCCTGAGATATTCCCTATGGCTCCTCATGTTTCTTCTCCAAGGTGCCACCTGATGGAACGTGTCTCTTGCACACTTTTCAACAGACCGCAATTGACTGGTGTGACCCTCCACACTATTTCAATGTGTCCCCCACCAAGCAAAAATTAGGTGTGTTTGTCTCTTCAATGAGCCACCCTCTGGGATTTCTGGATCATCACCACTTCTCATGCTACGTTTCAACGGGTGGCATTTGTCTTATCCACTCACTTAAAGAGATGAACATTGACTGGTTTGTCACCCACCATCCTGAACATCTGCTGCTCATTCCCACCAAAATCAAGTAGGTGTGACTCTCCCACACGCAGATACCAGGGATTACCAGCTCTTCCACTCCTCCTCCCAGGTGTCACACTATGTCATGTGTCTCATCAACTCACTTCAAGGGACCGAAACTGATGTGAGTTTCGCCCACTGCACTTAATCCCAGTTGCCCCCTCCAGTAAAATGGGGCTCAGGATATTCTTACTCCTCCCACTCCTTTTTCCAGGTGTGACCTGTCTATTCCACTTGTTTCGGTGATAGGATAATGACTGGTGTGTCACCTACACCCCGGATCTCTGCTGCTTCCATCCTGCAATATCAGGCCTGCAATCCTCTCCTACGGGCTTCCCTTAGTGATTCCCACCCCCTTCCACTCCAGGTCCCAGGGGTCACACAATGGTACATGTCTTGTCAATTTGCTTCAATGGACAGCCACTGATTTCGAGTGTCATCCAGTGGCCTGAATCTTCACTGCTCCTCCCAGAAAAAGTATGTGTGTGTGCCTCTTTGCTCCTGCAAGCTGCTTTTACGGGTTATCAACTTTTCTCAAACTTCTCCCCGGGTGTCACAGGATAGCATGTGTCTTGTCCACTCGCATTAAGAGAACGAAACTGACTGTGTGTTACCCACCACTCTGAATCTCTGATGCTCGCTCCAAGCAAAATCAGGCTAGGATGTTCTCTTCCATGAACTGCCCTAAGACATTTGCGGCTCCACCCACTCCTCCTCCGAGGTATCACGTCATGGTATGCATCTCACCCAATTGCTTCAAGGCATAACTGACAGGTGTGTCCCCTGCCCCCTTAATCATTCTGCTTCCTCCAAGTAAAATCAGATAAGTCTAACACTGCTAGAATACCCCCTCAGCAATCCTAGGGTCCTCACATTCCATTCCTGCTTCCACATGTCACCCAACGGCACATGACACATCCACTCACTCTAAGATATGGACATTGACTGGTTTATCAGTCACCACCCTTATTCTCTGCAGCTCCCTCCCAGCAAAATCACACATGCATGCTTCTCTCACAAGCTGCTCCCAGGGCTTGCTGGTTCCTCCCACTCTTCCTCCTGGGTGTCACCCAATGGCATGTATCTCAGCAACTCGCTTTCAGAAACTGGCATTGACTGGTATGTCACCTGCTGCACTAAATCTCTGCTGCTTCCTTCTAGTAAAGGTCAGGTCTGCATGCCTCTCCCATAGACTGACCTCAGGGATTCCAGACTCTTCATGCTCCTCTTGAAAACGTGTCATGTGATTGCATGTGTCTTGTCTATTTGTTACTTACTGGAAAATCATCTTCTGCCCTGAATTTCGCCTGCTCCCAGCCAGCAAAACCAGTTGAGAATTACTCTCACAAAAGCCGCTTTCATGAAATCCTGTCTACACATGCTCTTCCTCCTAGTTTCCCTGATTGCAATCTCGTCCAGTCACTTCAAGAGAAGGACTCTGGCTGGTATGTCACCTTTCACTCAGAATCTCTGATGCTCCCTCCCAGCAAAAGCTGAACCTTCCTGTGAACCTGCCAAAACTGCTCTCAGGGATTCCGAACTCTTTCCAAACGTCAAACCCAGTTATCTCCCAATTGTACATGTCTCAACCACTTTTTAAAGAGATGGACACTGACTGATATATCACCCGAGGCCCTGATTCACTGCTGCTCCCACCCAGCTTATTCAGGCCTACGTGCCTCTCCCACAAACTGCCCTCAGGGATCACTACCTCCTCCCACTGTTTTCCCATCTGCCACCCGATGGTCCATGTAACCAACTTGCTTCAAGAGACTGTTGCTGACTGCCGTGTCATCAACCTCCCTGAATCTTAACTTCTCCTGTGCAAACAAATCAGGTATGTGTGCCTCTACCACAAGATACTTTAAGAGATATCTGTCTCGTAGCTGGTGATGGAGGTAAAACAGGCCCCCCACTGGCAAAACACTGCTGGTGTTAATACCGGTGCCGAATGTACCAGCAATGCAATATCCTGATACTGCCAGGATCTCAGGTGGTGGAAACGGTAGGTAAGGCCTCAGTTTGCCAGGATTCTGCCAGAATAACCGGTGGGATACCAGAAAACTTGTAATGATTGCAACTGTCTTTTCTTTTTTAACGTGAGTGGATTCGGCACATGCCATAGGGTTCCACTTGAATGGAGGAGAAGGAGGCGTTGGGAATCCCAGAGGACTGCTTTTGGCAGGTTAATACTTGCCTAATTTTGCCAGGAGGGAGAAGCAGAGTTTCAGCGTGAAAGGTGATATGACAGTCGGTATAGGTCTCTTGAAGTAAGTGAACACGACATCAGCACGCAGACCAGAATTTTTGTTGGGAGGGAGAAGCAGAGATTGAGTGCAGCAGGTAACATATCAGTCAGTGCCCATTTCTGGATGCAAGTGGATGAGATACATGCCATGCTTTGGCACCTGGGGAGAAGAGTTGAAGGAGCCATTAATCGCTGTGAGCAGCTTGTGGGAGAGACACATACACCTGAGTTTTCTGAAAGCAAGTAGATGAGATACATGCCATCAAGTGACACCCAGGAGGAGGCGTGTCAGGAGCCAGGAATCCCTGAGAGCGGCTTGTGAGAAAAGCACACATGCCTGATTTTGTTGGGAGAGCGAGTAGCAGAGATTCAGGGTGATGAGTGACAAATCAGTCAATGCCTGTCTCCTGAGGTGAGTGATTGAGACATGGGTAAACTTTGAAGGAGTGTGCAGAGCCTAGAATCCTTGAGGGAATCTTGTGCAAGAGTTAGACTCATCTGATTCTGCTTGGAGAGCACATCAGAGATTCAGAGTGGCAGGTGACACACCAGGAAACAAAGGATCTGCGAACATCGTTCATGTGTAAAGAACGCAGTGCCTGAAAAACCACTAGTGGCTCATTTTGTCAAAGCCAAACATACTGTCAAAGACATCCAGTGGGTTATACTTCAAACAGTACCACCACATCCCCGCGGGGGAGATAGAGACCGAAAATTAAGACAGCTTGAGCAAAAATGGATTTATCAATTAAATACAGTCCAAGCTGGCTTAAACATCGGGATAGAATGGAGTCTATTCCTTCACAAATGATTCACCTCTTTTGTTTGGACACAGGCGCCATCCACACATGTAACCAACTATTTTGTGTCAGTGTGACCATTTCAACATTTCCCATGTCGCCTAGTCTGCTAAAAATAAATTATGCAGTCTACCCTCATAGAGGGATCCAGGTACATGACTACTTCAGTTCCGCCAGCATCCGCCTTTTGGTTATCCAAGATGGCGTCCAATATAATCCATTCTGGTAGTACACTCACGGTCTAGTCCTCAAGCATTCAAATATGGCCTCACCCAATCTGTATCTTCCAGTGTTTCACTCAGCACTCGGCACTGTGACAGCCTGCAATCCTTCGGCATTTCATTCTGGTTTCCGAATAGGTAAGAGGACAGAACATTCACACTTTCACCAGGCCTCACACTAGCGCTTCAAGGCATTTACCGGCTTTTCCTTTTCTCTTTAAAGAAATAGCCACACGGCGCACTCTGTATTAGCCGCACCATTTCGGCCAACACCGTGTCGATCGACATCAACGAACAGGCACACCTTGGCCTGGGCACGAAGGTAATAATCGTTACCAGCATGTTTGTAAAACTCTGCATGTCAATATGTAGGCCTTTTTCAATTTCTTAATCATAGGACTATCACTAAAATAAACGGATAGTCCACGAAGAATTAAAATTCAATAGCCCAAGCTGCTCACTTAGGGTTTGTGCAGTTTTTCGCACATAATGTAATAATTAAAATACAAATAAATGTTGTTCAACAAACAGCTAAAATTTATTTTTCCATTTCAGTCATTCTAACTGTGATTTCCCACAGTTACTACTATCGAATTCGGTCTACATGGTCACCAAATCCGATGCCACACACAGCTACAAAGCAATTGCAAGGTTAGTGCTAACAGTTGCACGTGTACACCTATAGAGATTTTCAACTAGTTTTTAAGGTACCACTAACACGTTTTCTGTGTTTTTGGTTTTTAGCATTATCATTGTGCCCCTGAGATTTATCCTGTGGCCCTACAAAGTATTGTCCTGAAGAAGGGTCCAGCATACGTCTCATAGCAATCTAATGTCAGCTAGAGAGTTTTTCTTTCCAACAGCATCCGCTGGAACCCAGAAACACATTTCTCTGTGTCGACAGAGTCAAGGACAAATAATAGCAACCATTGAGGATATATGAATTGTCAATACCACACTTGTACTCACCTCACAACACTGTTTAAAAATGATGTTTGCAGTTGTTGTCTTTCTGGTTAGGATAAACGCTGATTTTCAAACCATATGTTTATGTTTTGTGTAAACGAAATGCATTGTTGGTTTTTTTAACATGTCGAGTTTTCTCATGTACTGATTAAAATATGTTTATCTCTATCCCTCTTTCCTGTTCGGATCTATAAACCAACATGATTTGTTAACACTTGGTGCAACTAGTCACACCTAGCATGTGTGTAGGCGGGTAGCTGTATTTAGTGGCACGCCTGTTCATAATCGTTTGCATTTTGTCCTCAGCCACGCAGCCCCCTAAAAAAGAGGACTTTTCTAGCTCGCATCGCTTGATTTACTACACCAGGAAAGGTGCCAGTCACAGAATTACCGGCACTTTAACTGCCACTTTTTCCAGACCAGCAGATTTATTATGACACCCAGTGACTGATGTGTCTCATATCCACGTGAATCGCTGCTTCTCCCATCAAATTCATGCGAGTGGGACTCTTGCGCAAGCCTTTGTCTGACATGTCCCCATGCCCTTCCTCTCAGTTGTCTCCCAATGACACATGTCTCATCTACTCATCTAACGAGATGGACAATGACAGATATATTACCACAGTCCTGAATGTCTAGTGGTCCCACACAGCAATACCAAGCCTGCATGCCTCTCCCACAAGCTGCCCTCTGTCATTCCTGCTCCTTGCACGCTCTCTCCCAGGTGTCACACAATAGTACAAGTCTCATCAACTTATTTCAAGAGATAGACACTGACTGGATCCCTGAATCTCTTTTTCCCCTCCCAGAAAGATCAAGCGTGTCTGTGCCTCTCCCACAGCATGTGCTCTGGGATTATCGCCTTATGTCACTCCTCTTCACAGATGTCACGGGAAGGTATGTGTCCCATTCGCTCGCTTTAATAGACTGACACTGTCTGGAGTATTACCAGCCACTATGAGTTTTCCAGAAATTGGTCTGAGGTTTGCGTTTGAAAAATACCCACAACCCACCCCCCCCCACCCACACCCCACACCCCCGTTTGTGGGATTTGAGTTTATTGTTGGAAGGTTCAACCAGGACAATGTGCACCCCACAGGCACAGGATGAGTATTTGCCCTGAACATCTGCTGTTTCTGGTATCTGGCCACCTGCACAGTCCTGTCCACTATCTTTCCACCATCTGGTCTCTTGCTGGTATAGCGTCCTTTCTTCGACACGGGTGTTTTGCCGCTGCATTTTTGCCCCAGAAAATGTTTAGGGTGGTGAGAAAGTACTAGGGCATGTTAGCACTTAAAAGCCAGAAAAGGTTTTTTAAATGTGACACAGTGGCATATTGGTATCTAATGCAAAGAATTAATGCAAAGAATGCTGTAGAGATGGAAGAACACCATGGAAGCTTTAGAAAATGCTGTGGTGCCGCATTTTGCCATGATTGGAGTTGATGTATCAAGTATTTTGGCAGTCCTTCAAATAACACATTAGCACGAGTTGACTAGTGCACCCACTAGAGTAGCCTGGTGAGAGTGGGGGAGATAAGGCAATACGTGCTTTAACATTGGAATTCGAAGAAAATAAGCTTTAACTGTTGAATTGATTTGTTTAATCAGTGAGTGTCATTTCAAGGTCCCAGATGACAACAAGATTGGTTACGTCGCTTTCATACGTTGTAAAAAGAACAAACAGTTTAGGAGGTGTGGGATATCTCAGGTGGTCTTTGACTAGATGTTTAGGTCCCAGGAGCAGGAGTTCAGTTTTTGAAGGATTTAGTTGAAGATAATGAAGTGACAGCCATATTCTGATTTGTTTCAAACATGTTTGGAGTTGATCAAAGGTCTTATTGGGACCACAAACCTTAGAAAACGATTGAGTGTCATCTGCCTATGAGTGAAACTGAATCTTACAAATAGTGGATGATGTTCATCATGGACAGCACTTAATTGTTGAACATGAGGGGCAAGAGAGAAGAGCACTGGGGAACTCCAAAGCTGGTTGGGAAAGAGGCCAAAATAACAGGACTATATTTTACTGTCTGTGATCTACCAGAGGAGAAACTGCAGAGCCATTCCAATGAACTATCATGTACTCCAACAATGTGTGAAAATTGTGATAATGGAATTGAGTGGTCCTCTGAAAGGTCCCAAATAAGCAAAAGTGATAAATAGCTCTGTTCAGAATGCGGAAGGAGATAGTGCATAAAGAGACTAAGCCGGTTTCTATGCTGTGATGTGGTGAAAGCCTGATTGAGGTGGATCTAAAATGTGTTTACTCTCCACCACCTTCATCAACTGTTGCAGTGCAGAATTTTCAAGGCTCTTGGCTATCCAGGAAATACTGGCTATGGGTCGGTAGTTGGCCAGTACACGTGGATCAAGTTTTTAAGTGGGGTAATGAGGACAGTTGTTAAACCGGCAAGAATGCTTCCTTCTTTAGACTATAGATAAACAAGTAGTGGGTTGTATTTGGTATAAATTGAGGCTTTGGTTCATGCAACAAAGCAGGAAGAGCATGTCTGCACCTGTACAAGAGGGCAACTTCATCGTCAGAAACGTCCATAAAGGAAAATGAACCATAAGGTTGCAGAACAACATCGACCATCCCGCAAGGATCCAAAGTTTAAAAAAATGGTAAGCCTTTACGGATGTTTTAACTTTAAAAATGAAAAGAGGATAATTTCGTTTTTGGGTTTATTATATCTTTTTTTATACAGTAAGAGGGCTTCTTATACGTCAAAAAGGTGGGAAACATCCTTTGATTGCTCCCATAATTTTACATTTTTGATATAAATTATTTTCAGGAATTTTAGTACCGAAGAGTATCATGAGTTAGAAGTTTTTTTAGCCCTACTAATAAAGGTTGGGTCAATGGTAGTTTGATATGATGCTGGACAATGATTAAAAAATGCATCGATGGTGCGGTTAATGCTACAAGTAGGTAACAAAGAAACAAAGTAATCTGTACCACTGTAGCATGACTTGTTTAGAGCTTTACAATTCAGGAAATAAGGCACAACTTTGGTTTAATTAATGTTTAGACTTAATTATGAAATGCCTCACAAAATGGTTGCTTCAGAAAATTGGAAGGGTTGAAGTGATATTTAATGACAAACTCCTGGAGTAAATCATTTCTAAACAATGACAACCACTGCGGGAGGGAGAGGATGACTGTGATTTAGGGGAATGCCACTGGTTCCCTGGACCAATCTTGCCTGTTCTTCCCTCTCCATCTGTGAAGTGGTGCAGATAGGAGAACAGAACAAAAGGGGGCTAAGCCCTGCCCCATTTTGCTTCGCAATTCTGCCAAATCAGCCCGCACTGGATAATGTTCCAGTGCATGTCAGGGAGCTGCAAGGTGGCTGGTTTAAAGTTTGTGGCAGGAAGCCGGCAGTTGAAGCGTATTGTCCCTTGCTGCCATGTATGATTTAAAGTGGCAACGCTGACATAGATTGGTGAGGGGCAACAGTATTTTCTTTCTTTATTGTGTTTTGTGTCTCAAGTAATATACATGAGAAACTTTCACAAATACAAAAGGAAAAATTACTTTTTAAAGAAACACAGTCATATAAAATCCAAGGTAAAAATAATCAATTTTAGCAGACGAAGAGGGAGGAATAAAAGAGAGATGAGGAAACAAGAATATCAAGTAGAGAAGGGAAAAAAGAGGGAGAAGAAAGTAAGGAAAAACATATTCCAACCAACAGTATTCTGGATGTGATTTATAGTGGCAAAGATTATAAAAAGAGTGGCATCCAAGGCAGTAAAACATGTCATAGTGGCACGGTTTACATATAGTGTGGACACCAGTGTCACACACGTGTTATACAGTGGCGGTAATGGCATATATTGTGGGCAGAGGCATCCTCCTATGTAGTGATAGTGATGTTGCATCTCATGTGTTACCCTACAAAACGGTTTGTACATTGTTTGGCGTTTTACCCAACACATTATTTTAAAACATTTGTCAGGGGGAAACCCCCAGTACGTTCTAGGTTGGATTGCGCTCTCACATTACTGACTACCCTTCAAAGAAACTTTTCAAGATTTATCAAAGTTGTCCTGCCTGACCCCCAATAGTGTATTGTGTTTCCGGATGGAGCAAAAGGTCAACAGCACAAATGATTTTCTTTGAAGAGTCACACAGACACCCTTTTTGGCCAAATCCAGCTAGATTTGTGAGCCAACCTTCACACGTACATACCTACGTTCTAAGAACACTGATTAATGCAGATGTTTAAGTCGTGTTTGATTTAAAGAGTCAAAATATTGAAAGGCAGATTCTTTGAAGTCCTCTGATGGACAATGCATATACCATAGCAATGTTAGTAGCCTACATACCTTATAGAGAATAGAGTCGCAGACACAGAAGATATCGATGATGACTGGATTTTCTAGTAATGGTAGAAGGTGATCAGGCATTCCTTGCCAAAAATGTAATAG
This sequence comes from Ambystoma mexicanum, assembly GCF_040938575.1. Taxonomy (NCBI): domain Eukaryota; kingdom Metazoa; phylum Chordata; class Amphibia; order Caudata; family Ambystomatidae; genus Ambystoma; species Ambystoma mexicanum. Next base: position 1,058,896,939 of record NC_090927.1, read on the forward strand.
GAAATGCTGAATCTGCAATGAACAAAACCATGAACAAAATTGAATCATGCAAGCGGTACAGTTAGTCGTGGACAAAATGCTTGAGATACTCTTTAAATCCCTTGAATAACATGAGATGAGAATCGGTCGCCTCTCTGAATAGTTTTGGAAATTTGGTCAAAATAAGTTTGGCTAGGTTGAACTGCAACATGTGCTAGACGTATCAAAATACTTGGTTTGGAGTGAACTGGGAAGGTTTTTTAAAAAAAAAAAACATACCCATGGCCTTTTGGCATCTTGTTGTTCTTTGAGAGCCCTCCAGGGACTCTTTCAGACTATGGTGCCTCATTGCACTCTTGTAGGTAATGCTAAAACAGGTGACAATTGCGGTATAGCTCATGTTGTAGTACACACCTTAGTGCAGGCAAGTCTTTACATCCATATTTCACCCTGAAAATCCTTTTTTTTTTTTTTACCTCAGCCCCAAGATTGGCGTAAACATTGTAAAAAGTCCCCAGAAATCTTACACATCCTTCCAGTACAGTAGACGCAAGTACGTGCTTCTCTTCAATGCAGGGCAAATAGACTGTTTGAATGGGGCCATTGTAATGTGGGCACCTTTGATTCCCTCCATGCCACCACCTTCCCAATATAATGAATGAAAGGGATTCAGTTTACCCTTTTGTGCATTCAAAATACAGTGCACACTACTCGCATGAAGCACTACTGCACACTATCCGTTTCCACCTTCAATAGGAGGTTGGAAATGGATATTAAAAAAAACAAGTGTATTTTCTAGATAACCTCTATTGGTATTCCAGGAAAAGCCACTAACCCCACCAAAGAACCAGAGGTAATGCTGTCATTGGGTCTGACTACTCGAGAGAACACCTCTCGAGCTGTAATGATGCCCACGTGCTCCTGTTCATTTCTAGTGCATCAGAGTGCCCATGGCAGAGCGGTGGGTAGGTTTCTTTTTTATTCTCCCCGCACTCCAGAAAATTGAGTGGGTAGCATTTCATTGGATGCAGTCCCGTCTGGGCAATGTTGATTGTTTGCATTTCAAAGTGAAAATAAAAGACAGAATTCCAGGTGTTTATGCATTCTTATACCTAAGAATGCAAAGAACCCTTAGTGGCTCCAGTCCTTTAGATACATGGCGGAAGGCACATGCATGGATTCCTATGAGATTCATCTGATATTCAAATCTACGAAAAGGAGGCGGATTCCATATTTCCCCAGAGCACTTCCACCCACATCAAAATAGAATGTAGGCAGAGATGCCGTCAGGGCTGTACGTCAGGGCGGATGGGGGTGGGAGATTAGGACATTTGATCTCTGCATCTACTTCGCCATACAAATCCACAAACATCAAGCTCATGCTAATCCCTGTGGCCATTCCCACCCAGGTCCTGCCCCTCCCCTTCCAAAAGCCCACTAATGGGAACTCTTTGAGCTTTCTTTAATCAAGTATTACCATCAAAGGTTGCACTGGAAGTGCGTGCCAGTGTTCTTTCAAAGCAATCTTCTGAATGTTAATGACTTAATTGGAGCTGTTAACAGCTACTGGTGTAATAAACATGTCTTAACCAGGTCTGCCTTCAACCACTGATTATAAACACTGACGTCATGCTAAAGACAAGCATTAGCAAAGCCAACAGCCAAAGCTTGTGTATAGGTATAAGGAATGTGCCAGGCACTGCTATTAGATTCCGAGGTACTTGCACCATTTTTCAGCTGCTACCATCGACCGCCAGTTAATATGACTACATTAGAGCTTGTAAAATGCCTTTGACATATCTGTTTCACCACCATACATTCAGCAAAAGGATCCGCTATGTCTATTGTGGGCCAGAAGATGTAAGACATATACGCCATTGCTATTAACATTGTAGAAAATCATTTTTTTTAAAATCAAGTTTTTGTTTCTTTTCGTGGTGAATACGGTTTATGGCATTGTAAAGCTTGTTTAGAAACAAACATTTTTGTTTCCCTTCCCGGTGAGTATGGTTTACCACTTCGTCAGCAGGCACCATCTCACAAAAATCCTCTGGAAAAGTAATTTCACCTGATGCAGCAAAACTTTTGAAACTTCTGGAATGCCACCTGCCTTCACCTTCGCCTCTCAGGTCCATTTGCCTCTCATACATTTTTTGTTTCCCTTCCCAGTGAACATGGTTTACAGATTTGTCGGCAGGCCAAATACTTCTTTTTAACTTTTGCTGAAATCTAAGAAAAAGGGTGGTGTGTCCAAATATCAAGTAGCCAATAATGTCCGAAGGGCCCTGACAGGTAACTATGCAAAATGTGGTGCAGATTAGTGAAACAGTGTGGAAATTGTATAAGGAACAAGGCTTCGCCAAGCCACAAACCCACAAGGCCACACCTCCCTCCACAAACCCACAGACACATTTTGACTTTTATACATACAGATTGGTTCCTCACAGTTTCATATATTATAATCATTTTCAGCACTTTCTTGTATTTTGGCATACATTTATGATATTTGGTCTGGTATTCCCTTATTCCTATATAGGTTATGTCTATTTGAAATTCCCAAATCACTTTATATGTTAACTTTTGTATCATGAATCCTGCTATTGAGGGTCTTTGTCAGATTGGTGGCTTACATATAACTATTAATATTGATTATTCATACAGGAGCCAAGCAAGTTAACCTTTGTTCATGTGTGCCTTGAAGATAACAAGTACTTATTGTTCTACATTTTGGAATACAAATTTTCTTTTGCATATTACGTATCAGAAAGTCAGATACTTTAAGTAAACAATACATATTTGTTAATTAACATAAATATGTATCAAAAAGTTTAGAATATGTCATTTCCATACCTTCTCAAGACAGTACATACTTAGACACAAAGGGCCTGGTTCACAGAAACCTTTTATAATGGCGCAAACCCATTGGAAAACTCTCTGTGAATCAGGCCCAACCTTCTTTTTTTACAGATTTACAAAACAATACTTACTGAATGTATAAAACTAAAAGATGAAAGATGCAAATGATTGGGTAAAATGGTACATAATGTTGACACCACTGAGACTACGTCTTTCTGGGGGAAAGGTGTACAGGCAAATACCATTCCGATAATTATTGCTCTGAGAATATTATGCAATATAGTGAAGGAAATAATGGACAAATGATTACGCGACGTTCAGGGCTCATGTATAATGAGACTTTGACTGAATTAGTAGATCAATTCATTGGAAATGTCTATTATATTTGTAAGCTTTTATTATTTCATTGTGAAACAATTATATTTTTGATTCTGTGAAAGTGATGATGTAATGATACGGTATGAAAAGTAATGTTTTACTAAAATATACCTAATAAATAACAAATACAAAAATAATATTGAATGAGGCTTGTTTGGTGATTTGCAGTACGTCTATTCAGTCAATTCTTCAGTTGAGGTCAGCACTGTTGCCGAAAATCCAAATGTGTCTCTGTAGTATCCACAATATCTTCCAGTGGTGAGATAAGCCTAGGAGCTATTCAGGTGCTGGGCTGGACGCTATAGTGCATCCCTGTCACTGGGGCCAGATCTGCTCGTCCTAGCCTGTCTCATTTTTCTCTTTGCTGAATTTCCACCCACTCGTGCCTGGATATCTGATTCTACCTTTTAGCTCTATCCCTTGGGAGCTAATCTCCTCACCATTCTGCCACACACTCCTTCCCACTCCACAGAGACAACTAGTATTTGGATGTTTGCATTTGTATTTGTATTTATTGTGTTTATATAGCGCTTTAATCCAAAGCGCTTTACATTATAACAACAGAATACATAGAACATTATAACAGTAGAAGCAATTTACAATCATGAATCAAACCAATAAAACAGTAATTAGAGCAATTAATCTGTGAGGGACGAGGGAAGGGGTGAAGAAGGGAAGGAGGAGGGAAACAGAAGGGGTAAAAGTGTGAAAGTGAGGGAGGATAAGGGGAAGGAGGAGGGAATAGAGGATCATAGTGAAGATTCGATGGAAGGAGAGAGAGTGAGAGGTGGGGAAGGTTTCATGGCAGGGAATGGAGAAGGAGAGATTTCAGGGAGGTGCGGAGGAGGAAAAGGTAGTTATAGAGCGGATAGAGAGAGGTAAGGAGTTCCAATGCAGGGGGATTAGGAGCTGAAAGGAGCGGAAACGGGAAGAGGCACATGGGGAAGGAGGGACGTGAGAAGGAAGTGGTGAGCTGAATGAAGGGAGCGGGAAGGAGTGTAGAAAGAGAGGAGAGAGGAGAGATAAGGGGGAGCAAGATCATGGAGAGATGGAGAGATTTAAAGACTAGACAGAGGAAATGAAATTTAAGTTTGGAGTGAAAGGGAAGCCAGCCAAGGAAGGAAAGCAAAGAAGAAATTGAGTCATGGAAGGCAAGGAGACAGAGGGTACGGACGGCTGAGTGGTAGATAGATTTGAGGGGGGCAAGATGAGAAACAGGTAGTCCAAAGAGTAAAGAGGAGCAATAGAAGGGGCCGGAGAAGATAAGGGAGGAGATTAAAAGTTTAGTAGCATGGAAGGTGAGAGAGGAGCGGACATTGCGAATATTGAAGAGGTGGTAGAGACAGGCACGAGAGGTTGTCTGGCTGTAACTGGCCCTGTGCCCCAAGGGATACCAGAACCCCCTTCTGTCCTCACTTCTCCTTCCCTCTTACAGCTGCTATCTCCGTCCTGAATGGTACTCTCTTTGACATTTGGCAGAGTCACTAAGGTCACTTTGGGTCTTTCCTCCTCCTCCTTGAATGTGTTCACTCTTCAATCCTGCTGCCTCTTCTTCTGCAGTTCAGCCACTCTCTTTGCTTTCTAGGCTTGCAACGCCTCCTCGTACACCTTCTCTTCCCTCCTCAGAAAGCTCCAGCCTCTAAATCTGTACATTTACTTCTCTCTTCCCATCTGCCTGCTGCACCTGCAGATCTTTCCACCTATCCTCCTGTTACTTTGCTTCTCTCTTCCTCACTTTCTTCTCATGTGGCTGCATATTTTTCACACCATCACCTCCTCCTTCACATCACTCTTAACACCTATTCTTACTGTAGCTTCAGATCTTTCCAGAACTTTCCCTCTCGTTCCTTCTTCCCCTCAAACCCCTTCATCACCTGCACCATTCTCTGAATCTCTTCCTCATATACATTCCGCTCTCTCTGATTCAATTATGTGCTGCTCCAAACACAAACACTGATCATCACCCTTCCATTTAAATCGGACCCTGCACCCTATCCCCTCGGCTAGTCTCCATACTATGGGTTGCATCTGTGGATAGGGTATACTGTGGCCATGCGAATGTTGAGTTGGTGAACCAACAGGTGTTTCCCCTTGGCTTGACCCAGTCTGACCTACCCCATAGACCAAGCATTGAATATGCTGGTCCAACATTTTGGATCTTTACTGTTCATGGGCGCACACTGATGGGCAATCTAACAAGGAATAATGATGGGTCTGGCACTTGTACCGTGGTCCATCTACAGGCTGCTGTGACAGATTCCTGCTTTGATTCTATTTGGATAATTTTGCTGGCTTCTCCCTGTTGGATGAAAATTGGTGACTCGTCTGAAAAGTGAGTTATGGAAACTATCATGGCCATGTTTGGGGGCATTTTTAGAGGTCAAGTAAGGGGAGGAGTACCAGTGTCACTATCCCCAGTGCTGTGGTGGGGACCATTGGATCATACTCAATTCACCTCATGGCTGATTTTATTTTATGTGATTTGAACATTTGTAAAAGCACATATCCCTTAGGAGCCTAGCAGAAATGCATCTGGGCGCAGATGAGAAAAATAATTCTTTCGATTTAGCAGAGTGGAAAAAGTAACTACCAAAATAGAACCAGGAGCTCTTATTCAAACAGAGGTTTTCAGCAGTTTCCGAAAACTGATAAAGATGTGATCTAACGCAAAGATTGCAGGAGAGGGTTCCCTCCTTTTGGACATTAATGAAACTGGTATTTATTACAATTGGTTATCTTGAACGTATTATGGTTTACTTGTTTTTGTGGGGCTAGTCTCATCTTTACTCTTCTCTGCTTCCAAAGGTTTCTCTTTATTGGTAGCAGAATTATAACAATGCCTGGCTGGTGGCGGTTAGCCTGGCTGGGCAAGGCAGATTGATTCTTAGATGTGTGTCGTATTGGAAGTTCTGTTACATGAGCTACCCCCTTTTAAGATTTTGTTCTGATATTGAGTTATTTTCTTCAGCTTTGGAGTGACCGCCTCTGTAGAGCACTCTCTTTTCCATTGAGTTTCTCACCAGGGTGTAATTTATTTAAAATAATGGTGTGCTTTTCCCCTGTTGTACTGATTACGTTTACTAAGCTAGTAAGCTAGTACCCGACAATATGTCGAAAGGAGAGCTAGGATTGTCTTCTATTTATTTTTCTCCTTATGCTCTTTAATGTAATCCATAGACCCTTGAGAAATGATCCGATAGTTTTTATTTTTTATTTTTAGTGTGGCTGAACTAATGGAATCTATGTACTAGGCACTTCACAGATAACTCCACTACTTGGGATCATTAAAACGTGCTTTGTTAAACCCAGACCAATTAGTGACATGTCCTGGACCAGTGTCTTGTGTGACCATACATTAAAGCACTAGTTAGCACTTTTCCTTTCTGTCCATAACTTCCCTCTTTACTGTTTCCCATTGGCTTTTCAGCACTTGCATTTGTGCTATTTCTTTTACCATTCTGTTTTACTGCACATATACCTTGTTGGTCTGCTTGCCAATAAGGAGCTGATACATAGCACTGTGTGTTCATCTCATTGATCTGCTTTAAGTGTAGGGGCATGGAAGAACAGCATCTAAAAGGATAGCTTATAACTCATACCAGGTAATAGTCCAGGTTTCCCGAATTACAAAAATGCTTTGGCATGCCCCTGGGTCACTTCTCTTGTGTAAATGTCTCAAATATGTTCTAAAGACCGGCCCCCTGAAAGCTGGACCCAGTGCACACTGGTGGCTACTTTCATCTACTCCTCCAACTTTAAAGGGCATCTTTCAGGGAGAGAAAAGTGAATTTTCAATGTTCAGCTTGCTTGCACGAAGCATCATCATTAGAGATGAGGTGACTAAGGGGACGGGAATAACAAACTCTAAAAAGTCAAATGTGCAGAAGCACAAAACAGGATCACGTGATGTGCATTATGTCTACAGCTGGTGTGTGTTCATGACCTACCGTGCAGCCTGGATACTGTTTTGGGAAATGCTGGTGGGGAGAGAAAACCCCGTCGATCCGCTGGCCTAACAAGATGCTGGCCAGGGACAAGTCAGAAGGCCACATCATCGGCAGCCTCAGTGTCTACTCCCGACGCCTCACATCCCCACAAAACCTAGACACCTCGAGCAGCTTCAACCTGCATCAGCAGACACTGGCTCAGTGAAGTACTACCGCTAGCACCTAAAGAAGGCAGCTCCGCACTCACCATCAGTATCCACGCCATGCACTTCAGGAACACCTTTTCGTCATCCTACCCCTGTGCACCAACCGTCAGTCCTTTCTTATGTCTTGTACTTACCTGCAAGAGAGCAACAGTCTGCTGGGGACAGGCCTCACCACCAGCAATACAGTAGCTGCTGTCCCCCCTTGCAGACTCACAGTCTTTCAGACTCAAAGGGCCTCATTAAGTGTTTGGGGTAGCTGTGCCCTTTTTAAGGGCACGGCTACTGCCAAACTCCCTACCGGTCCGGCACCCGCGAATGGGCCATTACCGGCCCATTATGAGATGAATGGGCCGGTAATTTCCCATTTGCGGGTGCCAGTATGGCCGGCCTCCCAATCCCCATTCTGCCCCATAGGGCACAATGGGGGTCGGGAGCATGGTTGCACCGGCACTGTTAATACCGGTGCCGGTGCAATCACGAGTTCTGCTCGCGGGTGCCGGTCTGCACGCCTGGTCAGACCAAGCAGTCTGGCACCGGCAAGCAGAACTCGTAACGTGGCGGAGAGGTAACAACGGCGCCGGTAGCACTACCGGCGCTGTTGTTGCCTTTCCGCCACATTCGTAATGAGGCCCAAAGTGTGCATTTAATCACCTGGGACATTTTAAGAACCTTGAATTTTCTGTAGCACCAGCTTGTTTATCCATTTCTTCCACTGTACACCAGGTCTAGTGCAAACCCCGAGTCATGGCTTAAATTAAGGACTCATTCTATCTGCACATTGAGGCTACATATGGTTCAACTTAATGGTCTTTAAGGTGCACAGCATGGGGGATCAACCATGAGTTAAATCGATTCAGTGACATCCAATATCACTGAACACACATGCCTCTATGCACACTGAAGTAGACCCTGCCTGAGTAAAGATACAGGAAAAAAATGATAAAATAACAACCCATCTGTCCAGGTGTGAATGTGGGTGGATGGGATGGGATCTGGCCCGGGAGCTCATACAGCTATGAGCTCTCTGCGAGATGTTCAGCACCAGTCTTCCAAACACTGAGACTTATTAATGCTATATATAGAGGGGTTACATCATCTCCTTAATGCATACTTCTCCATCACTTTTGGAAGCTCACTCAAGCATTGCAATTACTAAAATCAATCAAAGACCCCCAAAAATCAATCAGACTCTGGAAGGAGATGAAGTTGGACATGTGCCTTGAAAACTTGAAATGTCCTAACGCCATAACTGATCTGAAACTAGACAGAAACTACTTGATGACATTCATGCCTGGATAGCAAACATCCTCAACATTATGGCCCCAAAGACGCCTTCCAAAGTTTCACAGAAGAAAAACGAGTTACTAAATAGTTTATCCTTCACACGTAATATCCTGAGAAAAGAAAACCTGTGACTGCAGAAAATTGAGGGAGAAAAAAATTACCTGTCAAAAGATTATTTGCCTTGTCACTGGCATGTCTGGAGTGGAAACTGTCAAAGCAAAAAGTTAGTGCTACATATCCAGAGGGAAATTATTCAGGAATTCCAAAACCCTGTTCCTGGTACAACATCACTGGCACCGTATCAAGAGCTCAGTGATTCCATTGCAGCACATTTCAACAACACAATTTGCCAGAAAGATGAGAAAGGACCACCACTGCCAATCCCTGCAATGCAATGCATTATTAATGGGCCCGTTGTTAGCATGGTCCCCATTCCCATTCAGCCCTATTGGGGCTCTAATGGGAATGGGGATGTGTTCCCTGCATGGGGAAATACCGGGTCCTCCAAGGTTGAAATGGCCCGGTATTTCCCCATTCAGGGTACCCAGACCCAGTATGCGGTATGGGGGGTGGCCATGCCGCAAATAGCAGCATGGCTACCTCCATCCTTGTAATGACCCACCTAGAATACAACAACCTCCTTAGCCTGAGACAATCTGGCTTCCGCCCCGGCCATGGAACTGAATCAGCCTCCTTGATTTAAAGATACAAATAGACAAATGCATGGACAATGGTAAACTCGCCCTTCTCCTCCTTCTTGACCTCTCGGCCGCCTTCGGCTTGGTGGACCACAACACAGTGTGCCATCACCTGGCCACAGCAGCACACTGCTCACCCGAAGCGATCACTGGATCAAATTGTTTTGCCCAACCGAATCATGAGATTCTTCTCATCATCAGCTGCAGCAGACGCAGCCCCAGTCACCACTGGTGTCCCCCAAGGCTCGTGTGTCTCTCCCACACTCTACAATATTTTGACAAAGCCCCTTTTTGACTGCCTTGACTCCCTGGGTATCTTCTACACCAACTATGCAGACGATACCCAAATCCTCATCCCCATTACTGGCAACTATGCCAATCTACTCACGTGCCTTGAATGCTGTTTATCAAAACATCCAGGCCTGGATGGACAGGCACTCGTTATGCCTTAACGACAAAAAAAACAAGCTCCTGCTCTTTGGTTCACATAACCACCTAAACAAACTCGACAAATCCTATGCATCATTTGAGATAGACGGATACACCATCCCCTTCTCCATATCAGTAAAAACTCTAGGAGTTTATTTCAATGCCTCCCTCACCCTCAACAAATAGGTCAACACAATATCTGCCTCATCAGCCTAAACAACAAAATTCATTAATGCCAGCAGACGCTTCCTGTCCACTGATAGCTGCCTTACCCTAGCCAGAACCCTCATCCTCTCGACTACTTTAATGCCTCTTTGCAGGAACATCCACCAGTAATATAAAAAAAACTCAGTCATCCAAAATAGAGCAGCCTCGAACATCCAGAAAAAAGGCCACATCTCAGCCTCCAGAAGAAACGCCCACTAGCTTCCTATCCGCGAGAGAATCCACTTCAAATGCCTCACCATTACATATAAATGCCTAGCCAACACTTGCCCCCAAATACCTCACCACAAAATTCAAGAAGACCCAAGCAACCAAACAGTCCCCAGGACATCCCTCTCCAACATGCTCCTTACACCCAAATTCAAACGGCAAAAATCTGGAGGACGCAGCTTTCCTCTAGTTGCATCAAAACATTGGAACGCCCTCCTGGCATATCTGACAGCCGACACCTCCTATTGGTCATTCCTGAAAAAAACTCAAAACCAGGCTGTTCTCGCTCGATAACTAACGCCATTAGCATACCCGCTCAAAGTCTGTTTGCCAAGAAATGACTTAATGCCATGAAATGTTAACATGCTATCTGTAACTGAACTATGCTTTGTATGCCCGAAGTTCGCACTGTACTACTCCGAATGTAACCTAAGAATGCCAATAAATGTCTGTAACAGCACCCTGATGCCTACGGGTTTGGTGCGCTATACAAATATACAAATGAATAAATAAATAACCACAGTCAGCAACAGTAGCAATCCAGCAAGTTCATTGGAAGACCCACATCATGCCAAAATCTACAAAGCAATAAAAAGGAAGAATCATGGAGTAACCCCCCCCCCCTTCCAAGTCCTGCTTAACCCTTCAATTGAACAAAGCAACATCCCTCATGCATTAAAACCAGTCCTCATCAAGTCTTTTCTCAAGAAACCTGTGGCTGATTCCAACGACCCAACAAACTATCGACCAATCCCCAGACGAACACTGAAAGCAACAGCTTCCCCCACCAGTCATTACATCGATTCAGACCAATGGGACAAACAAAATGAACGACATGCTTTGCTCGTGACATGAAAAAGACAAAGCAGACAATTCTTCCAGTGCACTCATTCTACACACTGCACTGAATATGTCCACCTCTCTCAATACTGTCAGCCACAACGTCCTACTAAAAAACTAGAGGACAAGGATCCGAATAATTTTTGACCAATCCATTATGGCCATGACTTGGAATCGGACTAATAATCCTGTGAACATACAAAAGGCATGCGGACAGCACATGAGACCAGGGAGAATGGACTCATTTGAGTCAGTCTCTCTTTGCCCCTTAAATGACTCTATTGGTCCCCTAAATGAATATGGAACAGCAAGATGACAAACAATGGATCCTAAATCACTTTCCCAAACACTCCTGAACCAAAAGATTCTCTCTCACATAATCTTTCCTCTCTCTCCTGCTAAATAACTCACACTGCCTTCTCGTTCCATATAGTACAGCTCAAACAATAAATCCTTTCAGATGGCAGTGAGCTGCCTGGAAACATGCCACATTTACTTCACCCCCAATATCCTGCAGCTAACTCAGCGCTGACTTCAACAGGCAGATCTTGGGCTCTCGCTTCTAAAAACACACACCCAATTATATAAGCCACTATTCACCTAGAATCGCACAATCGAATACATCTGGCCAGCAAGCATCCACACCACAAGATTTGCATCTCCTTCCCACCTCTCTTACAGAAACAGAAGCCGCAAGGCACAGCAATGACATAAATGTACTTTACAACACCGCTTTAAATTACATTATCTAGGGTACAGCTCATTTTTGCTGCTGTGTTCAAAACAAAATTAGTTGAAAATGTCAATACAATACTTACACTTGTTCTCAGGATAGGGGCAATCTTTGGAATAACTCATGTAAATTGATGTCCTAATTGATCTTCTTCACGAAGGGCCTAATTCACAGACCGTTTTCCTGTGGAATTGCACCATTATAAAACTTTTCTGTTTATCAGGGCCCTACTTTCTTTTGGCATCATTATTCATATGGTTATCTATGGCAAAGGCCTAATTTATCTGAATGACACAATTTAACTTATGAGAGTTAATAATTTCTGTTTACATATTTTTGCCTTCTTTGTAGTTGTGCACTTTTGAGGGACCTTAGTGTCCTGAAATAAAGTGGAATTAATTAACCAACATTTTCACGTATACTTCTGCTAGAAAACTGCACTATGTGCACAGACAACAGCATACCTAAAATTAATTGATGTAGAGAATTTAATGTGGCAGCCATTTTTATTTGGTCTGACTTGCTTATTAGTCACACAATAAAGTCTATGGAAGTTATATTTAGGTTTAAAAAGAGTGCAACATCCTGGTGCTTATCTAAACCTTGTAATGTTGACTTTATCTTGAAGGCCACCTGTCAATTTAAAGTTCGGTTTCCACTAGAATCAAGTTCTTGGAAAATGTGATGCTATCCTGAGGGAAGGAGGCATATGTACTTAGTTTTCTTTAAATGACACCTACAAACTGTATTGCTGGACTGCTTTTGAATCATTCATTATTCAGTTGATTGGCTGTGTTGCTCCCTTTTTATAGGATCACTTACCTATCACGTGCCACTTAGCATGGCTGTAAAAAGGTGATGCCTCTCACTGCTCCCAACAGCAATGGTTTTTCAGAGAATTAACAAATTCCCTGGGAAACACTGCCTATTGCGGGGATCTGCAATCTGTTGCTTTCCAGATGTTTTTGACTACGACTCCCATGTTCCTTCATAAATGACAATGCTGGGTAGTACTGACGAGAGTTGTAGTACAAAACGTTTGGCGTGGCCGAAGATTGCAGACCAGTGGCCTATAGCAACAGAACCAACCCTGACCTACCCTGCAGACTATTCTATTGGCTTCAGAGAGTTCAGAATGCTACAGTTCAAGACGTTCTATTCATCAAAAGAAGCAAACCATCTCTCCAACACATTCCTACCTTCATATGTTAGCACTGGTTTAGTGCCTTCTACTCTAATCCTTGTGCAGCACCCACCACAGCTTTCAAAAACTAGAAATGTCCTTACTGATCTCAATATTGTAGCACTTAAAACCCTGTTCAAGGTTTAGGACTTCATCTGGATGCTTTCTTTCCACCACTTACCTTCACAAATCATGGTCAGGCGTCATAAATTTGTTGCTCTTGAATGAAGAATGTAAAGCACTTATTGCTTTAGGTATGGAACATCCTCGACTCCCAGACATTCCAAAGATCTTTCGAAAACCGTATTATCCTTCAATCAAATATAAACTAGATTGTCACTTACTTTACCACTCTCTCCTTGGGCACTTAACCAAGAGACTAGTAGTTGTTGAATGTTGACAATCTAAAAATGTCATCAATAACAATGATGATGATGATAATAATAATACTAACAATAATATTACTAATAATACTAATAATAATAATACAATTAATACAACATTTTTGTTCTCCAAAGAATCAAGACATACATTGGTTTTGAAAAATAAATGAATATCCATACCTCTTCAAAATTTCCATTGATTGCATTGTCAAGGACACACTGACAGTGGGTTTTGTACATCATGATAAGAGTATCTGCCTAGTTAAAAAAACAAAAATCACAATAATGTAAATACATATTCTACAATGTATTTGATTAATACTTTGGGAAGCCATACATGTTTGTGTTGCTCCACAGTTTAGTTCTACCAAAAGTCAACTTTCGATCTTAGACATTTAGCAATCTAATTTTTAATTTCTAAATACTTTTTATTTGTTGGATTGCAAGAGCACTGGACAGCTAAACACAAACACAAATTATCACAATACATAATGATTATCAGATTGCATAATACAATTTCATCAGTTAGCTGAATCTGAACGTAGAACATTTCCAATATGACAGAATAAGCAAATATCTTGAAAAATTCTGTTATATTTATTCACATTTTTTATGAGATGAAATGGGAAAAGGATAAATATATAATGACACATGTGATCTAATCATGTTTCATTAAAAACCTTCCTTATGGATGCCTGCAAAGACTTGTCAACAACTTGAACAGACCTGGAAAGTGAGTTCATTATTAGGGGGAAAAAAGTTATCACTTTGGATGCAACAGCTGTCGATTCTCTGCCCAGTGCTCTGAACTGCACATGTAATTAACACAGCTGTAAGTACATCTGTTTATCAGATATTAGCAAGTTCTGTGGCAAGTTTGATGATACTCTATAATGAGTGGAAAAATATCTATGATTAAAAAATCTGGCAGCTTAAATTAAATCTGGGCGGGATGAAAGTCATGTAGCTAGGGCACTGAAATCTGGACCAATAGGGAAAAGGCATCCATTCACCTAAATCATCTAATATGATAATAGTCACTGCCACTCTGAAAAAGAGGGGTCGGTGTTGAAATCTAAAATGTAGCAGATATTCCAAGAAGAGTTCTGCTTGGAATATCGGCTACATATTAGATTTCACCCCCGCCCCTCTCTTTTTTCTGAGTGGCAGTCAGCATTATCATATTAGGTGATTTGCCCTCTTCTCTAACTTTGCATTCTAGTGGTAGATGTGGTACCAATCTCCCACCGCCCCCTTCAAATCCTTCCAAGGTACTCAGTGCCTAAGTAGCCCTAGGGCAGAAATGTGGATGGTAATCCCATTATATGAACTAGGAATTTGTAAAGCTGCCAGGCTATGCCTTTGAAAACTTTGTGAAGTTTTCTAAAAGCTTTGGAAACTCCATGGAGTTTTCAAGTTTTTTGTAGGTACCATTAATTTGGGTTTTGAGTGTACTTAGGTATAATTGTGATATATTAGCATGATCAATGATGCTCTGGAAATGCTACGATTTGTCTTCTTCACAAACATCTTTGACAGAAGAACAAGATCCTCAAATTTTATTCACTTTAAAACACAGGTAATTCCAAATACATTTATTAGAGCTAATTACATAATTTTTGTTGAAATATGTTTCGCTTATTTTTTTTTAGATGCTTGAATTGTGAGGGTGAAGGAGTACAGGGGTCACACAAATGTCTGGAACTGACAGCTGTATCAATTAATTGAAATAGTTGGTTCTTTCACTGTAACCAGTGGGTTTACAAAAAAACAATAGAATTAACAGGAAACTGCAGTAATGCAAATTGGCAAAAACAATGACACCCAACATCCCTGTCCAAATTCAAATAATTAACTAATATATCTTGCATAGTTTCATCAAGTCACCTCAATTTGGCCAAACATTTTACACCACCAAATTGGAAGATTAATATCACACAGATAGAAATTGGAGAAACGCAAATACAGAGCAAAGTAATTGTTGGAAATAGTATAGTAAGCTTCCCACGAAACCCTTTACAAATTCCAAAACTATTTATTGAAACTGCAATTGTGTTGTTGATTGAGTCAACAAGAGAATATGTTGCTATTATTGTTTTGAATGGAAACCTGCACTTTTTATGTAGCATAGAATTGTCTGGATAGGCAAAAGAAAGAAACAACTATTTGCAAGTATAAAACTAGCAACACTTCTAATGAACTGACTTCTTCTGATGTATTATTTGTATCTATTCTTCTCCTTTATAGTTATGCATTTTACATGCTAGTAAAAATCTGTTGACTGCCTTGAAGGAGAGCTTACAGAAAACACATGTGTTGGCTGTATCCATGTGTATTGTGTATCAATGTTTTATGCTGTACTATAAGCACTGTACTGAAGTGTATCAAATGTTATCACTTTAAGTTAAATACTAAACATACTAAGCAACTAGTCACTTCTAAAGAAACTCAATTTATCAAAGTATTACAAAAGTTTGAACACTAGTTATTATTTTGGTCCAAATGCTATTCATTTGTTGAAAACATTTGTGTTTCATTATATTTATCTCAAACTAAATCGTATGTGAGAACTCAATCACATTCTGAAATTTTAAACATAGAAATAGTATTTGTGCAATTTTATATTCTGTGAGAAATTTGTACTTAATGTAAGAAAAGTCAATGTTGTTTTTTATATTGTCATAATTATTACTTTGTATATATGGGTTTCGTTTTAATAATTACCTTTTACTAGTATTACATTTATTTTGAACTAAAATTGTATTTGTAGATTGCTATTTTTTTCATTATTTTTATTATTGATTATTCTATATAATGATCAATTATTTAATGTATCAAAATAGCTTTTTTCATTAATCATTACACAGCATGTTATTAATCTTGATTAATAATGTTAACAATAATTTGCATTCATGTTTAAGCTTTTAAATATTTGGATTTGTATTATTAATATTATCATTACTATTATTAGTATGTGAATTTCTTTTTTAATCTTAATTGTTATTTTGTATCACTCATTGTATTCTGTATTCATAGGTTATTTTAATTGTGTTACTATTTCCATTTTAATTAATCTGTTTAAAAATAATAATCATGATCTGTTTTACATCTGAATAGCATATGTTGTTATATCTTACTGTTAATGTATTATTGTGTTTTTTTAATGTTTACATTTTGTAGACTTGAGTGGATGTAGTAAAATACTGAGTTTGAGGAAGCACAATAGTGGATGGGAGAGGAGAATGGCTATGAATATGAATTTGTAAATCAAGAATGAAAAAGAAAAAAAACTGACACTGCCAATTTTATAAAATTAAAACATAGTGCCGACTTCTCCCAAACTGACAAGTCAGGGGGTGCCAGAATAACTGCAGAAACTAATTCCTTCCTCACTTCCTGACAATTCTGTTGACGTCTGGTGAGATCATCCATATTTGTGGTTATAATATATCTTTACCTACTTCCTAGAAAGACACTTTTCCACATCAAGATGAGTGGGACCTAAGGACTGAGTCCTACGATAGTGAATCCCCAGACGTGGTCAGTGAGTGGGATGATAAACTTATGGAAATTATGTCTCATGTTGCTGCTGACATTGCTAAAATTAAGGCATCTGTCAGGGAAATGAAGGGGTGCATATGTTGAGTAGAAAATGCACAGACAGTTCCAACTCTGACACTTCAGCTTGACAAGGTGACCAGTTAGCTGTTGGCGCAAGAGCATGTTTCCTTGGGGAACAACTTCACCATTGCATGTTTGCCTGGAAGGCAGAGAGAGGAAACCCAAATGACTTTCTTCAGAAGCTCTTGCCCTTACTGCTTCATCTACACCCAAGTCCTCTGAGACAAATAGAATGCATCAAAGCTCAGGCCCCAAGCCAGGTCAAGCGGAATGCCTTTGTAGGACGATTGTGATGTTTTTTTTCTTTGAAGGTGATCCTCCTGTGGCATGTGAGGAAGAAGTAAATGTAATCTGGGAAGCCAAAGCATAAAGTCATGTTTTTTTTCTGATTGCAGCAATGATGTAATTGATAGGTGTAAAATCTTCAAAAAAGTTAAAGAGCTAGCTAATGTGTGGCACCCAACTGATTACACAGTATATCCAGGTGGTGTTGGATGTTGCGATACAAGCCATTCAGGAGGCTTACAAGGCAAAGAAGTTTTTAATGGACTGAGGGAGGAAGCGTATCTACCCCAAATCTGAAGAAAATTGCTGGTGTATGGAACAGGTCCTGGGTCTAGGCAGACGAATAACGATTTCAGAAAGCTTAATAGGTTCTCTCCTCAACATCGATCTGCATATTGACTTATTGCTCTGTTTTCAAAACTCTGACAGGGCCTGCTATTTCATATTACTTTATCTAGGCTAGTTCAAGTCATTAGTATAGTATAGCATAGTATTGTTTATGCAGTTTCAAAATCTGCTTTTTTCAGAAACATTCCATGCAAGCATCACAAATGCAACCACTATGTAAAAACTAAATTCACATGGCCCATAACTACATAATGGATACTTAAATTCTTATTATTTCTTTTCTTTTTTACTCTCACAGTATTTGTTATGATGGGAGCTATGTGTTTTCATGTTCCTAGTATAGGTCTCAGTTTCTTTCTTTCTTTCCTTCTTTCTTTCTTTCTTTCTTTCTTTCTTTCTTTCTTTCTTTCTTTCTTTCTTTCTTTCTTTCTTTCTTTCTTTCTTTCTTTCTTTCTTTCTTTTTCATTTCTGGGGCAGAAGGTATGATCTTTAACTACTGCCCACTATGTAAAGGTTCTATTTGGTGGATGCCAAATGATGCCAGGGATTGCAGTGAAGTTTAATGTCTTTGAATTCCATTGGCTGTGTGCTCTAAAGCCTGCACCATGCTTTTCCCATAGGAAGCTGGCGTTGTGCATGACTGAGGTGTGTTGCCAAATTGTTCCACAGTGGATTAGGAGGTTTGTATATTGTGTGCTCTATCCTCATCCTTTGAAGATGTTTTGCAAGTGTGCAAGTGCTGGAGATTCAGCGGTAGAGTGACCTGGAGTTCACTGTGCAGGTGAGGAGGCGGCTGGGGTTCAGGTGCTTCACTTCTATGTGTCCTGTGATACGTTCATCACCATGATGGAGCCGTGGCATTAATCAGCAATCACTTTTTAATATGTCATTTTGAGGAATAAGAGACACTATTTGGCTTGACGATAGCAATTGTCTCTTTGTACGTTATTTACCACTCTAATAAAGACGTGTAATCAACTAGCTAGTACGATGAAATCTGTCAGTGATAGTCTGCCCTAACTAATGACATTATTTGGTTATATTCTGACCTAACTAATTAAATGATTTGTGGTTTATCATGTTTGTACATGAATTTCATGGATTTGTGTATGTAATTTGTGGCACTGTGTTTCCATGGAGAAATGTAAATTAATTGCCTGTATATGAGTTTTAATTGAGATTAGAATTGTGGCAATGCAAAAGGTTTAAATGTGTATGACATTATTTGACTTTAAGACACATGTTTCTTTGTATTTTCCATCAAGGACTATGCTGTTTTCTAATTTTGATGCTACACTATTGTTGATACAATTATGAATAATTGATCATTTAATTAATTGAAGATTCATTCAAATCACATTTATCCCATGGCCATGGTCTCTCCGTGTATATTGTTAACTCCCAGGTGATTACTAGGTCACAGGAAATCTGCTCATCCGAGTCTAATCAATCTTGAATCAACCCTTACCAGTTATTCAGACAAAGAATGCGAGAGCAGCCACTGTCTAGTGGATCTGGTGCAAATACTAGTACTGGACCCGCTAGTAAGCATAATGAAAGTGCTGCTGGGCTCAAGGTCTCAGTTGATTTGACTTAAAGGGGAATGAAAGTCTCTCTACTGACTGATTTTGTAATGCTACTGGCAGGTTTCGATGAAGTACAGTCACAGTAGGTGGAGCAGGCACTGAACAAAACAAGAAGGTAATTGCTTCTGATGAAGATGAGAATGGAGGTGAAAGTTAGAAAAATGCTATGGGCAGCTATTCCTCACCACTGCCCCTTTCAGGATATGATAGCCGTGACCCTCTAAGGACACCTTTAGTATTTGTTAAATGAAAGATGAAAGATGCAAGAACCAAATGTGTACTGATAAAAACAAGAATTTTGGTGCTTTTTGCCTTGGACATGTGATTGCAAGTGTGACTGCAACAGAAGCACAGCACAAAGCAAACATCATAGGTGGTACCCCTAGGGCCTATATCTTTCCACGGAAAAAGAAATTGAACCAGAGTGGGGAAAGTAGTACAAATTCATCTGTATGCACCATAGCAGCAATATACAGTAACCCAATGGGGTTGGATTCTTCTCTGTCCACTGAATCTGCCTCCAAACAACTCAATAGGAATTTCGGTCAGTGACTTTGCCAGTGTGAAAAGGTTATATTACAGACCTGTTTATAAGAACAATTACTGCATTGCCATATGCAAACTCTTCAAAAACAGTGCACGAGGGAAACCATGTACACTGGAGTGGAGTCACTTGGAAAACAATTATCAAGGGGGTTTGTTTGCTAAAACAGAAATGACTAGAGGTGTGTCAGCTTCTGGAACTTCTTCTGAAGGTAAATTCCTTATGCTTGAGGAAGATAATGGTGATGCAGGAATTGGTGCAAAACATCTTTTCTCAATGAATCAAGGTGCCCATTGCACTGGCCCCCGGTGGCATAGAGTTGTCTCTCCTACTCACTCATGTTCATCACTTAGTGAGACAGCACCCTTCCAGTAAGCACATTTCCATAATCACAGTCTCCTAAAGCAGCCAGTATCAATACTATGTTCAACAGGTCTACAAAGTACAACAGAAACTATCATTTGGTGCACTTCCACAATGGGAAGATGGTCAAAATATTGGCAGTTCAAATCCTGCCCTATTATTTTGTGTACACTGCAGAATTCCAGCCATGTATCCAAGCTGCGGCCCACAATATCATGCTCCCAGCTGCACATATTTTTCCACAGTTGAAGTGCTTGATCTTTACAAACAATTTTAACAACTGGAAGACCACTGTTGGCTTCTGTCATGCACACTATTCATATTACTACGCCGCGATACCCGAGAGTCTGGGCGTGTAATAAATGTAATAAACAAATAAATAAATAAATACAAATAAAATAAATAATATGACAATGAACATGTTAATCCGGGAACAGAAAACAGAGTGAATGTGCGTCACTGAACATTGAGCCTCTTTAATGGAATTGAACACTCTCCATAACAACTACTAGTACCTCAACTGCCACAGAGAAGGCACACATAGCAGCACATATCCTGGCTGCATTAAATGCCAAGATTTTAGGATAGCTCATACCAAAAGCACTGCTTTTATTTTTATTGTGTGTGGCAATGGTAGCAACATTTTACGCGCAATGGTGGATTGTAATTGCACAAGAATTACAGAGAT
Source organism: Ambystoma mexicanum (assembly GCF_040938575.1). Lineage (NCBI taxonomy): Eukaryota > Metazoa > Chordata > Amphibia > Caudata > Ambystomatidae > Ambystoma > Ambystoma mexicanum. The sequence continues at coordinate 1,058,917,725 of NC_090927.1, forward strand.
TGACACTGTAATGTGCATATGTTGTAAAACAGCAGGCATTTTTTTATCCATTCTTTTAAAGCAAAGAAGATGCTCAGAAGATTGCATTATCACAAATGACCTTCCCCAGCTCAGCCTCATAGCAGGGGATGTCAAATCTTTGGAATTCAACCTTATATATGTTTTCAATTACTCTCTATGCAACACACATGTAGGAACAATTATGTGATGCAACACCAAAGGGAAGCAGTTTTTTTTTTACTCCCAGGCAATTGGATTTCATGAAATGGCTCATGCAAAGTCGAGTGCCTTTTTGACTATAACAATTCAAGTTGTCAGTAATGTAATCCCTCTAGTTCATGTGTCAGATTATGAAGATGGGGTAGATACATTACAGAAAAACAGCATACATCATCACTTGGAAACAAATGCCAGGATCGACACAGACATGTCTGGGTCAGAGGAGTTCATCTGGGAACCAGATTTAAACACATGCAAATGATCTTAATTGTTAAGCGTTTGACTTATTTCCAAGGTTTGTTTGGGAAAATACATGATGTGGATCTTGGACTGCATTGCGGCACATGAGACAGTAGGGTCTCACTTGCAACTTCTCAGGAAAGGTACTGGAAAAATGCTCTCTTCTTCCAACAACCCAATACACATTATTTATCACTCCCAAATACTACTGCTTCTGCCATTACACTACCAGGTCAGCAGAAATCATTATCCTCTTCAAAGTTTCATCTATCACTAGAGAACACAGCAGCACAAGTCCATGTTTTCCTACTTGGTTGTCTTATAGTAGAGCTCCCCAACTTCAGAAATAAAACACAGAATCTCATTTGCGAAGGCTTATTGAAATCTGGAGTCAAGCCACAGAAAACAGACCAAGTATCCATATCAAGATAGATAGCAGGCGAAATGCTTGAACATAATCTGCAGATGACTATAGATTACAACAGGTCTATGCTGTATTGGAAAATCTAAATGGTGCAGTACCCATCACTAAGCAATCTGGCTGTCATATATCTCTTTTGTTCTGTGAAGTAATCGGGGTCCGTACCCCAGGTAAGTGTGAACACCTCTTTTTTGTCCAGTCCTGCACACCACTTAGGACCACACGGGATGGTAGGGAAAATGCAGACACCAAGTAGGAAAGAAGAAAGAAGACACCAGGCTCCCTACACCAATCAATCAGGTACTCTTGTTCAGAGAGGAATTGCCATAGCATTTCGGTGCTGGACTGCCCATGTGGGCGGGACAAAGACTGATATGCAAATGGTAATTTCCCATCTGTGAAAGGTACAGTGAGCAAAAAGCGTGTGCTGCAAACTCTCATCTCGGAACAGGTTATCATGCCATGTTCTTTCTGGAGAGGAGCGCCTGCTACCTTTTTTGAAATATTTGAAAGGAACTTGGGGTTGGTCACCCTGAGTTACCTGGGGGCAACCAGACGTGGACTCCCTGCTCACTGTTCTTAGAGAGACAAAGCTTCACCTCACTGATGAGGCCCAACAAGGCTGAAACACGTGTATGGGGTTGCTTTTGGTACTCTTGTTCAGAGAGGAATTGCCATAGCATTTCGGTGCTGGACTGCCCATGTGGGCGGGACAAAGACTGATATGAAAATGGATATTTCCCATCTGTGAAAGGTACAGTGAGCAAAAAGCGTGTGCTGCAAACTCTCATCTCGGAACAGGTTATCATGCCATATTCTTTATGGAGAGGAGCGCCTGCTACCTTTTTTGAAACTACACCAATCAAAGTTCTCTCTGCTCACAACTGTCAACGGTACCTCTCAGAACCCCCAAGCCATCAAGCACAAACATTCCACTGCCCACTGTGACATCACCACACCTAAGCAGCCCACTACATTCTGCTTCCCGCATCAACTCCAAACATGTTTTTAGTTATCATTAGAGAAAAAAGGACAAGTCTGCCAGTCAAAAGTGCAGGAACTCTAACCATGCCGAAGGTGAATCAGCATTCGGAGCAAGCAGATCTGGAAGATGCTGAACATCTTCCTGATGCTGCTGACTCATATTATGATTATGCAAAGGACGGAACCATCATCCACTAGTGCTGGTTGGGTCTACAGTCCTCTGCACCGGAGAGACTGGTAACAATATATAACGTCTATTCAACCCAGATTTCAAGGATAATGATTTCAACCCCAAAAATGTTAGTCAAAAGAAACAAATGATGCACTTTTGAGAACATTTCTAATGTATTCATGGACATGTAGGGCTAAAAGGGATTAGATGGACCACCATTACACCATTACAGCTCACATTATTTAGTACCTGAATCACATATGCCATCTGCTAACCTAGGCAGTGTGACACTAGTATAACTGCTCAAGTGAGCTAAACAACATACTATATCAGGACAAAGGTCTCAATGGGGGTATACAAATGTGTTATTATAAAATAAATGTGTACAAGATATTAGCTCATAGCAACACAAAGAAAAATGGAAGGAAAAACAAACCAGTGTCCCATTAATATTAAAACACTTAAAAAAATATTTAAAAAATGCAAGAAGCAACTGTCTATTCATTCATGCCACCCCAGAAAAAGGTTGGCACTAGACTCTCCTCAAACTGCCCAAACAGAGTCTCCATATGGGCCAGCTGGACTTTCACTCTGGGCAGTTTCCCTTTTTTGTTTAAAGTCTTTAAACATGAATGCCTGAAAGGTGCAGCAGTAGTAGTGGTGGGTCTGGAGGGTTGGCTGTGCCAGGTAGGCTTCTCTTTCTCTGTCTCGTTCTTGACCATAGAGGTGTGTGACAGGCTGCTGTCTCTTCAGTTATGGTCCCTACACCCGTGCAAACTCCCTGTCCTGCAATGGGATAACTGTGATGCTAGCATATTTCAGATGCAGCTCCTGCTCCTTTCCATCTGAGAAAGAGAAATATGTTCAATAAAGTATAGTATCTAGCAACATTATAGCACACAGTATAGTATAGTTTATAGAAAAATGTATCATTTAGAGTTTGAAGTGAGTGCAATGTAGTATAGTATATTATAGTATAATAAGGTAAAGTATCGAATAGTATAGTTTGGAGTTGACAGTTTCATAACATTTTTAAAAGAATGTTCAAAGTCAAATGATGCACATATTTGCAAATCACCTTCTCTACCATACTATTGCCATCTGCTGCTCTTTCAGGCATGGGTTTCATAGCCTCTCAAACCTGCACACATAGGCTCGCAAGCAGGCCTGGCTGATGGACCAATACGTTGTCCCAGAAATGGTGTGCCTGTTCACGAGTACATTTCACATCTGTTCTCCCCTCCATTTTATTAACCAATGTCTCCAACATCCATTTCTTAATTGGAGAGGTTATGCCCACACACCCTACTTTACCATTCTAGGTATATCATCTGCCACTTATTGTAAGATGCAAGACACCTCTATCACTCACTAAACCTGGTTTTCTAAGGGGCAATGTCCAAAAAGAAATACAAAACTCTGCTTGACAGAGGTAGAGGCAGTCACTAAGTCACTGAGAGCAGGAGTAGCCAAGCTCACATGTGTATTACATATACATGGGTGTGCACTTCCACCTGTGTGATGTACACCAATCGTAAATACACCTTTGCAAATGTGGTTATGAATTTTGTTGTTTTTTGGCTAAATGTACTTTGGTCTGTAATTAAGTTTGCAGTTCTCAATCCTTCATGCGCCTACATATGTGAAATTATTTGAAAACTTTCGGACATATCTAATGAAGTGCTCAATCTGGAAGGAAGGATGACTGCAATAGAAAGGTCATCAGGTACCTGAAGGTAGAGATAGCTGTGAGTTGTAAGTCTTACAATGTGATGATGGGGGAGAAAAGCTAATAAAAGTGCAGATTGTGGAACTAGAGATGAAGAATCGTGAATATATTCTGGGTATGGTTAGAGTTGATGGAAATGCACTGGGATCTTGAGCGCACCATTGCCAGTTCTAATGATAAAGAACAAAGGCATCCACTCTGGTATCCTTCACATTGAGGGTATTACCAGGCACATAGAGTTGGCCAGAGAGTGCAGAAAGATTATTGTGATGTTCACCAAATTGGAAACTAATAAGGGGACCCTACATTCTTCAAGAGAGAAGTGTAGTATAATTTGGAATGGAACACAAACATTTCTGTAACCTGATTTTCCTAACGGGCTGTGGAAAAATGCAGGCCGTTCAGTGAAGTGAAAGCATTGGCCAGGGAGGCAACTATTAGGGTGAATCCAAACAGACTAGCTACTCTGAACTTGTATTTTCCTTATGGCATGCACACTACAATGGATGTTTTTTTTTAGGTGCAGGTTTGTTATACCTTCCGTGCACACTGACTATATTATAAACATGCACATTAACACCATGCTTGTTTATCATAAGTCTCCATGCAGCACGCCAGCTTAATACAATATAATTATGACTAAATAATTTGATTCTAGAGGTGCAGAAAAAGGTGAGCTACTTGGAGATTCAAGACCGACTAGTATACCCATCACAATAACGTCAAACGTTTCATTGAAGAATACATTTGAAATATTAGAAAGCTTATCAAAACTAGGAACTAGAACACTGTGGGAAATCAAAACCCTACAAACAATCTAAAAGTTTGAAGGATTTCTAGATGTTTCAGAATAGCTATTTGTTCCTTGTTTGAGGAAGCAGACAAACAAGCACTCAATGAATGGGAACATCTTCCAGTTACTACATCAAATGAATATCTGTGAAGAATTATTAACCAATCAGGTATCACGCATACAAACATTATGGAAGAAATTAAGTTAATTATATCAGAAATAGAAATAATCAATATTATGGAACTACATTAAAAACATTATGAAATTCTGCATAAACTATTAATTGACTTTTCACCAATTATCAAAGCAGTAAAAGATGGAGGGACACGGCAGTCTTTTTAATTTACTACATGTAAAAGAATTCCACACTATTGAACTATTCCTCAAGGACTCTATTAAAAGGACAACATGGAGAAAATTATAGTCAAGGGTACACTTATTTTGTATGTGATATCCTCCTGATAAGCTATAAATGTAATGTGTTAAGTATTTAGAGGAATTAAGTTATAGAAGATCTTAAGAATTACAAATTGAAAGATTAAGACTACATATGTTTGTACATTAAAAATCAATGAGAACTCAGAATGGAACAATTTGAGATGTACAAAATTGATGATAATAAGAAGATTCAAACTACAGATAATTGCAAATTAAGAATAACAATTGATGATGCAAAAGTGGTTACATGAACTGAGAGTTGATAACAAAGAACTGAAAATAAGCAATGGCAATTTCATCAACATAAAGTTAATCAAGGATTAAGCACATTAAATAATAGCTGACTCAATACCTATGTAGAAGGAATGGACAATATTGCAAAACTAAGAATTAATTAACATAAATTCATGCACATTACATTAAGGCATGAACTGAGAACCTCAAACTTGTTATAATAATACCATTTTTGAGTTCATTGCAATCATTTGTTTGCTTTTTCTCATTATAACAGTACATGCATTGAATTGTTTTCTAGACAAAATTGCACATCAGCATCCAGATGTCGTAATGTACTACAATGGATCGTCAATGGACTGTATTTTGGTGGAAAGGGTGTGCTGAGAGGCCTTGAGGGACAGGGATAGTGCTGTCCCCTGAGTCCTGCCCTCCACCTCCTGGGTATGTATGTATTTACTATTTATTAGATTGACTCAATACTTTATTACTGACCTTTGCCCAAGATGCTGCCACTTCCTAGAGTGAGTTTAATTACTGCCTGTCATGCAAGTCACCATGAAGGTGTGTGGGGCATGGTCAGTTGTCACAAGAGCTACCCCAATTGATGTATATGCTCTTGCTTACCTGCTCTTGCTCATCAGCATTGGGTCTTGCATTCAGGTTCTGGTGCAGCTAGTGAAGGATGAAATAATAAGCAAAGACCATGATGGAAAAAGCAGGTCATATCCTGAAACCTGGGTTAAGGATTAAAGATTTTGAAAAAGTGGGTCTGTGAATGTTGTACTGCAAGTCAATGAAGATTAATTCTTACTTCTGGGGCGCTGGGCTACCTTTGCATCTCCACTGGACGAGCTGGGGGTTGTGGACGTGCATGGCCGAATGGGAACTGGATATAGGCTCATTCTATTTGTATGGCAAGTAATGACTATGGAATACTCTGGGGCATATTGGATATACATGAGACATGTTCATTGCAGCTGGAGCCTCACCACCCAGTTTTGGATTTTGGACTCTTTTGAGGATACTTTGGGTTGGCACTACAAATATGGAGGGGCATCTACTCATATCCAACAGTGGCAAACTCCCCCTCAGTATTCTTGTCCTTGGAAGAGGGACTGTTGGAAGCATACCACATCCAAATGGAGATGTTACTGAACAATGGCTTGCGAGTGTCAGATGCACCAATGCTATAGAACAAGCTATATATAGACAGAAAGGAGATTTCAGGGGATCTGGTCAAAGTTTGGTGAATGGCTGGGAGAGGTCTGCCTGGGGCTGAGATGCTTAAATTAGACATTAATATAATCTGACTGTATGGTTTTAAATGTACATAGCACTCTGTACATGCACTCAGGGGTCTTTTATGTAACAGTCTTTTTAACAGATTAACTCCTGCTCCTAAAATGTACACTTTTAATGGGGCTCCATTTCAAGCTCTGCATTATTTATGCAGGGAGGACCTGTAACACTTGCAATTGTTGCAAACAGGTCACCTGCACTTAATTGTCAACATTTGCATGTTTGATTGCAAGAGTGGAGTCTAAAATGTGCATTACACTCTTTTACACTTCCTATGGAATCTGTCTGCTTGTTGCTGTGTGAAAAGCAGGCAGATTGTCGTGGAATGCACAGCATTTACACCAGCATAACAATATCATGGTCATGTAATGTGTGATCAAGTATGATCAAATGTTAAATCATGGAAAAACTTGGTACCTACTCATTTGGAATAGGTTCAAGGTCCAAATACCTCCTCTCACAACACACAACACACAGGACATTTTAAATAATTAAATAGATAAATAACCTAACATAAACAGAACCAATAAAAAGCAGAAGAAAGGAACCACACCTGCGATCCCCTGGTAATGCTCTGGAGGCGAAAGAAAATAAAAATCAGATGAAGGGCAGCTCTATAAGGCACACAAAGAAAACATTACAAATTAAACAATTACAAAGAGCAAACAGCATATTCATAGGTACCTGCTAAGGAATGATTGAATTCTTCTTCATACAACCTGTCAAGGATTTCATAGAGGGGAACAAACATCTATTCCCTCTTGGAATCACTGAAGATTACACACAAAGTTACATACGTTCAGAAGTAGTAAGTGACACTTGGTCCTAAGATGACCAAAAGGGTATCAATTTGATTTTGTCTCCACACTTTGTGCAAGTACCTTATTTAAAGGCTACCTTTTAAAAGACTAACTTTTAATCCTTTTAATAACAGGCATATGTTTCAATTCCAGTAGCAGGTGCAGATCATTCCATAATGTAAAACAGTTACCAGTACTTCAAATCCTGCGCAAAATGTTTCCCCATTGTATTATCAACAGGTTTACTCTTTATCCGACTACGTTATATGACACAGAAACCCCCTTTTAGTTCAATGCCACATAATCAATATTACCACACGTAGTATGCACCATATTTCAAGAAAAAGTACCTATTTTGTAGTAAAAAAAACTTGTATTGGCAATATAAGACCATGTGGTGCATGTGGCACACACACATATATATATATATTGAAGGACACAACTTTAATTTCAGGGAGGTTAAGGTGAAACCCTAATTTTTTAATTTTAATTTAATGTTATTTGTGTACAGCTCTAAAAGAACTTTTACAAAAGTAATATCACAATGTTAAAAACAATTCATAATCACTAATTCGGTCATACAGAGGCATTATTTGATCAATAACATAATAAATAGTAAACCATTTTAAAACTAATGATAAGCTAAACTTTCTATAGCTTAAAGACTCAAGATAATAACAATCAGCCACCATATACCGAAAGGATTACTTGTCGCTTGCCAATCGCTTCCTTATAACAGTCCACAATCGATAAAGTGCAAAGTGCGTGCTCTCAGTGTCATTATAATGAAAACAGTCCCAGAATGAGCCTTCTTTTATAGCATCATTTCAATACACCATGTGACCTAAAATATTCATGTATTCACAGCTCAGTACCAAACATCTTGTAAATAAATGTTTTGCCGCCTCTAATACACCAGATTTTGTACACAGTCGGCAACATCTCTCTTTAAGGGGAACCCCCAATCGAGCTCCCACAAGTACATATGTCGTTCATTGATTTATATGCATTCTTAGTCGAAAGCTCTGTACCGATGGGTTCGGGCTTGGCCACAACTATCTCTGAGGTTTTAGATAATTATGGACCACTCTGGATAGGTACTCATGGCTTCTGAGAGACTCTAGATGGGTATAATTCTGGCCCAGTCCATTGTTTGACTTTGTGTTTGAAAATGTGTTTCACGGTTTGGTAATTAGTCTGTCGGGGCACCAGCCAATATCCTTATTTAAGCTCATTGCCAACATACCAAACTGATCTGTGCCTCGGCAAATAGCAGGCCTACCACCTATATCCAATAGTGCAAGCAGATTGCATTTTGGGCGTGTGGTCATTTTGATGTGTAACAGGCCTCTTCTAATAAGCAATTCACTTCTATGTGATACCAGTCCCAACTCTAGTCTTAGTTATTCTATAGGGGTAGACAAACTCAGCCTTAGAATATGCTTCCAAAAGACTCCTTCTATATGGCACAGCCATTGCAGGTCTACCAGTGTCAATGCTTCCAAACCATATAATACCATCGGGTTGAAGCATTGCTTATAGAATATGATGATTCTCTCTAGTGAGAACCCAGCAGTATTCTTAGCAAAATTGCATATTAGTTGGGTCATACGAAGGGCCTTAGTTTTCTTGATGGTCAAAATACACTCGTAAACCATAGTGACAGCATATGCAAGAGACAGAGAAAATTGCTCTCTGCATACGTACATGTCTTTGAAAAGAAGGAAACATCCTATTGTCTGGCCAATTCTTTTAACTTCTGCAAGTTTGTCAAAGTGGATGTTGACAAACTGAATGACAAACTGAATGTTGTCATATAGATATGTTTGGAAGCCAACAACTGTACCAATTACTCAATTGACTAAACCTTGTTCTACATTAAGGTTACGTTTTAGAATTACTGTGCAGTTTAGACACAAAGTCAATATTTTCTCCAATCTGGCTGTGTTGGAGATACATTTTTCTAAACTATTTAATCATGCCATTGCTTGTTGACAGATAGGAAGTGTCATACTGTGCACATCTAGTTTGTCTGTGGAGCTGATGAGCAGTATGGGTTACATTTCTTTTTTCAACATTGTCTCATTGAATTAACTACAGCTTGAAAGTGTTGCCATTAAGGACATACATTGCAGATTTGGTTGAGTTCATTGTTCCATGACATCAGGAGCAGATGTGTTTCGTCCATGTAGCTCATGGATTAATATACTATTTAAGATGGAATTTGCATCTTTAGTAAGCAGCTCAGTTCTATTTTAGCATCCGAGAGGTCTGCTGACTGGCACATGTTTTGAGTTAGTTCTCTGTAGTGAGAATATTGCCATACAGGGTATGATCTTTGTGTCCTAATGTTTTGAAAATAGGTTCAGTTTTCACTAGTGTTCACTTTAGGAGGTTTCCAAAAACAATAACTTGTTTTCCACCAAACAGTTCTTCGTAGTTGATTTTTAGGAATTCTTGCATTCTGAGATGAATTAAAGCCAACATGAGGTTGAAAACAATGCTTACTTCATCTATCAGGAGCACTTTCATTTGTTTTAGAATTCTGCGTACTTCAGTAGCAGCTTCTGCTGACAATTTGTAGTATTCTAATTTGTTCTGGAATTCTATGCGCAGAAGTAGCAGTCGGAATAAAGTTACACCACCTATGTTGGAGGCAGCTAAACCTGTGGGGGCTGTTACTACAGCTAAAAGGTTGTTGTTTGTTAAGTTTTATAGAAATGTGCTGATTATTATAATTAAGAATGTTTTGGCAGAATCAGCTTCACCACTTACATACATACAGGCGCAGAGCTTATAATTTTTACAGCTATAGGTTTTAGTTTAATGTTTAAAACCATGGTCAATTTCTTGAGTGACTGCTATATAAATGATGAGTTGTTCATTTAGCTCTAATTCCAGAACTGACAAGTTTTCCTCAGATTTTTTTTATATTGATACATGGTATTTTCTACCTCAGTCATGGCTATTTCTACTTCATTTAGAATGAGTGATTCTCCAAGTGGGTCTCATCTGTCTGTAAGGGAAGGTTGACTGCCTTCAGGAGTGTCCTTGTCTAGTTGTACTTCAATTTCTTCCTCTTGTCGGCGTTCATTGTCCAACATGTGTTTGTATTGTTTGAAACTAGCATTTGTTATACTGCTTTCTATTGCTTTGAATGCAGCTTCAAATGAGTCATAGTCACCTAATAATTATTTTTCTTTTCTCCAAGGTTTAAAAAGTTGGAGAAGGGCCATGTAATACAGTTCTCTATGTTGTGGAGACTTAAATGATAACTTTCTATGATTAATTATACTGGGTTTGTTGAGTTTCACTAGGCTTCCTTCACAAGTTGAGACTGAATATTTACCAGTTGTCTCATTTGGTGTGATATTGTTTTTCTGGGTGTCGATTCTGGCAATGTCGCACAGACACATGTTTTCCAAAGCAGTACTTCTGTTTGGGTAGTATGTTTCAATTAAATCATTTTTTAAACTGTCCTGGCTGTTGGGATGTTTTCTATCTCTTGGTAGGATATTAGTACTCTTTTTGGGGATAAAGCTGGTCCAAGGTTCAGCCAGAAAATGTGCTCAGATTTGCCATATAAGGCTGTTTACGGTCTGCAGCTTTGTAGCAACCACATTCTCTATGGGAGAGCATTTTTATACTGAAGCTGTACAATTTCTCTGATAGTGTTTTTTCAGATGATATGCCATCCCAGAGGTCCTCTAGCTCGGTCTTCTCAGCTTTGGTGAGATTCACTAGGCTTCCTTCACAAGTTGAGACTGAATATTTACCAGTTGTCTCATTTGGTGTGACATTGTTTTTCTGGGTGTCGATTCTGGCAATGTCGCACAGACACATGTTTTCCAAAGCAGTACTTCTGTTTGGGTAGTATGTTTCAATTAAATCATTTTTTAAACTGTCCTGGCTGTTGGGACCATTTGTGGCTATGTTTTCTATCTCTTGGTAGGATATTAGTACTCTTTTTGGGGATAAAGCTGGTCCAAGGTTCAGCCAGAAAATGTGCTCAGATTTGCCATATAAGGCTGTTTACTGTCTGCAGCTTTGTAGCAACCACATTCTCTATGGGAGTGTCACAAGTGCTGGGATATAACGAAGAATCCTCCAAATCAGATAAGTCTATGTCCACCTCCCCTTTCTCCTCACCTGTCTCTTCCAGAAGACTTCCTCATCTGTAGGACTTGTCCTTTGGTTTTTTCTTCTTTGTGAAGAGATACGGTCGTCCGCGGGAAGAAGCCACCCTGATTCCCTGATAAACAGGGAAGCAGTCGGCCCCTGTCCCGAAGATGCCAGGAAGAGAGGAAAAAAGCAGCCGCTTAAAAAAAACCTCTCACCGGATGTTGTTGTCAGTGCCGGAGGAGTTGACTGGTGAGTCCGGAATGCAGGTGAAAACAGGAAAGTCTTTCCGATGAAGTCAAAGCTGTAGTATAGTCCGGGATAGTAGAAGTTGAAGCAGGAGAATCCCGAGGAACCGGGATGGAAGTAAACACCAATGCCAGATACCGGAACGTGATCCGGAAAGCAGGAAGGAATGGAGGAGCCCCGAAAGGCACGGGAACCGATAGAACGGAAAAAACAGGGAAAATATAAGGAAAGGGAAGAAGCAGTAGAAAGGAATACTGCTTTAGGTACTGAGTAAATCAGGCAACAGGCAAAAATACTGGAAACACAGTAGCACGGCAACAAAGCGAAAGAAACAAAGTTGCAACGCACAGAGCCCAGAGAGGGGCGTGGTTAAATACGGAAACAAGAGAAAAGGCTAGACCGTTAAACCAGGAAGTGAAAGGAAAGACACACAGAAGAAAAAGACTAAACCGCCAAACCAGGAAGTGAAAGAAAAAACACACAGAACTTCTAATGGCGCCGCCAACGCCAAGCCTTCCATAAACGCCAGCGACCACCAAAAGACGGCGGCATGACAGGGAGAGCATTTTTATACTGAAGCTGTACAATTTCTCTGATAGTGTTTTTTCAGATGATATGCCATCCCAGAGGTCCTTTAGCTCGGTTTTCTCAGCTTTGGTGAGATAGGCTGTGACATATCTTGCAACTACAGTGGAATTGTCTGCAATATATTGTGTGTCTTCTATGTTTGCATTCCACAAGATGGCAATGATTGGATTGTAATCATTGATGTACTTGGATGCTTGGATGCTTCGTCCCTTTTAATGTTGTATGTGTTTTTAGGGGATGTACCGTTTACATTGTGTCTAACTGGAGACATCAACCTATTGACTTGATCTTTTTTCGCAGACTAGTCTAGGGAAACCAAAGTGACATTTGGTATAGTATTTCCCTTTGTTTTTATATTTATGTTGGCAGTTTTTGTCACATTAATGTTTTTGGAAGAGTAACATTGTTTATGTAGGTCACTATCTGTGGTTTCTGAAGGGATGTTGAGGGCAATATATTTTTCAATAAACTGTAAAAAGTGGCATCACTATCATGCCACAATTTTGGAGCATCTTTTATCCAAAAAAGCATGTGGATGTGCAGTGCTCCTCTGGAATGATATTCTTTTCTCCAAAAGAAGTGTTGAACTTCTCTGAGTGGAGGGGTAGTTTTATTGCAGATAAAATGCAGCATGGTAATAAAGCAATGATGAAAGTGCCTTGATACATTTACAGCATCAAGAGAACAGAGTTCTCCTGGTGTTTTTATGTCTATTCCGTCTTTATTTTGGTTTGCATTGCGTAAGAAGTCTTGCAAGTCATCCCATGTATACTCTGCACAACTTAGAGTAACAAACCATATGGGTGGGCCTAAGTTCCTTAGCATACAACTTAGATCAGCATGATGTCAGAGCCATTATTCATTTGTACCATGCTTGTTTGCCAAGAAATTTGTGATACTTGACTGCAAAACGTAAACTTTGTCTTTTATTTTTTGAAGCAGTTGGGTAGCGGATATGTTCAAAAGGTTGAAGCCTTTTTTAATGTGTGTGTGACTCCATTACATAGAGTTGGTAGTTCACTTTTGAAGAGGACGTGGAAAACATATTCAACATTGTGTTTGAATCTGGGGTGTTTAGAATACATTTGTAAAGAGCAATATTTTGATGCACTAATTTGTGTGGACCTTTCATCATATCTTCCTCCTTTTCCTGTAGGAAACAGTAGAGGAAATGAACATGCTTCTACACTTTTTTGCCATATGCTCATTGGGGATCCTTTGGCTTCATGCATATGATATGTTTCTAATGGATCGTCAATTGTGTCTTTGGAGTATAGTGGGTGAATTGTATACTGGTCTAAAATGTTGGCTGCTGTAACAGGATCTACACGTTCAAATTGGCCAGTTTCTAGTGACTCTTGAGTAATGTGGGTGGTTTCTCTTAGGTTTTCCTCTATGTTTATATCTTTGTAGTATTGATTGGTTTCTTTTAGATATTGTAGGGTTTGTCTAACTTTTCCAATTCTTTTTCTTTTGTTTGCACACCACTGACTAGAACAATAAAAGATTGATCTATTGGCCGTTGTACTCCTAGAGTTTGTACATTTTCGTTTAGATCCAATGGTAATTATACTACTTTGCCACGGATTCCCTTTAGTAACTCGGATGGAGTTAATTTGGCTGATTTTGGTGGAAGGCATATTATAGCTTGAAATGGGTGCACTGTTTGTATTTTAATGCTCTCGTACAAGTTGAGCTGATGGAGAGCTTTTGAAAGGGGGAATATTTCTAAGTTATTAGTGATAGCATTGATGGCATTTGGTTATTGTCAAGCATTGTGTTGCAGTACATGCACAATCTTGAGGGGTTAGTTATTTTGTATTTAGTTTCTGCTTTTAGATATAAAGCTATTTGGAACCATTGGGATTCTTCATTATCTTCTATTTTGTAGGCTAGATCTACTATTTTTTTGCTCTTTTTATAAAATGTTCTGCGGCAACAGACACATATTTGGTCTGGTATTCCAGCAGATGTGTTTTGAAACTTAGCTATTTTTTTTCTTTATGTCTTTATTAGGACATTTGTGTTTATGAGGTTTTTGGTATTGTTTTCCAAAGGTACAGAATTTTCTAGGTCACCTCAATTTCCAAAGTATCTATGTTGGATGTGCTATATTTCTTTGGCTGTTGCATGGAGAATGTTATTTAAATTTTGCAACAGTTCCTAAAACACAACCTAATGATTGTCCTTGCAGACCAGTGTGGCTGTGAACTGGACAGGAGTCTGTGATTTGTAATGTTTTCATTTTACATTTGTCTTTTTGTTTCACATAGGGACTGAGGAATTGTCGTAAAGATTTAAAGGATTGTTGGCATATATTACACATTGAGCTGCATGTCTACTTGTACACTTGGCAGTTTGTTTGGGTGAAAGGAGCATTTGGTTAAAAGTTTGTTGGGGACCTTTTTTCTTGTTGGGGACCTTTTTTCTATACTGGTTTCTTTTGCCATAATGGTTTGTTCCATCATTTCATACCCTCAACCATGATTGTCTATGGCAATTGTTTTTTGTTGTTCTAGTTCATAAGCTTCTTCATTGGAGTATGGTTATGTGCTGCTTGTGTGAATCCATTCACCATCACAGAAGTTTGAAAATGTCTCTATATTGATACTGCACATGTTTATAAGTCATTGTTGTAAATTATTGAATAATTTAGTTAGTGGTTTCGTTCTGTTTAAAATCAATAAAAACAATGTTCTCTTCAGTAGAAAAGCCCTGTCAATTAGAGCTTGTAGGATTACTCTCCTGCGGTAGTTTTTAAGGGAAGATCATGACTTTTCAGTGGTTTTTATAAGAATGTGAAGAACTGTATGGTGGGACATTTTTTGTAACATAATTTGTTTGGATTGCTTTGCCATGACTATGTTAACACTAGTAGATAGAGGATTGGGTTTGTTAGTAGGTCTGCTTTTCTTTGTAGATAATTGTTTACTTTATTGTTTTTGCAAGGGGGTGTTCATTTCTTTAAGTGTGGCTAGTTTAGTTTTGTTTAGTGATGTTGCTAGCTCTTTTGTTTTAATGTTTTGTATAAATCGTTTTATGGGTGGATGACTATATGGTGTAGGTTTAGTCTTATCTGCTCTACTTTTTCTTTCTTTTCTATGGAGTTGCTGTTTAGTAGGCATTTTGTTGTATCTGTTGGGAAAAGAGAAAGGTTGAATTTGAAAGTTGTGCCATGTATATGCATGTATGGTGCATGGGTGTGTGGGTGTGATTGTAGAGATGAATAGAGTGCTGTTTGATTGTGAGGCGGTATATTAGGTGTGATTGGGACAATTGTGAGAATGTGATGGTATTGAGTTAGTGAGTAAAGCAGTGGTGGTGTTATGGAATCTGTACAGTGATTGTGCTGTTTTGACGAACAGAGTGGGTGTTACAATTGTGTTGCAATGGTGGTGTGTAGATGGGAATAGTAAGGAATAGTAAGAGTATGAATGGTGGAATATAATGGGCTGGAATGAAAGAAATGTTGGTTTGAAAAAAGTAGTCTGGGGTAATACATATAATAGAACAGTGCTGCTAAAATTACATACATATACCTGGTATATTAATGTACTTACTTTGTCGCATGCGAAAGGTGTTTGTTTTTCAGTTGTTGATTTCAGTGATGTGCATCTTTCCTGTAATTGTAAAAGAAAGTTAGTGGGGATCTGTGATAATAGCAAAGTACTTTTAGGAAGCAAGTTCATATTCAGAGTGGAAGGAGGAGTGGTGGGGAAAAAGCTAATAAAATTGGTGGACGGTTAAAAATGGTTGCTTTTAGGAGCATTTGCATGAAAGTTAGGAAATCCGTATGTGCATTTGTAGAAGCTCTGTAACATTTTGTAAAAGAGAAGAACAGTTGATGGAAATGATTTTTAAAATACTTTTAAATGGCAGTTGGTGTGTGGAAGTTTAATATGTTAGGAGTATATGCATGATTACCAATATGATGCTTTTTAATATGTAGGTGTGTATGTAGTCCTAGATTGTTTGTTTGCATTATGGGGCTTGTAGTTCCACTTTTACCATTGTGAAAGTTGGAGTACAAGTCACAGAATGTAGAGAAAAAGTAGGACTGCATAAGGAGCTGAAGATTGGAATGGGTTATTTTAGGAAGTGTATGTGTACTGTGAATATATTAACCTGGCAGACACTGAGTGCCATTTACAAATGGTGTACAAATCTATTTTATCTACTTTTACTTTCTTTTCTGAAAAAAGTGACACAGTTCTGCTGTAAATGCAGATATGCATTTTTACTTTCGACAAAATGCTTGCAAAATTCTTTTTTGAAAAGCACTCCATTTTATATGTTTATTTGATATACATGTCACAGTTCCAAATCTTGCAGTTTAGTCGTGTTTTTTCTTTGCATTCTGGGACTTGTAGTTTGAGTTTTATGATGAGTGAAGTGGAAATGGAAGCAACAGATTGCAAAGGAAAACATAAAGACTTAATAAGCGCCTATAGATTGGTAGGGGTGATGTTATGTTAAATGAATTTTTTGAGCACACATACGCCCAGAGGCATCTTGGTGCAGATTGCATAAAGGGATTTCCGTGTTAGAGAGTGGCTAGAACAATAGGGTTTTCAACATCCGACAGAAGGTAAGATGATACGTAGTCCCACGAAGGGCGATAGGCAGAGCATTCCAGGCTTTGGCAGCAGTCACTGAGAAAGCCCGCCCACCTGTCCATGAGAGTCTGATCTGGAGGACCGCCACAG
Organism: Ambystoma mexicanum; assembly: GCF_040938575.1. Taxonomy (NCBI): domain Eukaryota; kingdom Metazoa; phylum Chordata; class Amphibia; order Caudata; family Ambystomatidae; genus Ambystoma; species Ambystoma mexicanum. The sequence continues at coordinate 1,058,934,719 of NC_090927.1, forward strand.
GCAGGGCAGATTGAGAATGCAAAGCACGTGTGGGGGCATACGGCACAAATTTCTCCTGGAGGTATTCCGCCCCCACGCCGTAAAAGGCACAATGTACAATGCACATGGCCTTAAAAAGAATGTGAATATCAACGGTGGAGCTGCCTTAACAATGGAGACATATGGGCTCCAAAGGGGGGGAATAGATCTGGTTGCAGCATTTTGGAGTAACTGAAGCCAGTTAATTAGATAGCCAGGTTGCGCCAGGTAAAGAGAGTTGCAATAATCAAGCCCACTCAAGACCAATGCAGCCATTAGCGGAACCTGGCACTCCGCAGGGATAAAGGGAAGAAACTTCTGCAGAATCCAGAGCTTAAAGTGACCCGTTTTGCAAACTGCCACCACCTGCTCATCTGTAGCGAGGGATGCAGAGATCTTTACCCCCAAGTTCTTGACCGATGAGGTAGTTATGGGGAGAGGGCCAAGAGAAGTGGGCCAGAACTGTGCAGTCCAGAACAGAGGGGAGAAGTGGTCCCAACAACCAGCACCTCAGTTTTACTGCCGTTGAGTTTTAGCCAGTTTGTTCTCATCCAAGCTCCTAGATCCTCAAGGCACTTTCTAAGCCGGGCCGCTGTGTCAGTTTAAGTGAGGTCCAGGCTGACCAAGAGTTGGGTATTGTCCACGTATGAGTAGTAGAGAAACCCATGAGACAAGATGAGGACCAGAAGAGGCCTAATAGAGACATTAAACAAAATGGGGGACAACACAGAACCCTGGGGGACCCCACAGAAAAGTGAGACTGGACTGGAACAGAAGGAACGATCGGCCAGGAAAGTCACAAACCAGTCAAGAACTTGGCAAGACAGACTAGCGTCCGAAAGGCAGGAAATCAGAGTGGGATGGTCGACTATGGAAAGTGGCTGAAAGAACCAGATGTTGGAATGTATGTATCTGCTGCCATTATATTAAATGGGCAGACACTAAGTGCAACTTAAAAATGGTTGACAGATCTATTGTATCTGCTTTTCCTTTGTTATGTGAAAAAGTGACACGGTGCCGCTGTGCATGTACATATACATGTTTTAACTTTTAATACAATGCTTGTAAAAAGAAACATTTTGAAACACAGAGCATTCTAATTGCTGCTTCATGTGAGTAGGTGATGAATGCTGCACTTTTTTAAATATAAGCATACCTGTATTATGTTTTGTAGATGCAGATCTTGTTGAATCTGGAAATAGAAATCTCAGACAGTTGCACGGTAGTCTTGAATGAAAATGCCTTTCATTAACATGAGATATGTACTCTGAGAGTTCAAGTGTAGATCTGAAGTGTTCAAATGAGATGACTGGGTTAGGTGTAGAGGTTTTGGATGTGATTGGTGGATGTATGTGTGACTCTCTGAAAGCAGCCAATGAGGGAGTGTTGAGAACATGAAAAAGGAAATGGTGCAAGGGCTGCCCCTGTGCTACGGGTCTGCGGACACTGCGGTAGTCTGTGGATTGCATGTGCCACATCTGGGTCTTTTGAGGATGGGTGGAATGGAAAGGGGACTTTTGGGATTACCAAATCAGGTTCGCTGGGTGTGGTGTACTGGAAAGGAGGGTAATGAGGGTAGTAGGAGTTTTGTTTGCAGGAGTTGTGAGAGCAGTGACAATGGGTATGGCTATGTGTCTAACAGGGCAGATTGTGTGGATTCTGGCTGACTCTTCAATTTAGTCATTGAAGGTGTATGCTGATAATCATGGCATCCTTGGAAATATTGGATTGGCAGAAGTGGACTTTTTCTGGCATGCAGATTGTGGCTTAAACTGGGCAAGCGTGCTTTCAATCTGTGATAGTATGGCTCACTTTAAATGTCAAGACATTGTGATTGTGCATTGTGGAGGGGACAGTTTGGGGTTTGTAACTCCAGTGTCTTTGCAAGTTGCGCTGAAGGATTTCTTTAAAAACCTAATGCAACTGTTTCCTTCTGCTCAGATTATTTTATGGGAAATAAATCAGATGCACATATGGAGATGTCCAACAAACCTTTTCACTTCTCAAATTGAAAATCAAGGCAGATTGTCAATAAAAGTGTATCTACTTTTATATATGATGCAGAAATGTCATCTTTTGAGAATAACATAGGGTCTCATGGTGTGATTTATTTTTGTCCAGATGGAGTTCACTTCACAAATGTATGAAATGCAATTTTCCTTTACAATCTTAGGAATGCATTGAAGAAGTTCCTGTAAGGACATTGTAAAGGAAGATGTAGAGTGTACAGTTCTACTGTATATAACAGCAAAAAAAGGAAAAGAAAATGTGTTTGTTAACAAACCCCCAAAAAAAGGTTCTTGTCAGAGCCACCACTAAAGATTAAATAACTTTTGTGTTTAATTTCCCTCCCCTTTGACATACCGCACCATCTGTGGACAACGCAGTAGTCTGCGGATGGCACATGCCGCATCGTGGTCTTTTAAGGATGCCTGGCATGGAAAGGGGACTGTGAGGATTAGCTAATGAGGTGTTTAGGTTATGGTTTAAAGGCAGAGAGGGTAGTAGGTGTTTTGTTTGTTGCTTGTAGGGAAGATGGATGTGGGTAGTTCTAAAGAAATCTCACTATGTGGCTGGTGAGAGATTGTTGGGGGAATAATTTGAAAAGGTACACTGAGTTGTGTGGAATCTCTGGTCTATTGATTTGGAGGGAGTGGAGGTTTGCTGGTATACCATATCTGGGCTAAATTGGGTGAGTCTACTATCATTTTGTAAGACTATGGGCCTCATTACACGGTAGGTGGTAAGGGTTTACCAGTACCGGTAAGGGCACCGGTACCGGTAAACCCTTACCACCTTACTATGAGGTCCCTTTGCGGGACCCGACCTTTACGGCTGGTGTAGACCAGCCGTGAAAGTTGGGACCCGCAAAGGGACCTTGGTGCTAATTACGGTACCGCAATTTGCGGTACCGTAATTAGCTCCTTCCCCATTCCCATTGAGCGCTATGGGGCAAAAATGGGAATGGAGACGGGCCATGGAGAAAGGGGGAATTACCGCCCCGCCAACCTTTGAATGGGGTGGTAATTCCCCTTTCCTCCATGGTGGTACCGGTATGGTACCGGCGGCAACCATGGTGCTGGTAGCACAACGGTTTACTGCATTCCATGTAATGAGGCCCTATGGCTCACTTTCAATGCCCACATGTTATTGTTCTTCATTTTGGAACAAATAGTTTGGGGTATATTATTCCACTATATTTGCAGGTTGCATTAAAATATATGTTCCGAGGCTTAATGGAACTATTTCCATGTGCAAAGGTTATTTTTTCAAAAACACATCCAAGGGAAGTGTGGAGATACCCAAATGTGTTTTGTGCACAACTAGAACAAGGTAGGCACCTTGTAAATAAAGGTGTATGTGCTTTTTTGAATGGTGTGGACATGGCATCTTTTGAAAATGAAACATCAAGGTGGATGCTGCTAAAAACATTATGAGTGATGAAGTTAATTTTAGCTGATTATAGCAATCAGATGTTCCTTGTAAATATTCAGAATGCACTGGCAACATTTATGTGCAAAAGATGTACAGTGAACATGAAAACATTTATAAGTAGTTTTAGGAAATAAACATCAGAAAAGCAAAACAAAAATTAAAACTGGAAACAACAAAAAAGGCTCCTTTTGGAGCCACCAGTGTATAATAAATTGTTTACCTTAAGTGTGTAGGGAGGATGGATGTGGGTAATGCTAAAGAATAGCTCACTATGTGGATGGTGGGAGACTGTTGGGTGAATAATTCGAAAAGGTACACTGAGTTGTGTGGAATCTCTGATACTATTGGTTTGGAGAGAGTAGAGGTTTACTGGTATACAGTGTATGGGCTAAACTGCAGGAGTCTACTATCATTGTGTAAGACTATGGCTCACTTTTAATGGCCACATATTATTGTTCTTGATTGTGGAGGAATTTATTTGGGGTATGTTACTCCACTATATTTGCAGGTTGCATTAAAAGGTATGTTATGAGGCTTAATGGAACTATTTCCATGTTAAAAGGTTATTGTTTCAGAAATGCATCCAAGAGAAGTGTGGAGATGCCCAAATGTGTTTTGTGAACAACTAGAACAAGGTAGGCATCTTGTAAATAAAGGTGTATCTGATTTTTCGATGATGTGGGCACGGCATGTTTTGAAAATGAAATCATAATTGTGGATGCTGCTAACACTTTTCTGATTGATGGAGCTAATTTTACTGATTATGGGAATCTGATTTCCTTGTAAATATTCAAAATGCAATCAGAACGTTTATGTGTAAAAGATGTACAGTGCATATGAAAACATTTGTAAGTAGTTTTAGGAATATACATCAGAAAAGCAAAAATTAAAAATAAAAACTGAAAAGAGCCACCAGTAAATAATAAATTGTTTAAATAAAGTATGTACCTCCCCACACCCTTCAATTGGACGATCTGTCTGTGGACACCGTGGTAGTCTGTGATGACACGTGCCACATCTGGGTCTTTTGAGGTTGCCTGGCATTGAAAGGGGACTATAGAGGGCGTGGACATTTGTGGTGTCCGCAGACATCAGGGGATCAGCCAATCAGGTTTCATGGGTGTCGTGTACAGGAAGGGAGGATAACAGGAGTTTTGTTAGTGGGTGTTGTGAGAGGATTGAAAATGGCCATGGCAATGTCTTTCAGCAGGCAGAGTGTTTGGATTTTGGGGGAGTCTTGGGTCCACTGGGTGAAGGCGTATTCTGAGCTTTGTGGAATAGCCAAAAATCTTGGATTTCCTGAATTGGAAGTGTTCTGGTATGGAGTGCAAAACATGAAGTAGGATGATGTTCTCCCACCTTGTGCAACTAGGTTTCAATTGAAAAACCCGGATATTATTATCATTCATTGTGGTGGGAACAGTTTGGGGAATGTGAGTGGAATTTCATTGCAGTTTGTAATGAAGGACAAATTGGGAAAGTTGAAGGAAATGTTCCCTAATTAAAAAAATAATTTCACGCATTGCGCAGAGACAGATGTGGATGTGTTCCAGTTCATTTGGTCTGGAAATGGAAAAAGTGGCGTATCGTCAACATAGCCGCGTGTGCCTTTTTATGCGATGTTGGTATTACATTGTTTCATAATGAGAACATTAAATTTAATAGTGATAGAGCCAACCTTTTTCGGCTAGATGGAGTTCATCTAACTGATGAGAGTAATCAGAATTTTTGGGAAAATATTTAAAATGCTTTGAAGCAGTTTTTTGAAAGTTAGAAGAAATAATAACATTCAGTGAAGTGTTTTCTTATTTTAGTTTGTAAAACCAAAAATATAAAAAAAAAAAAAATTCCCAAAAAACCCAAAAAAGGTTCTTTGAAGAGACACCCTTTTTGAACGCAAAACAATTAGAATGATTTCAACTGTCCCATGCCCTGAAATTCTCAGATGTTTGCGGACTACTGCGCTGTCTGTAGACTTTGCAGGATGCATAGAGGCCTACAACCTTTTTTCGCACTTCTATTTTGTAACTGTGAAAGGTGGCTCATAAAGGAAACTTTTTTCCGATTTAGTATTTTTGGGCATTTTTTCTCTGCAGAGGCAATGTATGGGAGGGAAGGAAGGGAAGGGACACCAACCTCAGGGACAAACGGGCAAGTGGAGAGAGGAAGATGTTGGATGGCCCTTAATCAGGTAGGTGGCAGTGTTTCTCATGCTATTGGCTACAGCCTTGAAACCACTCCAAAACTGCTCCCCCCTAGAGATCGGTGCTTCACAGTACATGAATAGCAGTCTGACCTTCGAAAGGTAAGGGTCAGTAGCGTTCTGTAGGGCCTGTGAAGCCACGTCTGGGATCCTTTGCCCCAAAGGATTATTCTTTGTGTTGACAGGAGCAGATGAAGATGATGGGGAGGAGGAAGTCAACCTGCTCTTACCTGAGAAAGGTATGGCCTTTCTCAGAGCACTCTGGTGGGTCGATTTGGTGTGGCGCCTCATGGAAGTAGTCCCGTAGGAGTACTAGCCAGGTTTCCCATGACTGAGTACAACTTTTCACTCAGTGCAGCAAACCTTGCTTGCATAAGCCGTTGGGTCATTTTTAACAGTCATAAAAGAAATTGCCACACCCAGGATTCCCTCCGAGTACTGGTGACAGGGACTTCCTCCACTTCATGCTATTCTTCTTCTTCATTCTCCTCTTCACCTTCACCATGCCTGTTCCCCTCTCCAGGCCCTCCAGGTTGTTGAGGTGATGGTGGTGGGGTAGTGGCTGGGAAGGAGGGGTTTCCATAACAAATGCCATGATGGGCTCCAATAAGTTCTGCAAATAGATCTACAAAGCAGGTGCTCTCTCTTGGATAGCCAGATTGAGGAAAAGTAATGCGTGGGTCCCTTGAGTGGAACTGTCAATGGAAAGTCATACTGTCCGCGGACTACCAAGTTGCAAAAAGGCCTTGAAAAGTTATAACAAATTGTCAGATCAACGTAGAATGTGTCTGGGAGCTGTGAAAGGGTGTAGCTCTGCCTGAAACACCCTAGATAGGCTGGAAATTGACTTTTAAACTCTCAGCGGCCATGTACACCATTTGTGACCACCAGCAACATGCCGCACAGGTCCAGTCCCATGATAACATCCTCAGACGTCCGTGACCTCAACAGGCATCCCCGGACATCCTCGAGGCGGGAATCGCAAGACACATGCACCGGGTATCCGTAGGACAGGTCAACAGACTTATTAAAAGTGTGTCACATGAAAACGGACATGTCCGGACATCCCGCCTGTCCGGGGGCACCTCATTTCTGAGTGCAGACACCCCCGGGCAGTCATACCGCCCGCGGACTAATTAAAAGTGCATGATATGAAAACAAACATGTCCCGACATCATGCCTGTCGCGTGGTCCGCAGACTCATAATCAGAGTTTTTAGTACAAATATATACTTATTCAAGAAAGGGATGGGCTATCGGAATGAGAATCATAAATGGGAGAATCTGGAACATTTGTACAATAATTATGAAGGGAAGAGGGGAGTGAGATTTCATCATAGTGTCTTTGATTAAAATGTTCAGAATTTGCTGGGGATGATTGCTGGGGACAAGGGGGACAGGTGATAGGGAACATTTTTAGTCACATGATTTTTCACATACTGTACAAGTTCTTTCAAATCATTACTAAGTTCATATAATTTGTTGGACACGTTCATGATTTGCTTATTTACAGTTGGGGAGAGGGCTTCTGTTAGTGATTCTGGGGATTGGTTATAATTCAACTGTGGTGTGATTTCTTCATGAAAACTATGTACTGCAAGAGAAATAGAAATTATTATTTTACTAAGTTGTGTTCAAAATACATTATTTGTTTACATTAAAATATCTATTGTATATCATTCGAGAGGTTATCATAGCTCATTTCATCTTTTGGGAAGTTCTCAGTGGAGAAACTTTGCTGAAAATGTTGGGGGGGACATGACCTCTGAAGAAAAGATGCCCCATTCAAATGAATGGGGACAAAATAGTGTGCCATGAAAGTTGGGGGGACAAACACCCCGTCCCCCCTAAAACTACGCCCATGGACGTTCTCCTCCATCCATTCAAGTGTGCTTGCCATATCTGTGAGAAAGAAAGGGTTTATGTGTCATAACACATGTTCATGTAAGGAAAGCTAATAAAAGAGAAATAAATACAATGCACTTACTATTTAATGAGAATGTGTTGTCCAGTAAGCACCTGATGTTTCTTAATCTGTATGCAGAATTGTAGTGAGGAGATTATTTAAAGTGTACAGTTATGGTTTGTGATTGGTGCATTCCAATGTACTTAATGTGTGTTATATACAAATATAATTAGTATTTTATAACGTGTTTGTACAAAAAGGAATATTTGCATGTTGTAAATATTAGTTGTCATTTTAGGTACATCTGTTTATTAGTTGCTGGGTATACCTTTTTTGGGTCTCCCCTATGATTCTGAGCATGTAAATGCGAACTCCATATCTGACATATTATTATGTAATGGGCTTGCAGCTGATTAAAGGGGCACTAGTAAAAACCTATGAAATTCACTGAAAAAACTTGGTTAAAGGGACGTTATAGTTAAATTGCACTAACATAAACCAATGAAATTTACTAAAAAAAAACTTTGTTAAAAGGATGTTATGGTTACAAATAAAACTGAAAAACCCTTGAAATTCACCAGTTATGGTAGGCTAAGCAACCATAACTCGCGCCACCTTCGTTCACTGCTAAGACTAACACCCAGGACATCAAAGATGACATCACAAATGTCAGTGTTCACATCACCAATGACATCAAATATGACAATAATTTTGATAACAATTCTGTAAATGGGGTTGAGTTTATAATGTTAGTAACAATATGTCAGGGGTGATCAAGAGACCTATCATGAACTTATTAATGTATTAAAGAATGTACTTAAAAGCGCAGTACTTTCAAAGACAATGAAGAGGACCAAGAAGATGAGTTAGAGGAAGTGCCTACCTCTAGCACCCAGAAAGAATCATGGGTGTGGCAGTTCTTTATCACTGTTGGGAATGTACCAAAGGCTAAAGCTACCAAAGTGAAATGCACTGAGTTCAACTTTGTACTTAGTCGCAGACTAACGGGACAGTACTCGTACAGGACCACCTCCATGTGCTGCCACACCAATTCCAACTGCTCCAATGCTCTCAGAAAGGTTGTTCCTTTCTTAGTAAGTATGAGGCTGTCTTCCTTTACCTCATCTTGCTCAACCAATACTGTAACCACACAGCCTACTTCTGGGGGACACAAAATCCCACCAGCTACCTTGCAAGCAATAAAAGAGGCTGTTGATCCATATCTTTCAAAGACAACAGTCCTATGTATATACTGCAACACATCACTCTGCATGGGGAAGCAATTTCGAAGTGCTTTTTAAGCTGTAATCAAGGAGCATGAGAAACACTGCCCCCTACCTTAGAAGTAACACAGGAACAACATCTTCCCCTTTCTACCTGCCCCTCCATATTAGTGTGTGGTGCCTCTTCCCTCATTTCCCTCCCCACCTTACGTTCTAACCTCTCCTGCAAAAAAAACAACATAATAAATCAACAAAAGAAAGGTTCCTTTAGTAAACACCTTTCACAGTTAAAAAATAGAACTAAACAAATCTTATGGACTCCATCTACATTTCTCAGTAAGGTACCTAGACTCAATAAGATTTTCCAACATTTCCATTAGCATTTTGTGTTATGCCAATAGGAATAATGTGGCGTTCATCCCCCGTTCCAGGGACTGAAACGGGGAATAACGGCCCGGCAGCCCAAGTTATCGGCCCAAGTGAAGCAAGTGCAGATTATAAGTGTTCCGGATCATTATCGTTTCAGCCCCTGCAATGGGGGATGAAGGCCATTAGCATCCCCGGTTCCTAAAGCGGAAACCTGGGGTGCTAAAAAGGATTTTTCTTCCTACACCGGGACGCCTGCGGCATCCCGCTGTAGGAAGGAAAATCCTTTTCCAAGATAGCCACCATGGAAAGAGAAGGCAGGGCTCCGTACAGAGCCCGTCTTCCCTTTCCATAGCAGCCTGCAGAAGGCCAAGTGAGAACCTATGAACATATTACCACAAGCACATTTTGTTTTCCCTTTCAAACCTATACTACTTTTGAATAACTTTACCACATAGCGGGTCCCAGGAGGACATGGCCACTTCAACCCCATTTGTCATGCCTCGTAGTCAATGGCCATTAGCCAGATTGTCCAGGTCATGACCTTATGCCATGACCCAGACAATCTGGCCACTGTCAATGGCCACAGGCTATACTTTAGTCACCAAAGGTATATCACAATTGTTTGAGCCTACTTTATGACACTTGTCAAAAAATAAAACACAGGCACATTTGCAAAACCATGCTGTGAGGTCCTTTCCAATGCTCCTTACACAAGTTGCACCCACGTTTTTTTTTTCAAAAATGTCAAAATGTATGTACATACAATAGTGATATAACTTAGCTCCCACTTGACAAAATCCATTCAGACTTTATACAAACATTCAAGGTTAGGTCTATAATCATCTTTCTGAAAACCTTTGTCCATATTCACCAAATGGCAACAAAGTTATAAGCCATCTAAAAATGTTCAGACTCCCCCTCTAAATTAGAGCCCTCTTGACAAAATCCCACCAAACTTTACAAAAACATTTATATGTAGATCTAAAATCTTTTACAAAACGTTTGTGTAGATTTGTCAAATGGCACAACATTAATAAGGCTTTACAATATTTTGGGACCCTCCTCTAAGTTTGCCCCCTGTTTACAGAATCCCACCAAACTTTGCAAAAATATTAATATCTAGATTTGAAATTGTTTCAGAATCTGGTCTAGAATAAAATCAAAAATGTTCTGCAGATTCATTGAGTGGCGCAAAAGTTATAAGCCATCCAAAAACTGATTTTCACCAACCCTGTAAGGCAGAAATAGGCATAGATGTCCTCGAACATCTGAAGTGTTCGCGATAATCACAGGACTGTACCCGAACATCCAGACTTTTCGCTGACTTTGGGGATGAAAAACACCTGTTTTTTGGTCTCTTACGGCCATATCCATCCCATCCTCATCACCCCTCACCTCCCCAGAGATTGTTTGATAAGTTTGACAAGTGCAATGTGGTGTTTTTTAATATGTTTTACCGCGATGTTCACGGACAACGGCTGTCCTTCGAATCCAAGATGACGGGCATTTCCAAAAATCTGACGCACTTCACACTTTTCACCATCCAATCAGTGGGCGCGTCCGATGTCTGCGGACATTACGTCGCCGCTTAGGCCAATCGGATGCCCGCCCACGGACCGAACAGGGAAGTGAGTCTGCAGACCGAACCCAGGTATCACACATTTTTTTGTACCTACTTATGGGCCGCTTAAAAAAAAATACTGCACGGATTTATACCAAATTTACAAAAGCACGCTTTCGGGGACCAAGCCACCGCTCCTGCAGCAAATTTGGTGAAAATCCATCCAGCGTTTTTGGCTGTAGTTGTGAGCAAAATTCTTTTTCCATTGCATCTATGGAGAAAACTGAAGTTTTGGGAGCCCCCTATACATTTGACCCCCTTGACGAAACCACACTAAACTTCACAGAATCAATTTGGCGGGGCCATATACTATTTTGAAAGGTTTGGTAAGGATTCATCCAGGGGTGGGGGGTGAAGTTATAAGCCAGCCAAAAAGTGCTCTTCCTATGGATAGAGCTACTTAACCATAACTACAGGGCCACTACTGCAAGCCCTGTAAAATATATATATACATATAGAACATAATACACGGTTAAACTGCTAAGAAAATAATGTGTTCTCTAATTAAACATTTGTTTCTACATTTTAAAAATATGGCATCCCCTTTTAACCATACCAAGTGCCTTTGAGAATGAACCGTATGTATAGAGTAAAATATTGTGAACACTTTTAAATACTGGGAAAGCAATATGTAACCAAATACAAATATTGTTCACCTGAATAATTTTACAGGGTTTGCTTGAAATCGTATAATAAAAATTTATAAAATGTATACTAACTACCCTTACAAACAATGTTCCTCTACCACGCGAATGAAATGCATTACATTTGTAAAAAAAATAAGTAAAATAATAGTTAATTGGATGTTAGTTAAGTGTCTTTAAAATCGTTTGAAAAGCAGTACCCTGAAATGTTTTCTTTCTGCGTAAATGAAATCCTTACTTTTCTTCAGAAATGTGCTAACTCTGAAGTGTACAAGTCAGGTGAATGAGCTAGATTTTCATTGGTGCTAAAAATATACTGGTGCTTTTGAATATGGAAAAAAATGTGTGGCACCATTTGCCAGAGCAGTTGAAAACAGAAGCTAGTTGTTTTTGATTAGGAGAAAAAGTGAGTTTACTTTGGAGAAGCAGGATGCACTTTGAGGTGTATGCTGTAGAAACACTGAGTGTACTAGGAACAGTCAAAATCTATAAATGCTCAAAGAGCAGTAGAAATGTGATTTTTCTGAGAATGGTTTTATTGCCACTTTTGGCGTTTTAAAGAGTGTGTTTGAGTGGCATTCAGAACATGCATGTGTTTTAAAGAGAGTCTCTATATGTGTAAATGTTTAATCAATGGATCCTTTTGTACATTCTATAATGTGTGGAAGTTTTTTCCAGTAAAGGATTACCTTCTTTACAGTTTGCAAATATTATATTGACTCTTATGCAGGTCACAGCTGGATGCAATCGTAATCTCAATAGTATGGTATTCAGTAAGTGTAGTTTCCCCTCCTAATAAAATGAATACTTATAAATGCCTGTATAGCAGTGCTCTAAGAACAATTATAGATTTTGGGTGGTCTTCTCATAGTTAGCCTTTCTGCAGTATTCATGTCTGTTTAGGCCCTAAAGGTGTCGACTGCTAAAGATGATCTAAATGTTACTTATATACTGAGAAACTGTTTTTGTTTTCTTTTTAGTCATTTGATTCCTGTGTTTCCCATGACATATTTTCTCTCTGTTTTAAATATGTCCATCTGTTCCAAACATACCAGGTTAGCTTCATTATATGGTCATGCTTCCTAGTGATAATTATAAAGCTGTGTAATTGTGCCAACAGCACTCCTCTGTGAATATTCATACATTTAGTGAGTGTGTTGTTCAGTAAAGCATTACATTCTTTACATTTAGGAAATGTAATTTGCACCACATGGAAACTCAACCTTTTTGGTGCAGTTGTTCCTTCCTGATCAAAGTGCTTTATGGTAAAGGCAGATCTCTGGAGTAACAAATCATGAACATGTATGGGGATTGCTGATCAGGTTCTGAAATCTAGTATATGTGAGTCCTATTCTGTGATTGGAAATTATATATGGGGTCTGTGTTAGAAAGAAAGTAAAAGTGAATTTGCACAATTATTTAGATTTGGAGAATATGTAAGGTTTTCATGGGTGCACCTTGCCAGAGCTGCCATAACGCCGAACATGAGTGAGTGTTGTCCAGTGAAACATTATCCTCTTTTCACACTATCTATTGGGGCTGAGTTGCAACTTTACATTCCTATACACTGAGGTTTCTAGCAAATGTACGTTCTCTCCCCAATTAAATGAATACCTAGAAATAGGTGCACAGTACTGCTGTGAGTGTAATATCAGATCTGCAGTGGCTCTGGGAGAATCAGGCTTTCTGTAGCATACATCTCAATTTAGGCCCTGCTTTTGAAATCTAACTCCTGCCTAATAAGTTACTGTTATAACAAAAGTAGCTAGTTTCCTCATACTGAACATACTTCCTTTAAAAACTGTATCTCTTACTAAATAGTTCTGCCCTGGTTGATATGTCTAGTCTTTTTGAAACTTACATTTCTCTAACCGGTTGAGTCTGGTGATAAGGTGGGATAAGTGTTTTCTATTAAAAGATTTCCTCCTACCCTATCTTCTGTACCCAAAGTGACAAGAGTAAGGATTGTGGGCAGGGAAGTAAAGTATTAATCTTTAGTAATGTTGATACTAATGTTTCATGCTTTGTACAATCATGTTGTAATGGTGTAAATTCATATAGAAGACATGTCCACAAATAACGTGAATGGAATCAAGCACATTTCAAGACACACTGATAATATGGAAAATCTATCAATATTGGAGCACACATAAGAAATAACTGTTTTTTAAGAAAATATTCATGAAAAATGTTCCACTCTCGAGTCTCTACAAATCTTTTGAGAAGTGTGAAATTAAAGTCTAGGCCTGCGGTGAAGGGTTTTCTGTAAAAGAAAAAAATAGACTGAATAATCAGAAAAGCTTTCCATATGAAAAGAAAATTGTTCATTTTTGTGTTGAACAAACTTAAGAAGTTAGTTAAGGTCATAACGCCATTCTACACAAAGGTATGATAAAGCCAGTATAGGCCTATTCTACAATATTTCGCGATGGGGATTCATGGTGTTTGTTGCAGTTTAATGTAAGTAAAATTAACTGGGTTTTTAACACTTTTAATATTGTTTTTATCCTTTTATTAATCTGTCTATCAATCCTGTTTTATGCTATGTGGAATTGTATTTGTTTTTATGTTATATGCTTTTGTGGTTTTATGCCGAAATAAAGCAATATTGTTGATGATATGCTGTTGTGGATTACATATGCTCCTCAGTTTGGTAAACAAAGTGATGGCTGTGTGATGGAGTTTATACAAAAAATGTTATTTGTTCCATCCCATCTCAGCATGTTAATGCTCATTTATGGTACAAGATGGAAAGGTTCCAAAAGCACTTTTGTGGAAAGTACTACCTTTGAGTGAAATTCAGCAGTTAGATGAAAGTGTACACTGATAACACAGAGATCTTGAAAACCAACTTGATTGATAATTATTATCCAAATAGGTCATCATTTTTGGATGATCTTCATTTGTATGAAGTAGCAGAATGCTACTTATGTAGAAACATTGAACCAAACAATGACAGAGAACAGTTTAAAGTACATGGATGCACTGGTTGTATGGTGAGACATGAAAAGCCAAGTTTCATCAACCACATGAAACTGTCTTGCAAAACTGCAGAGAAACAGGAATTATTTTATTTTTGACTTTTGTAGTTGTTCTTCTCATGGCCATAAGAGAGTGGTTTGCTTGGAAGTTTTCTAATTTTTTGCAAAACATAAAATGCAGTACATATCCAAAGTTTGAACAGTACTTAGACATACTGGAAAAATAACTACGTCAAGAAGAACTTTTGACACTTGAAGGGCAGTCAAGGTTCTGCAGAAGGAAGTCAAAATGTCTTAGGTGAATCAATTATTCAAACGGATGTTTAGCTCACCATGGAAGAAGTAGAAATTGCAAAGCAACAGACTAAAGTTTCACATGCAAATGATTACGCATTAGTAAGTAAACTTAATGTAGAGCAGAAGGAAGTGTATTGCAAAATTCAAGATAGGTTTTTAAATGGTTTACAAAATGACAAACATGAATGTTCTTATGTCCAATGCAGACCTCTATTGATGTATGTTAGTGGACAAGCGGGAACAGGACAATCTTTTTTAATTTATGCATTGAGAGCAATGATACAACATGTAACTGATTTCTCTGTCATGTAATGTAATTGCTTCAACAGATTGAACATAAGGGGTGTTAATTTACATCAATTGTTGATGCTACCAGTGGAGCATGATAATGAACTTGAGCGTTGAAAACTTGTATCACATGCAGCACAAGAAGTTTGGAACGTCTTAAGAAAATTAAATACCTTGATTAGAGATGAAGTAAGCATGGTGTCTAACTTGATGCTAGCTTTCTTTTATTTGCAAGAGGTCATGAAGACTATGACGTTATATTTGGAGGTAAACATGTCCTTATTTTTGGAGATTTATTATATTAACTCCTGTGAAAGGTCAACCAGTCTTCAAGAAGCTGCAGACTAAGGCTAGTTAAAAACAATAGGTAGCATTGGTAATATCAATCTTTGGAATTGTTTCGAATCCCAGGAACTTACCATTAATATGAGGCAATCTGCACACTTAGAGTATGCAGAAATGTATAATAAGATTTGTAAAGGTATCCCTGAGGAGAATAGGAAAACATTCTTAAAAGCGATACTGATTTCTAACATGTTACATGCAGGTTGCATATCACCTGATGTAATGTTGACTCTTCAGGAAAGAACAGTTCTTGTGTTGCTTTGATGTACACTTGGTGAGTGTGACAAGTTCAACTCTGCAATGCTGCTGTCTGAGAAGCAAGACATTGTAGAGATAAAAGCGTGCAATGTTTTAGATGGCCAGACCCTCTGCATCATTCACAAGGCTTTCTAGGGCCGGTGCCCTCACTATATCCAACTCTCTCTGCCTAAATACCTTCCTTTTAGAGTCCTTCACTTAGCTACCACCACCTCTGTGAGGGTCAGACTCTTCTCCAAGCAGAGAGTGGGGGATAGATCTCTGTCCTCTGCAGGTGCCTCCCTCTGGAAGGACCACCCTGCCCCTCTCAAACTTGAGCCAGACCACCTGAAGTTCCAGAAATTGCTCAAGACCCTCCTTTTCTCCTCTAACTTCTCTCCCTTGCTTCCTTGCTAACTTAGCTGTCTGCTGTGCGACTGGTTGCTTGGTACCCTCAGAGTCTCACTGGGTACCAGGCTCCTCCATGACCAGTCTTCCTTGCATTGCCTCTGGGACTTTCACGCACTTAGTGGCTGTAATCTGTAACTCCTACAGTCCCCCTGCCTCCTTTCACTTACCCAGAGCCACACTGCCCTGGTTGCACATACTCAGATCCATGCTGCCTTGATCGCACTCCCCTCACCTTTCCCCTGCCCTACCCCTCTCTTTTCCCCTGCACTTCTTGTAGCCACACTTGCATGATCCCAATGTCACATGGCCTAGTAGGATTGTTTGTCTCGTCTTCCCTCTGCCTCCCTTCCCTTGTCTTGTGGCCCCTAGAAACACTTGTTTATAGGCACATTATAAATATCATATCATATCATGCCATTACAGTTAGATAAAAGAGCAAAAGCTCAATTAATTCCATTAGACAATTCAATTTATACAACAGGTCTAGAATTGGTTTTAAAACTGTGCTCCAATGCACGAGTAATGTTAAAGAGGAACTTCAATGTCAAAATTGGTCAATGGAGCAATCGGAAGAGTGGTTTCATTTCTTACTTTTCCTCACAGTGCAAATATTGAACCACTTCTTGTAAAGTTTGATAATGTAGAGGAACCTCATTTGATTTCTCTGACATCTGCCCGTTGCATGCTTTTTAAAGATACCTTTGTGAAAAGAGCACAATTTCCATTGTCCTCTGCATATGCAATTTATATTCATAAATCACACGGGTTGACTTTAAAAGCAGCACTGATTGACATTGGTTACACAGTGTTCAAAGAGGAAATGTCATGTGTAGCCCTTTCCCGTGCACAAAATATTGAAGGTTTATTTTTAATAAACTTTTATGAATCAAACGTGACGGCTGACATTTCCTGCTTGAAAAACATAATAGAGTATACGTGTACTGCATGTTCCTCACCTTAACCTTATATCTGTTCCTGCCAATCTTATAGCAAGAGAAAATAAGCAACCAGTGAACTTACATTCAAATAAAATGGTTCCTCTTAACTCTGCAAAAGAAGAGAATCTAGCAGTGTTGGAAAGTCAAAAGAAATACTTCCACTGTAGATTTAGTAATCAATCAGGAATTTAATGCTATTAAGATGCAGCATTGTGCATGATGTTTCAAATAACACCACTGATGCAAGAAATAGCTTCAACAGTAGAGAAACATCTCTTTGCACAACGTTCAATTCTTAAACTATCTGTAGATGAAAGACCACACAATACACATTCAGCATTGCCAATCCGAAATGCAGTTGCTGTTGCAAGGGGAAGAGAACATTTCTCTCATAATACACAGGAAGATAGTCAATAATTTGCTATTATATTTTTGAGGTCCTAATGAAATAAACAGTTAGTGTAGATATATATGTAGGAATATTCTATGAGTAGAAGCACGAGTGCCCACAATGTTACAAAGAGAAAATGACTCGAGATGTTACTGAAAGGTTTTTATATCTTCCTGTCCCTGATCAGATAAGTGTGAATTTTTCTGATCTCATAATAAAATAATTTCATGAAATGCAATGCAGTGACTTTGGTTGCAATGTATAGTCAACACTGCAAAATCAAGTTTTGAATAAGTACTTTAAATAATGTTTCAGAGATATAGTATAGATGGTAGGAAAAGTAGCACTCTGGTAATGAATTTTGTAAACAGTCAGTTATCTATTTCCCCAAAAACGTTCAAAACACGTGCAATCATTTTTCATAAGAGAGCATCCATTCACTGTGGACATTTCACAACATGGGTGCATACAGAAGTAGATTGGCTTGTCTGCAATTAATCTATAGTCACACACCAAGCTAGATTGCTTAACGGTTCAAAGAATGCTTACATAATGTTGCTAGAACCTAAGTTTGATTAGTAGCCGTCGAGAGACAATGGGATTGTAACATGTGATGTTACCCGACTGGGAATCCCTCTCCCCATAACGTTCCTTCCTGTCCCCGGCGGGCGGGTGGGGCAGCCACTCAGCCAATGAGGAGGCTCAGAACAGGGTAATCCCCGCTCCGAGCCACCACACGGCTGGAGGCTGCCATCTTCCCTACCGAGGGATTGAGGTAAGTGTTGTTTCCTTCCCCTGCCTGCCCTCCCAACCCCACTTAGCTTCTTGTTGGTTCATTTTGGGAGCGGACGTGCTGGGAACACATCTCTCCGGAGCGTGTCCGCTCCTGATCCGTGACAGGCCATCATGGAAAGGAAGAAGGGGCTACACGTAGTCCCGTCTCTCATTTCCATAGTGGCCATTTTCTTTGTTTACATTTTCCCTATTTTTTGAATGGCTGCCATGGAAAGGGAAAATGGACTACGTGTAGTCCCTTCTCCCTTTCTATGGTGGCCATTTTGTTTGTTTACCTTTTTCCATTCATTTTCAATGGCTGCCATGGAAAGGGAAAACTGACTCTGTCTTCCCTTCCCCGGCAGCCATTTTTTTTCCCATTTGATTATTCTGTTCCGAAACGCCCAATGGTTTTGGAACAGAAAAAAAATGCTCTTAGTACCCTGGTTTTACAGGCTTCACTCGGGCATGCAACTATGGGCCCCGGGGCATTACCCAAAGTGGTAATGCCCCCCGTGCTCGGGGCCTATTGCTTAAATATATGTTGGATATTATATGTGAATATAGACATACAAAATTAATATTTAAAAGGGGAAAAAAGGTAATAAGTCTTTTCTATAAACTGAAGGATATATATTTACTAGATTCCAATATAAAATCACGACGAAATAAATGTATATAGTAGATTGTCAAGATTATACAAATTACAAAAATAAGAAGCATTCTGCAATCTTCTACTTCTGATTTATTATTTAAAACACTGTGGGCCTCATTACAACTCTGGCGGTAGCCGTGCTGGTAAAACCGGCACGGCTGCCGCCAGAGTTGCATTTTTTCCAGCACCCGTCAATGAGGAATTACCGGGTAATTCCGACATTGCCAGACCCGGTAATTCCTGCATTGCCGAGTGCCAACAACAGTACTGGTGCATCTGACATGCTGCACTCGCGGGTGCCTCTTTGCCCGCCAGGCCAGACCTGGCAGGCTGACAAGCGCCCGCGAGCACAGCTTGTAGTATGGGGGTCTGGGAACTACGGTACCGGCATGCTTACCGGTACTAAAGTTCCTGGACCGCCATGCTTATAATGAGGCCCTGTATATTTTAACAGGTACAAGTGTTCCCTATAAGTACTGGGTTATATAAGTGGTTAATTGTACATTTTTGTGAATGCTAGGGAGTGTAAGCTAACTGATAGTTATGATTAATTGACTGACTCCACTTGTAGAGCTCTACGTAGTTTAAACATCAGTTTGTGGTGTCTCTGAAGTACTTTGCCATTTGTTTGACAACTTCAGGATGGTATTCTGCAGTTATGATCAAGCTTCTGTGAAAATAGAAGTATTAAATACATTGAGGTGTAGATTATGAAATTCCATTATTCATTTCTTATGTGTGTAGGTGGCCAAAACACGGGCACATAGGGATTTTACAAGAAGTATTGAAATTACATTTCCAAGATACTTAGTGTAGCTTGTAGTAGGTACTCATGCCTTTACATAAAGGGAACATTTTATTGTCAACCTATTATTTCAAATAATAGTATGACTAGACATTAAAAAAAGATTTGCATTCAAAATAATTGTACAATGTTGATACATCTGTATATTATTTTTGTAAAACTGATGACAGTTAGGTTATATGTCTTGGTTTCCTGCTTAAGGTTGCATAAACTACTCCAAATTCCATATGTTTTAAAATAAAAGAAAGTTTGTACATAAATGAAAACAGCGGGCCTCATTAAAAGTCCGGCGGTAACCGTGCCGGTAAAACCAGCAGGTTGCCGCCGGACTTGTGAATTTTACCAGTGCCTGGCTTACCGGAAACACCTCGGGATTATGACCCAGGCATTCTGGGAATTCAGGCGCCGGCAATTGTAAATCCCAATTCCCATTTGAGTCCCATAGGACTGAATGGGAATGGGGACCACAGAAGCACCAGCACTGTTAATAACGGTGCCGGGGCTTCCGTGTAACTCTGCGGGTGGGTGCCGTCCCGCCTGCGAGGTCTGACCCTGGCGGGCGGATGACACCCGCCCACAGACTTGCATTGTTACCGGCCCGGCACACTTGTAATGAAGCCCATTGGTTTTGTGTGTATAGTTATGCATTGTTAAGATTCTCTTCTTGTATATTATTTTGAAAATTGAATCTATAGTAGTGCCTTTGCAGGTGCACCGATCAATGACATTGCTGCAAATCTTTAGAATGTTCAGATGCAAAACCAGATTCGTAGTAATCTGAGTGCTTAGCGTAACTGCTCAACACATTCAGTGTTGTTTATGTTTTATTGACTCTTGTCCCTAACGTAGCCTCTCCACACCTATACTTTTTCTAAGCGTAATTCTCTTAACCTCCACTTTATTAAATGTTGGGCGCACAGGTTCCTTTCTCATTACCTAAAACAAGGGGAGGCATTATGAAATGCTTGTTTCCATTTCCATGGGTACCCTCACTCTTTGAGAGGTGTATTGGCCCTTTTTGACTTTGATTTAAGATGCTAATATTAACAATGATACATTCTATGTGCAGCATTGTTTACAGAAATAGTAGAAAGCACTGAAGTTAGGGTCCTCCCTTTCCTTGGACTTTTAATTTGTGGCCTATGTTGTTAATGGCCAATGTAGCCATATAATGTACATTCATTGGAATGTTAACATCCTCAGTAAGTCTGCCATATAGATATGTTTCTGCAAACAGAGATAGAATTTAATTTGTGTGTAAATATTTATTTTATTCAGGAAACTGAAGCATAGCAAGTGAATGAATTAGCAATACTTACTGCATATAGTTCTGATGTTTTGTTTTATAAAGTCATGAGTTTTGATAATGGTATTTGAGATTATTAGTATCATATAAACTAATAATGTATATCTAAAAGTAACCGTTAAGCATGCATTTTAGTTCAGTGAGTAGAGGTTGTTTCTCTCCAATGAGAAGTTTTTACCTCTACAAAATGATTACTCTTCACAATCTTAATTGGTTGAGAACTTGGAATACATTTATTGGGCCTCATTACAACTCAGGCGGTAAGGGGTTTACGGCGCCGTAAACAGCGCCGACCCTTACCGCCTGAGTAGAAGGTCCCTTAGCGCCATGGCGGATTTAACACCTGCTTTTAGCAGGTGTTAAAATCCATGGCACTAAGGGACCATGGAGTTAATTACGCCACCGTAATTTACGGTGGCGTAATTAACGCCTTCCCCACTCCCATTATGCCCTATGGGGCAAAAATGGGAATGGGGAAGGGTAAATGGGGATTGGGGACTTACCGCCCCGCCAAACTCGGAATGGGGCGGTAAGTCCGCCAACCACCATGGCGTAAACGTAGTTTACGCCATGGTGGTAAAGTCACGGCCCAGGCGGTAACTTACCACCTGGGTCGTAATGAGGCCCATTATCTGTACAGAACTATTAAAAAAAAAAAAAACATCACCACTCTTCTTTATATTTCAATTACAAAAAATATTGTACTGTCTTTCACAAATGTTATGGTGACTGAGCAGACAAAATCAGGCATCCGTGAAAGAAATCAGGTAAGCAATTTTGAAGAACAATTTCTTGTTAAGGAAGGAGCGTAATGCAACAAAACCCTTGGAATTCAACTAAAGCCACCTTAACTTTGTGCACCCTGTTGTGCAGTTTATGACCACAATGATGACATCACAGATGACATCTCTGATGACATCACTGGTGACATCACTAATTACATCATCTATGACATCACTGATGGAATCACTGATTACATTACAACATAAAATGGCCATGGCGGCAGTATTTTTTAACACACTAAGGGACTACTAGCCATCCATAGCCTTCGGCCATGGCCAGGGGCCACAGACTTTGGCCATGCCCACTGTATATTTTAACTCATTAAGGGTCCACTAGCCATGGTCTTTCGCCATGCTCACTGTATATTTTAACAAATTAAGGAGGCCACTAGCCTTGACATTCATCTATGCCAGTGACCATGGCCTTCAGCCATTTCCACTGTATGTTTCACAACACTAACCACATCACTAACTGGCCACTAACCATGGCCATCGAGTTAATGTCCTATTGCCTCTGTTTACTCTGTGGTGTACCATGTTTAAACATTCATATTTTAACTCCACATGGGTCATTTTGGCCTACTCCTCAAAATGTAACACAGCAGCATTATTTAAATCCTTGTTCTTCATTGTGTGAATGCATTCTTGAGTTTTCTAATGGTGTTTACAATTAATCAGATCACATACATGATCTGATTGACTGTAGTGAAAACATGTATTCCATTCATTAGATATTGCTTTGTTCCAGTCAGACAATAGTTACAGACAGTACATGTTCCATTGAATGTTACTATTTCGGATAACCAATGTGTGTGTAATTACCCACCGACAAAAATACTTTTTGTCAACGTATCTTTTAACTTTGTTCCCCTCCTTTTAGTTTTTCCCCCGCATATATCACATAGTTAGTCTAAGATCTAAACAGCCAGTGGGAGAGTGATCGCATTTGACAATAAGTCAATGTTTGTTAAGAATACCAACAAACTGGCTATTGTGTGTATGTGGTGATTCTCTTGGAGCGAGGGCCGCCACAATTAGCGAAGCCATGCCACAGGACTAAGTTCTACCTTCAGCATTCGGGCCTGCCAGGCCGACTCCAATAATGACAGTATGTTGCCGGGGTTTGTACATCCTCAGTTCGAAACTACACAATACTAATGACACTACAGCATATTCATAACCTTGCGGAACCATGTACTATTGGCGCGGGTCATACACACTCCTTCTGGGACCAGTCTGAGGCTCTCTTCATGCGGACTGGGCTGGCCCCACAACAGCATCCCAATATGCTGTTGGCCCTTACAGGAGAATTTCTACTTTACCATGCTTCTCCCGGATGTCCTCACGTTATCCCTTTGGCTCCTAGATCACAATGTTCACTCGCCAAACAGTAACAGCCGCTTCATATCAAATACCCCTCTCTGTTTAATGGGGATACTTCTCATTCATCTGGGCACACACCCTCTTTTTCTGGCTCTCTTCGCCCCGGGTCTTAGACAGGGATTTTCAACCCGGGCACAATTTCCCTCCTCTATCCTCCCTGGGCACTGCACTGGGGCTCATCTCCGCCTCTTCATGGCCTCCTACAGGGCCAAATGTCTCCCCTCTACTTGCCCTGGGGTATGGGACTTACTTGTTTGGGGGCAGTGGTTCCTTTCTTCTTTCTATGCACACCCTGCAGCAGATTGATCTCTTAAAATGTCTTTTGCCTTGCAGGTCCATTAATTGTCTCAGTGTAACAAAGTGACTTTCTTAGCTGCAGGTAAGTTCCAGTAGTTTTATTAAACCTTCTTATAGTTACATTAGGTAAGCTCAACAGGAGCAGTTACAAGAAACAGACACTGGCTCCCATCACCCAGGCAGGGGCTCTCCAGGTGCTTGGGTTAGAACCCTCCCCACAAGCATTCCCTCATTCACACCATACCATTCCGCCTTGCACCACATGCTTCTCCATTTACTTCCAAGCACATTACAACACTTTGTTTAGAACATTTTATAAGAAATTGAGCAGAAGGTTTTTCAGACTATTTACTTACATGATTTAACAAACTATTCCTATCTCTCAGATCTCTCATATTAGCTTTTTCTCTAGCGGTTCAAATATGGACATCGAAATATTTTATTACAGGTAACCTATTGGAAACATTGGCCATATGAATATGCATGAAGTTTGCAAAAGTACAGCTGTTCTGAGAAGCATAACCCAATTTGCGTAGTGTATTACTAACTAATATACATTTAGCAGGAGACAAAACACGCATGGTCACATTTGCTTCAATGCATTATTGATAAACTAAATTTAGCAGAAAACAAAACACACATGACCACATTTGCTGTCATTTATTTCTGATCAAGTCCATTTTACTGAACACTAAAACTGATAATCACATCCTATTTGCAAATGTTCAACCTTCCCAAACAAATGTGAAAACAATTACTTATTTTTAATAAATGTAATAAGTAATTACCTGTGTTTTAGTATGAAAACACATGTGAGGCTCATGCAGCAGATGAAAAGATACACCCCAAATTCTTCCAGTGATGAGTATAGTCAAACATCATTTTCCGGACCGTCACAAAAGAAAACAAGGAAGTCGAAGTGGTATACTGTTTATCATGCTACCTGCAGTACATGGTATGCTCATCTCTATAATCCTATCATGGCCAAGATGGAAATTGTTTGTGTGAAATAGTTTTAGGAAATAGTGACTTATGGAATTATTTTGCCACACCCACTACTTTGGTTCAACAGCTAGAATTTAGCTACATTTGTTTTTTGGTTACAGATGTTTGATGAAGGGAAAAAACATTCAAAGCTCTTTTTATTGTGCTAATAATCACACTTAAACGCCTAAAAAAAGATTTGCAGGCAGTTAATGGTGCCTGCAAAATACTTTGCAACTTCACAGAGTTTTCAAAGTTTTGTGTTAAACTTCAAGAAACATGTGAAGGTGAACTTCCACATTTTCACACAGCCTTATTTAAAACGAATTGCGTGATATATTTTTGGGATGATTGCAGTGTGAGCAGAGAGGGCATGCAAGGTAGAATTGAAAGATGCTTGTGTAAACACCCTAGTTTCCATCACCCATTTTAATTCTTAAATCTCCACAATCATTTTGAGTTTTACTTTGAATAAGTGTGTTAAAATAAATGGAGCACAAAAGTATTTCACACAAGGAAAATGATGCTGAAAATCTGCACTGCTTATTTTAAGTGTAGTGCATGTGAGTCATTTGTACAGAGAAATATTGTACTGATAAAGCAAACCAATAGGTGCAACCTTATGTAATGGACAGGATACAACAAAAACATGGAGACTGCCTCAAGATAAACTGAAGAGTCACCAGAAAACGGTACTGCTTCATTTGCATGTGTATGTTTCTTTCAGTTGCCATAAACAGGATGTACCTGCAGGAGGCAGGCCCTTCTTACCCCCATTAGAGACAGCACCTGACAAAAGGCACAGATTTGGCCAAAAAGCAGGAATATTTTTAACTGTGCTAAAGCCACAAATAGACGTAGTAAAATCTTGGTAATACTATCTATTTGAAGTCAAAGTGGTGCTTTGTCACAATGAAGCAATGCACTAACAGCTAAAGAAAGCCAGCGTCATTTGCAAACCAGGAAAATATTAATGTTGAAGACAACACCAGCCTATGTATTGATTTGTCATTTTATAAACTAAAATGTTGACCTGTGTTCAAACTGAAGCCTCACAGTGTACCAGCTGTGTTATTGGCAGTGTTCACATTGCAAAATTATTCTTATTTACAATATGTTAAAAAAGGAATCAAGTCATTGAAATATAAGAATGACTTACACGTTGTCATTGTAAAAGATTTCAATAAGACCTTCATGCATACACCCGTATGTGATGTTTCCTTTGAGTTGGCTTAAGCAATGCTTGTTAGCTCGCCAGTGAAATCTCTGGCAAATACCTTTCTTAACTTCAGTCCTGCATAGATGGTCAAATATGGGGAGGTTTCTATTTCTCAGGACATTTTTTGGCTGGGCCATCTAGAGTGGAAATATGTGTTGTTTGTTTCCATGAAAACCCCCTAGATGTCCCGTAATAAAAAAAGGCAATTTGGACTAAGGCTTTCTAGTTAATGATCATGCCCCAACATTTGTGAACTCAGCTGAGGAGAATATAATCTTGTAAATGCAGCTTAAAATATCAGTAAAGTTTGAAATATGTTGTGCTGACCCGATTAGAGTCGGGACTGTTTTCCTAAGGCCAGGCTTCAAAAATACTTTGTTGCATTTAATGTATCAACTTTGACATCAGTGACATCAGTGAAGGCAATGACGCAGACCAGATGCAGCCTAATAGAAACCCAAACAAAAGAGGCCATTGTCAGTGTACCTTGGCTAATTATTAAGTGAGGTCAGGCCTGAACATGTGTTAGGCGGAAACCTGTGCAGTTCCCTCTGGGACCACTGCAAAAGATTTAGGACTACACGTGTTTGGCAGTAAACCCACTTGGTAGCAGTCTGTACCACACAGTTTCACTTGGTAGCTGTGGCTGAGCAGTCAGACTTCCCTCAAGAAGAGTTAGGCAGTATGTGGAGTATACAAAATAGGGCAATCTACACAGTAAGTCAAGCAAACACGCAACAAGGCTTCAGTGTAAAGATATATAGTTATTTATTTATAAGAACACATCTATAGAAAACACTCTGGCACTAATACGGCAAACGATTTCAATCACAATTACTATACGAAGGAAATATCAATCCCCCTAACAATAGTTCGACAAGTCTAGGTTCAACGGCATCACTTATTTCCAGACAGAGGTGTATGCTTTAACCGAGATGGCACTCTAGTATTCGTTAGGACGGGAGAGAAAAGGCGGGTTAAGAAATCAACTCGATACCAATATTTCTTAAGAACAAATGCAAGGCAAGAAGACAGGAACCACTGTAGATTCCAAAGTTCAGATGCCAGGCCCACTCGGAGAGAGGCAAGGCGAGGTGTCCCAATAATTATCTTAGTGGAAATGCGCTTCGAGTCTTTATCGCAAATTGTTATGGAAAGATTGGACCAGTTCAGAACAACAAGTTAAAGAAAGCTTGGAGGCGACCCAATGGAGAGGCGAGGATTAAGATACCTCACTCTATCCAGCAGAAAGGGAAGCCAGGCGGACACGGTACCTTGTTTGTGGAGAGACAGCTCCGGCGGGGGCAGTTGTTCCTGGTGGTGGATGCACGTCGGGTCTTTGCCAAAAGTAGAGATGATCTCGTTGTCGAAGAAAAGTGAAGTCCGGTGCACCACCAGGGAAGAGGCCAGCCGCGGAGTGCTCCGTCACAAGGCACCAGCTTTTGGTCGCGATACAGGGGTAGTGGCTATCCGGTTGCCGAGGTGCTCTGCACGGGCAATTCGACCACTACATCCTGGAGCGAAGAAAAAGCAAAGGAGACTGGTTGTTCCCACCAGTCAGGGGAAGAGACTCTCCGGCAGGGAAATCTCCTCTGTCGTCGGGAAGTGGTGAGTCGGTTCCGCAGGGCTCCACCGGAGGTGTCGTCGTTGCAGGTCGGCTCAGCTTTACCCTCGTCGGATTCTTAGGTCCTGTGGTGACTTCTGAAGATCCAGTCCCAAAAGCCCTGCTTTTATGCAGAAAACCCCCATTCATTCAGCCTAGCTGTCAATCAAAACACGCTAAGTGGTGAGCGGGGATGCTCACCACTTGGGCCAATCACTCTAGAGTTCTACTGGAGTTGGCAAGGCAACTCAGTCCAGGGTGCCTAAACCCCCTCCCACACCGCTGTGGTAACCCAGACAGAATGGCACCACTTTGGAGGGTCTCTGTACAGAAGCCCGCCAAAAGTGGAACAAAGGGCTCAACCTTTGGTTTAGGAGTCACAGAGACGAACACAGACGCCATTTTAAAAAACGAGTTCTGGCAGAAAATACCATCCGATAAACTTATTTAAGATAAGTAAACCGGTGGTATGTTAGAGATTAACGAGAAAGGTATCAATCTCCAACAATGGGAAGAATCCCATTGGTTTACATTCGGGGTCGAATATAACAAGTAGTTTCCACTGCCACCAGCCAAAACTCGACGAGGGGGGACGGGACAGTGCCCCCTCGAATAACAGACCCAGGAGTAATCGAATTACCCCTACTAGTACGTCCACAATAGGATGGTTTGTACTAGTTCTATTTGTAAATTTAGGTCTAGTAAAGCCAATGGTGACTTTACATGCCCGGGGAGACGGTAGTCAGTCCCCGGGTATGGAGTCTATGGTGGAGGTCCGCTAGGACGCCCCAGTGCTACGGCACGGAGGGTGCAGTGTAACACATATAGCAAAACATATGAGACCCTATGGAGTAAAAGACCCCATAGCCCATAGAACACATTGACATTCAAAGGAATTACACACTTTCATGTCCAAGAGTGGGAGAAAAAGAGTCTCACTCTTGGCAGGATGGAAAAAAACAAACTCCAGAAATCCAGCAAAGCTGCTGGGGGACTCACTAGGTTAGAAAATCAGCCTAAACAGAGAATTCTCCCTAACAACATGCATGCCTTTAATTAATTAAAAAGTGCAAAATAGTTTGCAAATTTACATTTCAAATACTGAAAATGGGTTTTGCGTATAACCCTGAACCATATGACATAGATATAAGTGGAATAGCGTGTGTTTCTCTACGCCCCACTTATCACCCCACTCTCTTGGTCAGATCACTCCCTCCTCTCCTCTCACATGGGTCCTCTCTGCAGCTCTGTCAACGTTGTTCACGGAATTTGACCGATGAGTGTCAGCTGCTGCCTTCGCATCCACCTCCATCTCCCTCTCCCTCCAATGCAGACTTTATCCCTGACTCTGCACTCAGCAACCTCTATATTGCCATCACTAACACTCTCAACATTGTTGCCCCAGTCATGAGGATCCGCCTGAAACATGCCACCAAGCGTAACACCTGGTGCAACTCTGAACTTGCAGCACTGAAACGCAAGTACAGAGCTGTGGAATGGAAGTGGCAGACCTCAGGCTCAACATCTGACAAACTGGCCTGTCGCCCTTCTCCAAAGACAATACTGAATTTCAATTCATTCCAAGAAAAGTGCTCACATCCAGGCACGCATCTCTGGTGCTTCCAACAACACGGCTGGACGGTTTAAAATCTGCAAGGAACTAGCCAACCTTTTAGCAGTCTCCACCTCGCCTCTTCCCTCTCAGACCCTCTGCAATGCATAGGCAACTCACTTCACTGCAAAAATAACTCAGGACATTCTGAGCACTCTCTCTTCCTTCTCCCCCTCGCCCCTCATATCTCCCTTCCTTTGGCCTCTCATCCTCCCTCTGCCTTTACCTCCTCCTTCTCTCTTATCAAATCCAACGATATCACTAGAGTTGTCGGCCCTATGAAGGTCTCCTCCAAACAGGTCACCCCTGTTCTTCTAGAACTATTAAGGAAAATATTGGCTACCTTGCCCCTGCACTTGCTGATTTCTGCAATCACTCTCTTGCTATTCGGTCTTTCCCCTCTTCCCTCAAGCACTCCTTTGTGCACCCCCTCATAAAAAAACTTCTGCCGACCCCTCATGTCCAGCTAACTACTGCCCCATCTCTATCACCCCTTTCCTTGGGAAACTCTTGGAGAAGCTGGTCTACCCCCAACTGGCCCAGCATACTAAGCTTGTTGGTTGCCTGTACAACCATCAATCTGGATTCTGAGCTTCCAGAGGCACGGAAACTGCTCTTCTTAATACCCATGAAGAACTGCTTGCATCTCTGAGTCTAACACCCCAGCTGTTCTCATTATGCTTGATCTCTTCTCTTCACTTCATACGGTCAACCACTCCATCCTCATAAAATGGCTCCACAATACCCTATGTATCTCAGAGCGGGCACTGGACTGGCTGACCTCCTTCCTCCCTGACCATCCCTCCCAGGTTATCTTGGGCTCTTTCTCCTCTCCCACAGCTTTCACCGCCTGTGGCATTCCCTAGGGCTCCAACATCTCTCCCTGGCTCCTTAACATCTACCTTGGCCCGTTTGCACACCTAATTTCCACCTTCTCCCCTTACTTCCATTGTTATGCAGATGACACACAACTCTTCATCAAACTTCCCTCTTATCCTCCCCTTAGCTCCTTCATCATTCCCAACTGCCTAATGCCATCTAGTCCTGGTGTGCCTTCAATGACTGAGATCCTTACCAAATTGGGACTCCTGCTCCTTCTTTCTTCCCTTCACTCTGGCCTCCTTCAATGGGCTCTCCCCCTTCTCCTTCACCTGAAGCCAGAGAACTTGGAGTCATCTTCGACTCCTCTCTTTCCTTCCTCCCTCACATCCAGGACCTTGCCAAGAAGGCCTGCTTTCAATGTCACCTCCTCAAAGAAATCCTTCCTTTCCCCAGTTTCCCCCAGAAGCTCAATGTCTCTAGAGGTCTGGTATTCTCCAGGCTGGACTACTTAACCTACCTTCTTACTCTCTACGTCCGGTCCAGCTTATCTAGAATAGGGCTGCAATACTTATCCTCTGTCTCAAGCTCAGGGACCGCACCTCTCCAGCCCTAAAATCTTTCAACTGGGTCCTGGCTTCTGCAAGGATCAAATTCAAATCCCTCTGCATCATCCGCAAGGTGGTCTGGGGCCAGGGGCCAAGCTATCTACAGCTGGTTCTCACCAAATACTCTCCCTCCAGATCTTTACGCTCCTCAGGTGCCAACTCTCTGCGTATCAAGTGCTTCTCAAAACAGCAAGCTTGTGGCTGATCTCTTTCCTCGGCTGGCTCCCTCCTCTGAAACAGCCTCTCCCTTCCTCTCCATCTTGAGCCGGATCTCCTCAAGTTCTACAAGCTTCTCAAGACATTCCTTTTCACCTCCTCCTCTGCCCCCCTTGCTAAACACCACAGTCAGTGAGATTGGTGACTAGGGCCCTCATCTATCCTTCTGGGCCCTGGCCCACCCACCCAATCACCTCCAGTCTCCGCCCACTGGCCTGTGCTGCCTCACAGGCCTGCACTTATTATTGGCAGTTGACCACTCTCACCAATTGATTTCTGCCAGGCACTTAACAACTGATTGCAACTTACCTCCTAGCACTTCCTCAGTGGAACACCTAGCACTTACCCTCTTCCCTCATCCCTTCTCCCTCTCTGCACTTGCACGTTCTGAATGCTCACAAGGCCTAGAAGGTGCGCCTCTTTCTTTCTCTTTATTGTTAATATATTTGCCTTTCGTTCCCATGTTCCGTCACTGCTGCACTGTTTACTTGATGTATAAGTGCCTTACAAATGCACAATAACTAAATAAATACATACATTATGACCCTGAGCATCCAGTCTATCACATGAAACCAAACTCTATGAAAAATAATGCCACACATGTGTGCTGTATATCCAGTCAAGGCTGAGTATCCCAGAAATTGACATTTCATTGATATGGCATGGTGCTACGATGAAATACAGAATACAAATTATGTTTGCATCCAAAGTGTAAGAGCAGATTAGCCACCCACCTTTTTATGTCAGAATAAGACCTGAGTTTTCTATAGGAGTTTCTGACTATTGAGCTATTGAGCAAGGCACTGGAAAGAGTTGACCAACAAAAACATGTGACATAAGCATGGGAATATTGCCCATTATAAAAGTAGAGACACATACAGAATTGGGACTCTGGAATCAAAATCTGCACAGAAGTGATACTACCTGTTCCAAATGGTTGAGTGCTGAAACTGAACATTATCTGGAGAGCTGGGCCTTGTGCATGAGGAAAAGATTACCTGGAGGAGACTTGCTTTCAAAAAGGGAGTTCTTTGAAAACTCACAAGGGTATATTCTGAAACAGCCCCTTAAAGAATAATCTCAAAGTGAGTATAAAATATAATGTCATTAGGAAAGCCCCTTAAAATCATTGCCCTGCTAAATGCCTGGAGTGAGAGACAGAACTGAGAAGGTGATTTCTGTTATGCATTACATTTTTCTGTGCCCAGATTACAGGGGCAAACACAGAATGAGAAGGTGTTGTCCTTTGCTACTTTGAGTTATATTATAATTCATTGTATTAAAGAAGCAAGAGATTACATTTAAATAAGACCAACGATGTATCTTCAATGTTGTGTCTGCTATGTAAAACAGCAAGCACTTCTCGGAAGCTAACTGTGCTGCATTTTGAAAGTGATAGCTCAAATAAACTGAATCCTCAGCATTCACAGGAGTAGTCAGCACTGAAAAGGTAGCCACACTTCCTACCTTATATACAGGATGCTTGATAATTTGCACCCTATGAAAGCCAAAGATATGTAAAACATGAAAGGGGAAATTAAATAGTGTTTAGCCATCTTAATCTAGTTTCCAGCAAAAATGATATCAATATAAGTACATCCTCTCCCCTTTCTTGGTGTTACATTGGGAAGGGATATGCACCTCTGGGGTCCAATTTGCACAGTGAAGTTGAAGGGGTACTCCTTCTTGTAGTAGGAAATCACCAACTTATTTTCCGATATTGGGTGGGTGAATCAAGATCCTGTGCATTCTAAATTAATAGCACTATTTTTCTAACACAAACCTGCAGAATAAGATGAAACTCATTATAGTCTACATTAGAATTGCATGCACATGTTAGCAATCCACAACCCCACATTCCTGTAAATGTCCTTTTTCTATGCAACCTTTCTCTAATACCAGTACGTGCTTTTGATATTGGAAAAATTACATGTTTAATCTATTGTTTATTAATAGAAACTAGTTTTATGAAAGAAAGTTTTAGTACACTGGCCAATATGGGTTTTCTATATTTTAGCGAGATTATCAAAAGCAGGCTAATTTTAATTGTGTAAAAAAATCATCATAGTTTATGTATCTTATTGTGGTGACTTCCCCTGCATGAAGTGGGGACTACCTTTGAATTATTTTATTTAAATACATTTGAGTTTTGATCACACAGCTTGTCCTTTGTCTCAGAATTGTGGGCTCAAAGTGTACACAAGGGAATGTTAGTTTAGCAGTTGCCACTTATTGAAAAGAATAACATAGCAACACACTTCTCAACCAGGGTTAATTGCAAATTAGGAGAAATATAATTCAGGTATTAGAGAAATCTCTTCAATGTATTGACATCACCTTTCCAAATAGCAAGCAGGTCCCCCATATACCTCTGCTACAAAACTACATTGCCTTTTCAGTGATTAATCTCAGCGTTTCATACTTTGGTTTGCGCCCAATAAAGATTAGTAAAGTCTGGGGCAAACTGGGCAACCATGACAGTGCAACTCTATTGTTGATGATAGGTATCATAAAGGACAATGGGGGTCATTTTACATAGCTCCTAAATTGCACGGGAGGTGACTGGCCCTCATTACGACCCTGGCGGATTTTTTCCGCCATCGGCGGACTTTTCCGCCATGGCGCAAAGTCCCTTTACGCCATGGCGGATGGCGGACTTACCGCCCCATTCCGAGGTCGGCGGGGCGGTAAGTCCCCATTGACCCATTTACCCTTCCCCATTCCCATTTCGGCCCCATAGGGCTCAATGGGAGTGGGGAAGGTGTTAATTACGCCACCGTACACTACGGTGGCGTAATTAACACCGAGGTCCCATAGCGCCATGGATTTTTACGCCCGCAAAAAGCGGGCGGAAAAATGACCATGGCGCTATGGGAACTCGTAGTTGGCGGTAAGGGGTCGGCGCAGCTAACGCTGGCGCAAACCCCTTAGCGCCAGGGTCCTAATGAGGGCCACTGTGTCTAATTGTACTTACATGCAAACGGTCCTTCCATGCAATTTTGATAATTTCCAAAAGCAGGGTGGAGATGCAAACAATAAAATACAGACAAAAGCAACATTATGCTTTACATTTCCAATACGTTTTGGAAAAAGTATAAATGCCACTGGCAAATTATGTTTTGCAGGAAGCATTTACAATGGATTGCTAGGAAAAATGCCTGATTTTATCTGGTAGTTAATAAAGCGGATTCCGTAGGAATCCATTGGTTTTCCACCAGGATAAAATTACATGTTGGCAGAACACCATGGAGCTATTTGAAGGCAGAGCAGGAATGCATATACAAAAAATGATTATCCCCTTCTTTGCCCCATCCTACCTTCAAATATCATTAAATTCCCCTGTCATAAAATCAAGACATAAAGGGCTTACGCTTTTCATGTTTTCATGTTTTAATTGTATGCATTGAGGGCATGTGAAAGAACACGCAGAGTAGTTAATCTATCAATAATTGCGTAAGAGGCGTTGAGAGGTGAGGTGTCCAGTCTGCAGTTGCAAACGCAAGCATGTGTGATCTTTCTTGATGTTTCTGGGTAATTGGCTAAACATGGAGCTAAGGAAGGGGTGAGGAAAGGTGATCCTAGGTGTAAGAACTATGTTTGGATTTATTTGGCAAGTAGTTTAAGCAAGACAAGTCTTATATTTCCAAATCTGTAAGAAAACATTGAATGGGAGACATAAGTTATCCCATGTAAATAGCGCCAATAAGGTGAGGACATTGAATAAGTCTTAGGAGGACCTAGTGATAGTAAAAGGGAATTAAGGTATGCTTAGTGCCTGGGAAGATTTACAGCTGACTATTGCTCAGAAGGATACTGGCTTATGTTATTATGCTACTCACTGAAAGGCCTCCAATGGGCAGGATTCTGATGTAATCAGGTGGTGTCAGCCTCCAAACTCCCATTGTTCATACATCTACACATGTCCCCTCCACCCTATTGGATTACTCTGCAACATTCAGTACTCGATCGGGAGCGTCAACACCCCAGACTCCCATACACATCCTCACTTACCCCCACCCCCACAGCCACTTCCTCGCCATCGCATCTCCTCCCGCTGCCTGCCCCACCCACCCACAGCAAACACGTCCCCTCAGCATCCTCACACAACACTCACCCACCCTGTGCCGACAACACTTACTTACCTGCTCCATGTGACCCGCAACCCACCACTTCCTGCTTCCAGGCTCCTGCTTAGGTGGAATTTACTGGATGGTTTCTTTAATAAGCAGTCTAGGAAGCACGGTATGAAGACCACATACCGGAACACTATTGCCTTATGGGTGATGGTCACCTGGGGCTCCAAAGAATGGGAACCAGTACTGGTTACTAACTTCAATGAGGTTGGGTGGGGGGCTTTGTTTTGTGCGAGGTTGGAAATTGTACAAGTTAACAACTCCTCTAATACTCCCAAATTCACCCTCACCATTGGTAGTCTGCATGTCATGCTTAAGTGAGTCCCTGCTTATCTTTGAGTCCCCCCATACCCGTATCAGAATTGGGGAGGTTAGGCCCTTGAGGAGGAGTCCTCCCTGCATTCCCCTAGACCTCAACCTTTCAAAAAAAATTACAACAAATGTAGGAAGTAAAAAAATCAACATCTGACTACACACATATCCTCTAATTCCCCAGTAAAACTCATAAGATCAATGTCTTCAGTAGATGCTATAATTGATTTAAATACTCAGCCTAGGGAATCGAGGGCTTCTGCTTTGGGAGAGGGGCTGATCTGAGAAGAAAAAGGTCAGGGGGAAAAGGGCCATAAATGTGGGCACCTTAAGTGCTGCGGTGCCACTTAGATCATAGCAATCGATCATGCCACTAGCCCGATGCCTTGAGACAAGGACACAGGCGTTGAATTCCATTATACTGCTGTGACTGTTTGAGATTTGTGTTCTACTAGGCCTTCTAATTCCATTCCATCACTAGTTTCCCTCCACCCTTTTAAAGCTATAGCAGAGCTACTAAGGGGACAGCAGTCCAGTATTACTTTGTGTTTATGCCCAGCTCTGAGGAAGTCCATAACCATTTCCACCACTGCCCCTGTACAGGTCTTGGGCTTGGTGAATGATGTGGCAGTGGTGGACGATGGGATTGTGGGTGTGGGGACAACCACCAGTCCGGTGGTACTGGAGGAGCTTGCGGTCCCGGTCATCCACCAATCCCCGGTTATGGGCGTCAAATCTAAATCGATAACAACTGATCTAAATGATCCGTGTTCTTCCAAGATCATAGGATGGGAGGCTAATTTTCAGGCCTGCGGTCCTACTCGTTTGAATAGGACCAGGCTTCTGGAAATATTTAATTTGATCCCTCGCCTGAGATCTTTGCATTCAGAAGATATTGATTTGTTGTCCTTACCCTTTGTGAACAACAACCACATGGTTTATTTTATCCATTCTGAAACAGTAGCAAATTTGGTTGGGGCCAACGTCACATTTTCCACTCTTTGGGGTACGACCTGTTTAGATTGGAGTCTTGGATGATGCAAAGCCATTTTTGCTATTTTCATCAACTAAGCCCAATCTCAGGGCAAAGGACATTCCTGTAGTATCATGTATTGCCTTATGTTCCCCTCATTTGTATGTTGAGCGAGGTACAGGACTGGTTTTGGCTGGAATCAGCTTTTAATACTCTGGCAACTCTTAGCCAGCCCTCGATTCAACCCTGATCTTGAATCGATGAATGTGCTCTCCTTGAACGCTTGTGGCTACACTAATCTAAATAGAATGTGGAATGGTTCTGATTGTTTGCGCAATTACAATATTTTGCTCTTTCAGGAAACTATGACACTTTTGTCTTTTGCATTAGAGGGATATGTGACTTTTACTTGTCTAGTGACTCGGGCTTCCATGGGCCGACCCAGGGGGGGCATGGCCATTGCAATTGATGTTGGCCTTAATTCCATCTCAGATCTATGGTTTACATCTGAGGGGGTCTTGGAGGTCTGTCTGACCCTCCCGGATTCTAGCCGTGAATTCCTATTGGTCAATATCTATTGGAACACTGTTAATCATTCCATTGACTCCCTTTCAGTGCATTTTGAGAAATGTGTTTGATTTGTGACTTGTGGGTGGCCACCACCATGCATTAATTGTGGGGGGGACTTTAATGAAAATTGCACGCTGGAGCATAAGTACAACTACACATCTACCATTCCTCTGTTAGTACAGAACAACCTTTTATGGGGTATGGATTGGGAATCCTTTATGTCAGACTGGGACTTGCTCCTACTTGATGCCTCCTGGACTAATACAGAGTTCCCTTTTACTTGGCATAGGGGTGACAAGTCACCCTAGATCGATCATTATTTTGTGTCCTCAGGCCTTGTCACCTATTTCAGTAAAACACTCTTCTATGACCCCTTTTTAGGGGACCATTCAATGATACATTTCAAGTGAAATCTGGAGGTCCGATTGCCTGAAGTCTGTCTGGCTCTGGCCCCTGTGCTTCCTGCCGGAAGAAGACTTACATGCAGGTGGGCGAGAAGGAAATATTTGAGATGTTTCCTGCGAGGTTGGGTCCTCTAAGGATCCACTGGCTCAACTTTGTGGACAATGTCATTCTGTTCAACAGAACTGCACCAGGCCTTCAGAGAAAGCTGAACATTTTTCATTCATATGCTCTTAGTAATAACCTAGTGGCAAAGAGGTCCACATCCAAAATTGTGAATTTCTAATATAACAGAAAAGTCAGAACTACATGGTGGTCTATTGGGGCTGAAAGAGTGGAGTTGGTTGCTTCTCTTCGATATTTGGGTTTATAATCTCTCTAATATGACGTCATTGGCAATGTGGAAATCGGTCCTGAAGGCGAAGTTGTCACCTCGTTGAGTCACATGAAGCAAATTTACAATAAACTGTGTACATTTTCCCTTCTTCCAATTTTGAAAAATTACCTCTCCAAAATCGAACCTATTCTACTCTATTGTCCTCATTCCGAGGTTGGAGGTAGTCATGGCGCTAATAGCGCCATGAATACCTCCAATACCGGTACCGAGTCTGCCCTCGTTCAATGGGGACTTACCGGTCTATTCCGACCTTTGCGGGACTGTTAAGTTTCCATTGAAAAAGCCATTCCCCATTCCCATTTCAGCCCCCATAGGGCTCAATGGGAAGGGGCAAGGCGCTAATAACGGTACCGCAAATTGCGATACCGTTATTAGCTCTGAAGTCCCTTAACGGGCCCCGTCCATAACGCCTGGTGAAGCCAGGTGTTAAGGAAGGGACCCGCTAAGGGGCCTCGAAATAGGGCGCAAAGGGATTGCCAGCACCAATGTCCTTAATGGTGCCCGGTATCCCTTTGCACCCACCTCGTAATGAGGCCCTATGGGTTAGTCCCTGTCACATTTGGGTCTGTTTTTGGACTCCCTACTGGGACAGATCTGGAAAATTGTATTGGGACTTGCTTCCTCTATTCCTAACCCAATATTGCAACACAAACTGGATTTGGTTTCCCTACAGGCCCGATATCGCTGGAGGCTGCTCTCCAACTATTCAGAAATGATGTCACCTCTGTTCAATTCTCTTTATGTAATCTGCATCAAGTCTTAATGTCCTCTTCTGTTAAATCTGTTAATTTATATAACACCCAAATGCTCAACTTAGTTGACCGCAACGGTTCATCAATTGAGGAGCTCTAGTACAGACAAGAGGCGGCCAAACTTAAGCTTATCGGGGATGATTGGAGAGTCACGCTTGATGAACTACCTGCTTATTCTTCATTTTTCTAATACTCTGTCACAAGTTCGGGGTGGGATAAATGACAGAACAGACTCTTTTAGTGAACAGAAGTAATATTTTATTTCTCTTGAAAGACAGTAACAGAGCAAATGCTCTTTCTCTTTGATAAGGATACACCTTAGGAAGCAGGCCCTGTTTTTCGTTCTCTGAACTCTATGAAGAACCTCGGGAGTTGGTGACTCAAATCAGGGGAAAAGGCGACTTCTCTTCTTTTCAGATTCCAACTTCGGTTGATGACAAGGAAAATTAGTCTTTTAAACAATATTCAGTTCTGTAGTCTGAACGTCCTCCTTTATGTTCAAGTCCTGACCGCTCCCGTACCGCTCATTCTTTCCTTCCCATTTATGTGTTCGCTTGTGACTAAGTAAGCAATTTCACATTATATTTAGAGACCTTGAAAGTAAAGGGTTTTGAAGGGACAGAGTCTCAGAGGCCGTGTGAAGAGGGATGCATGGAAGGTAGATTTGGAGATGAGATCATGGAAAGACAATGGCACTTGTTGTAGGGAACAATGGTGGGTAGCCTCCAGTTAGAGCTTTGAGAAGGAACGCTCATGTGATGTATGTGAGAGACATTTTCATTAATGACAGACGCACCTGCTCTCCTTTTATTAACTGGATGGTAAGGGTTGCCTCATACTCTAATTCTAAGATGGAGGTTTCGATTCTCAAATGTTCTGAGTGGTTTCAAATAGGTAAGGTGGTGCAGACCTATAAAGGTGGATTTCTGATGTGAAGGTCAGGTGGATGTGGGGTTGTTCCAGTAGAGCCAACATCCTGGTTTGATAATTGTCTTGTAAGATAATAAAGCTCTCTCTTACTTTACTGCTATCTGGGATCCATTCTTCACTGTGCGGGTGGTGGTGCCAACCGCAGTCACCTTCCGTGCCACCTCCTCCCATATTTCATATTTGTGCAGTTGGGCTGCGTGTTTGAGGTCATTGTCAAAGACCTCATCGGCATGGCCTGCCAGCGTGTCCGCCAGCATATTCAGCTCCTAGTCCAAGAAGCGCTTCTTGCGCATGCGGGGGGTGGATTTGCGAGTTGCCTTGGACATGGTGGCTTGATTGGGCCTGCTCTCCACTCTGTACCTGTGCTGTGTTAAGAGGATTGCAATGGATTGTGTTTTTAAGATGGCCGCCGGTGCATTTCCCATTCCGGCGCATTGCCGTTACTTCCGGGTCCAGTATTACGAACCCGGTATTTACATGATGGTATTGCCGGGTCCGTTATTAAGGGGTTGCTCCTGGGCAGAGGCGTATCAGCGGGTTCCGTGATGGCACTATCAGGGGTTTGGGAGGTCTTTACCGCCATGGCGGTGCAGCCATTACCGACTGCGTTTTTAGCGTGATTCTCATCATGAGGCCCACAGACTCGCACAGCACCAATTTCAAAATTAAAGAATTTACAGTAACAAAGTTAGAGTGACAGACTATCACAGTGCCAAATTCCAAATTAGAGAATTCACAGTGCTAAAGTTCAGTGACAGACTCCCACAGTGCCAAATTTTAAATTAGAGAATTAGCAGTAACAATGTTCAGAGTGACAGACTGTCACAGTGCATAGAGGCCAATTCAGAATTAGAGACTTCACAGTAATATAGTTCAGAGTGATAGATCCACAGAGTGTCAAATTCCAAATGAGAGAATTCACAGTAACAAAGTTCAGAGTGACAGACTTTCACAGTGCAAAAATTCAAAGTGGCAAATAAAAAAAATAGAGAATTCACAGTGCTAAGGTTCAGAGTGACAGACTCCCACAGTGCCAATTTCTAAATTAAAGAATGTACAGTACAACGTTAGAGTGACAGACGATCACAGTGCCAAATTCAAAATTAGAGAATTCACAGTGCTAAAGTTCAGAGTGACAGACTCTCACAGTGCCAAATTCAATATTAGAGAATTCACGGTAACAATGTTCAGAGTGACAGCCTCTTACAGTGCAGAGAGGCCAATTCAAAATTAGAGAATTCACAGTAATATAGTTCAGAGTGACACATTTGCACAGTACCAAATTCAAAATGAGAGAATTCACAGTGCTAAAGTTCAGAGTGACAGATTCACAAAGTGTCAAATTCCAAATGAGAGAATTCACAGTAACAAAGTTCAGAGTGACATACTTTCACAGTGCCAAAATTCAAAGTGGCAAATTAAAAATTAGAGAATTCACAGTAACAAAGTTCAGAGTGACAGACTTCCACAGAGCCAATTTCAAAATTGAAGAATGTACAGTAACAACGTTAGAGTGACAGATGATCACAGTGCCAAATTCAATATTAGAGAATTCACAGTAACAATGTTCAGAGTGAGAGCCTC
The DNA here is from genome assembly GCF_040938575.1 of Ambystoma mexicanum. Lineage (NCBI taxonomy): Eukaryota > Metazoa > Chordata > Amphibia > Caudata > Ambystomatidae > Ambystoma > Ambystoma mexicanum. The sequence goes on from NC_090927.1 coordinate 1,058,975,141, forward strand.
TCACAGTGCACAGAGGCCAATTAAAAATTAGAGAATTCACAGTAATATAGTTCAGAGTGACACATTGGCACAGTGTCAAATTCAAAATGAGAGAGTTCACAGTAACACATTGCAGAGTAACAGACTCTCACAGTGCCAAAATTCAAAGAGGCAAATTCAAAAGTGAAGAATTCATAGTACTAACGTTCAGAGTGACAGACTCCCACAGTGCCAAATTCAAAATGAGAAAATTCACAGGAACAAAGCAGAATGACAGAATTTACAGTGACCCATTTCAGAGTAACAGACTCTCACAGTGTCAAAATTCAAAGAGGCACATTCAAAATTGGAGAATTCAAAGTAACATAGTTAGGATTGACAGACTCTCACAGTGCCAAATTCGAAATTAGAGAATTTAAAGTGCTAAAGCTCAGAATGACAGATTCGCAGAGTGCCAAAAATCGAACATAGAGAATTCACAGTAGCAAAATTCAGAATGACAGATTTTCACAGTGCCAAAATACTAAGTGGCAAATTCATAATTGGACAATTCACAGAATGAAAGTTCAGAATGACAGATTCTCACAGTGCCAAATTCCAAATTAGAGAATTCACAGTAATAAAGTTCTGAGTGACAGACTCTCCCAGTGTCAAACACAAAATGAGAGAATTCAAAGTAACACAGTTCAGAGTGACAGACTCTCGCAGTGCCAAATTCGAAATGAGAGAATTCACAATAACAAAGTTTAGAGTGACAGACTCCACAGTGCTGAAATTCTAAGTGGCCAATTCAAAATGAGAGAATTCACAGTACCAAAGTTAAGTGTGAAAGGCTCTCACAGTGTCAAAGTCACAATTAGAGAATTCACAGTAACCAAGTTCAGAGCGACAGATTCTCACAATGCCAAATTCAAAATTTGGGAATTCACAGTAACAAAGTTCAGAGTGACATACTCTCCCAGTGTCAAACTCAACATTAGAGAATTCAAAGTAACACAATTCATAGTGACAAACTCTCACTGTGCCACAATTATTTTATTTTATTCATTTGTTGCATGCCTAGACCCTGGGGTACAACGGCGTGGTTACAGACAGCTTAGGCATTGGCCATACATTTATAGCAGGCACAGTAATTATTTACAAACAGAGGAAAAATACAAAACATTGGTACACAAAAATTTAGAAATTGCAAGTGTGGGCATTATACTAGGCTAAGTTAGAAAACCCATTTGCTAATATTGGTTAAATAACCAAGTTTTTAGTCATTTTTTAAATCCGGGGAGGGATGACTCTTGTCTGATGTTGATGGGGAGTGAGTTACAGTGTTTGGGGGCCAGGACAAAGAAGCTACTGCCCCCCGCTCTGGTAGTTTTATAGTGGGGTGTAACTAGGAATTGATTGTCATTGGATCTCAGTGTTCTGGTGGGTTCTTTTTTCTGTAAGGCATTGTTCAGGTAGATAGGGGCTTTTTTGTCAAGACATTTGTGTGCAATGCAGAGTGTTTTAAAGATAATTCTGACTTAGATGGGAAGCCAGTGGCCATCCTTCCTGACCTTCGAGATGTGATCAAACATTTTTATCCCTAATGTTGTTCTTAAGGCATTGTTTTGCAACAGTTTAAGTTTACTGAGATTAGTATTGGAAGTCCCAAGCAGTAGTACATCGCAGTAGTCTAACTTGGATACTATCAGAGCCCTAGCGAGGGTGATACAATTGGTAGGAGTCAGAAACTGTCGGCTTAGTGCGATAAGTTTGGATGTATAGGCCGTGGATGATGCAAGTGTACTGATGTGTTTGGTCATAGTGAGGTTAGCGTCTAAGTATACACCTAATGTTTTTACTTGCTTAAGTACTTGGGTCATGGTGCCATTGATATTACTAGAGGAGTAGTCTGAGTGGAGGGCAGCTATTTTGGATATGGAGCCTACGATGAGAACTTCAGTCTTCTTGTCATTCAGGCAGAGACTGTTTAGTGCCATCCAATTTTGAATGATAGTGTATATTTTGTAAATAGTTGCGTTGTCTTGGTCATAGTTCCCGTTTTCTTGGTCATAGAGATGGGTATGAGGATCTGGGTGTCATCTGCATAGTTAGTGTAGATGACACCCATATCATCTAATGCAGAGAAGAGGAGCTTCGTGTAGGCATTATAGAGTGTGGGAGAGAGGCAGGATCCTTGAGGTACTCCAATGAGTACTGGGATGGGATCAGCAGCTTCTTTACCTATTGCAACTCGAGAAGTACGTTCTGCAAGGAAGGATTTCACCCACAAAGTGGCGTTTTTGGAGAAGGTGAAATCATTGGCTAGTGAGGTACACAGTTTGTCATGGTCAACAAGGTCAAATGCTGCTGACAGGTCTAATAGTAAGAGAATACGGAGCTTCAGGGAATCTCTGATGGTATCCATCTGGATTTTGAGGTCAAAATTCAAAATTATTCAATTAAAAGTAAAAAAGTTGAAAGTGACAGACGCCACAGTGCCAAAATTCAAAGTTACCCATTCAAAATGAGAGAATTCACAGTGCCAACATTCTGAGTGACAGACTCTCCCAGTGTCAAACTCAAAATTTGAGAATTCAAAGTAACACAATTTAGAGTGAAAGACTCCGACAGTATCAAATTCAAAAATAGAGAATTCACAGTAACCAAGTTCAGAGTGACAGACTCTCACAGTGTCAAATTCAAAATTAGAGAATTTGCAGTAATAAAGTTCAGAGTGACAGGCCCTCACAGTGTAAAATACAAAATTAGATAATTTACGGTTACAAAGTTCAAAGTGACAGACCCTCACAGTGTCAAATCCAAAATTAAAGAATGTACAGTAACAAAGTTAGAGTGACAGACTATTACAGTGCCAAATACAAAATTAGAGAATTCACAGTAACAGTGTTCGGAGTGACAGATGATCACTGTGCACAGAGGCCAGTTTATAATTAGATAATTCACAGTAAAATACTTCAGAGTGACAGATGTGCATAGTGACAAATTCGAAATGAGAGAATTCACAATGAGAAAGTTGAGAGCAACAGACTCTCACAGTGCCATAATTCAAACTGGCCAAATCAAAACGAGAGAATTCACAGTAATAAAGTTCAGAGTGCCAGATTCTCACAGTGCCAAATTCCAAATTAGAGCATTCACGTTAAGACATTTCCAAGTGACAGATTCTCACAGTGCCAATTTCAAAATTAAATAATTTACAGTAATAAAGTTTGAGTGACATAGTATCACAAATTAGAGAATTCACAGTGCTAAAGTTCAGAGTGACAGATTCGCACAATGCCAAATTCCACAACTGAGAATTCACAGTAACACATTTCAGAGTGACAGACTTTCACAGTGTCAACATTCAAAGTGATCAATTCAAAATTGGAGAATTTACATTACTAAAGTTCAAAGTGACATACTCCCACAGTACCAAATTCAAAATGAGAGAATCCACAGTAATATAGTGCAGAATGACAGATTCACACAATTCCGAATTTCAAATTAGAAATTTCACAGTAACTAGGTTAAGAGTGACAGACATTCACAGTGCCAACATTCAAAGTGGCAAATTCCAAATTAGAGAATTCACAGTAATACAGTTCAGAGTAACAGGCTCTCACAGTGGCAAAACGCAAAGTGGGAAATTCATAATTGGAAAATTCACAGTAATAAAGTTCAGAGTGACAGACTCTCATGTGCCAAACATTCAAAGTTGGCAATTCAAAATTGGAGAATTCACAGTACTAAAGTTCACAGTAACAGACTATCACAGTGCCAAATTCAAAATTAGAGAATTCACAGTAACCAAGTTCACAGTGACAGACTCTCACAGTGACAAAATAAATTCAGAGTGGCTAATTCAAAATGAGAGAATTCACAGTAATAAAGTTCACAGTGACATATTCTCACAGTGCCAAATTCCAAATTAGTGAATTAACAGTACTAAAGTTCAGAGTGACGGACTCTCACAGTATCAAGTTCAAAATTAGAGCATTCACATGTGCCATTTTCAAAAATTATAGAATGTATGGTAACAAAGTTAGATGGACAGACTCTCACAGTGCCTATTTCAAAAGTAAAGAATGTACAGTAAAAAAGTTAGAGTGACAGATTCTCGCAGTGGCAAAAATAAAAATTAGAGAATTCACAGTAACAAAATTCAGAGTGACAGATTTTCACAGTGCCAAAATTCGAAGTGGCCAATTCAAAATGAGAGAATTCACAGTAATAAAGTTCAGAGTGACAGATTCTCACAGCGCCAAATAACAAATTAGAGAATGTACAGCACTAAAGTGCAGAGGGACAGGCTCTCAGTGTCAAATTCAAAATTAGAGAATTCACAGTAACAAAGTTCATAGTGACAGACTCTCACAGTGCCAATTTCAAAATTAAATAAAGTGCATTAACAAAGTTAGAGTGACAGCCTATCACAGTGCTAAATTCAAAATTAGAGAATTCCCAGTAACAAAGTTCCTAGTGACAGACTCTCACAGTGCCAATTTCAAAATTAAATAAAGTGCATTAACAAAGTTAGAGTGACAGACTATCACAGTGCTAAATTCAAAATTAGAGAATTCGCAGTACTAAACTTCAGAGTGACAGATTTGAACAGTGCCACATTCCAAAATTGAGAATTCACAGTAACAACGTTTAGAGCGGCAGAGTTTCACAGTGCCAACATTCAAAGTGGCAAATTCCAAATTAGAGAATTCACAGTAATAAAGTTCAGAGTGACAGAGTCTCACAGTGCCAAAATTCAAAGTTGCTGTTACACTTCAGGCTTCCCCGCGGGCCTCCTTGCAGAATATGACTTCTTTACAAGCTCCTCTATGGACCAGATACAGGCTGCCATGGCGTCTGTACAAACTACGACGGACTCTGGGTCAGCTGACACGTCTTGTACGTGGAAGACGTATGGCAAGAAACGCCCCTCTTACGACTATAAAACCACCGTCTTCCAAGGGGCTCGTTGCTGCTAATTAGCGTTACAAGCTACACGCGGTTACGTCCGTTACTTCTGAACTCCTGGTTTTGAACTTTGCCTGACCATTGGATTGCCTTTTCTCCTCCTTTATTCCTGTCGTGCTCGTCTGGTTGTTTGACTCGGAACGTTACTGGATCCGGCTCCCTTCTGTATCTTGCGGTACTTCATTCCAGGTTGCCGCTTCTGCACTCAGAACCAAAAGTAGAGACTTGCTGTCAACTACCTGGAACTTTTCTACACCTACTCTGGATACATGTGTGCCCAGGTACATACTTAATTGGCAAACCCCATCTCTGCTACTATTTATCTCCACGACTTGTTTGGATATTTGTCTTCTGTTGGATTCTGGGACATTGAGTGAATATCTTGTGAGCTTGTCTTCAAGTGCATATATACGCTTCCCTGAAACTGCACCAACCCGGCACTAGTGCGACCCTCGTGCCGTCCGGGACTACTTCCCTATACTAACATCCCTGTTTGTTATTTTCTCCTGTCGTTGTCTTCTGTTTCCTGGATTCCTTTCCTCAAAATATCCTTATTCAGGTTAGTTGTTACCAATTCTATATATATAGTTGGGACCGATATTTACTTTGACCATTTCCACTGATTTTGCGTTATTCCTTGTAGATCCACCCCGGTGAAGCTCCACTCCAATACCTATCTAGGTAGTTGCCCATTTAATTCAACTGTTCTAATTACTTGCCTTAACCTCAACACTGTCTAATATCTTTGTATTCCTTTGCAGCATTGGTATTGGCAGTGTGTGTTCTCCCCGCTCTTTTATTCAATTGACACCTCTGTCTGTCCCAACTGAAACAGCAGAGAGGTACATTGTAGAAAAGAGCCCCTCTTTGAGGAAGCCTGAGTCTTGTACTCATGGGAGCAGGGATGGAAGGCTGAATATCGATTCTGGTACCACCATCATCTCCAGGGTCACTCCTCTGCATCTTCGGTCTTTTTCGGAGTGGTGAGTAACAGTTGCCAATTCAAAATTGGAGAATTCACAGTACTAAAATTCAGAGTGACAGATTCTCACAATGCCAAATTCCAAATTTGAGAATTCACAGAAATAAAGTTCAGAGTGACAGATTCACACAGTGCCAAATTTCAAATTAGAGAATTCACAGTATCAATGTTGAGAGTGACAGACTATCACAGAGCCAAAATTCAAAGTGGCCATTTCAAAATTGAAGAATTCACAATACTAAAGTTCAGAATGACAGACTCTCCCAGTGCCACATTCAAAATGAGAGAATTCACAGCAACACATTTCAGAGTGACAGATTCTCACAATGCCAAATTCCAAATTAGAGAATTCACAGTAATAACGTTCTGAGCGACAGACGCTCCCAGTCTCAAACTCAAACGAGAGAATTAAAAGTAACACTGTTCAGAGTGACAGACTCTCGCAGTGCCAGATTCGAAATGAGAGGATTCACAATAACAAAGTTGAGAGCGGCAGACTCCACATTGCCAACATTCAAAGTGGCAATACAAAATGAGAGAATTCACAGTAACAAAGTTCAAAGTGAAACACTATCACAGTGTCAAATTCAAAATTGGAGAATTCACAGTAACCAAGTCCAGCGTGAAAGATTCTCACAGTGCCAAATTCAATGTGGGAAATTGAAATTTAGAGAATTCAAAGTAATATAGTTCGGACTGACAAATTCTCACAGTGTGAAATTCCAAATTTCAGAATTTACAGTTTGCAAAGTTAGAGCGACAGACTCTCACAGTGCCAAATTCGAAATTAGAGAATTTGCAGTGCTAAAGTTTAGAGTGACAGATTTTCACAGTGCCAAATTCAAAGTGGGCAATTCAAAATTGGAGAATTCACAGTAATAAAGTTCAGAGTGAGTTCGGAGTGATAGACTCTCACAGTGCCAAATTCAAAATTAGAGAAATCACAGTGCTAAAGTTCAGAGTGACAGATTCACACAGTGCCACATTCCACAAATGAGAATTCACAGTAACAAAATTCAGAGTGACAGACTTTCACAGTGCCAACATTCAAAGTGGGCAATTCAAAATTGGAGAATTCACAGTACTAAAGTTCAGAGTGACATACTCTCACTGTACCAAATTCAAAATTAGAGAATTCACAGTAACAAGGTTGAGAGTAACAGCCTTTCACAGTGCCAAAATTCAAAGTGGCAAATTCAAAATTGGAGAATTCACAGTACTAAAGTTCAGAGTGACAGACTCTCACAGTGCCAAATTCAAAATGAGAGAATTCACAGTAAGACAGTCCAGAGTGAAAGACTCTCGCAGTGCCAAATTCAAGGTGGACAATTGAAATTTAGAGAATTCAAAGTGATATAGTTCGGACTGACAAATTCTCACAGTGCAAAATTCCAAATTTCAGAATTTATAGTAGCAAAGTTAGAGCAACAGACTCTCACAGTGCCACATTCTAAATTAGAGAATTTACACTGCTAAAGTTCAGAGTGACAGATTTTCACAGTGTTAAAATTCAAAGTGGCAAATTAAAAATTGGAGAATTCACAGTATTAAAGTTCAGAGTGACCGATTCTCGCAGTGCCAAATTCAAAATTAGAGAATTCACAGTAATAAAGTTCATAGTGACAGACTCTCACAGTGCCAAGTTCCAAGTGAGAGAATTCACAATAACAAAGTTCAGAGTGGTAAAATTGAAATTAGGTGAGTAACACAATGTCAGAGTTTGAAGTTGAGCACTCGCAACAGCAATGTTTCACATTGGCAAAATCAAGGTTGAAAAAATCACGATAACAGAGTTTAAAGAGTATATAGGGCTGGGATTAAACCTCTGTGCCAGAGCTATATTTTTCCCCCTTATAAGGCTAGGCCCCATTTCAAGCATGATCAGCCTTATGTGCTTCCTCAGGGATGGATGCCCTTGCAGTAACCTGTTTTGCAAACTGTTGCAATACTGACTGAGGCACCATGCTAGCATGGAATTATGTGTTTCAGTAGTGCACTGAGGGTGTGCGGCCTCTGACAAGGTGTGATTTGCAGCCTATAGAGGGCAGATATATGGAAAATCAAATGTCTTTCATGGTTCCAAAGATTACAATTTCCTTTCACACTGCTTTACTGTAAGTTTAAATACCAATACAATATAAAGTACTGCCTTCTTCAGGAGGAGCACAGAATGTATGCCACAACCTTAGCAATAGCTGCTGCTAAGAGTCCTCAGTAACTTGCAGTAAGACTAGTTAAACCAATAGTAGTACAGGTTCTAGTTGTCACACACGTACCATTAGTAGAGGTGCACTGTTAGTACTAAGATAACACTAATTAGTACCTGGTGAGAGACAATCAGAATGCAACAAGCATTCTGATTGGCTCTCGCCGGGTCATTACCCAGCCGGGAATCCTTTGATACAGATGTTTGACAAAGATTGTCATTGGGAATATGAGAATATCAGGGTGTTGAGTTGTACCTGCTATTATACCATGTTAATGGCCTACCTTGATTAGAAAGCCTTTAGGGGACTGGACTTTCAGCAGAAGGATTTGGTGATTCTGGAAATGAGATCCCTCTATATAAAATTCTGAATCAGCACTTTATCTCTGGCTGCAGCAATTGGCAAATGGCGGGTCTTTAATCCACATGAGTGTTTATGTCGGTGTTATAGTCATACTGAAAAATCTCTCATACATGTTCTTTTTCTAAAACATATATGGTGCTGAGGATAAGGTGGCTCAAACCTCACCTGCTTGAGGATGGCATTAGGCATGGACTGAAAGCTCTGGAGTGGATGAGAAGTACTGTTTTCCGCCAGCGGTCTATGCGGTTGCAATGTTTCTAGGAAACCTTGGAAGATGCAGCGTAATTTCACATCAATAGTGATGCAGGACGGTGAGATCCGTATCCAATATCGTGTAAACTAACATAATCTTTTCCTGCATGTGATGTGAAACACTATCCTTGACAACATGCGATCTGATAGGGGAAAGCTACATTCTTTAAATTATCTCAAAATCAAAAACAAAACTTCCATCTGAAAATGTCATATGTCATGGGCATTGTATTAGGGTCCCATTAAGTACTTAAAAAGCAATGTATAATGTTGTCTATTAAAGGGGAGTACAATTGTAAATATTTGCATGTGGAACACTCTTCCGATAATGAATATGGCATGTTAACCGAGGGAGAGAAAAAAAGGGAAAGACAGAAGGGAAAGGTGAAATGGGGGGTGCGCAGGGGGCAATCCTGACAAAGTCAAGGGTTGGCAGCAGACGGTCACAGATTTAGCCATTCTTTCACAGATTTTTCTCAACTCAAGAACATGAAAATAATAATAATCTTTGATGGTAATTATAGGCAATTCTTGAATTGTGTAAACAGTTGACCTATATCCATAATGTGTGAGCAGAAAGAAGCACCCAAAATACTCTCATGCGATGTGCTATTGTGAATAATGTACCCATGAGTGGTGAGTTTATCTCAATAGAAGAGGTGATCACCTGTGAGTGAGCATGCCCGTAGCTGTCAGAACATGCACGACTGTACAAATGAGTGAACCATTACTAATTGCCTGTGAATATGGCGTTAAACATAGTGTTGCCACACTCCAATGGTCACTGAGCGGATGTCCCTATGGGATAAGACAGAAGATACATTCCTGGTGGGTTCTGGTTAATGGACAGCGTGATTCTTAAACAAACTATATTATGCACAATGACTGTTAGGTTTCTAGGCACCTACCCTTGTGCCTTGTCGATTTCTTCTGGTTGTGGCAGCAACCAGAACTACCTGAATTGGCATATAATTAGACTGCCAAAAGATGTGATAACAAATTTCAAGACTTTTACTTGAAGGCATTGGCTAAATGTGCAGATGCATTGTGTAATTTCACACGAAACTCAGCACTCACCTTAGGTGCTAATGTTTCAATATGCAGTGATGGTTTGAGCTAGGGCAGATTTATATATGATCCTGCAAGAAGGAGGTTGAATGGAAGGAAGGATATTTGTTAGCTACATTAGATGTGGCAGCCTTTTACACCTCTATTGATCATGACCTAGCAATCAAGACTATAGATTACATGTTTCGAGATCACTCAGCGTCTTACCTGTTGCATGTTGAAATGATTAAATCCTTTCTTAAATTCACACTGACTTTTTCTTGTGCTCTTGTTAGCTTGGCTGTGCAATCCTTCTTCATCCTGCACTCCGATTGGCTGGCTCAGTGTCTTTCTGTCCAACTGGGGTTCGGCAGGCTTTAGCCGGCCCTCTCACCAAAGGCCCACTGCCCTGAATCAAATCATCCCTCTTCTGATCACCGGAACGCGAGGTCCACCATGCCTCCCTCCCTTGCCAGCTGCACTGTCCGAAAGGAGGTCGTGGCAAGCAGTTTCAAAGGCATCCAGTAGGTAGGTGAATTCATTTTCGACCTACTGCACCACCCGGGATAAAAAGAAAGAAGAATCTAGGAAATTTGGGAAAATCTGAAAATCTTTTAAAATCGAGCCTTAATTACTCTTTCAATTGCGCAATACCAGCGTGCTGCCTGGGAATCCCTACTTTGCCCACACGCTGCCTTCTTGCAGCATATACTCGATTTTGTTTTGTGCTGCCTGCATTTTCTACAAGGAACCCTGCAGCACTTCTAAGATAGCCGCCTCCTTTTTCTTGTGCTCTTGTTAGATTGGCTGTGCAATCCTTCTTCATCCTGCACTCCAATTGGCTGACTGAGTACCTTTCTGTCCACCTGGGGACCGGGAGGCTTTAGCTGTTCCCCTCCCAAAGGACCACTCCTAAGGCCCCTGTCTTCTCCCGGTCCGCTATTAGAACGCTACATGGGGTCCTCCATGCACCCTAGCACCTTAACTTCAATGATGCTGCCAACTCACTCTTCTAAGAATTCTGGACTGTCTTGACTTTGCCACCTACTAACTATGGGTTAGTCCCCTCCTTCTGGACTCACTCCTACCCCCTTTTGACTTTCACTGTCCCTTTTGCTTGTTTCACCCATGTTTACATTCTGATTTGCACTGCGTGTTTAGCCCCTTGGCTAACATCCAAACCCAATCTGAAAGTCAAATCTTGCCGTTTTTGCTTTTTAGTTTAAAAGTCAATTCTTGCTGTTTTTGCTTAATGGTTTAAAAGTCAGATCTTGCTGTTTTTGCTTTTTGGTTTAAAAGTCAAATCTTGCTGTTTTTGCTTTTTGGTTTAAAAGTCAGATCTTGCTGTTTTTGCTTTTTAGTTTGAAAGTTAGAACTTGCTGTTTTTGCTTTTTGGTTTACAATTCAAGTCTTGCTGTTTTTGCTTTTTGGTTTAAAAGTCAAATCTTGCGGTTTTTGCTTTTTGGTTTAAAAGTCCAATCTTGCTGTTTTTGCTTTTTGGTATAAAAGTCAGAACTTGCTGTTTTTGCTTTCTGGTTTAAAAGTCAAATCTTGCTGTTTTAAATTTTGGGTTTAAAAGTCAGATCTTACTGTTTTTGCTTTTTGCTTTAAAAGTCAGATCTTGCTGTTTCTGCTAACTTTCTCTGCAATTTGCTTGTAACTGTTGCTTCTCTGTAACTTGCCGGACCAGTGACTTCATTGCTCTCCACTCCCACCTGCTTTTACACCCACCCACCCCACCTGCTTCTCCCTCCTTTCCTCACTAGCTCTCCATGGTGCTTACTGTTTCTCCTATCTTTTCCAACTGCTTCTCCATTGAATATCCTTCCCTTCTCACTTAGTATGGTAGGAAGAAGTTCAAAAAGGATATCCTGGCCTCCAACCCTGGTCTCCCTATCGCTGCCACCCATTCCAATGCTTCCTCCAGACAGACCCTCACTGACATCCTCTTTGGCGTTCCTTCGCCAGATCTATGGACTCTTTATATGATCTCTGTGCTCTGTCCTGTCGCCTCCTCTCCCATTAATGGTGGTACGCACTGGGAAGTGCTCATGGCTTTCTTCGACTCCTCTCCTGCTGTCCCCTCCTATACCTCATTGGCTACCTTGCCCTCTCTTTCCTCCTCCTCTGCCCCACCTTGGGCTCCTTCTCCTCCGCAGGGCATACCTCTGATTTGTACCCCTCCCTGGAAGGTCTTTAAGGCTGCAACCTTCTTCAGTGTGCCACTCTCAACTCTCACTCTGCTGTCAAACACTCCTCTGACATCTTCCATCTCCTTAAAGAACTTGAGCTTGATGTCCTCGATCTTACTGAGACATGGTTCACGGCCAGCTATGTCACAAGCTCTTCTCCCTGATGGCTACAAGATCCTCCCCATACCCAGATCCTCTCGGTCTGGAGGGGGTGAAGCCCTGATCTTTCCTGAGTGGATTTGTGCCTCTATCATTCCCACTCAGACATACTCCTCTTTCAAATGCCTTGTCTGGAGGCTTTCTCTCTCTCCTAGCCATTCTCTTACCATGGCTACTATCTACTGACCTCCTGGTCAAATCACTGAATTTCTCTCTCAACTCCTCCTCCTTGGTGACCTCACCATCCATCTAAACTCTCCTTGTTCTTCCTCTGTACTCTTCTGTGACCTCTGCGACTCCCTTTCCATCCTCCCCTCTGGCCCGACTCACTCTGCAGGGCACACACTTGATATATTAACCTCTTCTAACCTCCCCCTCTCCATCCCACTGACCACTCAAGGTCAGTTGTTTTTCAAAGAAACAAGCTGGGGTAAATCTCTGTCTTTGGCTGGGGCCTCCCTGTGGAACAGCCTCCCTGCCACTCTGAAACTTGAGGAGAACTATCTCTGGTTCCAGAAGCACCGGAAGACCTTCCACTTTGCTTCTGGCTTCGCCCCTCCTCTCCCCTGCTGATCTTCTCTCTCTCGGTACCATGCACCTGGCCTTCCATCAGACTTCCGGGCTCAGGTACCTGCTCACCCTGCCACCAACCTGAACAGCCTCCTGGCTGTCCCTTGCATTGGGGTCTGTATTTGAAACCATACAACTCCCCCACATTTTTTCCTGCACTTACAAGACATACCCTGTCTGCTGCCTTATACCCAGTACTTGCCACTTGCTGGCTACACTAGCATTGTTTGTTGCCTTTTACTATTTATTTACCTTATTATTATTTATCTGTTTTCCTTTGCTCCGCACGTTCCACTTCTACCCCCTTCCATGTACTTTTCCCCTTTCCCTCTCCCAGGCACTTGCACATTCTCAATGTCACTGGGCCTAGTAAGATCATTGTTTTTGTTCTCCCTTGCCTTGTCGCGCTCTGATACACTTATGTATGAGCGCGATACAAATAAAATATCAATATCAATACAAATACAAAACAACATTTTCCTGTTTAACAACGTCTATTACTCACAAACTGAAGGAGTTGCCATGGGGGCCAAATACGCACCTTCCTGGCAAATCATTTCATGGCTCAATATGAAGACTTGCATGCACTAAACATTAACGACTTAGTAAATCATGTCATTCTTTGGAGGAGATATATCAATGACTTTCTGTTAATATGGAATGGTACACCAGAAGCATAAACAGACTTTATAAAGTATTCAAACAACAATGCATTTGGGCTCTGCCTGACAGGGAGCTGTAATGATATATCGATTGACTTCTTAGATTTACTTATCTATATTGAGAAAGGCAAAATTGAAACAAGTACTTTTCGCAAAGCAATTGAAGTCAATTCAACCCTCCACATTTCTAGCTGCCATCGTAAAGCTACTATAGACAACATACCTCCAGGGGTGTGAGGATAACCATTTTGATAGCGAATGTGAACTGCTCTCAATGAGGTTTCAAGAAATAGGATATTTGCCTCCTGTGGTCAAGAAATCTTATGACAAGACTAAAACATTGATTAGAGCTGATTTCATATGCCCGAGTCCAAAAGCGAGTTTGAATAAGGAGGTCATCACAGATATTATTACACAGTATTCTCAGTACTCGCATACTTTGTACAAAATAGTGCAGGGGCATTGGCACATCCTGTATATGGATAGTGATCTACAACAATATATTCACTCCAAGCCAAATGTGTATACACTAGGTCGCCAACCACCAGGAACTTGCTATGTCCCTCATTTTTAGAAAGTGAATGCCCAAATGCTAGCAGGGGCAGTGATTGGTTGAGAACCCTGTCTGGTTTTCACTGTTGTGGGACCTGCAATATGTGCAAATGTGTACACTGAGATTGTGACAAATTCTCTTATAAACCTGGCACAGAGATTCCTATTAGAGATTTTATTAACTGTAAAATGACACATGTAGTAAATGCTATTATATGTCTATGTCAACAATTGTACATTTGGAGTACTATTAGGCAACTAAGAGTATGAATTAGAGAACACCTTGCTAGTCTTGAAAGTCAGGATCGCAGGTTACCCCTGGCACATCATTGGCAAACCATATGTCTGATAAAAGAGAAATCAAATTTCTTGGCCTTATGAAAGCAAATTGTGGCAAACGCGGGGGAAATCTCACATTGACTCTAAGACAAATGGAATCTAAGTGTATCTGTAAATTAAGGGGCACCAAAGATGGTCTAAATATAGAACATGAGAAAATGTGTTCCCTTAATTTACCTAACCGATGTTTCTAATAAGCTAATGTCTATTTACATTTTTGTCATACTAATGGATTCATAATACATCATTGTATGTGCATGAAAAAGATAATTACTTAAATGAGTTATTTTGTGCACCTTGACTAATCAAATCGTCTCTCTTAGCTACCATTACAGGAGATGTTTTACTGATGTTCAGCGTTCTGAATTACTATATGATTTTAAAATGTTCACCATGTTGAGACTGGGCATATCGCCCTGAAACCCATTCACACAAAATCAAACTCATAAACATTGAATATTCGACTATTATGCAATTATTAAAGCATGGGATGGATGAAGCACCCCACTTACCTACTCACGATGAACATTATTGGGTATATTATTTCCTTTACTATACTAGTATCAGTAATATTTGGGACAACTAGACATTACACAAACTAAATGCCAATGAACTCACTTTTTCACATTAGCAATCTTTTATTCCCCCTTCTTTTGATCATAACTGGATATTGTGCTATTTATCACATGTTACATACTCAATTTCGGGACCTCCTGTCTCATCTACATGCTCTCTTAATATTTTACTGGCTTACATGCAGTCGATCCGTGTTGCTTGCACCGCTCTAGTTTCTCAATCGACTAGTCAGTCATGCATACTGATCCATCTAGAGCACTGCTGATTGCATCACCCCTGCTGCTGAATACCATCATTTACTTTTCTCCATTGGCCCATGCTGAAGTCAACCAGAATATCCAATAACATCAATCCTGGACCACCAACATTACTGACCTGGTTGACATTTTGGGCACATCAGCCGTGTATGTATATCTATCTCTATATATATTTTCTTTCACATTGACCTATCCCAATTGGATGGACATTGGGAGATTTTCTTCTTGCAGTAGCTAACATGTTCAGAACACAAACCACCAACAGACATGTTACGGTTTGTTTACATTATGCTCTGATGGCTGTAACGGCGCGTATGTCAATTTGTGACATCACACGCACAATACTGATATATGCATCTTACGTCATACATGTAATACATGTGACATCAGACGCATACAATTGATGACAACAATAGCATTAAATTGGCAGACGCATGTCTTACGCACGTGGATCTTCTTCCAGGGTGTCCCTAATGGGGAATCCTTTCCAATTAAGGTAAGAACTTTGCAATTCATTCAATGCCAATTAAGGCAAGAACTGTGCATTTGAATCCATGCCGAACTGTACCACCAATTGATCATGCCATTATTCCCGTTATCTCTGCAATGTTAGTGCTAAGTGAATCGAACTCACAACTAGAATTTCAAATACCAACATTTGACATACTATGCAATGTGTTCATAGGCCAGTAGCCGGCAAGCGACTAATTGGCTAAACTTCTGCAATGCTCTTATAGAGCTCATTGAATTTCTTATCAACGTTCAGCAATTTGAATATCTAGAGGTGGTACTATATCATATCCTGTCTTCTTGCAGGATCATAGATAATTCTGCCCTCCGCTGAAACCATCACCTCATATTGAAACATTAGCACCTAAGGTTAGTGCTGAGTTTCATGTGAAATTATACAATGCATCTGCACATTTAGCCAATGCCTACAAGTAATAGGGCCTCATTATACGGAAGGCGGTGAGCCATGGCGCTATTAGCGCCATGGCTCATGCCGGTAAAATATCGGCACCGCCTTGGCGGAAAGGGCCCTCATTACAACACCGGCGGTAACCAATGGCGCTATTAGCACCATGGTTGCTGCCGAGATTGTAACAAGTCCGTCATGGTGCAATGGGTAATTACCACCCCATTCCAAGGTTGGCGGGGTGGTAAATCCCCCTTCCACCATTGCCCTTCCCCATTCCCATTTCTGCACCATAGGGCTCTATGGGAATGGGGAAGGTGCTAATTACGGCACCGCAATTTTGCGGTGCCGTAATTAGCACCAAGGTCCCTTAGCGGGTTGGTTTTTAACACCTGCAAAAAGCAGGCGTTAAAGCACCAACCCACTAAGGGACCTCGTAGTAAGGCGGTAATGGTTAAAGGTCACCGTTACCATTAACGGTGACCGTTAACCATTACCGCCTTCCGTGTAATGAGGCCCATAGTCTTGTTTTTGTATACACATCTTTTGGCAGACTAATTATACGCCAATTCAGGTAGCTCTGTTTGCTGCCACAACCAGAATAAATCGACAAGGCACAGGGGTAGGTGCCTACAAACCTAGCAGTCATTGCGCATAATATAGTTTGGTTAAGAATCACGCTGTCCATTAACCAGAACCCACCAGGAATGTATCTTCTGTCTTATCCCATAGGGACATCCGCTCAGTGACCATTGGAGAGTGGCAACACTATGTTTAACGCCATATTCACAGGCAATTATGAATGTTTCACTCATTTGTACAGTCGTGCATGTTCAGACAGCTACGGGCGTGCTCACTCACAGGCGATCACCTCTGCTATTGAGATAAACTCGCCACTCATGTGTAGATTATTTACAATAGCACATCGCATAAGAGTAATTAGGGTGCTTCATTCTGCTGACACATTATGGATATAGGTCAAGTGTTTACACAGTTCACAAATTACCTATAAGTTCCATCCCAGAGTATTGTTTTTTGCATTTTCTTGATTTGAGATTCAGACAAATCTGTTAAAGAAGGGCTAAATCTGTGACTATCTGCTGCCAACCCCTGGCTTTCCCTGGATTGCCCCCACCCCCGCCCACTTTTCATGTTTCCCTTCTCTCTTTCCCTTTTTTTCTCTCCCACGGATAACATGCCATATTCATTTATTTCGGTATGTATAGCTACTTGTTTTTGCTACATCTATTTGTTTCTATCAATGACTTTTGCTGTGCAACTTTCCTCAAAGGTCACCACTTGCATACATGTTAATACTACCTTATTTGATCAATATACAGGGCCTCATTACACGGAATGCAGTAAGGGTTTACCGGTACCGGTAAGGGCACCGGTACCGGTAAACCCTTACTGCCTTACTACGAGGTGCCTTTGCGGGACACGCCTCATTACACGGAAGGCGGTAAACCATGGTGCTAATACCGGTACCACCATGGAGAAAAGGGGAATTACCACCCCATTCCAAGGTTGACGGGGCAGTAATTCCTCCTTTCTCCATGGCCCTTCCCCATTCCCATTTCTGCCCCATAGGGCATAATGGGAATGGGGAAGGATGTAATTACGGTACCGCAAATTGCGGTACCGTAATTAGCACCAAGGTCCTCTGCGGGTCCCAACTTAAGGTTGGGTCCCGCAAAGGGACCTCGTAGTAAGGCGGTAAGGGTTAACGGTCACCGGTATCCTTACCGGTGACCGTTATCCCTTACCGCCTTCTGTGTAATGAGGCCCACAGACTTGAAAAAGACTCCATGGCCCTCATTACAACACCGGCGGTAACCAATGGCGCTATTAGCACCATGGTTGCTGCCGAGATTGTAACAAGTCCGTCATGGTGCAATGGGTAATTACCACCCCATTCCAAGGTTGGCGGGGCGGTAATTCCCCATGCACCATTGGCCCTTCCTCATTCCCATTTTTGCCCCATAGGGCTCAATGGGAATGGGGAAGGTGGTAATTATGGTACCGCAAATTGCGGTACCGTAATTACCTTCAAGGTCCCTTTGCGGGTCCCTACTTTAACGGCTGGTCCAGACCAGCCGTTAAGGTCGGGAGCCGCAAAGGGACCTTGTAATTAGGCGCTAAGGGGTTAATGGCGCCACAGCCTTTTAGGGTGCCGTTAACCCCTTAGCGCCAGGGTCGTAAAGAAGCCCCATGTCAAAACACGTGTTGGCTGTATTTTTCTCAAGAGTGTACTCCATTAAAGCAAGAACTTTGTAAAAGAGCATTAGATTAACTCACTTGTAACAACTCATTGGGTGAGCCCGACCAACTAGTACAAATCTGTTATAGATTGTATACTTTTTGAGGTTGGGAGTAGAGCCTCGATGCACTAGTTCCGCTGCGCGTCTAATACCTGATTTCTGGCACTACAGTGCACTGTAAATCAGTCATACTCAATTCTCACTACCTCTTCTGATAATGTAACATTTCAACATACAATCTAGGGGATCAACTAAATCCCTTGGTTACACAGCTGTCTCGCGAGGATAGCTCAGGGGCAACACGCTCGCATTGGAAGTAAGATGATGCAGAACAACACAGGTTCGATCCCCAGGGCCGTGCTTAGAAACCTCTGGATATTAAGCTTGTTATAAATAACCAATTATATATAATTATAAAAGTCTTCAAATGGCCAAAACGTGTTTCACACTTAGCAGTCAAATAACATACTGCCTCTTGCATGTGCTTCCTCAGGGGCTAAGTCAATATAGAATCTCCTTTTTCACATGAGGTATCCCCATAGATCACAGTTTAATTTTAATAATAATAACAGCACACAAATGTTTGCAGGTGCATTTGCAGGTGATCTGCTGGAGGGTTTGCTTAGTTGTGGTCTCAGATCAGTCGTACAATGAGCTCTGCATGCAAGTAAGCTTTCTAGGTGTGAAGTGTAGGAGAAATCTAAAGCTTTGGGCCCAGAGGGGTGGCCTCGTGCTTACAGTGTGGGTGTGTGTTGACCAATGGTTAAGTATGTTAGTTGAAGTTGGGGGTGAACGTTTATGATGTTCGAAGTCTTGGGAGAGGGTCTTTTTAAAATCTGTGTGAATTTGTGTTTGGTATGCAAGGTGGAGAGAAAATGAGGGTTAGTCAAAAGGTGGGGAGTGTTTATGGGGTTTCTGTAATGCTTTCAAATTATTGATCTTGCTGTTAGTTGTTACTGTGCAAGGTGTTTGGCTTTAGTGGTTGATGTGTGAAGATGTTCTGTATTGAGGTTAAGATATTCCGGCAGGCTGGGAAGATGTTCTGTGGGTTCTTTTCAGTGCCTTCATGTGATGTTTTCGAGTCGTTATAGTTTTCTGAGTTCCCTGCATACTAGGTGGATGGTTAGGAGCTGTATGGCATTTCCCATGGTTGAGCCTGTGCATCAAAGTCAAACAATTAATAAGTGTTGCTTCCACCACTTGATGGGTGCAGGTTAAAATTCCTGTCTGTTAAGCATTGAAGAACCTATATATCTAGACTTCTCCTGAATTTCAGGTTGTCCTGCAGGGTGGGGGTTTCCCTTTGCAGCATGCCCTAGTGTTGATCACCATGGTGGAAAAGGTGAATCTTCATTGTCTTTCTCTGCAACATTTCCTGGTTCCTACTGTCATGTTGATTCTCAATCTTAGTACTCTGGTTGGTAGAGTAAGATTTTGTTTTCAAGTAATTCTGAACCTTGACCATCAAGTGCTCAGTTGGCAAAGCAGCAGACCTTGAACTGTACCTTTCTTTGATTGGTAATAAGAGGAGTGTAGCTTCTGTCATTTGATCTGTTAAATAGTTTTTGTGCGGTTTGTCGAGCATAGTTTGGTAACTACAGGCTGCACAGTACATTTTTTCTAGAATCATGGAGATGGTGACCAGGGCTCTGTCTGAAAAGGAGACATAGGGCCTCATTACGAGTTGGGAGGTAGCCATGGTGCTATTAGCGCCATGGCTGCCTCCAAATCTGTGTCCGGGTCCGGGTAGTCGGAATGGGGACTTACCGGGTTATTCCAACCTTGGAGGACTCGGTAAGTCCCCATTCTGAAAACCATTCCCATTTGAGCCCTCATAGGGCTCAATGGGAATGGGGAAGGAGCTAATAACGGGCCCGCAAATAGTGTGCCCGTTATTAGCTCCCTAGTGCTTTAGCGGCTCCCGCTAAGGGCGGCTGGTAAAACCAGCCGGCCTTAGTGGGACCCGCTAAGGGACCTCGGAATGCGGCAGTAGGGGGTTAACGGTTCCGGCATCCTTACCGGTGCCGTTAACCCCCTACCGCCGTACTCGTAATGAGGCCCAAAGGTCATAATCCATTGGATAGAATGGAGATGGTAGAAGCATTTTTTACTATTGCGATGTTATAGGGTTCCAGAGTAAGTTCAGTTGCCAAATAATACATCTAGCTGCTTGATCTCTTTGCATTGTTTAGGGCAGTTAGCCATTTGCACATTCCATGGTAGAGGTGTTTGAATATTCTTTCAAATATTTAAGAGCTTCTTTTGCATACTCCTGTACCCCTCACAAAACTAATTTGAGTTCTTTATCCGAGGGCTTACTAACTATAGAGGGGTCCAGCCTAGACATTTGATAGCTTTTTCTTGCATATATTATCAAATTTCTCTTCATAACTATCCATGTTTTCTAAATCTTTTATAATAGACCGTTCAAAACTGGGTAAGGCCTCATCATACAGTAGCACTATGACAGAAGTACATTTGTTTTAACTATGCTATGTTGTCTATGGGTATCAGGTAATGTCCCCATGCATAATGTCCCCATAGACAATGTCACCCGGAAAATCCATTGGCGACATTAAATATGGCTACATTATGTATGGTGGTTGCAGGGGTGTCCCCCGCATGTTCAATGTAATAATGTCTCTGCAACAAACTGCCACTTTTTTCTCAAGAGACATTTTTGCAGGGATATTATTACATGCAACCTGTCTATGTTCTTGATAATTATCAATAACTTGAAAATGAGATGTGTAGAGTATTCCTCAACCCACATTTAACATTGTATTGTATTGTATTTCTCATTTATATAACGCCCTTTCCCCATTTGTATGGCCTCAATGTGCTTTGTTGTTGGAACGCCCTCGGTGACCGCAGTACATGTGTAGGAGGTTCTAAGAGTTTAAATTAGAAAATGCATTTGTACATTTCTTGCCAGGTTAGGACTTATGTGGGCTGGCTAGGCTCCAGTAAGCAGCCCACAGGTCAGGCATGTGGGTGGGTGCTGTTGGTGGTTTAGGATAGAGTGCTAGGGCTGAAGATTCAATGTGTGCCCAGCTATACTGATTTTTTTCATTGGTTGTCATTGTATACTAATGGCAGAGGTGTTGGGGTACATCAGGGGTTTTAGTGTGGGCGGCTATGTGTGCTGCTAGACCGGTATGGCATTGGCACAGCTGCATCTAGGGTGTATGGCTGGGTGGCCGTGTCTGTGGCCTGTGTCCACAGACATGGTGCAGGTATAAGTACTGTACGCTTGCAGAAGTTTGACTGCAGTGTTTGTTTTCTTGGTCCAATGCAATTGGCTGGTCTCGCTATTCGTGGTCTCACTAGTACCAAAGTCTGAACAGTGGTAGAGGAGCCTGGGGGCGGTGAGAGGATGACAATATGTTGTGACAGTGTGCCTCTGCAAATGCTGCCGGCATCCGTGGGGTATTGTTGTGTTTGGGTCAGCGTTTATGTGCACCTATTGAGAGTGTGGAGTGCAAGGGGCTTTCAAGAGGAGGGAGGGGAAAGCCAGGGTTTGAGGGTCTTTCTGAATGTCAGGTGATTGACAATGTTGCAAATGT
Source organism: Ambystoma mexicanum (assembly GCF_040938575.1). Taxonomy (NCBI): domain Eukaryota; kingdom Metazoa; phylum Chordata; class Amphibia; order Caudata; family Ambystomatidae; genus Ambystoma; species Ambystoma mexicanum. The sequence goes on from NC_090927.1 coordinate 1,058,996,977, forward strand.
GCAGGGGTAGGTTATTCCATAAGATCAGCGCTTTGGCGGAGAAAGAGATTCCCCCCAGTCTGGATGAGTTGTAGTGTTGGACAACTAGAAGAGATGCTGTGTGAGATTTGAGAGTCCATGAAGGTTGGTAGCGCGAGACTTTGGGGCTGATTCATGGAATTTGTGCGCTGAAAAAAATGGGGATTAGTGGGCCATTCTGCCCACAAATCCCTATTTAACAAATGGGGATTTGCGGCCAGAATGCCGCTGAAATCCCCATTTTTCGGCGCACAAATTCCATGAATCAGCCCCAAAGTCTTCAAGGCATTCCAGGCCAGTGTTGCGGATGGGACAGTGAGTGATGCACTTAGCTTTAAAGGTAGTCCGTCGAGCAATAAGAACCCAATGGAGGACTCTAAGTGTAGAGTTGATGTGTTCTCTCGGAGGGAGGTTAGTGAGCAGGCGGGCTGCAGCGTTTTGGATTCTTGGCAGTTTCCTTAGCTCAAACATTGGTGTACATATGTAAAGTATGTTTGCGTAGTCTAAGCAGGAGAGGATGATGGAGATGATGGCAGAGAAACAGTGAGGCTAGGTGAGGTAAGGGAAGATACGCCTGAGGATGCGCAGATGGAAGAAACAGGTTCTGGATATGGAGTTGATGTGTTGGGAGAGGGATACATCTGTGTCCAGTGTGCATCTGAGGTTTTTTACCATGGTGGAGGATGTCGGTTGGGGGGCATAGGGATTGCAGCCAGGGAATAGGTTGGGGGAGGAGCGCTGTTTTCCCACAGACTAGGATTTCAGTTTTCCCAGGATATAGGATGAGGTGGTTGGTCATCATCCAGTGGTCAAAATCCGAGCAGCATGATGACAGATCTGGACGGTTGGAGCCTGGCGATTTTCGGATTTTAAGTATGATCTGTGTTTCGTCTGCGTAGTTGGAGCAGGTAAGATTGTGGGAGCGCATGAGTGCGTGCAGAGGGTTTAGTTAGATGTTGAAGAGCAGGGAAGATCGGGATGCTCCTTGTGGGACCCCTTTTGTTACTGGTCGTGTGGTGGAGGAACATGATTTGTGAGTGATTAGAGAAATTATATGATATGATAAGATATGATATTATATGATGTAGCATTAATAACGCACCTGTACACAGGTGTTTCTAGGAGCACCAAGGAAAGGAGGAGTGTAAGAGTATGGACTCTGCATTTCAATATTTAGACTCAGCATTTCAGCATTCACATTTTAGCGAGGGTATGAACTTTAGCTGGGGCCAAGGGTATGAAACTCATTGCTGGACTCAAGAGTGTGAGTCTCAGGTAAAATTAAATAAATGCCAATGCACAGAGCACATGCTCTATTAATAATAATAATTTTTCAGAAATATTCGGATTTTGTACACATGCCCAAATTCTCTCAAATCGTAATAATAATTTGAAGTAAAAAGAACCATATTTTTCAAATTAGAAAAGTCTCACTCAACAATTTTCGCCGAGCCAGGAATTTGTCATTTCAAAATGGCTGCTGCACGTATTTTTACGTGCTACGTCATTGCGTTGCCTATACGCGATGACGTCACAACGAGGAGGATGCGGACTATAAAAGAGGAAGCAGCAAGAACCGGGATCCATTGCGGATCCTGGCGGTGACTACAAGGCAATCGGACCTTGCGGCTCAGAACGACTTAAGGAGGTAAACTATTTTAGAAATAATCCTTTTAGTAAAAAGATTTAAAGATTGACTGCCTAGATTAACTACTTTATGGGACTATCTCGGACTATCTCACAAGCCTTCAAACTCTCTATCCCCTTCTATGGCTTGTATCCTAATTATTTTTTGAAAGCAAAATACATTTTTCTAATTTATAATACCAAAAGTGTAGATAAGATTTATAGCGAATTACACACAGGGTGTCTTGAAAGTAACTGGACCTTCTGGACTTTTACAGATTTATGAGCTTTGGCGACCCACCTCTAGATCGAGAAATAGAGACCCAAACATATTGTTCAAACACCTTTAAGAAATCACTTGGAACAGAGGTGAGTGAATTTACCCTATATAATCAATGCAAAAACCACAATACTGAACAGGCTCACCAAACCATAAGATACTAGGCCTCTTTCTTCAACTCTTTTCTTTTCTTAACTGAATCACTCTTTCTTTTTATTAAACTAGTTACATTTTGTGTTCCTTTCTATTTTTCTGTATAGTATCTCTCCCGAAGAACCACGGCTAACACTGTGGGGAAGCACGTGTAGGGAGATCATGACAAATAATGCAATGAGCGGGAGATCATGACAAATAATGCAATCAGCATAAGATAAATATCTACAAACAAAATGTATGAAATCAATACATGAAAGTCACATCTGTATGAAGAATATTAATAAACACATCTGTTTATCATTAACTGGATTAATGATTGACACTGATTTTCTGTGAGCGCAAACAATACAAGTACCATCTCAAGAAAAATATAATCGAACATACTAATTAACCCAACCCCATTTAACATGTAACCGATTCCCTAAATAACATTTAGTGCAAATGAGACCATGATGAAATAAACTGGATGCAGATTGAGCCAACGCATAATGCTCTGAAAATGTGAAGAAAAATTACTTTAAACTTGCAGGCTGAATTTGCACTGTGTGGTAAGGTGAAAAATGTGAAGATTCATTCTACTAAACACATGGCTTTATCTTGGAGCAGGAAATGCAAGAGAAATGTTTCATTTTTTTTTCAGCAATGCAGTTAGTACAATATGGAAGCCACAGAGGAGATTGTGTGATTTCTTTAGTGGGATGATCTGGATAAGGGGAGGTGCTTGTGATTGGAAAAATAATTTTATAAAACGGGTTTTTGAGGCAGAGTAGAGAGGCATTCCTTTTCTGACACTGACTGAAAGAAGTGAGGTTTCCTGAGCAGGCTGATTCTGGTGCTTGCAAGCTGACTGTCACCTGGGCTAAGGCTGAAATTGAGGCTGTCTATCTCCTGAGTTGGTGATTCTTAGCAAAAGTGCAGTCTCGAAAATCCTTATCTGGGTTGACCCTGTGCGAGGCAGGCAAAAATGCTGGGGAAGATTTCACTGCCAAGCTGAGGTGGGAATATCACCAACAGATTTCGGTAAATGTGTGGTTAGTTGAGGTGCTGGTGATGTGAATGATACTATGTAGCACAGGCTAAATAGTTCAGTTCATTTTAGGTGCTGCATTAGAGATTCAAATTTCAACATGCATGTACTACTGTGCTTATATTTCAAAGTTCTACTGTTATTCAAAGTATATTTACCCTACCAAGTTTTGATACAAAGCCATGGTCAATATGCAGAGCTTTGAACAAATAGAGCGCTGAAAGTCATTGCAAGAAAAACTTACTTGTACTGTGAAGTAAAATGTGGGCATAGGTGTCACTCTGTTTAACTTGCATAATTCCATTTTATGACAAAGAACACATTCAAAAAAGTAACTTAGTCTCATTATATTTATTCTGCATTCAGTCCCTTTCATTTGACATGTGTAGAGAGATGCAGACGTGCAGTAAGAAATGTCTTAAAGCAAAGTAGCTGCAGTGAAAAATGTTATTTAGAGAGGCTGAATGAATGTGTTGTATTTCAGTTGCATACTTTACATTTGTTGAAATATAGCCAAAAGGGCATAATGTGGCATTGTACATAAGATACCACAGAAGGGCATGAGCCATCTATTCAAAGTGTATTAAGTCCAGTATTTGCTTGTTGTTAGTGACCCTGGTCAAATCATTATTAGGCAGTAATCTGAAATTAGTCTCACCACTATAAAAAAATACCCCAACAAGTTTACCACAATGTATTGCCAAGGACTATAAAAAATACCACAAAAATACCACCATAGCAAAAATACCACAAAGTAATAGATATAACCCCAAAATATATCTAACTTTTGAACCAATCATGGAACAGAGACGGCTCTGTTGGACTTGAAAGCTAATATAACAGAAATCGTAGAAGAGGGAAGTTCTGCATTATTGCTTTTGCTGGACCTTCCTTCTGGTTTTTACTTGGTCGATCATGACCTAGTAGCAGAGAGACTGCAAAAAAATAGGTTTATGTTCACCAGAAACAGTATCTTGGCTGAAATCCTTCCTCGGCCCTAGAACTGCCTGTGTCCCTAAGGGAACATCTCAATAAGGGAACCTCTCAATCTAAGAAGGTTTCTGTCACCGGCGGTGTCCCCCAGGGATCGTGCCTGTCCCCACTGCTATTCAATATGTATATCAAATGCCTATTGGTGTGCAATTTGCCAACTATGCCGACGATACCCAGATAGTTATTAAACTATCTGGGATCTACGAGGAGGACCTTGTTACTATCAATGAGATATTTGGGGCATTCCAGAAATGGATGGCCCTAAATTCTCTAGCTCTTAATGACAAGAAGACAGAGCTGCTTATCATTAGCACACCCCATAGAATGAAGAATTTGCATACTCAATACAAAGCTTTTGAGATAAATGGGAACACTATCTTGGTGTCCGAATATGTTAAAATTCTGGGAGTGTTTTTTTATGCCTACCTCTCTTTCCAGAAGCATGTATCCTATCTTAAATCATCATGTGCCTTTTTTATACATCACCTCTGGCAAATCCGTCCCTACTCGTCAGAACACAACAGAGCTTCAATTGCAGCAGCCATAGTTAACACCAAGTTAGACTACTGCAATGGCCTCCTCATGGGAACAACCAAGGGCAATATTAGGAGACTGCAGGTTATACATAACGGTGTGGTTCGGGCTGTCTGTGGAATGAGTCGCCAAACACACATTACAGAAGATCAGAAGAAACTACACTGGCTCTCTATAGAGCAATGAATTAACTTTAAAGGGCTAGTCATTGTTTTTAAATGCCTTTCAGGTGATGCACCGGATTACCCTAAAGCTAGAATAAAAAAAGCCACACCATGGGGGACTTTGGGATCGAATAATCAGATGTTATTGATCCAACCTTGCACAACCCTGAAGAAACTGGGTGGAGCAAGCTTTACAGTACGGGCCCTTAAAAACTGGAATTTGATCCCGCTGCAAATAGAACAATGTACGACATTGCAGCAGTTCAGGAAATGTCTTAAGACATTTCTCTTTGAAGCCTAAGCTCAATAACAAATAACAAACAACCTCTGACATCTCAAAATTGCTTTGTCAGTCACTATGCTTAGTGACTGTTTCGTACCCCCCATCACCTTGGCTTGTTTATGTTTTCTGTTGTCTGTTTATGTGAGTGCCCAGAAACCTCTAGGTTAGTGTTGCACTATATAAGAATGTATTTAGTTAGTTAGTTAGTTAGTTAGTTAGTTAGTTAGTTACAGGAGGAAACAAGGTAGGACAAAAAACGATCTTACTAGGTCTTGTGTCATTCAGATCATGTAAGTGCAGGGAAGAGGGAGGGGGAGAAGTGCCAGGTGGGAGGGGATGGGAGAAGTGCAGTTAACTCACAAGTGCAGCCAGCGGGTGGCTCATAAGTGCAGAGAGAAGGGACTGTAGAGTTGTAGATACAGACCCTTAAGTGCTGGGGATCCCGGAGGCAGTGCGATGGCAACTGGACATGCAGGAGGCTGAGCCCAAGGTCAGAGGCAGGGAGACTGTTCCAGAGGGAGGCCCGAGCTGAGGAGATAGATCTGCCCCCAACTCTCTACTTGGAGAAACGTCTGACCCTGAGAGAGTTGGAGGTGGATGAGCAGAGAGCTACAGAAGGAAAAGGTTTTGGAAGAGAACATTGGAGGTAGATCAGTCTCAGACTCCAGAAAGCCTTGTGGACAATGCAGAGGGTCTTGAAGTTGATCCTTGCAGCCACAGGGACCAGTGAAGAGATTCCAAAGCTGGTGAGATATGATCCCTGGGCTTGAGCCCAAGCACAAGTCTTGCAATCCTGTTCTGGATAAGTTGTAAAGGTCGAAGAGTAGAGGCAGGAAGATTTAGAAAGAGGCTGTTGCATTAGTCCAGCCTAGAGAGGACCTGAGCTCCGGAGACAGTGAACTTCGAGGGAAAGTGAGAAAAGGAAGAATACCTCTGATGAGGTGCAGTTGGTAGTTTGATTTCTTAGAGACATCGGTGATGTGAGGAGAGAAGGAGATCGGGTGAGTCGAAGATGACACCAAGGTTCCTAACCTCATCGGACAAGAGCCCAGAGTGGGCAGCGAGAGAGAGAGGAGTGGAGGGAGTGGGTGTCCCAATGAGGAGGCTCTCAACTTTAGTGGCATTAAGGCAGAGATCATTGGCAGCACACCATTCCTAAATTGTGGCGAGACAGTCTGGTATGAGAGAAGAAGCAGCGGTGACTGAGGGGAGCCTGAAAGAGAGCTGAGTGTCATCTGCATAACATTGAAAATTGTAGCAGATAGTAGCGATGCGGTGGGCAAGAGATGCCAGGTAGTGGTTGACGAACCAGGGAGAGAGGTTAGACCCATGGGGACCACCACAAGTAGAGAGAGAGATAGAAGAGACGAAAGACCCCAATTAAACCTTAGAGGGTCGGTCAGTGAGAAAAGAGGTCACCAAGGCCAGGGCCTTATCAGTAATAGTAAGCATGAAAGAAGAGGTCCAAGATAGGGCAGTTTCTTTGATTCCAATGAGTGTAGTCTGTCTAGGAGGATGGTGTGATGGATGGTATCAAAGGCGGCAGAGAGGTCAAGAAGGATGAGTATAGCACAGCCTTCTGCATCAGCTTTTCTTTTTTAGGTCATCCCAGATGGACAATAGGGAGTATTCGGTTCCTCTGATCAGTCAGAAGCCAGATTGTGCAGGGTCGAGGAGGTTGTTGGCTTCGGTGAAAAGGCCAAGCTGCTTGTATGCTGTGCAGTCCATGAGTTTGGCCATGAAGCAGGTGTTGGAGATGGGCTGCTAGTTCTGGGGGAGGAGTGGGTTGAGTGTGGTTTTTTTTAGGAGGGGTTTGATGTAGGAGGTTTTTAGGGCTTATAGGAAGGTTCCCGATGTTAGGGAGCGGTTGAGAATTGAGCGTGCGATACTGCCTGCACAGGTTGAGGCTACAATGTTTTTGAGGAGGGTTGGTGGGCAGGAGTCCTCAGGGGAGCCTGATGGGCGGCTTTGTGCTAGGAGCGAGAGGAACCCGTGGTATGAGATTGGAGAAAAGGAGGTGAAGGTTTTTATCGAAGGGGGTATTGATAGGAGTCTGGCTGTCGGTGGGTAGGAGGTAGGCATGTGTGTTCCGGTTCTAGGTTAAAGTATCGAAATCCTAAAAGGTTTGAATGCCTTTTATTCAACAGTCAAAGGGTCGAAAAAAAGGTTCACATTTTTTTATTTTTTTATTTTATGGGGGGGTTCCGCCCAACCCGTTTTCTTTATTAAAAAACTTTTTTTACCAAAACAAACTAAAAAATATATAAATAAATAATAAATGCGAACTTTTTTTGACCCTTTGACTTTCGAATAAAAGGTCATTCAATCCTTTATTTTCGAAACTTTAACTGGACACTGTGTGTTCCAATTTAGAGATGATAGCGGAGTGTTTGTCGATAGCAACATTGTGGAAGTGTTCAGATAAGGTGTCACATAGGGATGGGGAGATGGGTGGGGGGACTTATAGCAGGCAGGGGAGTTGAATTCAGAAATTATTCTATGCAGTTCCTTTCTCAGGTTGTGAGAGTTTAAGATTCTGTTCCCATAGAATGCTTTCTTGGGTTTTATGATTTTCAATCTGTATGTTCTGCTTAGTCTTTCTAAGGCCTTTTTGTTCTGGGCCGCAGGGATGGTTCTCCAGGTCCGTTCCAGATGGTGGTTGATGGTTTTTAGTGATTTGAGGTTGAAGGTGTACCACCTAGGTGTGGGCCCTGATATCTGAGGGGTCCATTTTGTTGGGGTGGGTGGTGTTAGGGCACTTGAGAGCCAGCGGCCGAAGAGTTTGATGGGGGGTGGCCCTTGGAGTAGGGAGAGAGGTGAGGAGGGAGTTGGCTAGATCTGGGTCATAATTACTTTTTTCCATAGTGGAGTGAGAAGAGTGAGGGTTGGTGGGGGTCGGGCATGGTCTTGGGTGCGGTCAGCCGTGGTCAGTGGTACGGAGAATAAGATTGATGAGTGACCTGTCCATGATAAAGGGTGTGGGGGCAGTGTGGATATGTTTGTGGTGCTGAAGATCGTATAAAGGGTGTGACCTCCAGTATGGGTGGGTATCGTTGAATGTTTTTAGCTTGTCTGTGAGAGATGGGGTCTTGGGGTTTGAGGGTGAGTCAAACCAGATGTTGAAATCACCTAGAATGGTACATGTTGGATGAAAGTTTAGGTTGGTTGTCAGAGAATTGCAAAGTGTGCATGCTAAATATTTGTTGTAGCCAGGGGGTCTGTAGATGAGTATGAAGCTGTGCGAGACAGAGGGTGAGAAGTGGAGTTTTACCAGAAGGAATTCATAGTCTGTGGTTTTGGCTGCGGTGTCCTTAATTATTAGTGGGCATTGGTGTTTGTGTAGTAATGCAAGTCCTCCACCCCTTCACGATCTGTTCCGAACAATAGGTTTGAACCCAGGTGGGAAGGCCTTGTGCGCAATGGGATTGTAATTGTCAGCAAACCAGGTCTCTGTGATGAACAGGACATCTGTATTTTCTTCTGTGATGAGGTCAAAGATGTGGAATTGGTTTTTGGAGACTGACCTGGAGTTGATGAGTGCACAAGAGAGATGGTGTGGTATGCTTTCAAGTGCTGGATAGGTTGGGTTGGAAATGTTGGGAGGAGCAGTAGTGGAGGAGAGGGTGTGGCCGGGGAGGGTTTGACCAGGGGAGGGCTTGAGGGGAAAGGCATTGGTCGGTGTAGTTGGTGGCAAAGGGGTGGGTGGTGGAAGGTGTGGAGAGGAGGCCTTCGGGGGGTGGAGGTGGACCAGGGGGGATGGCCATTGAGGGGAATAGGGCTAAGACCGGGGCAGATGCCGGCTGGGATATTTGGGCCCTATAGTGAGGTGGCAGGGTTTGGGATCTGGGTTGGAGAATGGATGATGGAAGGAGGGAACTTAGGTGGCCTTGGTTTGGGCCTTTCCTTGGCTTTCGGGTGGCCCATGGGGTGTGGGTGATAGTGGGGGGGCTGTGGAGGTTGGGGTATTGGCCAGGTCTACTCTTGCTGTGCTAAGAGAAGGGAAGCACGAGTCGGGGCAGGGTGCTATGTTGTTGGGGAGAGGTGTGCGCGGAGGGTGCAGGTAAAATCGAATGCAATCAAATTCATGCCAAACTAATCTGATCTTAAATTAAAAATAATACAGTATTACGGCCCTCATTACATGTTTTACAAAATTACAAGAAACTAATTTACTGGTACTGCATGTAACAAGCAAACAGTAACTTGAAAAATCTGAATGAATTTGAGTCATGCGGAACATTCTGTTAATCCCCACTTTTGGTCATGTGGTATTACCATGTATGGTAATACCACATGAGTAATATTGAATGCAGTAATGGTTTTGTGTGGAGAAAGGTTCCTCCACACAAAAACAGGCAGCAAAAATAGTTTTGATAGGTAAATGGTGTTTATGCAGAGTGGTAAAACATCTGGCCTTCTTACAAAGCAGAGGTTCCACCTCTACTGCCTACATTGTAGTCATGTCCTAAGGGCCTCATTTGGTAGTATTGCTTTTGGAAATACTACCAAACTCAAATACTGTCAATGCTTGCAGTACTCTCATCAAACTGCATTGGCTCCTGCAGCAAGCCCGTATCATCTTCAAATCCTGCTGCATCATCTATAAAGCTATCAGCCTGAAGTCCCCAAGCTACCTCACTGAGGAAACGTTCCACCAGAGGTAAGGAAATGTGCAGATTTGAACTCTGCTGGTGCAGGAAGGATAGAACCAGTAGACACCCTTTTCTGTCTACGCCCCAAGACTCTGGGACCTCCTCCCCTTCAACATTGCCCCCTCTTCTACAGTTCAGGAAGGAGCTCAAGACCTTACTCTTCAAGAAATGGCTCCTCCCTAACACTTAGGTCCACACACCCTCTGCTCCCGACCCTACCTGAGACTGTGTGCTCTGATCCCCACTGTTTTCTCGCCTGGTTGCTTATAGACCCCTTGCTGACAAATCGCCGACCTGCCCACCTCCCTTGTTGTTAGCTCCTCACTCCATTGTTTCACTGCTCCCCTAACCCTGTTCTTCCCCCCATGATTGTAAAGCGCTCTGCTGCTTCTCGAAGCTAGATCTGCGCTTAATAAACACCCTAATTATAATAATAAGAGGTCATGGGAAGGGTGTGTGGGATTTGTAGTCATATGGACCCTTCAGCAATTCCCAATTTCGAAGTCCCATAGAACTCTATGGTAATTGGAAATTACTGCACAAAGTAACAGGCTGTGTAAAGAAAATCTCCCGCAGAAAACCAGGTGGAATTTAGTTTCGCTTTGAAAGGCTAAATTTGGCTGTGCATTAAAAGTGGCAGTAATCCAATAATCGCCATTTGTTTACTCGTCTCCAAACTCTAAACGACGCCCCTAAAGTGTACTTGTGGTTAAATTGCAGGCAAAGGTCTGATTCGGGTACACTTACATCTAGTAAAGGCTGCATCCCAACACAGAACTAAGCAACTGTAGGCAACATCTTGAGTAAAAATAAAGAAGAGTTAATATTGTTATGGCATCCACGGCAGATTACCTATGTTATGGATTCAATTTAACCAAGCCACGCTTTTATATGCAGGTCTCGGTATCCGTGTCCTATTAACGGACAATGAGAGCCGACTATGGCGGGGTGGTTAATAGGTGAATTATTCAATCCACTTTCCATTGATGGCGCAGCTGACGAGCCCGTTGAAAGGTTCACACGTCAAGATGTGGGCTGTAAAGCCGTCAGCTCTGTTTGACAATGCAGGGTGCATATCTGTAATGTCAATATCATGGCAGCTCGAACGTTACAATAATGAAGAAGGCGGCCCAACAGCCTTTGGTCTGAGAATCAACAAACAAACATCTCAGTGACTTACTTTTTCCTTTGAAATGCTCCCCTGGAGAACCAGATGTTGAGCGCTCGGGAATTCTGGAAGAAGAGTTCCTGTTTTTGAGCTTAATGAGTACTTCCGGGTGAATCCTCCCTGTGGAGTGAAAAGTATTTATTTTGACATGTTACTTTATAAATGAACCATATCAAGACACTTAAAAGTATACATTCATCCCAATGATCACTATCAGTGATTATGTAGTCATTTCCCGACTTGCTGTGAGTTAAACCTGTACGTTTTTGTCTCCTCGACTTTACCCAGTCTTCCCCTTTCCAAATGCACTTGACCCGGTTTCCTTTTCACCCCACAAACCACGGTCTGGTTACCATCCTTGGGCGCGGTCTCACTTTGCCTCTACCTGGACAAGCCTGGGCACTTTAAGACCACAAAAGTAGTGGTGTCCGCAGCATAAAAGACACACAACATAAAATAGCAAAATAATATACCTGCAATTGAGCAATTTACAGTTTAATTCTATCAAGAAACAATTGTACAGAAGCATGCACTTCTCTGTATCAGTAGTTTGTATCAAATATTATATTATAATTCAGGTAAGCATAAACAGTACTTTATTATTAACATTTACCTTTGATAAATGATATATTTAATCGACTTTAGAAATAGGAGAAGCATTAATTTACATTTACTACAGCAGTGCAAGGTAAAGAGGCAAAAAAAAATATAGCTTTAGTCAATAAATAGCTAAATATACAACATCACTGATTTACAAAGCTGCCTGACGGCATCATATCATGAATGAAGAGCACACCGCAGTGCTTGGGTGGTTAGCTCACCAGTTAAGCTCACAGGATAAGGGCTTGCCCAGGCACAGGGCTAGATGGCACTTCCTAAGCACAAATCCAGCTGCATGGTCGAATCACCCTTTCATCCTTCTGAGGTTGGTTACTATTAAAATTGGGTAGACACTACTCTCGGGATAGACCCAACCACAAATGCCCCGCACCAAGAAAAAACGACACACAAGGAATAACCAAAACAGAATAAACGAACTGGAACAATATCAGAACACCACACCCAGGAACCAGCCTATACCAAGAAACGGCACACATACACATCCACTGCAAAGGAATCCCTTCGCTAGAACAAGACCAAAATCGCTATACGTATTGGCCTACCTGTCAACTTACCCCCACTCAGTCAACCATCCATCCTCACGCACTGTAAGCAGGTAAGGAGGATAACAAAACCAAAAATAATGACAACACAACATTCATCACATAAAATTGGCTTAACACACTGAATCATCAATGTTGGCAGGCCGATGACCCTGAAGAAAACATCAAGCCATGACGAAACCTTGCTGAACTACTCAACGAAGAAACAGAAACAACAGATCTGAATACACAAGCTGGTGGAAAAATGGACCAATATCAACGCAATCTCCCAAATAGACAGTCAAAGACCAAACAAACCGCAGAAAACAAACAGATACACTGCAACCTAGTCAACGCCAGATCAATGTCAAAACACATAACAGAAATATATGATTACTTAGCAATGGAGGGATAGACTTCCCATTCCTCACTGAAACCTGGCTAGCCCGAAACTACAAGGTAATTGCGCATGATTGCCTACACAACAACTTCAATCTTTAACAAGCCAACAGAGGAGGAGGCCTTGCCATAGCATACAAGGACCAGCTAAAAATACCACTGCACCACCACTAAGCATCCCAAATTGTGAATCACTTCTCCTGCACCTAGGCATAGATCACCAAACCAACATAGCGTTTTCTGTCTATGGACCACCGACATACAACACCACCTTCAAACACTTTTGTGGATGCCGTCACCATCATCTCCATTACACATAATCACCTGATTATACTCGTTGAATTCAACATCTGGTTCGAAGTAGAAAACATCAACTCATACAAAACCTTAACTAATCAACTAGTAACAATGCATGTGCAACAACTGGTGAAAGGAGCGACAGACACAGCAGGCCACACACTTGATGCAATCTTCTGCAAAAAAAACTGGTCACAACTGCACCACCATTGCAAATCCTCTGGAGAGACCACCTCATTATACTCTTCGTGATCCAGCCACCAACACGGATACTTGCTAACCCCCCCGAAAAATCATCCGATTCTGAAAAGAAACTGGAAATCCATTAACGGTGTAGACCTAAACACGAGACTGGAAGCCACAAAACCATCAATCACCTTTATAGACTTCGCCAACATAGAACAAAGTACAGACACAATCCAAAAATGGATCATGAAAACATTAGATGACATTGTATCAGAAAAATCATTCACGCCCTCTCTAAAGCAAACAATCACAAGATGGTTCACACCCCACCCCAGAGAACTGAAAAAACAAACAGAAAATTGGGGCAAGGACGGAGGAACAACTACAACCAATGGAAAAAATGCATACAAAAGCCTGATACGACTATACAAAGCAGAAATACTCAAAGCAAAAAGGACATTCTACAACATATGGATCATTAACTCAAGCAACACCCAGTGTTCAACATCATAAACGAGTTACAAAATCCAGCAGGATGCACCAGCACAACAAACCCATCACAAAAACTATGCGATGTCCTTGCAGATCACTTCATGAACAAAATCACAAACATCCAGCAAATCATTGAGAGCAAGCTGAAAATCACCATCAACATCCTCGACCAGCCAACACTGGAATCATCTACTAGACTAATCTCCCACATCCCACCGATCTCAACAGAAGAATTTGCCAGCCTTGTGAGCAAAGCAACAGAGCCGGCTCTCCAGCAGACTACTCCTCACTAAAAGAGAACATATCACAACAGCACTGAGAACACAACATTGGTTACCAGTCAAAGAACACATCTTCAAAACCATCTGCATACCACACAGAGCAATCCATGGCCAAGGAGCATATACAGGGAAATATCTCCATCTACAAATCAATACGAACACTAAGGTCCAGCAACGACATTCCCCACAAACCAAAACAATACCCAAAACACAAATTCTGGGATCAGCATTCTCCTGCATAGCGGTAAGGCTTTGGAACTCGCTCCCAAAGGACAAATGTGAACAACATGGCTCTTTAACTCACCAAACTAAAGAAGGAACACCGGAATAGGAAAACCGCCAACGCCATAGAATAAGATTAAACCCAAAGTATTGACCCAATCCACAGAAAAAGACTCAGATGACCGCTGACTAACCCTACTAAGAACTCTCAAATATTCTGCATACCCACCCTCCAACACAGAAGAAACCAGGTACATACCTTTGTTGCGAAAAACAAAAACACTGCAAACTACAATCACGCTACTTACTATCCACAAAACTCAAAATGCACATAAACCACCCATATACAATCAGCCACCAAACACCACATAACGGCGATCAACAAAAAACAAACCAACACACAGTGACCGTTTTTTCGGAACTGAAGCTACCAACAGCACATCAAAGCTCTCTTGCGCTTTTCCCACTCAATCCCACTAACAAACCTTTACCAATCGCCTTCCATTTTAGATCCGCCTAGCTGCCGGGAGACCATGATAATGGCAGCAGTGCGTGGTAGAAATCACAATAACTTAACGTAATATAACATACAGTGTTTAATAGCCGGGGGAATTTGTCATGAAGCGCTAAACGGGAACAGTCATTATTATTATTTTGCGACCAGGCAGCACTACATTCAGATCTTCTGACTCTAAAGAAATAAATGCTGAGGAGCTGAGATCTGTGTGTGTCAGGTGGACCCGACACTCACGTATGCACTGGTTTCATGATTTTTAATATGCAAATGATGCTCGGTGTCTCTCTCAGAAAGTGACCTCTCCTAAACATGCTTGACTTTCTAAACGTACAAGGTCACACATGTCTACTTTGCCTGGCCTGTCTACTGACAAACCAGCAGATGTAATGTGACTTGGTATCATGGCAGCCCAGAGTAACGTGCATTCCTGGGGCATCCATGGATTGCCTTTCACAGTAGGCACCCATGATTAAAAAGGTACGAAGTCCATACATCGCCGTTTTATTTTCCGCAGCATTTTTTGATGCCGATTTTTTACTGCAAAAACCCATCTACAAATATGAAGTGGTAGAGGGATATAAGATGTAGGGGGGGTCTGGGGACTAGATTGTAAATAGGTGGGAACGGGGGTAACCCCCCCAACAAAAACAAAACAAAATTCAAAGAGTTTGTGTTGCAAAAAATGCCACAAAATAGAAACGGCTATGGAATGACATGGAACTGATTCAAATATTATATAACTATATATCCCCATGGCCTTTTGCCTGGACTGTGGTTATAACATAATATGTGGATTAACATAGTGGTATAAGAGGATATACAATGACACATTGCAAAACCCATGGATGCAATTTTCTTGTCAAATATTTTTTGTGAATCATGCAGTTGTCATTTCCCATTCAAAAATGCTTTTGTAAATCAGGCCCTTTGTGTAATGCTGTCTGGGCGGGAGGTTTTGCCCACAACACATGTTGGGCCCAGCCCTGGAGGCACCTTCTTTTTACTTCTGGGAAGGCTGGACACCTTTCCAGGAGAACAGGGTATACCTCTTGGGGGGAGAGGATGGGATCCAGGTACTTCAAAGAGACTGTTGCA
The DNA here is from genome assembly GCF_040938575.1 of Ambystoma mexicanum. NCBI lineage: Eukaryota > Metazoa > Chordata > Amphibia > Caudata > Ambystomatidae > Ambystoma > Ambystoma mexicanum. The sequence goes on from NC_090927.1 coordinate 1,059,012,509, forward strand.
GCACAATGAGGAGGTCATACCAGGGGATAACTACTGGGGTCTTTTCTTGCTGTTAGGTAGAGAAAAGAGGGGGATATAGTGTAGCTTGGCAGAGGAACAATCTCCATGACAAGTGTTCAGGCATTTTCAAAATGCCTAGGCCACACCTTCATGTGACCTCCCCTAAATTCCTGCAGACAAGGCACTCTAAGAGCAGACATCAGAAGTCAAAACTCTTGTTACAGCAGCAGGGATTGGCACTTACAGAAGGCCTAGAATGGCCCAATATGCTGTGGCACAATTACTACATAAGGGTGTGAGGCCCATATGTAGTTGAATCATCTTTGGACTTATTTTGAAGATACCTCCCCAGGAATCCTCTTTAAAGAATATTTAACTGGAACCTTATTGTGTAAAGTCTGTCCAAAGTCTCCAGCCATTGGGGCAAAGATAAGGCTCTCCAAGGTGGGTGCAGTCCTTCAGCGGAAACATTTGAAGTGGCCTGCTGCTTGGAAAGCCTGCTTGCTGCAGCATTCGTATACAAGGCTCTGTCTCCTGAAGTAGCAAACCTGCAAGTCTTCCTGGTAACCTTCCTGGATCGAAGGGTAGGAAAAGGACTTTTCCTTTTCTTAGAGTTGCTGGATCTCCGAACTGCTAAGAGCCGGTTTCAGGGCAAGTGAGTGCCTGGGAGACCCTGCCAGCCTCTGCAAGGTTCCAAAGGGCCTGCTTTTGGCACTCTACATTTTGGAACCTCTTCGAGCACCTTCCAGCTACACCAGCTCAACATCATCTTCCTGTTTCCCATCTTGGCCAACCTTTGAGCCATTACCGCTGTTGAGCTGCATTTCATCAGTGGATCCAATCGAGCCAGCTCATCGCTGAAGTTTAATGGCTGCATTGAAGGGTAGGAAAAGGACTTTTCCTTTTCTTAGAGTTGCTGGATCTCCGAACTGCTAAGAGCCGGTTTCAGGGCAAGTGAGTGCCTGGGAGACCCTGCCAGCCTCTGCAAGGTTCCAAAGGGCCTGCTTTTGGCACTCTACATTTTGGAACCTCTTCGAGCACCTTCCAGCTACACCAGCTCAACATCATCTTCCTGTTTCCCATCTTGGCCAACCTTTGAGCCATTACCGCTGTTGAGCTGCATTTCATCAGTGGATCCAATCGAGCCAGCTCATCGCTGAAGTTTAATGGCTGCATTGAGCCACTATTGAGTCTTGGACCATATGGTTCTGCACATCTCCTCTTGTCCTAAGCTTCTTCAAGCAACCATCTGTTGCCACCTGCCGAGTTGCCCATTTTGCTTATCACGTTAAACCAGCTCAAAGGACTCGAATCCCACTCAACCCAACAGAAAGCAACCAGAAGCCTGAATCAATGCTGTCGATTAAAGGTATAAAATAGTGGGTCTGTCCCCTGACTTTGTTCTGCGGGCCCTAGTGACATTTAAGACCTCACTTCATATAATCAAAAACATATTCATTCATTTTAACTTGCTACAAAGACTATTTGCCTGCACACCCCTGTTTTTGATAGCCAGAGTGTAATTTTCACTCAAAATTCGACGTTATCTATGATTCCTTTACTAGGGTGGGTGGCTATTCAGTTTAATTAAAGTATTACTTTTTTAAAAAATCTTTATTGGACATTTCTTTTTATTTTGGTATCACAGCACTATTGTTGTTGTGGATGCTTGCTAGCTGGCTCACGCACCTCTGCCCGTTGCATCTTTATGATTGAGTGCAAGGCATCTTAGTTAGTAGTGTGGGGCTGACATGATGTTTCGAAACTACTGCTCATGCCTGCCGTCTGGCAGATCAGGAGTCATGTTGTCAGAATTCACTCTTCCCCAAAGGGCCGAAGGACTGATGAGATCAGCAGGCACCCCAGACCCCCTCTGACACGTGGCTCCTGGTGCCTCTCCCGAGGTGCCAGGCCACAAATTGGCCACAAGTGAAAAGCTTCTGTTACAGTTCCACAGATAATTTAAATATGACATTGAACTGAAACTCATCTTTTGCAAGTTTTGCAGGAGTGGTTGTGTTAAGGGATGACGTGCTCGTCTTGGAAGCATTACGATGAGGTTTGATCTTGATCCCCGGGTCCTCGCTTATAAGCCGCTTAGAAACCAATGTGTATAAAGCGTGTTATAAATAACCAATTATAATTATAATAAAGGGTGCTTCAAGACGGGCACGGGCCTGAAAAGACACCTGCTGAACTTATGTTTCGCACAGTGCCCAGCCTCCAGCTGGTGAGATCAGATGGCGAGGAAACTGTAACTGCGGTGGGGGGGGGGTATTGGGGGGGGGGGGCTTACAGATGTAAGCACATCCCTTTTTGAATAAAGGATGTGTAATCGCCTAAAACAACCTCTCACCCAATGCTCCTAACACACACAATGTCCATCTGGCACAGCAATGTTTGCAGAGACTTTTCAAAATTGCCCTGCACACAAAATGCACCATTTTTTTCGACGTGCATGAATATTTGAAAATTCTTTTGAAAGTCAGGCCAAATAAGTTTGTCCTTCATCATAAGAAACGGTTTCATGCACATTAAAAATGTATTGATCTCGGTAGAGGTGACACATATTTTCTCCGTCTGCCGAATTCCGATATACAATAGACTAATTGGAAGAATCTTTTAATGATGCACTACTCATAAGTAAAATTCAATTTGAAAAGGTGCAATCCTGGGCCATCTCGTATTCTTGGGGGACTGGTTAGTGGGTTTACAGCACTATATGTGCCCAGAAGCGCCATCCGTTTCTTTTCTACTTAAACAAGGCACGCATGAGCTATTGAGCTATGACATGTATGATGAACAACACAACATCTGTCCTTCAAAAAGTACATTTTTAATTAGACACTGAATTAGAAATGTTGTTGTGTGCTTGGAATTTATAATGTTAATGCAACCAAACTTTCACAGTGCGTGCTTTTGAGGTGTATATGGTACACTTGGAATTGTGAGTGATTTAAAAACGATGACTTGGACTTTGTAGAAACAGTGTCCATGTAGGTTGGTTATTGATTTATTTCACAGTTTGATGAACACATGAAACGAAAGAGTAGAGCGTCAAACGCGCGCCGATAATTGTTTCAGGCCTGGGGATGATTGTATCAAGGCCTTCCTCAGGACAGTGTGCCTCTGTTCGACTTCATATCTGTGCCATATAAGAAATACAATCCTACTGCAAAATGTAGACTAAGCACACAATGCAATTGTTATCAATGCATGTGGGACACTACGCAGCATCACACAGCCCTTCAAAAGATTGCCCCCCTCACATTACAATGACCCGAAAGTCTTTAGATGTTCCGCTTGGGTCAAACATATCAACAGAAACATCCTCCATATGATTAAGGCCACAGACTACCCAAGAAGAACATGTGTTAAGCCATGTTATGGACTTTCTGCACGATCTGTCCCAGCATAGAGTTGCTTGACACTCAGAGCAGAACACAGTGGGCCATCAAAAGAATTATATAAACCCCAGAGTAAGGGATTGGTGGACATTAGCTAAGAATTGACGCAACGGCTAATTGCATGTGTCGAGGATATCTCAGGGGTGCAGTAGGTGGCAGTGAGCAAACGACAACATAATGCTGATGACCATGGACAGCAGGATACTTCAGTACCAGTCAATCCACTACAATCTGCCCAGTGCGACAACACAAATGTAGATACAGTGCCAAATAAGGGATCAAAGGAGGAAGGGGATGAAATCACCAGAGGAATGCATGGATGAGGGTGGCACCAATGCAACACATGCAGAATCAGGTAAGGGAACTGCACCCGAAAGGCACAACACATGTTGCCACACGCAATGAGAAGGCTTTAGAAGGGAAGAGATGACAGGGTGTCACTGCTCATGTGTGCATATGCAGAGGCATGGTGTGTGCCTCTACACCTTCTGATTGGATGTCTAGGACACCAGACGCACTGGTGTGGTCTCTGGGTGAGCGAACAAAGTGTTGATCCCGTTCCATAATTGAGTTTACCCTAGCCACACAACTCTGCCCACACCGCCAGGCGGTCCCCCTTGCTGCTCTAAATGCTCTCCCATCCGCTTTGAGATCATTGGCTATGCCTTCCTGGCTTACCTAGTCTCTCTTCTCATACTGAGCATTGGGCTTTGCAATGATGCCTACAGTTTCTCCACTGATGCCATGGGCCCATAAACCTTCTTCTGCCTGCCATATACAAGCTTCAGTGTGCTACATTCGGAAATGACCAAGACCTGTAGATGTTGCTACTTGCAGCACTGCTCCAATGAAGTTGAAATTTTAACATGCACAGATGGCCATTTACTGCCGTGTACTTACCCGTTACCGCCACATTCTGCTCTACTGGATTCCCACCTCTTCACTCGAATTGTTACAGTGAATGCGCCCTCTAGCCCCGCAATGGTGGCCAGAATGATCTTCAAACACATCCCCATCTTGAGAAAACTTCACCAATGTAGACTTTGTATTCTATGGCACCCTAGCCTCCTTTTGATGATGAATGCACTTACAACCATGCATATGTCTTGGGAGGATAGCTCAGGGGAAATGCGCTTGCCTTGGAAGCAAGACAGGTGGGGAGCGACACAGGTTCGATCCCCAGGTCCGCGCTTAGAAACCTCTGGGTATTAAGTGCATTATAAATAGCCAATTATAATTATGAATGGCATATTATTATTTGAGTGAGTAGTGATTGCCCAGTGTGGTGTCATAGCCAGAATGTCATCCTACTGTTGTTTTATGAATGCACCCTTGGTTATCAGACATTTGGGCAAAAAAAATTGGTCGACTAGACAAATGGTTGAACCAATTTGGTCGAAAACCAAATGGTCGAATTTTTATTTTATTTTATTTTCACCCCTTTTTTGGGGGGATCCCCCCCCAAACCCTTTTTTTTCTAAAAAAACATTTTTTTTAAAAACGAAAACCCGAAAAATGAATATATAATTTAAAAAAAAAATTCGACCATTTGGTTTTCGACGAAATTGCGTCGACCAAATGTCTTTCGACCAGTTTTCAGTCGACCAAATGTCTGGACACCTGCACCCTCCATGCCATGCACAGCCACAACCCGGCAATGGTCTGCCAACCGGTATTAAGGGATTACATATTGTCCAATAGAACAGGGGTCTTCCAACCAATCTCCCTCATCTTCATCAGTAACTAATGGAGGTTGCAACTGACAGGCAGCTTCCATTGGTGACCATCCTTGCTGCATCATGCACACATGTGTATGCACACGGGTACACTGGACCCATCCAGTTGTGGCATATGGCTCTTTTGCGGGGAGGAGATATTCTGTGTGGGATGTTGCGAGGGCTTGCAGATTCACTGACAGGTGGCTGCACACAGTATGGAGGCAGGTCGCCAATGTACACAAAGGCATGCATCAGGAAAACCCAGAGCAAACAATGGCAATCAAAGTGCAGCCACGTGCTATCTCATGCATCTGTCTATTACCCGGGTGGCACTGCCCCATTGTGATCGGCTTAGCGCCAGGCCTGTCAGTGGTGCTAGTGCCAAATGAGGTGAGCATGAAAGCTGCCCGACATAGGGAGCTGCCCACGGCAAGCTCTGGGCAATGCACTTTAGTTCAGGTCGTCATCATAGATTTCTACTTTCTATGAAGATCTGAACAAAATAAATGTATTGTTTTATCTAATGACACAGTCGGGGGTCATTTTTTAAGGCTCTGGAGAGCACAAATAAGGAATAAAAGTAAGGCGTTAACCATTTACGCTTTATTTTTACACTCCAGAGCACTTTACAACCACGAAATAATGTTTACATGTATTCTGCTTTGCATCCCTCCTTCTCCTTCGCCTTCAAAGGCACAAGCTTGTATGCCTGTGTGGGATTTTCAAGCAGGCATAAAAGCAATTGGATGCCATGGGATCCACTTGTGGATATCTCCATCTCCCTTTGGTAGCCATTGTGCATTCTTTCTGCCATTCGTTGGTAGCAGGCACATTCAAAACAGAGAATAAAAGCAAGGCTTTAAGGTGATTTTGCCTGCTTTGAAGCTTTGCTTTGATTGTAATTTGTGTTATGATTATTGTTAATATTAGGGTATTTATTGAGTGTGGACCTAACTTCAGGAAGCAACTGAGTGCTTTACAAGTCATCAGGGGAAGGAAACCATGAATGAAGCCGCGATACAAGAGAGCGTAGAGCTAACTACAGGCGAGGGGGGTTGATGTGGTAGCAAGAGATCTACAGGCACCGAGGTGAGGCAACGGATGAGCACATTCCCAAGTCTGAGATTAGTTGGGAGTGCAGAGTGTGTGGACCTAGGTATTAGGAAAGAGCCGTTCTCTGAAAAGGAGGGTTTTGAACTCCTTTTGAGTGAGGGGCAAGTTGGGCGTTTCAAAGGTGGAAAATTGCACCGCGGGAACCCAACAGCACATTAGTGCCAACATCGGTGGCGTGCTATATGCAATTAACACTTGTTGTAAAATAATGGCCATTTGCAGTTTGATATCATTTCTTTTTTTGTGAGTCAACACATTAAACCTACTCCCGAAAGGAAATGGCTCTATGACATAAGCAGCCAATACTTCCTTGACTTCCTTTGCATCACGATACCTCGCTGAGAGAAAGAAATGTATTTGTCTTCCATTGTCATTATTCTCTCTTTCTCTCTCTCTGAACATTTACATAGATATACATTTTTACTTAAAGAACAGAAGAGTGAGTCATTTGAGCCAAGGACACGTGCCACAGCACCCCCCAGCAGCCATTGCTGGAAGTTAACCTCCAGGTCAGTGCCACATGAGAAAAGCATTGTGGATATGCAAATTAGCCCAAATGCACACCATTTGTTCAAGAGAATTGTCTTTGGGCCTCATTACGAGGTGGGCGGTAAGGGATACTGGGCACTGTTAAGGAGACTGGTGCCGGTAATACCTTACCGCCCAATTTCGAGGTCCTTTAGCGGGTACTGTAAAGGATGTGTGGACTGACCACACGTTCTTTAAGGGACCCGTTAAGGGACCTTGGAACTAATAACGGGCCCGCAATTAGCGGGCCCGTTATTAGCACCTTCCCCCTACCCATTGAGCCCTATGGGGGCTCAAATGGGATTGGGGAATGCCATTTGGAATGGGGACTTACGGTTCCGCCTATAGCGGAATGTCCCTGTAAGTCCCCACTCCACCAGACTGGACCCAGACACGATTTTGGAGGCAGCCATGGCGAGCGCCATGGCTGTCTCCAAAGTCGTAATGAGGCCCTTTGTCTTACAAGGCAGTACTATTAAATACATTGTTTGATCAACCCAAGACAGAACTATCAAAGTAACAGAGAACTGTATACCTAATTTCACCCTTATTAGGGATCGTCAGAACAGTATAGTCTGACAGCGTTATGGTCGGAGCATTGCAGCATGTTTAACAAACACCACAAAGTTATGGTGAGTTTGAAAAGTATTGAAACAAAGCATTACAACTGACAGAAAATTCACTATGTCTTTGTGCTCCCTTGTACTTTTCGCTATTTGTCTCTAATTATTTGCTTTCAAGCTTATGGCTTACAACTATGAGAGGATCTAGGGCCATCCCTGCCATTGGAACCAATGGGGCATAGAACCTTAACAAACTCAAGTTCCATTTCTTCAGTTCTAGCTGGTGAATCCTGATTGTCTCCCAGGCAGCCAGTTCCCTGTATTTCAGAGCCAAAACCTTATATTTAAGGGCTACCGCATGGGTGAGTTATTTGTCTCTGGCTGCCACTGGATGCACCTTTCATGTCCTTCTCAGCCGTCACTGCTTGTAGCCTCCTTTAGGCAAATTCCTGGACTTTTCAGGCTCCATTTAAGACCTTTTAAATTAGACACAATTACCTAAATCCACAGTCACTCGTTTTCTCATTACAAAATACCCTCAGCACCTGAATAAGAAGCAGTAGAACCTTGGAGCTGGGGTAGAAGCTGTAGTGGCTCCAGGCCTCAGTAGGGAGAGGACCCTGGTAGTCCACAATGGCTTCCAGGAGCTCTGGCTTTGTGTCTGTCACACCCAGACACTTGTCAGTAATCAATTATTTAAGTCTCCCGATTGTTGAATTTGCTTAGGGTGTCTGCTGTAAATATCACCATTGCCTTTTCTCTTATGTACTCACATCAGAAATTGCCTTTGAATGACATGTCTTTGCAGTTTCACTGAGTCCTTATATCACGAGCCCCACCACTGACATCACTTTGTGAAGGAGGATATTCTGAATGCTACTGGTGTGGGATTCAGAGAGACCTTCTTTGGTTGAGTGCATGCAGGACGGGGCCCTCAAGATAGGCCAAACTCCCACTGGTAAACATGACAAACACAACCTCCCCACCCCACACACACCTACACACACCCACACACACAACAGCATGTAAAGGATAATGTGCATTAAGAAAAATCCCCTATTAGCTAATGTAAGTGGTGCATGTAAGTGGTCTTGTGAAGCATTCTTGTACAATTTTTGGAGGCCTCACTGTGCATCACTCTGTAGGAAAAAGGGGGAGGCACATTTGTGCGACAGTGGCAGAGGCAGATACTAAACCTTTGTTGTTGATGGATGCAAGTCTGTCGGACCAAGTTTATTTCTGCGAGTCTGCTTTCTATGGGTTTGGCAAAGAAAATATGATAGAATGTTATCCACAGGGATGATGCTAAGACCCGATCAATTACAATGTGTTGGGTGTGCTAAGCCACTGATGTGGAAAAAATAGTGTGTTAGGGGTAAAGTGGAGAGTTTTGTCATGGTTCGGTAAGTGTTGATGTGCTAATGGCTAGACTTGTGACAGCTGTCTGTGGTGGGTTTGTGTGTATAGTGTAAGGTGGCAGGAGATTGTAGAGGGGAGTCAGTTGGTCAGGGAACGGGAAAGAAGCCCTTATAGGGCAAAACAACCTGCAACCCTGCACACCTACCACTGGCCATTTTGGGGTACGTCCCATTTCACAAGCTCACATTGCCGCTGTCAATCCCTCTCTCTCTTGCCCCCTCTCTCTCTCTCTCTCTCTCTCTCTCTCTATTTCTCTCTCTTCCTCTCTCAGTCACACTTGCTGTCTGTGATACATACCATGCCATGTAAAAAGCAAAGTATTGTCGAGTTGGCAGAGGAGGGAAAGCAGCAGTCTGGACACTCCACACATTTCCATTAGCTACATGCGAAGAGATGTGGGATGCAACAACATTTGATTCAGAGAAAGGGTAGCTCGAACGTTGAGGACAGCAGTCAACCATTCCACTGTCCTTAGTGTGTTGGTTGATGGGCAGAGAGATGCCTCAAATCTCACTCTAACATTCTCAGGGCTATGCCTAGTGGAAGGCTGGGATTTTGGTCCATCAAGGGCAGGGAACTGCGTTTGTCAGGCAGTTGTATGGGAAAGGGGCTATCATTCTTGCTCCTTTCTACCATCAGCCAACACTACTGTCTCTCACACACCCCAAATACTTCTCACACATTCCAGAGTGGCATTGCAACCAGCTACACCACCAACGACAACTCCTCACAATATATGGAGGCAGCACCAGGACTTTAGCAGCAGATTGATGCTGCAATCCTGTAGGAGGTTCTTCTTCATGAAGAAAAGAAGAGCAGAAAAGATCAAAGCAAAAGTGTGGACTCCACAAACATGTGGCACTTAGGACTAAAATGTATGGTAGCTGCAAGATGGTGCAGAACAGTATGCTGGCAGTGACAGAAGGGTTTTTGGGTGGTTTTGTGGGGGGATAAGATGGACTTTCCAAAAACATTGCACTATCTCTGGCCCCTTTCTAGGTAAAGGTCTCTTGTTGATTTCCTTACAGATCTGTGTCTCCACAGATTCGTGATTTAAGCAGGCCATAATCACCCATTATGAATTCATCCCGATTGTAAAGGCTTTCTTCTAAAGGTAGGGGGGGACTGTCACGCATGTGCAAAAGGTGTGAGCTGTCCCAGGCGGGCACATTAGTGCGCTTGGCGCAATCCCAAACATGACACAGTTGCCATTTAAAGTGGGGAAGAAAACAAGTGGTTAGACACATGCTGAAACAATAAGGATATAAAGTACACACTTAGATAACTGATTGTTGCAAATATGTCACCAGAGAATTGAGTAATTTAGTTGACGCAGCTACTTATGGGTCTCTGAGGAGTATTGTAAATATCCTTGCATGGGATTACAAAGTCAATAGCGTGGTTACTTGGTAGGTGGATAGTTACACATGCCTTTAATAAAAATAGGGCAGTCACACCCTAGGGAGCCAAAGGTAATCCTTGGGAGATATCAACACACAGGTTTCATTACCAAAGACGAAAACAGCTATGGCTTCGGGTGCTAATGTGTTACAAAGGTTGTTGTTGTGGTCTGAGGGGGCAAGCAAGACGCTTATTCCAGCGAGCCCCATGAGCCCCCAAGAGGAAGTCCAATGCCTTCAGGTAAGTCAGAAGACTTGGGGGACACTACACACACTCACGGTTGCAGTAAGCACCAACCAGAGGTAATGGGTGCAGAGATTATTTCAGCTGTCAGGATTGGGTCTGGTTGGCAAGGTTTGCGGTCACCATTTCAGGACTCATAGCCGTGGAATATGTTTGAAGCTGGTTGTCAGGATCTCGACAAAGGACAGACAGCCTCTGCTTGGAGTCCCACAATGCTGCAGAAGGGAAAAAGATGCAAGTGGCAGCACTGAAAGACAAAGGGGCTCGGGACCAACAAGCTAACTCTGCTTGCTGACCAGAAGCATAAGTAGAACAACAAATAAACTTGTCCCATGACACTACAGCCAGCCATGGTGCAGTACTGAAGGTGAACCCAGTGCCCAAACAAAGGAAGAGCCCCTCCCTCAGGATGTGCAGTCCTTCAGAACTTGAGCCTATCTGCAGGGCACTAATGGAGGAGCCAGATGGAAAACCCATTGTGCCCACTTGTTGAGGTGAGTTAATCACTTGGAATGGCATAACTTGGTCGAGGTACACAGAGATTAATCTTCTAGGGGTTGGCATTGGCAATGGTCATTGCAGCAGTCGATCCAGCCTCCTTCTGCGGCCCCTAAGTGCTTTAGATACATGTTCCAGTGCTTAACTAGTGAATGGCTCATAAAGCTCAGCAGATATATATGCAAAGTTGCAAGGTGGGGCTGATGGGTACTCCAGATCACCATTAAGGTGCATGCAAAGGAGCCAAAGACCTGAAGGGCTACCATCCCATGTGCTGGAATGATTTTCAATATACTGTGCCTCCTAGAACAATCTATGCCTTTTGGGAGAGACTGCCCAAAACAATTTGAGAGGCTGGCTGCACAGTTCTAGCGGCTGGGAAATCCACAGGGGGCACTGATTGTGGAAGAACCTATGACAACTACCCTTGTCTTTCATGCCTCACCTGGATTCAACTCCAAAAAACTCCAATAGCAGTTGAAGAGCTCCTCACTCTGTCTTTACTTGCTTTCCTTTAGCCGTCATCCCAGTGCACACACGTGCAGTTAACACAATTCATATTGTGTCAACGGTTACCAGACATTTTCGTCGAAGAAAAATGGTCGACAGGACATTTGGTCGAAACCATTTGGTCGAAAGACAAATCGTCGAATTTTTTTTAATTTTTATTTTCACTTTTTTTTTTGGGGGGGTCCCCCCCAATCCCCTTTTTTTCTAAAAAACCCTTTTTTCCCCAAACTAAAACCTAAAAAATATATATATAAATTTAAAAAAAAATTCGACCATTTGGTTTTCGACCAAATGTCTTTCGACGAAATGTCTTTCGACGAAATGTCCGGACACCTATGTCAACATCTGTATATAAAACACATAAAAAAAGAGTTGCATGGTGTGTGTTGTATGTCTCTGTCGGGAGCTCAGAAATCACATTAGGTTACTACTAACCAACCTCTTGCCCACCCTCCAGCCTATGTCTATTCACATAAATTGAATGACTGCACATTAAAAGATGCAGTACAGCCTTACCCCTGCCCTCCTGCACCACCTTCTACCTCCAAAATGTCCTTTTGAATGTCAACATTTTCGAATGCATACAAAGAAATGTTCTTGTTGTCTACATCATATATATAAAAAAGGTAGCAGGCGCCCCTCTCTCGAAAGAACAAGGCATGATAACCTGTTCAGTGGTTATTAACCACATTGAGAGTTCGCAGCCATTGCTTTTTGCTCACTGTACCTTCACAGATGGGAAATATCCATTTGCATATCAGTCTTTGTCCCGCCCACAAGGGCAGTCCAGCACCGAAATGCTATGGCAATTCCTCTCTGAACAAGAGTACCATCAGCAACCCCATACACGTGTTTCAGCCTTGTTGGGCATCATCAGTGAGGTGAAGCTGAGCCTCTCTAAGCACAGTGAGCAGGGAGTCCACGTCTGGTTGCCCCCAGGTAACCTAGGGTGACCAACCCCAAGTTCCCAACATGCTGATGATGATGCCCAACAAGGCTGAAACACGTGTATGGGGTTGCTGATGGTACTCTTGTTCAGAGAGGAATTGCCATAGCATTTCGGTGCTGGACTGCCCTTGTGGGCGGGACAAAGACTGATATGCAAATGGATATTTCCCATCTGTGAAGGTACAGTGAGCAAAAAGCAATGGCTGCGAACTCTCAATGTGGTTAATAACCACTGAACAGGTTATCATGCCTTGTTCTTTCGAGAGAGGGGCGCCTGCTACCTTTTTCGTATTTTTGAAAGGAACTTGAGGTTGGTCACCCTAGGTTACCTGGGGGCAACCAGACGTGGACTCCCTGCTCACTGTGCTTAGAGAGGCTCAGCTTCACCTCACTGATGATGCCCAACAAGGCTGAAACACGTGTATGGGGTTGCTGATGGTACTCTTGTTCAGAGAGGAATTGCCATAGCATTTTGGTGCTGGACTGCCCTTGTGGGCGGGACAAAGACTGATATGCAAATGGATATTTCCCATCTGTGAAGGTACAGTGAGCAAAAAGCAATGGCTGCGAACTCTCAATGTGGTTAATAACCACTGAACAGGTTATCATGCCTTGTTCTTTCGAGAGAGGGGCGCCTGCTACCTTTTTTGTACATCATATATATGACACGACCTGCGGTAGCGGCCATGTAGTTATGGTTAAGCTGCTAAACCCATAGGAAGAGCACTTGTGGGGTGGATTATAACTTCGCTCCCCTTGGATGAATCCTCACCAAACTTTGCAAAAAGAGTATATGGCGCATTCTGGATTTTTTTGGGCAGGTTTGGCGAGGTTTCATCAAAAGGGGGGCAAAGTTATAGGGGGGGGTTCCACATTTTTCTTCCATAGACATAATGGAAAAAAATGTTGCTCACGCCTACAGGCCAAACCGCTGGATGGATTTTCACCAAATTTGTGACAGGAGTGGCGGCTTGGTCCCGAAAGCATGCTTTTGTAAATTTGGTGTAAATCCGTAGAGGAGTCTTTATAAAAATAACCAAAAAGTAGGTAAAAAAAAATAATGATATCTGGCTCCCATTTCCCGGTTCGGTCTGCAGACAGGCATCCAATCAGATGCGCCCACGGATTGGATGGTGAAAAGTGTGAAGTGCGTCAGATTTTTGGAAACGCCCACCATGTTGTATTCGCGGACACCACGATAGAAAAATATAAGAAAACACAACTTTGCACTTGTCAAACTTATCCAACAATTTCTGGGGAAGTGAGGGGTGATGAGGATGGGATATGGCCGTACAAAGGCAAATAACAGGTGTTTTTCTCCCCGAAAGTCCACAAACAGTCCGGACGTTTCAGGAACAGCCCTGTGATGTTCGTGAATACTTCAGAAGTTTGGGGACATCTTTGCCTATTTCTGCATTACAGGGTTGGTGAAAAGCAGTTCTTGGATGGCTTATAACTTTGGCACCACTCAATGAAACTGCATGAATTTTTTGAATTTTATTTTAGACTTGATGCTGAATTGTTTTGGAAAGTGTGGAGCTGTTTTGTCAAGAGAGAACACATTTAGGGGGGTCCCAAAATATTATAAAGGCTTATAAATGTGGTGCCATTTGATGAATCTGAATAAAAGTTTGCATAACAATTTTCAATCTAGATATACACGTTTTTGTAAAGTTTGGTGGGATTTGCTCAAGAGGGGGCTAAATTAGAGGGGGGGTCCCAACATTTTGAGATGGCTTATAACTCTGTTGCCGTTTGACGATTGTGGACAAGAGTTTTCAGAAAGATTATAGATCCATCCTTCAATGTTTGTGTAAAGACTGCATGGATTTTGTCAAGTGGGTTATATGACTATTGTATGTGCATACATTTTGACACTACTTTTGAAAAAATAAAACATGGGCAGACTTTAAGCAAACTCATGTAAGGAACATTGGCAAGGACCTTAAAGAATGGTTTTGCAAATGTACTGTGTTTTATTTTTTGACAAGTGCCATATTATAGGTACAAAAAATAGTGATGTACCTTTGGTGGCTGAGGTATAGCCTATGGCCATGGGCAGTGGCCAGATTGTCCGCGTGATGGTATAAGGTCATGACCTGGACAATCTGGCTACTGGCCATGACCGTGAGGGATGAAAAATGGTGTTGAAAGTAGGATAGGTTTGAAAGGGGGAACAAATGTGCTCGTGGTAATATGGTCATAGGGTTCTGACTTCACCTTCTGCAGGCTGCCATTGAAAGGGAAGAGGGGTTCTGTACGCTGCCCCACCCTCTCTTTCAATGGTGGCCATCTTGGAAAAGGATTTTCCTTCCTACAGCTAGGAAGAAAAATGTATTTTTTAGCACCCCGGTTTCCCGCTTTGGGAACCAGGGGTGCAAATGGCCTTTATCCCCCATTGCAGGGGCTGCAATGGAGGATAATGGTCCAGAGCTCTCATTATTTATTTATTTATTAATAACGCACCGAAGCCCGCAGGCATCAGGGAACACACAGACACACTTTGCTTGGGCCAATAACTTGGGCTGCCGGCCCGTTATGCCCCGTGCCGGTCCCTGCCACAGGAAATGAACGTCACATTATTTACATTAGCATAACACAAAATGCTAATGGTAATGTTGGAAAAAAATATTGAATGTATGTAATTTACTGAGAAATGTAAAGTAGATGGAGTTTATAAGATTTTTTTTGTTCTATTTTTTAACTGTGAAAGGTGGTTCCTAAAGGAACCTTTCTTTGTTGTTTTAAAAATAAATTGTTTGCAGGAGAGGTGAGAACATAAGCTGAGGAGGGAAATGAGGGAAGAGGCACCAAGCACTAATATTGAGGGGCAGGTGGACAGGGGAAGATGTTGTGCATGTTGTACTTCTAAGGTGGTGGGCAGTGTTCTCATGCTCCTTCATTACAGCTTCAAACGCACATCAAAATTGCTTCCCCCTGCAGAGTGGTGTGTTTCAGTATAAACAGAGTACTGTTGCCTTCCAAAGATATGGATCAACAGCCTCTTTTATTGCTTGCAAGGTAGCTGGTGGGATTTTGTGTCCCACAGAAGTAGGCTGTGTGGTTACAGTTTTGGCAGAGGAAGATGATGTGGAGGAAGACAGCCTACTACTTGATAAGAAAGGAACAGTCTTTCTTAGAGCATTGCGGTAGTTGGATTTGGTGTGGCGGCGCATGGAGGTGGTCTTGTAAGAGTAATGTCCAGGTAGTCTGCGACTGAGTACAAAGTTGCACTCAGTGCATTTCACTTTTGTAGCTTTAGCCTTTGGTACATTCCTAACAGTGGTAAAGAACTGCCACACCCATGATTCTCTCTGGGTGGTACAGGTAGGCATTTCCTCTACCTCATCTTCTTGGTCCTCTTCGTTGTCTGGAAATACTGCACTTTTTTAGTTGTGTGGGTCCTCCGCGAGGTGGTGGGAGTGGCTCTTGGGGAGGAGGGATGGCAATAGCTGATGCCATTTTTAAGATAAATAGCAGTTTTGCTACTATTCTTCCAAGTATGTGCTTTGTACTAGATTGTTAATGGATAAGGAGTAAGAATAGGTGTAGGAGCTGTGCAAGGGTACATTTTGAGCTTGAAAGTTCCTACATCAGTAGAAAACTCAGTTCTGAACTGTCCTCGAAGCAAGGACCCGAACTCAAAGTGCAAACGCGTTCCTGGACATGTCATCATGCTGCACGCAAGTGCATGGTCACGTGGCCCTGTCCGGAAGGTCCACAATGACGTCAGACGGTTGTGGACGTCGACAGAAGCAAAAACTGTGGAAAAAGTATGGAAGTGTTAAAAATTATGCTAGAAGGTGGAAAATGACAGACATTCAAGGCGAAACATTGTAAATTGGACAAAAATGTGTCTATATTAGGGTAAGTATGAAATTAGTAAGTTGCATGAAAATAGCATGCACTGGTAAAACCCATGGAATTCTCTGACAAAAAAAGTTGTTAAAGAGACGTTATGGTTAAGTTGCACCAATACAAACTTATACAATTCAATGAAAAAACTTTGTTAAAGTGACTTCATGGTTAAGTTGCACTAATAATAATGTATGCAATGCATTGAAAAAACTTTGTTAAAGGGACATTTTGGTGAAGTTGCACTAATAAAAATCTATAAAATGTACTGAAAAAACTTTGTTAGTGGGACGTTATGGTTAAGTTGCACTAATAAAAACCTATGAAATTCAATGAAAAACCTTTGTTAAAGGGACGTTATGGTTAAGTTGCACTAATAAAAACCTATAAAATTCACTGAAAAAAGTTTGTTAAAGGGATTTTATGGTTACAAGTTCCGCAGACTATGACCACAAAGATATTTTATAGTGATGTCAGGGGTAAGAAATCATCAGCCATGGCCAGTGACACAATTGCCATCCAGGTCTCTCCTCCATGCAGTAACCAGGACAACCTCTGCATAGCTTCAAAGTGAGGAAGTGGCCAGTTTCCTCAGGCCATGTTGCTCAATAAATGAGCCAACCTTACAAGACCACTTAGAAAAATGGGCCGGCCCTTTACAAGCTTTCAAGCTGGACATCCAAATTATTATTATTTTTTAAACTGTACTACTGTCATTCCTTGAAGGTTTTGCACTCGGAGACAATTTTTTGCCTTTTGCTGAATTGCATTTTGGTATTTGTAGTCTCCCAGTGGGTTTGCCGTCCTGGCAGTAACTGAGACGAAACCTGCTTAGCTTCAAAGCGAGGAAGGTTTCAGCCCCCTAAGGCCATGGTGCCTTATAAATGAGCCCACCTTAGAGAAACATGGCCTAAGGGTGCTGGATCCTGCCTTGCTTTGAAACTAAGCAGGCTCATCCTGGTTACTGCATGGATGGGAGACAGTTCACAGTCCCAAATGCTGTGTGTTTTTTTTTTTTAATATCTCATAACACAGGGTATCAGCATTATTTTTTTTAAACTGTGCTACTGTCATACCTTAAATGTTTTGTACTAAGAGACAATTTGTTTGCCTTTTGTTGAATTGCATTCTGGTAGATGTAGTCTCACAGTCACGATGGGGGAAATAATGCCACAATTGTACACGTTTTGCCTAACATAGTTGTATAGGGATTTATATATTTGAGTGACACTGTTTTATGTGTATGTTGTTAAAAACCAGCCATAGGGCTGAGGAGGGGAAATGTTGAGAGGGCAAGTAAGTCATGAGAATTTGCCCACAATGTGGCAAGAGAGTTTGCAATCCTCGACACTGGTGCAGTTATTTTCCCCTGATTGTGGCTGCTTTTCTGGGCACCAGTAAAAGGCACATGTGGGTGGGCAGCGTAACTTTCATTCAGAGGGCGGGTGCAACCCCTTGTTGTTTTTTGAGGTTGTCAAGCTTGCTCAAGTATTTGGCTACCAGGATTTGACTCAGATGTCATGTCCCCAGTGCAGACGGTTACTCACAAAACTACAAGCTCTTGTTTCATATTGGGAAAGTTTCACCTTAAACCTCTGCAATTCCTCACCTTCTTAACATAATTATTTCAGTCAATTAACATTTAACTGGCACCTAGTCAAATCACAGCAGGGCAAATCATGGTCTTAGTCTATCTATTCTACATCAAAAACATCTAAGAAATTGAATTGAGTAGTAATTTAAAAAAACATAATTTGATATTAAAGGACATGAATCTTAATTTGTGAAACATAAAGTAACATATATCGAAATATTCTAAACACACACAGACACCAATGTTAACTAAATCTACATATATACAAAATATACCAATCAGTAATGCATACAACTCCAAGTAATAGTAATGTAATCCTATTGTCAAATACGAAATACTCAACATGAATCAAGTTTGACTGAAACACAACACGATTGATGTTTTCTAATGTTCTGGTATATCTTAATTGTATCACCTTCCTCAGAAACCATAACCGATTAATATGGACCCAATCTCTAAACCTTCATAGTTGTTTCCATTTATTCTGATTACAGTTCACCCTCAGGCATCGCTCAATATCCAAATAACTTCTCCATATCTGAATTATATTGTGTTGTATTTACAATTCTTATTGAGGAATCGTGCGCTAATGTTTGCCTTTTAGTTTGACCTTTATTAGATCAGTTGTAACTCGAATCGTGTAATCTACAGCATCCTGTTTGAATTTAGGCATCAAGTTTGCACATCAAAATGTATCTGGATGTGGGAGAGAAGCCAGATGCAAACAAATAGTTGAGCTAATGTTTTACTGGATATCATTGATATCATGGGTCCCTTTATCATGTGTCAGAATTGGGGACAATTAAAGTCTGACTGAAAACTCATTGAACTTTTCATTTTTGATCTAATGTGTACTATTATAAAACATTTTTACAAAGACATTAGATATTTTATGGTGCACTCAACTCCTGGAACTTGTAGAGGAATCGGCCCCCTTTTTCCCTTCCTCCTCCCTTCCTGCTTTACAACACAGTCTGCCCCGAAAATAGCGGTTCCAAGTTGAAAATGGCATTAAAAGTATCTAAAACCAAAAACCTGTGGTGCCATCTGCAAGCTTAGGATTGTTCAAGGGTTTGAACTCCTTGAGGTGTGACTATGCTCTTTCAATTGGTGCTCGGTCTGAAGATTCAGAAGATATCCTGATGCAATGAAGACCCTGACTCTCCATGAATTCCACAGTTTTGGAATGTTTCAGAACATTTTCCGTTGTTATTCGGAGTTTTCACATGTCTTGGACATTATACTTTTAACATGGAGCCAGCTACCACAGATGATGTTCTACTTGAAGAAGACTGTGTCCATTGTCCATTTGAAGATGAATACCAAGCTAATAAGTACCTGAAGGTGCCCTCCAATACATGGTCCTTCACTGTAGATTTTGGCTGCAATTTTCTAGACAGGATCCACTCTTCCAAAATGTAATCCTTTAAAATTGTTCAAACTTGTTGGATGATTCATCCATGAAACACATGCCTTTGAAACGTTGACTGAAGGAACAAATAGATATAACAATGTCATAAAGCAAACCAACCAGACATGCACTATCTTCATGCAGGGGAAGGTGTATGACAAAGGAGCAGAGTCATTTAATTTGCGGGTGGGTCCCCTACTCTCATTTTGCACGGTGGCACCTGTACTTTGAGATTCTCTCACTCACTTTTAAGGTAGATTCAAAACGTCTTACTCCAGTAACGCACCACTTAATAGCCTGTTATGTCTGCTGTTTATTGTCACTTTTTATTTCTTGAAATGTATTATTATTGTTTTAAAATAACTATTGATAATGCATTTCATTGTGTCCCCAATTGATGATTTGTATTGTGCAGTGCTTTTTATGCCCCTGGGTCAAAGTTTAGACCTTTGTGAAGAGGTTACAAATAATTTAAAAACAAAGTGTGACAGCTGTTTCACATTAACTTCTCAAGAACATCTATGCTCTCACATTGAAATATCTATTTCAGTTTCTAAGAGTCACCAGTTCCTGTCTTGGCATGGTCATGTGTACTGAGAAGTCTTTCTTCAATCACTAATCTTGATTTCAGCATGTGAGACATTTCTTATGATTGCAATGTCAGAAACATTTTAGTCTGTATTGTCCTTTGCATTGTCTCCCTGATTTCTTGAAACCAAACGTTTATGGCTCCTCTCCTGAGGGCTTTGCTTTGGAAGCGTCAACTTCCTGCTACATCCCAATTTAACTTGATGGTGATTTCCTATCTTTGTTGCTTGACCTTGTTGCTGCCAGTGAGGGGCATTGGTTAGAGTACTTGATTTGTGCCTGTTGTTGAGGTTCATGATACATGAATGTTATGTTTCTGTTCTGCCACTGTGAAAGTGGCATCATTTAGAAAGGTGTTTCCTTCATGATAATACAGCATCAACATGATCCATTTAAACTGCCAAATCCGACCATCACAGCTGTCAGAGTCATGCTTCTTGAAGGTTCATGCCCCTAAAATGATATGCTAATTTACAGCTGTGATTTGCCGAATATATAGATATTAGAAGAACATTGCCCATAGGTACTGTCATGGAAAAAAATACTACTGACTATTCCGGTGGATTGGTGAACAATGTATTAGTAAAAAGCAAGCAACAGGATAAAACAAACCAACAGCAGAATGAGACTTCGACGCAAGTGAGAATCCCCCTCCTCCAAGCACCGTTCTCTTATACCCAAAGCAACACATGCATTTCAATAGAAGGGGATGTCCAGACAGGGCAAGGATTCAAACTGATACATTGTTTCAAACAGGGAACACATGCCCTCCATACAAGTCTTTGATACCAACTGCATTCCTACATGTAAGATTGTATTATCAGGAAGGACAACATAAAGTGATCTATTTAGTGGAGCTGAACATACTCCTCAGAGGTTCACACATGATCTGAGGCGGGCGAGCATGCTTCTAATATGATGGCATCCAGTTGCTAAATCCAAATTTTCCTAAGAAAGTGTGAGCTTAAACCAGGCTTAAGTATGCCGAAAGGGTAACAGAAGTGAGTGATGTGGAGGTAAGAATGGCTACACACTAGGCAAAGAGCCTTCATTGCAAGGAAATGTGTAGTAAAGCCTAAAGCCTCACCTTGCACGGGCAAGAAACAGTTGTTTAAATATTGCAGTTTGCAGTGCCTACTCAATATTATAATGCAGAACTTTTTTCAATTTTCGAATCCGGACTTTGCCCCACAGGACCATGCTATGTAACCCCCCCTGTAGAACTATTCATTTTCTGGGCCAGCAACCTTTTTTCATGTAGGCAGTCCAAATTCTTGCAGCAAAAAATGCATCTTTTCTCTAAGACAATAAGCATCATTGTGTTTTGGCCGGCTTGACAATATTTGGCAGTCATTCCATTACTAACACTTTTGATGGTGATAAGGGAATTCTATGACAAGGCTGGAGGAGAGCATTATGCTTCATCTTCATTTATTTCTACTCTTCAGCAGTTCAACAAACACATATAAAACTTTGAAAAGTGAACAACAAAACTTTTCCTTTTTCCAAACTACAACATCCATGAGTCTCTGTAGTCCATATCCTTTCCACCAGTCACAACCCACTTCCTGTGTTTGGACTCCTCCTCCTCTTTTACTGGTCTTCAAGCAGATAAGTACCATTTCTTCCCTCTCCATATGTCAGTGGCGAATTGACTGAGTTTGAGTGGAATATTAGTATCAAGAGCATATTAGACATGTATAGACAAGGCACAGTGTGTGTGTGAAAGAGAAGATTTGTTTAAAGCGTTTATAGTTAAAAAAAATGTGGCTTTGATATGGATGCGCGTTCGCGTACAGAATTAGGCGTTTTCGTCTTGTTACAGCGCGAGGATAGTCAGACAAACCCTCGAAGGTTTCCTGTTTCATTGAGGAGCTTGTCCGCGAGGCTGACGGCCCCATGTCGTAAAACCGGTACCTCAGGGGTTTAGTCAGCCTCGTG
The DNA here is from genome assembly GCF_040938575.1 of Ambystoma mexicanum. NCBI lineage: Eukaryota > Metazoa > Chordata > Amphibia > Caudata > Ambystomatidae > Ambystoma > Ambystoma mexicanum. Next base: position 1,059,034,246 of record NC_090927.1, read on the forward strand.
GACTACGCAGCTCGGGACGTGCCTGTATGCACGAGGACGGCCCCCACCCTTGGGTAGGAGGAGCCGGCGGCTGTGAGAGGTACAGCGCGCCTGGATTGCATTCGCAGCTACGGACCCACCTGCGGGTGGGTGGAGCAACCGCGAGTCAAGTGCGGAGCTCAACGCTCCAAAGCATTAGCCCCCACGCGTGGGTGGGAGGAGTTTAGCGCGTTTACACGTGCATCGAGCGGCGCCGCATTTGTGCAATGATATCTGTGTGTAACGCACTGCAACAGAACGCTCGTACAAGCTAAACAAACTCCGATTCCTGGTCTCATAAAAAAAAAGTTTAAAGGGAATTCGGCGATCATAACGATCCTGGGCGCTGTGCTTTCAGAAGCGCATGCAAGGAAACAACAGCCCACGTGCTGGTGAACAGCAGGGCTCAAGAGACTGCAGATCCCCTACTCTGCTAATCAGTAGAAGATTGGCGCAGCAGAAGAGAGGACACTCGCATGAGTCAGAAGGCAGAATACATATAAGGGTGCAGCCACTGAAAAAAAATATTAAAATAAAGAGAAAGAAGTAAAGAGAATTTACTGATACAGAATCATCAAGACACAGGAGAAGAAGTTGACCCTGAGGCTCTCGCTGGATGGGCTCGGTGGGCAGTCTGTCTTCTCGGGAATGCAAATTGTGCATTGCTTCAGAAAGAAGGAAGGGTCTATTACTCAATATAGATTCGAAGCTTAGCGATCTGTCATTGTATGAAGCGGGAGAAGGAGCCCAGGGCCTCCTGTTTGGAGAGACCTTTGGGAAGGAGATGGGCCGGTTTGTCAGAACATACGCTTCTCTTGAAAAGGCTCAGGCATCGATCCGCAAAATATTCCCAAGTAGAGTTTTTGGAGGGACTGGCCGCTTCAGGGGTCGTGCAGCCGGTCGCAATCAAGGAGGGAGAAGACCCCAGAACCCCAGAGCGCAATACTGGGAAAACAAGAGCCAGGATACATTCTTCCTGTCCAGAGGGAGATTCCCGAGGGGCCGCAGGTTCAGAGGATCAGGACGAGGTCAAGGATTTACACCAGGTGAGAGCGGTTCAGTATCCTCCGGTAGGTGGGAGGACACGCATGTTTTTACAGAATTGGCGCAAGCTTTCAAGCGATTCCTGGATATTGCAAACCGTCAGAGGTCTACAGCTAGATTTCATAGAGGCCCCAGTTCAGCTGAGCAGACCGCAGAGTCAGAAACTAGCACAAGCAGAACAAGCATGCCTAGACAGCGAGATAGCGCAGCTAGCCCGCAAGCAAGTGATAGAAATATGCGAGACGACCCCGAGGTTTGTGAGCAATATGTTCCTGCTGCACAGGAAAGAGAAGGTACGTCCAGTTATAAATCATAAAGAGCTGAACGGCTGGATCATATATCGGCACTTCAAGATGGAGGGCATCCATCAGCTCAGAGACTCCCTAAGAGAAGGAGACTGGCTGACGTGTTTAGGCCTGAAGGATGCTTACCTTACAGTCCCGGTACTCAAGGAGTACAGACCATTCCTAGATTTCGCTGGCAAACACAGTTCTGGCAATTCAAGACAATGCCATTCAGACTTGCTTCTGCACCCTGGGCATTCACGAAGCTGATGAAGCCAGTAGCTGCAGCGATCAGGTAGAAGGGTGTCAGGCTGATCATTTATCTGGACGATCTCTTACCCCTAGCAGAAGATCGAGAGGTATTAGTATACCAAACGAGATGGGTGCAAGATCTCCTGGTCTCACTAGGATTTCTAGTGAACACAGAGAAGTCAGATACCATACCAGCGCAGAGATTAGACTTCATGGGTTTTGTTCTAGACACCAAGAAAGCGACACTGGAGCTTCCAGCTCGGAAGTTAAAAGACATAAAGAGGGAGATCAGATTATGTTTAGAAAAACAACATGTATCTCTCAGGACATTGGCGAGAATAGTAGGGCTTTTAGCAGCATTCCCAGGCTCCCTGCACTACCGAGCACTGCAGAGGTTGAAGATAAAACATATGCAACAGGGTCTGAAGTACCACCAGCAAGTACCCCTAGATCAAGACTCCATTACAGAACTAGAATGGTGGTTAAAGAATATGGACGCTTGGAATGGGTGAGCCATATTCGGCGACAAGCCGGATCTGATAATAGAATCAGACGCCAGCCGGAAGGGCTGGGGAGCCAGATGTGGGACTCTACAGACCGGAGGAAAGTGGAGCGAAGAGGAGCTTTGTCTTCACATAAACTGCCTGGAGCTCCTTGCAGGATCGTTCGCGATCAAGGCTTTCACAAGAGGAAGAGTGAAATCTTGTGTTCTGCTGAAGATGGACAACATATCAGCAGTGAGGTACATCAACCACTTAGGCGGCACAAGGTCCAAGATGCTAGCAGAACTAGCGAAGATTTGTGGCACTTCTGCCTACGATCAGAGACATCAGTGACAGCAGAGTGCCTGCCAGGCACACTGAACGTGGTAGCAGATTGGAACTCTCGGTATCTGACAGACTCCAGCGATTGGAGGCTGGATCCAGCAGTGTTTCAGAGGCTGAACACGGGATGGGGGCCATTACACATGGACCTTTTCGCCTCTCAGCTCAACGCACAGATGAGACTTTACTACAGCTTGAGGCTGGATCCAGGAGCGCAAGGATCAGATGCCTTCCTGCAAGAGTGGGTCGGAGGAGAAGGTGGAGCTGGTATTAGTAGTGCCTTTGTGGAAGTCACAAGTGTGGTTTCCAATGTTTCCAATGCTAATGGAACTAGTAGCGGACATACCCCGAATCCTTCCCGAAGGAGAGCGACTGCTCACGGACCCAGCTGGGTTGTGTCATCCTCTGAGAGTGAGAGGGACACTCCTGCTAGTCGCGTGCAGGATATCAGGAAACGTTGGGCCCTGCCACGAATTCCGGCGCAGGCTGCTCAGCTCATCGCTGAATCCTGGGCTCCATACGCTAGGAGGAGCTATGACGCAGCTTGGGCAAAATGGACAAGCTGGTGCAAGAACAGAAGTGTTCATCGCGTTTCAGCACCTGTAATGAAAATACTGAATTTTCTAGCAAACTTATTGTAGAACGGTAGAGCTTTCCGTACAATAGGAGTGTACAGATCGGCTATATCAGCAGGGCACATGCCAATAGAAGGAGTCCTGGCAGGAGAACATCCGGCAGTAGTGAGGATCATCAGAGGAGCGAGATTCAGAATTCCGCCAGAGCCCAGATATAGTACAACATGGGACGTGGCGACAGTATTACGATTGTTATCAGATTAGCCAACAGATAAATACCTTTCTCTTAAACAGTTATCAGGTAAACCAGCTATGTTATTATGTCTGATCTCAAGCAAATGAGTATCAGATGTTAGAGCCCTAGAGATTAAAAGACGGTCCTTTGGACTGGAAGGAGTGACTTTCTCTATAGTCAGGAGAACCAAGACAGGGACTACTTCAGTCCATTACCCATATTTTCCGAGCAATACAAAATGGTGCGTAGCACGATGCATTAAAGAATGCGAGAATAGGACGGCAGGGAATAGGGCAGTAAGTACTACTCAGCTTCTAATAGCACGCAGGAAGCCCTTTCATGCAGTTATGTCAGCTACTATCCCAAGATGGGTCAAAGAGATCATGCTAGCAGCAGGTGTGAATGTGGGCATGTATGGAGCTCATACAGTGAGAGGAGCGATGGCCTCAACAGCAGTGAGAGCTGGTGTACCATTAAGTGAGATAATGTTAGCAGCAGACTGGTCGAGTGATCGCACATTTAAAGAGTTTAATTTTAAGCCAGCAGAGAGTCTAGCTGGGACGGTGTTGGGGAAGCTTTGAACAAGCATAATGCTCGCCTCCAGTCTTGTCATAGAATAAAGATTACCCCTGCTAACTGCGCAGGGAGTATTAATTCTATTAAAGACTAGGAAGCGAGCATTAAATTCCCACCCGAGTATTGTACTGTCTAGAATAACTATTGCATTATGATAGCAAGTGCACTACATAGACACCACCCTAAAATCTCCTATTCTATTTGTTTCATAGGGGAAGATCAGAAGAACAGCTGAATGCAGAGATAGCAAAAGACTTCAGGAGACTGGAGGTTCACCGGCAGTTGGGTTCCAAAGTTCAGCAGAGTCTTCGCATCGTTGATGGGAACTAGTTATAAAGTTGAGAAGCTGTCAGAGTGAGTAAAAGCAGAGGAGGAGTCCAAGCACAGGAAGTGGGTTGTGACTGGTGGAAAAGGTATGGACTACAGAGACTCATGGATGTTGTAGTTTGGAAAAAGGAAAAGTTTTGTTGTTCACTTTTCAAAGTTTTACATGAGTTTGTTGAACTGCCGAAGAGTAGAAATAAATGAAGATGAAGCATAATGCTCTCCTCCTAGTCTTTAATAGAATGAATACTCCATGCACAGTTAGCAGGGGTAATCTTTATTACTGCCAATTTTAATGCACCTTTGAAAGTCAAGTTTGGAGGTGAAGTGGAGGATTTACCTCAAGCATATGGCCGGAGATAAATCCTCCACTTTACCCCAAAAAATTAGTGGGCTTGCTGCACAACAATTCCTGCTCATGATAAAGCCACAAATAGCCACATGATGTCCTATGGACTCCAAAAATGTGGATTAACTCATTTTACCACCACTAGCAATTCAGTGGTAATTCTGCTGGAGTGAGCGGAGGTGTAACGGTCAAGGAGTTTGGTAGTAATTCCACCCAAAAATTGCAGAATTGCAGCCATGCTCTGAATGAGAACCAATGTTCCTAATTCATGACACCCACTGTTTGCATCAGAAATCATCAATATATAAAAGAAATGTCTGAAACCAAATTCCAGTGAGTTGTGAAACCTAACAAAGGTCAAACTAGTGATTAATTTTGATTTCATGTGTTTGTGATTACACAATTATGAGTGTCAAAACTGGTGGATAAAAGTAAAATACAAATTTACGAGCCAAACAGAGCAGTTTACTCTATATGCAATGGCCATCATTAGAATTAACAATATTTGCATATTGTCAATGTGCTGTTAGCCTCTTCCTTTGTCTGTCTTCCCTCTGACCCTCCCATCTTCACTACTGACTTTTGTTTTGCAATCTGCCAAGATTAGGATAACTACATAGTTGGAAAATAGTAAATTTGGCTCAGCCTGTTAATGTGTTATCTACATTTACTTGCCAGCATGTGGGTTTCAGTTTTGTTTCTGGTTAGAAGGGTGGTAGGCTAGCATTTTGAAGCACCTCAAATACTGTTAATCTTTCTCAATGAGTGGAGCTTCTATTCAGATACAAATCTGCAGCATACACTTTTAGCGATAATGGCCCCTTTACCCAGAGTAGTGATTAGTTTGTGATGGCACATTTAGCAACCAACTTACGTAGTTAAATTGTTATTTCTGAGAAGTTCCCATCATCCTGATAGCAATGGAATCTGTGGGACAGAGAGTTGCAAGGGACAGCAATATGTATTCCCTACTAATATGTTTGTTGTTTCCTTGGTAAGATGAATACCCAAAGGATGGATACTTCCATACTTTCCTATGAATGTTTAACATTCCAGAAAAGGCAGAGACTTTGTTTTCCCTTTTGAGAATTGAGAAGTCCTTAGACTGGGTGTTAATATTTATCTACTGGCTTGGAGTAGTGAGGGAATATTCCACAACAATTTGGCTACCCTGCATGAACATCCTGTGTCAAAGCATATATTGCTACCTCGGCTGCATGGAATTGCCTGTATATATATATATATATATACATATATATATATATATCATCCACTTGGTAATTTATGGTTTTATTAACCACAGTTTTCTCAATCATCTTTTGTTCGGCTCTTATAGGCCATATGACTAACATTCATATATATATACATATATATGAAAAAACTTTAGCTAAGAGAGAGTTATTGTGATCAGATTGAACGTGAAAAAACATAGCAACAGAACCTTTGCAATTCAGTGATAAAACCTTTGTTAAGAGAGAGATAAGGTTATCAGCTTTATAGCAACAAAACCTTTGAATTACAGCACTTGCATTTGAATCAAGTCCACCTTAACTGTGCGCCCCCGTTGCACAGCATATGACCACAATAATGGCATCTCAGAAGTTCAAGGGTTTTGTTATGCTATAGTTTCTTTGGGGCCTACTAACCATGGCCTTCGGCTGTGGCCACTGTACATGTTGCACCAATAGGTGTCTTTGGGGCACAGTAGTCGTGGCCTTCGACCGTGGGCACTGTATGTCTTATAAAAGTTTCTTTGGGGCCCACTATCCTTGGCCCGCGTCTGTGACCACTGTACATGATGCAGCAAAATGTTTGTATTGGCCCACTAGCCCTGACCTAAGGCCATGGCCAGTGGCCAGGGCCTACAGCCATAGCCACTGTACATGTTGCACCAATAGGTTTCTTTGGGGCCCACTAGCCATAGCATTTGGCCATGGCCACTGTACATGTTGCACCAATAGGTTTCTCTGGGGCCCACTAACCCATGCCATTGGCCATGGCCCATGAGCCTACATAGTGCAAATGGCATAATGACAGGGTGGCTTACAATATATTGTAATTTCCCAGCAATTGTGGCGAATGCATCCTCTCATAATTTTCCAACGAACTTGCAGCCAACTATATATCTAAATGTACAAAAGTGCATAGCACTTTGGCAATGACTTCTTCATTTTAAAAAAATGCCTGCATATAGTCACATATCCTAAAGTACATAACATGGTATCACTTTGTGATATAAATCCATGACGTCTACCTAGACAGTATATAGCTGGCCACTCTCTACATCAATGGGGGTTAAAGTGCTATGTGCTACAGTACCCTTTTGTTTCTTGCTAAAGTGCATAGCACACTAGCAACTTGTCTTTAGACAATATATCTGGCCACTCTCTACGTGAAAGGGTGTTAAAGTGCTTACATCATTGAACAGAATGAATAGGAAACAATCACCACTTAAAAACAAATTAAAAGACAATTAAAAAATGACACAATTAAAATACAACATGATCATTACATTCAAAGTTCATGGGAATGGAGTCAATCTCTGAAGATTAATAGCCAATGAGCACATATATGAAATGGAAACTGCTGGTTAAGCCCAAAGGAGCCCACAAGAGTATCATTACACAGCCTAAAATCGAAATTCAGAATTTCTAGAAAATCAAACCCTTCTTAATTTCTCATTATGTTTCTTCTCTCAAGCAAACTCAATGTCCCAGAAATGTGTACAGTTCTTCATCAATGTTATGTCAATTGGGCTGTTTACTCTCGAAATCAAGAATACAAGTTTACTTTTGTCGCAGTATTTTTTCTTTATCTCCACCTCTTGGCCGAATTTCAATTTTATGGATGCCAAAAGATCCAAAGCCATTCATATTTTCCTTATGATATTCACTGAAGTGTTCCGCCATTGGACAGTTGATGTTGGATTGCTCTTATGTGTTGTTGTATTCAAATTTTCAATTTGCCCTTAGTGCTTCCTATATACCATTTTTTACAAGCACAAATCAAAACATACACCACATGATCTGTCTCACAGGTAATTCTTTCTGATAATTTCATCATCTGTCCTGTGATTGGGTGTTGAAAAGTTCCACAATTGGTTGCATATTTGCAGATATTGCACCGTGTGCATTTAAAAAAACCTTTCTTTTGTGTCGTCAGCCAACTCTTTTGATTCATTTCTTCGTCTTTGGACATAAAACTTTGGACTAGGGTGTCCTTGAGAGAACAGTTTCTTCTAAAACTGATTTCAGGCTTTTTTTAAGGCTATTTGTCAGATCTGTGTCTGTGAGTAAAATGTTCCAATGTTTTTGTAGATTATGCCTGATGGTTGTTGCTTGGCTGTCAAATCTTAGAATCAGACGTGTGCATCCTTTTTCCACCTACATTTTTTCTTTCTTGCGTTATCCAGAAAGGAGGCTATGTCTGTCTTTAGATACGCCCTTTCAATTATCTTTTTGGGGTACATTTGTCTATGGAATCCTGCAGCCGTTATTCTGCTCTCCAAATCGTAGGTTTCTAGAGTGGTGTTGTTTCTTCTCAGCCTTACAAATTCACCATTGTGACTCTCCATATCAAATTCTCTGGGTGCCCACTTGTTGAGTGTAGTGATGTATTAGAACCAGTACTTTTTCTGTGCAGTTCACAAGTTATGGTGTTGTTCACAATTCTTATATTGACATCCAGGAACGTTATTAATGTCCGACTTTGTGTCTCTGTGAATCTGAGATTATTTTGGTTTAGGATTAGTTTCTTGACAAATTCCAACCACCCTTTCTCTGTCCCCTTTCAGATAATGAATAGGTCATCTATATATTTTAGCCATAATGCAACATTGTTTGATCTTGGTTACCATCTGTCCATACTTCCAGTTCCTCCCATGTACCCATCGTGTGATTTGCATACAAGGGTGCGAAGGTCGTCCCCATCGCAGTTCCTTGTACCTGTTTAAAATATTCTTCATTGAAGAGGAAAACATTGTTTGTGAGACAAATATCAATCATGTCCATCACCATTTTGGTGTGTTCGAGATAGTTTAAAGACTTGCTATCTAGGTAATGTTGACAAGCCTTTTTTCAGTACTCATGTCCAATCGAAGTGTATAGCGAGACAACATCCATAGTTGTCATCAAATATTCTTTTTCCCAAGGTATCCCCTCAATCGGGGACAAAAAGTCAGTGGTGTCTTTTATGTACGATGGAAGTGTAGATACAAAAGGAAACAGTATTTCATCTATATATTTAGACTTGTTCTCTAATTCTGAGCCTATTAGGCGCACAATAGGTCTCACAGGTGGTTTTTTAATGTTCGTATGCACCTTCGGGGGAAAGTATTTGGTTGGAGTGATTGAGTTAGATATCATCAGGAATTTGCAGGTCTCTTCAGACAGTATTAACTTATATTCCCATTTGGACAGAAATACTTTCAACTTCTGTTCTATTTCTTTGACAGGGTTGTTTTGTATCCTAGTGTAGCATTTAGAGTCATTGAGCTGTTTGTAAGCTTCTTTGATATACTCAGTTTTCTTTAGTAACACTATGTTCAGAGTGTTTAATGATACAGTTTTTAAGCTTGTGCAGTTCTTTTACTGCTTGTCTGTCTGACGCTGTCATATTATCTTTAGGGATCCTGATGTTGTGTTGTTTCGTGCGCATTTTTTTCAAATCCTCTATCACTAAGCATTGTAATGCTTCAATATTGCTCCCCGCATTCATCATCGGGTTAAACCTCGATTTTTGTTTTAGGCTACTTTTTGCCATCCACTCTGTGTTGAAGCCCAGTTCATCCAAATTGTTTGATTCCGGTTCAGCCCCTACACGATTGCCTTTTTCTAGTTCTATCAGATCAGATAATATACCAAGTTCTTTGATGATAATTTCTGTTCTACAAGTTTGCACTTCTTTCTTCCACTGAATTTGACGATTCGTGGCGAAACATTTCGAACCTTACGAATGAAATGGTTAAAATCTATTCTTGTTTGCACATAATCATTTTTGGAGTTGGGGCAGAAATTCAAACCTAGACTGAGTATTTTGTGTTGGTTGGCAGTTAAGGTGTATTCCGAAAGATTGGTTATTTTGAAACTGCCTTCTTCCTCTATGTTTGTCCCATTCATTTGCCAGAGCTCAGTGATCTGGCTGGGGTATTGCTCGTTGCATATCCTGCTCCTCTGTCCCCTCCTCGTTTTTTTCGGCCGCCTCTGCCCCTGCCCCGATTCTGATTTCCACCTCTTTTTTGTTTGCTTTTTTTGCCATCTTGGCCTAATATACATATTAGGCTAGCAAAGCCATTTATTTTGCATATTGCAAACTTTCGAGGAATGTCTCCACTTCCTCAGGCAGGAATAGAACACACAGCACAGCACCACACAGTAGCCATGTAGCCATTACTGGACAGAATGACTACTGGGTTAAACAGTGCTCAGTGTGACTTGGCTGAAATGGCAAATTCTGCTTTTCCAAACCAGGTCAATGTGTTGTTTTCCAAGTAATTTAAATCCACCTTAACATTGCTGGTATTTGCTGGTATTTGCACAACATGCCCCAATTCTCCAAACACAAAGGTTTACACTATTCTGTACTGATGATCCCTAATAACTATGAAACATGCTTGCAGTGGTCTGAATTCCTGAGAGCTGTTTGTCTTTGGTTGAAAAATGCTATTCATAAAATAACATTTCCCTTTGGAGATAGAAATTTTTCTCGCTCAAAGACGTGATATTTGAGCAATGCATTACCAATTTGGCACAGAACCGGAGGTGCACTTCTCTTAATTGCTAACGTGTGGCACTGTGCTGTGTGAGAAAAAGGCTAATTCTGCTTTCGCAATTCAGGTGGAAGTTTTTTTAAAGTTTTTTAAACCCACCTGGTGTTTAGGGGGTTGAGTTTGGGATGGGAAAGGTGGGAAAGCAGGTTCAGGGGAAATCCCCCCCCGCCCAATTAAAAAAAAATATACAACCAACAAAAGTTGAACAATAATTAGGTGCATTAAATGTGGTTGATGAAACCACATAGAAGACCGTTCTGCCATCCTTGCATTTTCATTCCAGGCAATGATTGTCTGCTCTCATTTTTCTGTTGTTCTCAGGGACTGAATTATTTCTGCATTTCTGTACCTACACCTCAGTAGCATTCGCAAAGGTAACTTTCCTGGTTCCTTTAACTCTCCTTTCTGCAACAGCAACTTTCCATTTGCCTTCAGTTTCTTCTTTGGCCTGAGCTGGGAACTCCAATGTCTGAAGAGGGCCAACAGGCCACAATTGGGAAACTCAGAGTGCACTCTTGTGGAGGGAAATCTAGTGTTTAAATGCAAACCGCAATTTCATGCAACTTCTTTTACACTATGATCACATGTATTGTCACTCAGTGCTGCATGCCTATGTTTGATATATTTTCCTTTGCCACAGTTATAGATGTTTACAGTTTGTTTATCACAGTGATTTGACTGTTTATTTAAACAGTGGTTTATCTGTCAGGTACCAGGTCCAGTTATTGTTGTAAAGTGCTTGACCTGAATTTCAGATTTAACAGTGAAAAAAGTGGTCCAATTTGGTTTGAACCAATCAAGCCTACACAGTGATGGCTCACAAGTAAAATCAAAGTGAGAGCAGATGTCTAATTCGAACTGCACACGTCTTGGATCGGCTTGATCAAACTTGAGCGGCTAGGTCACTATGGCTTAAATTGGGTTAAAGTCTTTTGGAACAATAGACACATTGATTTAAGTCAATTCAGTCTGTGTTGAACCATAGGAAACTACTTATTCCAACCGTATAGAGTCAACTCAACCTAGTAAGAGAAACTGAAAGCAGAACAAATGCCTATCGTGAACAATGTTCTAAAATTAATTGTCATATGCCAGAAATACTGGAGCTTTATCCTGCACTTTAATCCAAAAGCAGAGAAATTACCACAGGCAATAATATCACCATGGTATTGAATGTAATATCCCCATTGCGTCCGATGGATTCTGAAAATCAGTCATTGATCAATCTGTTGCCCTGAACATTAGCTTCATTGAATGTAGCCAGATATAAATCCATGCATGATAATGAGTACATTAGATCTATTCGAGCTCTGCTGGATATTATGGTGCTTCAAGAAACTTTGGCTACAAGTGAAATTTAGCTAGATATTTTTCTAATGTATAACATACCAAATAAACCAAAGTCTCATTAACCTTTTTTCGACTTATGTGATATAATAGATAGACTCTTTGATTCTTCGATGAAGGTCCCAGATTGGGTAATCGTGGGGGCATGGGCAAGTTGATGCTAAAATAGGGCAAGGACCTGATATTGATCTGTTGGATGACAGTGAGGTCTTAGTTTCTAACGTCCCATGGCTGGAAATGGCAGATTCTTGCTTGTGTCCGATGGGTCTTGAATCATTTTCTCCCCTTCAAGGTTGGGGATTGGGATCAATTAATGGGAGGCATGACAATGACTGTCCAGGTAGTTACACGTTTCCTGGTCATAAGGGGAAATCAGATGGAACGAGGCTAAGAGCTTGAGGAAAGAATTGTGAGATCCAACTACCAAGGAATTATGTCTGTTTTGGACTACTATGCTGAGGCAGATGTGGTTCTGAGGTACTATTCTACTTGTCCCAGGTTTCAGATATGTTTTTAGACAATACACAGGCAGGTGTACTTTACCAATAAATGGTTCATGGTACGATTTGTCACAAGGAAAAGACACTATTAATCTTTCTATTAAAAATGCCTAATAGTGGCAAATCACAGATAGCACAAGGAAGAACAGAGTACAAATGCATCATTGACAATAGAAAAGCAGTGTTAGGCATAGAGGCGTGGGATGAACTTTCAAAGGCAGGTACTGACAACAATTCCAGATTGTTTTGAGACTTGGTGAATCATTGTCCTTGGCATGTGCCGAACTACAATCGAATTGTTACAAATGTTGTTGATTCGGCCTGGGTGTCTGACTTTGGAAGTCTTTATAATGCAAAGACTTTGAGGTTCAATGAATCAATCTCTGGCTTGGTTTCTGTTGAATCATTTAAACTGAGAGTAAGCTTAGATGTAATTAAACTTCCATTGTGCTGCCAAGCATCTGCCAGAAGCCCTGGGTCTGACGGTATACCCGTGGACCTATTTAAAACATTGCAGGATCTTTGGGCACCTCTACTCACTGTCTTCTTTAATACATTTTTGGAATGCAATAGTTTTCCTGAACTTTGGCAGTCTGTGAATATGTTTCCAATTTTCCAAAAGAACTGCCCAATTCTTATAAGGCAATACATCTTCAGAATTCACAGTTTAAAGTCTTTGGATGGGTCATTCTGGCTAAACTGCAAGATTACGCAACTAGTAATGATATTCTCTCGAATTTCCAACTTGGGTTGCAACAGGCCCTTGGGATCAGAAAGCAGATGTTGAATTTGTGTTTGGTGATTGCTAATTCTTGCTGGCTAAAACGGTAGAGGGGCTGCCTTGCCTTTATGGACCTCAAGACTGCATTCAACAAAGGAATAGGAACACTCGTTGGCAGTGCATGAGGTAACTAAGTTGTCCACCGGACGTAATTAACATACTTTTCCTGATTCATCATAATCTAAGAGCCTGTGTGAGAAGGGGCAGTAAGCCCTGTTGAAACTAAAGTGAGACAGTGCTGTGTTATGGCTCTGGTTCAGTTCACAATTTGGGTTAAAGAGTTAATGGAGAAACTCACAGTATGCAATGCTTTTGTCCCCACCTTGGTAATTTATCTATTCCAATCTTGGTGTATGTGGATGACACCATGGTTATAGCCTGAAGCCCCTGGAGCTGTTAAAAAATGTATTGAAGTTCATTCAAACTTCATGAATACTTTGGATCTCCAGATTAATTGGTTCAAGTTGGCTGTGATGATCTGTCATTGTTAGGGAAAGTTAGATCCTCAGCCTCTTTCTTTGTAAAAGATGAGCGATTAAAACAAGCAGAATGGTACAAAAACTTTTACCTCTTCCCTAGAGGGGACCAGGCTCTGTACCAAGCAATTGTCGAGCATGGTTCAAGCTATGAGAGGGGTTTTCCGTTTTGCTAAATCCACTAAGTGTTCTCCAATTCAACTGATACTTAATATATATGCGACTTAAGTCATTTCTGTAGTTAAATATTGTATGAGACTATGGTGATACTATTGCGATACTCACCTGTCACAGATACAGGTAAATGAGGACACATTTCTGAAGCAGCTGTTGGGATTTCCTATGTCATCTGTGTGGTACATGAAGAGCTTGGTCTTGTATATTTAGATGATGAGCTTACGCTGGAGCCAATGTATTTGCACTACATATCTGGGGTAACACGAATGCTATTTCGACACAAAAGATCATTAGTTGCTTGTTGGCATCTGAACACAAAATGATGGCTATTACCTGGTTCAGGCACATTAAAATGCTTGCAAATATGACAAATGCATATTTTGTATTCACTAACCCCACTATCATTACATACAAGTTGCACGTATTTATAAGAATAGACTTTGGGAGACACTGGCTGCTCTTAGAGAGCAAAAGGAACTTGTGAAAAGTTCTATTCAACATCATGTCATTTTAATTTCTAATAGCATTAAAAATATTTGGGAATCTCAACGTTTTTAAAAGATTGTGTCTTATAACTAGAGGCGGTTCTACTTGTTACCTCTAAGGGCAGTGACTGCCAAATGGTTGGTCCCTGGATCAACTATTACTTGGGAACTGTATAATGGCAGTCCTGAAGATTTGATGCATTCTTTGCTTTTTTGTTCTTTGCACGATAGCATTCGGAAACATACATTGATTCGACTATTGCAGAAATGTAATTTTAGAAAATGCAGACCCGCAATGTATTTTATTGTTCTCGCAGATTCACCTCTTGATGCATGGACCATCCGCTCATATTTAAGGGTGACAATAGCAAGCAGAAAGAAGTTGGTAATGGATGATAACATATTATCAGATTCCATTAGTCACATTCAATATGTCATTTAGGGTTCGGTTTTGTAGCCATGTTTATATTTATTTTATTGTGTATTATGTATTTCAGAGAGTTATAATCTACAAGCAAAATGTTATTCGAGGTTCTGATTTGATCTATTTTCAGACTTGTTTTTACCTTTTGAAATGTGTATAGTGTATATGGTTGAGATATTTTTCTGTTTTGTTTTTGATTTGCTCAAAATGTTATGGTATGTTTTTCCAGAATAAATCTATAGTACTGATACTACTACATATTGTTTCCAATCATTTTAGTCTTTGTTGAACCATAGTAAACTATTGATTCCACCCGTATAGGGTCAACTCTACCTAGTAAGAAAAACTGAAAACAAAAATAATGTCTATTATGCACAATGTTCTGAAATTAATTGTCATATGACAGAAAAAGGCTGCTTGCTGGTGACATAGTAAACAATGTTGCTACCTCTTATTTTTCGGGTGGCAAGTTCATTACTGGCACTTTTGCCACACCACCGAATTCTAGGTTTCACCTTAAGGTGGAGGAGATACCTGTAGTCATGTACTGGAGCTATATCCTCCACTTTAATCCAAAAGTACAGGTGTTAGCACTGGCAGTATTATGAACACGGTATTTACTCCATAATCCCCATCGAGTCCGAAGTATTCTGAAAACGGGGCTCACGCCTCCATTACACACACTCATAAACGGGTGGTAATTCTGCCAGACCGACCGGCAGTAACAATAAATGGGTTGGACAGTATTTGCCCCAGAAATAAACCAAACTTGTAATGAGCCCCAATGAACCATTCCACACTTTCTGTTTTCTTGCTGTTATAATTAATTAAACCAAAAGTAAACCAAAAATAAAGTTTTTCTTAAAAGGAAAGTATTTAAGTGTAAATACGAAGTGCAGTTTTTGCAGTTGACTGTTTTCGCTGCAATACAAATATAACTTCCTTAGACACCTTTGCCCCAGAATTCAGTGTTACCAACGAGGTACATTCGAGTCAAGTTAAACCATCACATAATCATATCTACACAAGTTGCTTGAATGCCAGTAAGAAAGTTTCATATACCATTTCGCGCTTACACTCCAAATTGTTTGAATTGTTCAAACCGTTTTCGAACCCCCACTGTCAAGGTCTGATTTGAAACGGTTCTCCCATCCCTACTTTGCTCCCACATGATTAACCTGTGACCTGTTTAATAGCCCAGGATCATGTCTAGCGAACAGTTGAAGCACACTTACATACAAGACGTATCTCACTGACGGGAGATCTGTCTCAGTACACTCTTTTCTCAATACACTCTTTTTGCCACTGCCCATTTTTATACTACACTCATGTAACAAAACTATGTGGGTATACAGAGTGCCACACACCTGCTCCAAACGGTAGGCCAAGAATGATATAGTGAGCACTTTTCCCTCCAATGGCTTCTCCCAGCGTACTTACTGGAACTAAACTCAGACACTTAAAAGAATGTTGCTGAACTTTTGTCATATAACATCACACCACTAGAAGCGGGTTTAGAGCAGTTGCTGGTGGGTTATCAAATACATATTGTAGAAAGCAGTGTGCTAGTGAGAACAACAGAGAAAACTAAGGATGGAGCTGGTGTTGCTGTAGGACCTTTGTTCCGTGTTCCGAGAGACTGTGGTGGCACTCCGAGCGAGCAATGGGACTGCAGCACCAGCAATCAGAGACAGTGGGCCTCATTACAACTCTGGTGGTAGCCGTGCAAGTAAAACCGGCAGGCTGCCGCCGAAGCTATAATTTTTTTCGGCACCTGGCTTCACAGAATAACACGGCATTACAGCACCGGTGGTCCGTGAAGTCAGGCGCCGGAAAATGTTACTCCCCATTCCCAGTGAGTCCAATAGGAATGGGGAGGATGGAAGCACCGGGAACAGTGTGCAAAAGTGCCGGTGCTTCCCGCAAAGTCTGTGGGCCGGTGCCGTCTCGCCCACCAGGTCTGACCTGGCGGGTGGGACGGCAGCCACCCACAGAACTCTGAGGGCCTCATTACAGCTTTGTCGGTAGCCATGCCGCTATTGGCGGCATGGCTGCCACCAAAACCGGGTCCGGGTACCCGGAATGGGGAATTACCGGGCCATTCTGAGTTTGGAGGGCCCGGTAATTCCTCCCTCTGGGAACCCGGGCCCGGACCTTCCCATTCACATCTGAGCCCCCATAGGGCTCAATGGGAATGGGAGAGGGAGCTAACAACGGGCCGATTATGACCGGCCCGTTGTTAGCTCCCTGGTCCCCTCGCAGGACCCGGTAAGGACGCCTGGTTTTTAGGTGCAGTAACGGAATGAGTGACACTTTGGGCCTCATTATGAGTCAGGTGGTAACCATGCCGGGAATTCCGGCAGGTTACCGCCGGACTCGCATTACCATTCCGCCTCCGTGGTTCCAGGAATCACCGGGGCATTACAATCTCTGTGACACAGTAATTCCGGAGGCGGAATTCGGTAAATCCCCATTCCAATGGAGTCCCTTAGGACTCCATGGGGATGGGGAAGTGGAAACACGGCACCATCTTGTAATGGTGCCGGTGTTTCCACGTCTGCCTGCAGGCGGGTGGTGTTAAACCTGCCAGGTCAGACCTGGCGGGAAGGACACCTCCCGCCTGCAGAACTCGAGATCAGCCGGTCCGGAAACAACCGTGGCAGCGGGTTTACCGCCACTGTTATTTCCAGACCGACTGACTCGTAATGATGCCTTTTGTTTCCAAACCGCAAGGCAGGCTATGAAACCCTAAGCATGGTCTGGAAGCAAGCAGGAAGCGCTTGAGATTCATATTTGTATGAGTTGACTCAACCTTCAGGCTGGCAGAGAGACTGGGTTGGACTTGGAGCTGAGGGCATTGCGTAGGGGATCCCTGTGTAGGAGGGCAGGATTTCACCCGTCTCGCCTGGAGTCCGTTAAGTGGCATAGGGTAGGGACGCATGCTTGAGTGTCACCCTTAACAGTATGAGGAAAGGTTGGAGCTGCAACCACGGGTCTGAACATTTGCCTGTGTGTTAAGTGTAGATGGTCAGGTCACTCTTACCTCATGGTTTGCAGGACAAAGACCGAGTGACAGTGCTGCAGGTGTTCCCCTAAGTAGTGGCTCCCCAACCTTGTTGGAACAGAATAAGCCCTAGACAGGGGGACACTTCCCTGGAGTGTCAGCTTGAAGGCTCAAAATCCATAAATATCTATAAAGTCCTGATTTTCACTGTCTTGGGAGGCTATGGGTTATCCTGCTCCAATTTCAGGCACTGGACCAAAAATACAGTTTGGGGATTACGCGTAGCACCTCTACACTGCGTCACTAATGAGAAACAAAACATCAAGTTGCCATATTATGTTTGGAATCCAAGTACCAACCTGACAACATTGAACTGGCCCTCAGTGTAGCTATGTTGTTAAAAGGTATCTTTCGCATTTGATGTCACCAACCTGACCATCAAAAAGTGGGCCTGATTTACAAAAAGATTTTACAATGGCGCAATCCCATTGGAAGACACTGGGGGCCTCATTACACGGATGGCGGTAAGGGTTTACCCGTACCGGTAAGGGTACCAGTGCCGGTAAACCCTTACCGCCTTGCTACGAGGTCCCTTTGTGGGTCCCTACCTTAACGGCTGGTTTTACCATGCTGTGCCTCATTACACGGAAGGCAGTAACCTTGCCGGTATTTTACCGAGTCCGCCATGGTGAATGGTGGAATTACTGCCCTATTCCAAGGTGTGTGGGTGTGGTAATTCCCCATTCACCATGGCACTTCACTTCCCGATTCCGATAGGGCTCAATGGGAATGGGGAAGGTGGTAATTACGGTACCGCAAATTGCGGTACCGTAATTACCTCCAAGGTCCCTTTGCGGGTCCCGTCCTTAACGGCTGGTAAAACCAGCCGTTAAGGTAGGGACAAACAAAGGGACTTCGTAGTAAGGCGGTAAGGGTTTACCGGCACTGGTACCCTTACCGGTACCGGTAAACCCTTACCGCCATCCGTGTAATGATGTACATTTGGAACATTGCGTTTTCTCGGTTGACCTACTACCGCAAAAGAAGAGCAACATTTTGTGGCTAAGTGGCACAACTCCCAAAGAGTGATTCATCACACCTAACAAGGGAAATAAGTCATTAGTGATACTCAATTTCCACACATATGCATCGTGAACACAATATTAGCACATCAATGCGATTTAACAACATGCGGACACATTTACTTCACCTCAGCCTACCACAAGTCCTGCCATTCAGCCTATGAGCCTGTTACTTGCAGTCAGTGAAATGACAGACGCGTGCGGCGCGGGTGCCTGCACACCACCCGAAAGTCGCTCCCGCCTATCAGCAAAATCAAACAGGGATAATGAGCTGCATGAATGAAACGGATTTAGAAGGAATCCTGTATTGACACACAAGTTAACACACAACAAAATGGCTCAGTCAATACTGCAGCCGCCTAACAATGGTTTCTCCACATAGGCCCGTTTTTTTTTTAATTGATAACGACTGCAATCACAGTTACTTTGTCCTGCAATTACCCATTACTTAGAGCAAAAGCTTTTATTAATTTAAATGAGTCCATTTATTGCTGCTTTTAAGTTGAAAACAGTACTTTAATCAATTCTTAGCGCTAATGGATTTGCATAATAGCTTGAAGAATGTTCAAAGCTATGATTTTGCTAATGGTTCATGGTCATGATAGCGGCTCGCCATCTGCCTCTAATGGCGACTTTAAATTGAAATAATGAACCCAATTAGGTTTGTCTAATGTGCTGTGCTTCCTCCAGTGGCTTAGTAAACCCAAGGAGAGCTGTGATATTTTCCTAGAGAAGTTTACATTCAATGGTAAACACATCTTTGGCCTGATGGACCCTGATTCATGGAAATCAGCGCATTTTTCCAGCAAGTCCTGTGTGCCGAGAATGAAACTGCGCGAGCTGTGGCACAGAAAAAAAGGCGCACTCTGCGTATTCATGTATCCAAAGGCGCATTTCTAGCCGTCAGGCAAGTAAAAACAAGCTGCGCGGGGAACGCTCACAACACTCCCCCACGCTGAACGCCCACAATACTCCCCCACGCACACCAAAAAGCAAGTAAAATCTCACACCAGACGCAATCCTCCGTGTCCACCCTTGACCCACCATCCAGTACCCCTGAGAGAAGGCGCGCCTTCCCCCGCCATCGCAGGCTGCACCCCTGTGAAAACTTGGGCCTCCCTCGTAAGTGGAGGCAGCACCCCAGGGAAATCGCACGCCTCACCAAGCTAGCCCATGCTGCACCCCTGCAAAAATGCATGCCTTCCCCTCACAAGTCCAGGCTGCACCCCTGCGAAAACACGGGTTCTCCCTCTCAAGCCCAGGCTGCAACCCTGCAAAAACATGCGCTTCACCTCGCAAGTCCAGGCTGCACCCCTGCGAAAATGCAGGCCTCCCTCTTAAGTGGAGGCAGCACCCCAGGGGAAAACGTGCGCCTCACCTCGCTAGCCCAGGCTGTACGCCTGCGAAAACGCGTGCCTCACTTCGCAAGCCCAGGCTGCACCCCTGCAAAAATGTGGGCCCTCCCTCGCAAGCCCAGGATGCACACCTGCGAAAACGCGCACCTCACCTTGCAAGCCCAGGCTGCACCCCTGTGAAAACACAGCCCTCACTCATAAGTGGAGGATACCCACCCCCTACACCAAAAGCACCCATTCTGGTGGCAACCACCCCTAAATGCACATCAACCACTCTAGGCCAGAAACCACACAGTAGCCCCCCTCACCTTCAATAGCACCCCAGGCAGCCCCTTCCAGTCTGGAAAACACCCACCAGCCCCCCTCACGTCCGACATCACCACAGGCAGCCCCCTGACAGTACACTCCTCTCCCCAATATCTCCCTCACCTGTGACACCACCCCAGACAGCCCCCTCCAGCCTGCACACCACCCACCAGCCCCCCTCACCTCTGTGATCACTGCAGGCAGCCCCCTCCAGTCTGGACACTACCCACCAACCCCCACCTCCAACATCACCCCAGGCAGTCCCCTCCAGTCTGAACACCACCCACCAGCCCCCCTCACCTCCAACATCACCCCTGGCAGCCCCCTCACCTGCAACATCCCCCCAGGAAGCCCCATCCAGTCTAGGCACCACCCACCAGCCCCCCCTAACCTCCGACATCACCCCAGTCAGCCCCATGACAGTCTCCCACAATACCAGTGCAATGCATGTCTGCAGCTCACCTGAACCTCAGTGTTCTGCCAGCACCATGAAGTGGACCACCAACATTTCCACCGCAAACACAATCAACAGGAAGCACCAGAGTTCCATCCATGACTGGAGCATCTGCTCACACACCCTGGCAGACCTTAATCTGCCAACCCCATACACATGTGACAAGTGAATGCAATGCCAAGTGGCATGTGCATGTTGTCCATGGCACATTGCCAAGGCATCAAAGAACACCAACTGAATGTGTGCCCATGACAGAAGTAAACCTACTAAAACATGTACCAGATCCACAAACAATGGCCAGGCACATCACAGCCTGAGCATCACTGACCTGGGTGGAAGAGGTGGCAAAATCCCTGTCAGGGAACACTAACATGACAGGCCCATGCATGGGTGATGGGAGGGCAGTCAGAGAGTGCATGAGAGCGCATGAGTCACTGAGTCAGGAAAAGTGTGCTGCCACACCAAAAGAGAAAACATGGCTCACTACTGAATTCCAGTGGTAGAGGTGCAGCAACACATAAGAGAAGGCAGTGCATGACTGCACATGATGGTGTGTGTATGTGTGCATGAAATGGGAGTGGCAAAGCAATGACAAACTAATGTGCAAGTGACGTGACCATCCACACTGACCCCACCACCCAATGCAGCAGCCACAATGCCCAATAAACTGTACAGTGAATAGAGTGTGTGCACACGCATATTCCCATGCATTTGCAAAGGGTATACATGAATTACAGTGGACTTGAAATGAAAGCAATGTTGAACTCTGTAAACACACAGGAACTTGTGGCATGACATCCACAATCATATCTAAACAAAAATCAATAAACACATCTGCACATCACTGCAACCATGCATGGATGTAGATAATCCTACACACCTGAAGCCTACACCACAACCACAATGATGCCAAACACAATATTGCCCAGGACTATAACTTGGTGTGCCTTCCATATTTCAGTTACACCTGGGACATGAGTGTAAAGGCTGCAAGAGGGAAAGGGGGTACACAGGGCCGGGATCAGGGACATGCTGTGGAAGCAGCTGCCCCAGCCCAAAGGGGTAAGGGACATGCTGTGAAAGGAGCTGCTCAATCCCCAGGGGGTAAGGGACATGCTGTGGAAGCAGCCACACAAGCCCCAGGGGGTCAGGAATGTCTGTGGAAGCAGCTGCTCCAGCCCAGAAGGGTAACGGACGTGCTGTGAAAGCAGCTGCCCAAGCCCCAGGGGGTCATGGATGTGCTGTGGAAGCAGTTGCCCCAGAGCCTAGGGGGTATGAGACATGCTGAGGAAGCAGCTGCCCAAGCCCCAGGGGGTAAGGAATGTCTGTGGAAGCAGCTGCTCCAGCCCAGAAGGGTAATGGACATGCTTTGAAAGCAGCTGCCCCAGCCCCAGGGGGTCATGGATGTGCTGTGGAAGCAGCTGCCACAGCCCAAAAGGGTAAAGGACGTGCTGTGGAAGCAGCTTCCCCAGTACCAGTGGGTTGTACCATGTCCCAGGCCACTTGTGGTCTGACATCTGGAACCCAAAGTGGTCCCAGCCACACAGGGGAGGCACCAACACCTCATGTCACTTGTGGCAAGAAGGGAAAGCCTGCACAGCAGGAACAGGCTCAACCCCATAACACGGCACAGGACACTGGTACATTGAGGAAGAAGAACTTCCATGATGAAGAATTCCAGATCCTCCTGGACTACGTGACCATTCACCAGCGTGACATGTGCCTGCATCCAGGGAGCACCCATACAACTGCTCAGCATTTGGTGCATTGGCAGCATATCACGGACAAGATCATCACCTTAGGGTTTGAGAAGTGATCTACTGCACAGGTAGTGAAGCGCTGGAATGATGTCACCCATTGTACCAAGCACAAGCTGAGTGTCAACCTGTCCTCTGCTCTGACAACTGGAGGGATCAAAATCCTGAAGAGCAGTTAGCTCATTGTTATTTGGTTGAATAATGTATTATATTGATATGTGCCATGAAAAATATGAATGAAATATTGTAATAGGACCACATTACATGTGAAAACTTATAATTACAATATTTATGAAAAATTGTACTATTGAATTTATGAAATCATTTGGATATGAGTGAGATAAGTGGATACGCCACTTTCGTAAATCACCAGAAACATTTATAATAGTTCATATTAAAATATTGTTTGTTTTATCAAAAACACAGAGTGTGCATGGGACGTGAGTGTTCCACAGACCGTGGGCACTGTTTCTCTCTAACTGGAGGGGAATCACCAGAGGAGGAGGAGCTGACATAGCATGAAGAGGCTATGAGCCAATTCATACTACTGGAGAAGGTGCAAGACGTGGGAGGCCCGGAAAATTACGAGGACATGTCCGTGAGTGACCAACAGTGTGCATCCTGAGTATGTGAGGTAATGTATAATTGTGGTGAACATCTGGCTGCATTGGAATGACTGCGCTGGGTGAACCATGTCATGTGGTGGACTGACTCCTGTCCAGTGGACACAATAGTGGATACAAACTTTGTGGTGTACATCAGTGAACATGTCCGTGTGACACTACTCATCCCCCACAAGCATCCCCCCAACATCTGAAACATGATACCACAACATGCACAGTTGTTTGCTGCATCATTGATGTGAGTGACTCTGCTCTACTAGACATATGCATGTGTCCTAAATCCTAGTTACACTTCATGCCATGCAGGGTATTGAATCTCTTTTCACACATGTTGTACATATGTGCTGCCATGCCAAATAGACCATCCAAGCTGACAAACAACATGCCTTATGGCATACCCTGAGTCAGTGGGCATATGTTCAGACTGTAGACATCCCGCTGCCCCAATGCCAATGACTCCAGAGGCAAATTGTTGTGATGCCTGCTCCCTGTTACCCTCCCCCACTCAGCCAAAACTCCATCGGCCACACCCCTCTCCCTCTTGTTGGTCACTGTACCTTATTCCTATCTACAACCGCATTAACTTACTCTCTCCACTTCACGGACCCTGCCTGGGTGGTCCTCTTACAGCCACACATCACCTGGGACTATTTCCTGTTTGACAAACCTATGGCATATTCTCATTGTCTCCAGTCCCTGTACCAAGACAACACTGGTGTGGCATGTGATGGCTGTGGCCTTGTATGTGGATATGTGTGGCTGCCTGTTGCCATGTAATGTAACTGCACGTCAGAGAGACACATGTCCATCACCATTTCACTGGTATTAGTCAACAGTGGGTGGTGCCATGGCCCATAATTTGTTTCTTACCAACCTGTTGGTTGGCAATGTGTCCACTGCCAGCATGGCCATGAGCAGGGGGTTCGGTGGCCAGTCTACATATGCCATGCTCTCATTGCTTGTTGGCCATAGTGTGGGGAAGCTGTATTTCTCGTGACTACATGCCCTGCATTTTGTTGCATGACAGCAATGTGATACACATGTTTACTGTAGACGCATTGCACATGACTCCACATTTCTTTTTCTGTCCATGTGCAGGTGAGGATGCACCAGATGTGGAGGAGGAGGAGGATGAAGAAGAGTTTGTGGTGCCTCAGACCAGCAGTGGAGGACGTGGCGTGGCAGACCGTGGGAACCCACTGGTACTCCAGACCATCCTAAGCCATGCTGCACACCCTTCTGACACTTTGGACTTAGCTGGTTCTGATGCTGAACCGGATGTGCTGTCCTCAATGCTGGTGGAGGTGAGTGTACCAATGGGTGGAGCAGTTGGGGCCTGTGAGTCAGCAGTGGATCAGGTGGCTTCACAAGGCCAGTCCGTTGTGGCCCCCCCACCTGCAGTGGTTACGGCTGCAAGGCCACCCTCCCATGTACTGGTTTCTGGTCCTGGGACAGATGTCCAAGGGAGGGTTGCAGACTTGCAGCCATGACAGGGGCATCACAGCAAGGGCCATGCTCCCTTGCATCAGGCAGACGTGGACCCCGCACTGTGGGGGACGTGTACAGGCTGGGTAGACAGAGTGGGAGCAGCAGATGTTGCATTCCGCACTCCAACAGGGTGATGCCTTTCAGAGGTTGGCTGAGGGCATGGATAGGGTGGCCACTTCCATGACCCCCCAGCAACACAGGTGCCGCAACAGCTGCAGGTCATGCAGTCCATATGCCGCTCACACAGACTGCGCATGGAGGCCAACATCAGGGGCCGATGGGCAGATCTGCAGTGTCTGCAGGCATCACTGCTTGCAGAGGGTCGGGCACACAGGGATGCCCTGAGGCATGAGATATTTTCCCAAAGGACTGCAGTCTATGAGGAACATGCAACCACCAGAAGACTGTTCCATGAGGAGGTGTTTGCATTGAGGCAGACAATCTCTGAGGAACTCTGTGACACACATGAGCTTGTGCATGGAGACCTCACAACCCTCAGTCTGCTGGTGCATTCATCAATGTCACGCCTGGAATCTGCCACTGAGGACCAGGCCAGGGCACTGCGTGATCAGCCTCCAGCACCACCTCCACCTGCAGATTCAATGCAGGATTGGGGTGCCAGCGCAGATATGCCTCCTGGTCCACAGTTGCCAGGAGGTCCATGAGCCTATGGAGAGGATTTATATAGGCGTTGACATGCACCCTGCCTGTCCCTCTCCCTTATGGTTCCCCCCTCACTCCTGCCCATGATAGAAATATTGTGTTTGAGTCCCTTTTGTAGACCCCAGGCCCAGATGTTGCAATGTTATTTTTGAGGGACCTTTTCTATGTTTCTTTTTTTTCTTATTTACATTTTTTGTTCTATTTAACGTTTTAACTTGAGTTGTGCAGTTGCCCTTTCAAGGCCATGACATATGCAGTGGTGGAAATGAAGTCATGCAAAGTGAGGTCAACTTGCATGTTTGCATGGTGGTGCTCAGGATGCCATGTGCAGGTAACTATGGATTGAGTGTATCCTGACACATGTGTGTTGTGTGAATGGTACTATACTAAGCCTGTTGTAATGTCTTGCCCATGTTGTTTCAGTAATCCATAATAAGGCGGTGACTGCAGTCCCGGGGGAGACACCCTGCACCCTTTGAAGTCCACGCTCCCCATGCCCTCCGCCAGGCACTGGCCCTCCTCTCACTCATTTGGAGGCACCGTTCCTGGTGGAGGTGATGCAGGATTCACATCATGCCAGCTCAGTCAGCAGGTAAGCATGAGCATCGTCTTGCATGTTTAGAATGTGTCATTGTTCCCCGTGTTTGCTGCATGTGGCAGTTTCCTTATATGTGCTTTGTATGCTACCATGCCAGGATGGTTTTTCAAGTGGTATTCATGTCAATGTCTTCCTCCCTCGGCCAACTCAGCTGTGCCCGCACCTACTGTGGTGTAGTGCATGTCCTTGGCCATTTCCACTCCAGACAGTGTACTCCTCGATGTGTTTTTCACTTGGACCTCTCTCTCTCTCTCTCTCTCTCTCTCTCTCTCTCTCTGTCTCTCTCTCTCTCTCTCTCTCTCTCTCTCATGTGCTATGCTTCATGCATGGGCAGATCACAATCTATGTCCTGTCATCCTCCTGCACCTGCTTCTGCAGTGGGTGGTCTCTGCATATTTCACCATCCATTCATGTGTTGTCATGAATATGCAGATTCTTTCTGTTTTTACTATGCATTTCTTTACATTTAGGGGATGTGTCTCCCGGTGGGTTGCATTGTATGCAAGGCAGGCGGATACCCTGTGCAGGTAATTGAAGGGCATTTGCAGACCTTTGTGTGGTGTTTGGCTGTGAGTCTTGCACTGTGTGTGATCACTTTAGATTGACTTGTCTTGTACTGCACGGGTACTACCTCATCAGTGCATGTGTCACATGGTGTGATTCTGGTGATATGTCTGGGCATCGTGTGGTTTCTATTGATTCATGGTGCCACAGGTTGCAGATTCAACATTGTGGGTGTTCCAGCTGTGTTGGCCTTTCTTGGGGGGTTGTGAGTAGGTGGCAGGGCCAGCTGTTTGTGGCCTATGACAGGTGTTGATGGTTGTGCTGGTGTGTGTTTCATTGTACTTTGCACATGTCTACTGAGTGACACTTCACATCTCATGGAATGTTTGTGTGGTAATCGCTCTACGGCACATCTGTCTGCTCTTGCTCAGGGTTCCTCATTGATGTTGTGCAGCCCCAGTTATGATCCACAAACATGGCACCATTGAGGCACATTTTTGGGATGCTATGTTGTGAACAAGCACACTATGTTGTACAGTGTTGGTGTTTTCACATGCATGTCCCATGCATGCTGCACCATGGTGTTTGCAGCTACAAGCTGACCGCAGCTGGGTCCATGGTGCTGATACATTCAATTGAATGCACAATTGAACCAACTGTATGCTGTTACAATTAAGTCTGCATTGACCTTGCACTTTTCCCTTGCATCCAACCTTGTGTGTGCATTTATCCTTGTTTGCAGTTTCACATTGCTTTGTCTTGTCTGCTTATGTCTTCCATGGCAGTTGCCTCAGTGGCCAGCCTTCCAGTATGACATCGGCCTCTGTGAAATGCTGCCTCCAGCTTGATCGTGCCTGGAGTGCAAGAGGAGTACAAGAGGTGAGTATTTGTGTTCTGGGCTTCTTGTGCTTTGCATCATGGGCTCCCATGACTGTGTTCACTGCACTGTCCCACTACTAAGCTGGTGATGGCATGCCTTGTCATGTCATTGCTTGTCTTCCCGGGGGCTGCCTGCTTTTTTGGGGTCTCAATTATCTCCTTTTCTGATATAGGGCCTCATTACGAGGCAGGCACTCCCGTAATGAAGGGTGCCGGTACGGGACCGGCACCGTTCATTATGGGACGCCCTATTACGAGGTTCCCTTGCGGGACCCGGTATGGACACCTGGTAAAACCAGGCATCCTTAGAGGGTCCCGCAAGGGGACCTGGGAGATAATAACTTCAAGCTCCCTCCCCATTCCCATTGAGCCCTATGGGGGCTCAAATGGAAATGGGGATTGGTTCTGTGAATGAGGAAATACCGGGTCCTCCAAGGTTGGAATAACCTGGTAATGCACCCCTTTCGTATTTGCATTGAACAGAGTTATTTTTCTGTGTCTTTTAGGTGCTGCAGCGTTTTCAGCGTGGATGCCGGTTATGAAGAACAAATGCGGTGGGTAAGCGCAGTATGCAGCGCCTCTAGATGTTTCCACGCTAACCTGTAGTGTCTTTTCCCTCTTGCAGATGGATGAGAAGTTCCGGAGACAGAGTTCCCCCAGAGCGGCTGGGATTCAGGTAAGCGTTTGAAGCTCGTACAGTATTTAAAAATAAGCAAAGATTTTCAGAATGCTTAACAATGCCTTTTTTTCGGTTCTTTTCCCTTTTCTTTAGGAAGCAGCGTGCCAGGATGGGAATGACACCGCCGAAGATGCCCGCAGAACAGAAGGAGCGATGACTGATGGGCAGAAGCGCTGCAAGGTAAGGCTGTTCCTAACGGTGTTCTTGTTCTTGCAGGAGCTGAGTGCAGAAGAAAGATGCAGGCCTACTGGAGACCGATCCGAACACGGTGAGTGTCACGCTGCAGGTGCAGAAAACGCAAAGCATGTTTCTCAGCCTGGGTGTGGCTTAAATAGTCTCTGGGTATCCCAGGTGCCTCTGGGCTGAACCACACCCAAAATACTAGACCGCACATGCAGTTCTGGGAACCGAAATATGTGGGGGCATCCATCTTGTCCCCATCAATGCACTACAAGTCCAATCCCCAATGTTATCCTATGGGAGTGAGTGAGTCTGGTGCCACAAGCGCCAGGTCTGACTCCAAGTGAGTCTTTGGAGGGATGGAGAGGCCCTTGAGGGCCATGTAGGTGATTGTGGCCTGGCTCCAGCCTGACATCTTGGAGGGCTGGGCACATGACGGGCAGGAATCATGACAGTGTGTTTTGTGTGTTTGAATTGCATGCAGTGTGCAGGTGATGCTGCATGTGTGTTGGGACACATGTTGACGGTTGTCTTGTGAGTTGTTTGTATGTGTTGCATGTCAATGGGGGCACATGTGTACTTTTTGGGTGCATGGATGTGTTGGCTGCACTCAGTTTGTATTTTTTCATTGTCTGCAGATCCTTCCATCAGGGAATGATGGCTATTTCATGGGATGAGTTTTGACTGTCGACTGCATGCCCAGGGCACAGGTAAGATGTGCATTTATCTTGAACCATCTGGAATGGCTACATTAGTGGCTGATGGGTGCATGTGGCCATTGTCAATTATCTCTTGTTCAGTGGTTCATTTGGGATGGGGTGCATTGTGGTCATGTTGCCAGAATCTATGTCACATGTGGATCCTTACTGCACTGCTTTTCCACACAACACAATAGGGCATGTTTGTGCACATCATGCAAATTCTCGAACAGGTGTGCTTCAGGGATTTTGGGGACATGTTACTTTTCGAAGCCATGTATGGCTCTCAGCTCAGATATGATGGTTGTTGAGATATGGAATTATCGGTGTATGCACATTTGACTGGTATGTTAATTAGTCATATGGGATGTTTTTTGTGCTAAGGGGTGATTTCATTCAATGGTTAGCATGGTGGTGGTAGTGTACTCCCTCTTCAATGTGTTTCTTTCGGAAATACCAAATGCATGTCCTTTTAGTTCTACTGGATGCACACAAATTTGCACTCCCAAGGGCACATTCTCAGGGTGGTTTTGTGGGCACACTGGATTGGCCCATTGTCATCATTGAATGGCACCTGGGATTTGGCTGGATTGGGTACACTCCACAGGGGTAGGATTTTAGATGAAAAAAAGTTGCACATGCAGCCTCTCCATGTGCCCTTTCCCCAGCCATACGCAAGGGGGGTGCCTGTGGGTGTGGCTGGTGGGCCACCACCATGTTCACCAGGACGCCACGCTGTGTTGCGACATTGTGCATGACACATGCTGCCACAATGATCCTGCAGACTACTGGTGCTGCATATAGCAACACACCACCGGAGTGGTCAAGGGAGCAGACACCTGACTTGAGCACTCCGGATGTGCGCTCCACTATGCCCCGAGTCACAATATGGGCAGTGTGTACCTTAACTCAGCAGGTGTGGTGGGGTTGTGTATGGGCGTTATCATGTATGTTCTCAGAGGGTAGGCACTGTCCCCTGTATAGGTGAGAATGGTTGTCATTTGTAAATGTTGGCACTGTCTATTGGTCTATGTGCATACATGTGCAAGGCCAGTCATACTCACCAATGAGCCATGTGTTGCCATGCTTCCCAGCTTCCAAGGTCCGGTGCAGCGAGGACCACCTAAAGATGTAACTGTCATGCTACCAGGATAGTTGGCATACACTTCAGTAATGATGCACTTGGCATTACACAGAACCTGGTTGCAGTAGATGTGCTCTGTTGATCTAAGTGGACTTAATGCAACATGGCTGCAATCAATAGCATCTAGAACTCAGGGAAAGTGTGCCACCCCATAAAAATACTGGACCACTGCTTTCCTTTCTGCCAGTGTTCTGGGCATATAGATATGCCGATGAACAGAAGGTTGTGTAGTTATGCATGCCAACACCTTGTGTACGCAAGACTGCGGGGCCTGGGAGATACCACCTACTATGGTGGTGGTCTGCTGGAATGACCCAGTTGACAAAAAATGCAGATCAGTGAGTACCTTTTGCAAGGGGCTCAGTGCTTGGGAGCACATGGTGGGTAATATGAGGTCATCTTCCCACTCCCTGACCAGGTCTAGGATGATATGGGGGGAACCTATACCTTACATAGCCTTGGTCCCCAGCACCCTAAAAAAGCTGGTCCGTGGATGGAAGCTCCCGGCTCTGGCCATCCTCCTCCTCCTGTGGTGTCCCAGGATGATTGCTGTAACAAATGGTTTACTATTTGTGGCTGTATCCATTTGTTTGGTGTTTCTTGCGTGCCTTATAGGCGTTTGTTAGGGTGCACGTTTACGGCTGCTATTGCGTGGCGTTGGTGTACAGGGATTTGCGTGTCTTTTTCCACGACCCGATCTTCCCAGTTCATTTCCATGAATACGATTATTTTGAGCATGTACGGATGGTGCGATTGCTTGGCGGTGGAACATCCCTTGTAATGCCCACATTTTCGCTTTGTGCATGGTATAAATCCCAATGACATAGCTTAACAAACATAACACCCTAATTGAATGAATCAAGCTGTTTTCGGTACACAATAAAAATGAATGCAAACCTATCACCCCTATCCTCACCCGATGAGGGTCAGATCCCCGCCTCAGTTGCCAGTCATTTGCATGATTTATAACATAGTTCAATAGTATGAGGGCCAAAATAGACCTTTGCGTTATCCTTTTCCTGTTGGGAAATCTCAAGTTAATTTGATGGTTGATTCAATCCTGACTTTCCCCACATTGTTTCAATGTCTTACTCACCCAGTTAGGTGAGAACTCCCAACAGGTATCCTGATCAAGAGTATTTTTACAAAGATCTTACTTTGAGAATCCAGGAAGATGTGGTTGATAATCCAATGGGTTTCTGGGAAAAAACTCATACATTCCGAATGATCTCAGAAAATGTCCACGATGGAATAACCCAGCTGATAGTTATAACTGAATTCAAATGTTTGCATAATGGTGCACTGTAGAGGTAAACCAACACCAGGTCCATGACAGAGGCCTTCTCTGGTTTCTAGACAAGGAATGCAGAGTTCACCGCCTGGATTGTAAAATGTGGGTAGCATGAATCCCAAACTCTTGTTGCTACTGTGAGGAGTTCCTGTGTGTCCTGCCCAAGTCACAGCACACCCCCTGCTTCATGTCATCAGTTTCTCCAAGTAAGTGCGTGAAAAGGGTCCTCTGTGTTGTTCATATTATATCTCACTTGAAGAGTCTAAAACTGCAACAGATAACGACATACGAAATGTGCAACATTGACTTTCTTGACTTAGAAGTTAGTCCAGAACAAACAACAGAAACCTAAAAGAAATGAGCATATTGACAGCATAAAGCAGTATGTTACACTCACATTGCATTGATAAAAGCAGCACAATAGGAAATGTATCGATGCGAAACGGAACTGCATTGATGCAGAAAGAAAAATAAATCGGCAAAACATTATGAAAAACCATATTAGAGGGTTTACTCAAAAAACCCAATTTAATAGCGGCACGCTGATATTTTATTTACCCAAAAATTGTGGAAATCCAGAGTTAGCTGCCCTAACATGTTATTGAAGTTAATTAATTTATAGATTTAGGGTGCAATTGAAAAAGAAGCTACTCTGATTTTCCCTGGACTTGAAGGGCATTCAGTTCACAAAGACGTTTTACTATGAGCAGCTCTGACTTACTCCTGATTTACTCTGACACTGTATATTTTGTTCAGTTCATGTAATGTATCAACAATATGCTGGTGTTCTATTAGCTTGTTAGCTCCTACTAATCCCATTGACACTCATATGCTGCACACAACTGTCACAAACAAAACAGAATCCCTGCAAGGTGTAAATATTCAACCTCATCCAGTTGCTTCGGTGAACAGGCCGAAGTTGAGTTTCAAAATAATCAGGCAAACTGATTTTTTCAAATTCTCCAAGGGGCAAGTCAAGGGCAATTAAAGCAACAGGAAATGAAAGTCTGGGGAGAATTTTGACGAGGAGCCATCATGCTCTTCCAAAGGCCATTTCAATAGGAATTATTTTAATCCTCTTCAACCTGCTTAATTTCTAAAGTGTAGTACATGTTTTCCAGTTGGAATGAATGTAAAGATCTGCTTGGATCCCTAATTGCACTGCAGAAGGCAAGCAATGATGAAGACCTAAAGCAAAGACACTGCTGCCTCGCTGCTTATGTCTATGGGGGCATTGGTGATTTTCAGTTTCTCAATGAGTCTGTGTTTGTTAGTTCTATGGCCACGTCCACTTCAGATACAACATTCTATATATTGAATACATTAATAGAGCATGAATTGTCTGCAGTTTTCAAAAACGTCAGTCCTTTGCTTCAAATTTTACACACCATTCCTGTCCCTATATCTCAGAAGAGTGGTCTTTCAGTAGACTCTCTCTCGTAAATAATTACCTCAGACTGCAAATGTCCGAAGAGTGGTTGTCACATTGATTTTAATTTAAACAATGAACATCAAACTCCACTGTTAAATGAGTAAGTTCAATTAATCATACACTTAAATTGTACTGTGTATCTATTAAGATATCACAATTATTTTTGATAAGAGCCAACTCAAATTCTGAAGACCAGAATTTATATACATATTATTAATATACATATTATTTTTTCTTTTTAAATATGTGTTTCTCTTTGTAATACCAACTTTTGTCACAAATGTATTACCATTATTTTTTCATCTGTAATTGCTTTCTTCATTTGCAATTGAATAAATTCACATAATTTACAAATATTTTCACTTGATGGTCTTCAGAATTTCAGTTGACTCTTATCAAAAATAATTGTGGCATCTTAATAGATACACAGTACAATTTAAGTGTATGATTAATTGTACTAACTCATTTAACATGGTGGAGTTTTTGTTCTTTGTTTTAGATTTGTGTCTTACTCCACCAAGCTTTATAGGACCTTCCCCATTTTCTTGTTAGCCATTGATTTTAATTGAAAACAAATATTACCAATTCTTGCAACACTGCAAACCCACTGGATTTTGCATTCTTCATAGACAAATGGGCTTACATTATAGCGCAAAAAGTAAAAATATGAAAAAGAAACGGTTTTTGTTTTAATGATATATGACCGATTGTATTAATTGTGTTTTTACCATAATCAATTGCATTGGTAGAGCATGCATGGAACAGCATAATTTAAAAACTGCCCTTCACATTCAGGAAGCTCAGCTGATGGAAGACGAATGCAAGAAGAAAGCTGGAAGATACTGTTTTAATTTTTTTTATTTTATTGTTATTTGGTTGACAAAAGAAAACAATTTCAACCTTTAACAAATCACAAATAAATAGTAAAACCTGTTTTATATCACTCCATAAAAATTAAACACATCAATTCATAAATCATTCCTTATATTCAATTAACTAGGAAAATACTTTTACAAAAATTGAAAAATTGAAAGAAGTTGGGATAACTCTGTGGTGTAAAAATGACCAGTCATCATTCCGG
Source organism: Ambystoma mexicanum (assembly GCF_040938575.1). Lineage (NCBI taxonomy): Eukaryota > Metazoa > Chordata > Amphibia > Caudata > Ambystomatidae > Ambystoma > Ambystoma mexicanum. The sequence goes on from NC_090927.1 coordinate 1,059,067,902, forward strand.
TGGATTGGTGAACAATTTATTAGTAAAAAGCAATAACAAAACAGAAGCAACAGCAGCACACAACTTTGGTGCAAGTGAACCCCCTCACTTTGTGCACCATTCTCTTATAGCCAAAGGAACACGTGTTTCAATGGAAGGGGTGGTCCAAACAGGACAATGGGGGTCATTCTGAGTTTGGAGTTAGCCATGGTGCTATTAGCACCATGGCTGCCTCCAAAATCGGTCCGGGTTCCTTGAATGGGGACTTACCGGGTCATTCCATGCTAGGAGGACCCGGTAAATCCCCATTCAAAAAACCAAATGTGTTATTGATTGTGTGCTATGCTCATGAAGTCAGCATTTCTAAACACACAAGAGCATTGTGTAAAAGTGATTAAAGATATCTCGTGTTGACGCATTTGCAGAAGAACATCCATTAATGGCATATGATTACTGCGGATAGAGCATGTCAAGAGGCAAACGCCGGGGAGAATACAGAGAACTAGTGCTCCGGCAATAAGATACTCATTGGATCTGTGTTACAAGAGCGTTCTAAAAATAGATGAGAAATAATAAACTACCACGACAATCTTTGGATGCATTCAGATTAAGAATTTTAGAAGCACTGTGGAGCCCCTCTCATGAGAACAAACATGGGCAAATAACATGTTCTCTGGGTAGGTGCCTACGGGAAAGATATGCATGTGCATATCAGTCTGGTACCTACCACTTGGGCAGTCCAGCATCGAAATGCTAGGCAACTCTCCTTGGAACAAGAGTACCAACAGCAACTCCAGAAACGTGTTTTGCCTTTGTTGTGACTCACAGGTGAGGTGAATCTGCACCTCTGTAAAGGTGAGTGACCAAGGGGTCCACATCTGGATTACCATGGATAATTTAGGGTTAAACCTCAAGTTTTACAACATTAGAACAGGTGTGGGAACCCCTCTACTGAGAAGGAACATAGCTAAATAACCAATTCTCTGGGTAGATGCCCACTCAGGAGGGTCTGCAACCACGTTTTTGTCAAGGAGTTCCCACCCTTCTCACCTGAGTTCGATCTTTGCTGGATTTCTTGATCGATGCCTTCTTGCGTACTGCTCGAGTCTTGAATAAGGCTGCACGAGTCTCTTCCGACTCCAGCGTGCGTTCAAGTACCGGGAAGCAAGGGTCCAGGAATCCAGGCAAATAACAGGGTGCGCAACTAGCATGCGAGTCCAGGAATCAAGAAGGGAAGGAAAGGGACTAGAATTGGGTTAGAGTGGAAGAAGCAAGGGAAACAATACCGCGAGCTACGGAGCACACGTCTGGTCGCTACTTCGCAATAGCATTGAGACGCGCAGGGCCGCGGGGCGTGGCATATTTATGGAACGTACTATGTCCACCATGAAGGCTGGTGCGAGGAGTGTCACGTGATACGGCCATGTTGGGAGAAACAATGAATGCAAGCCCCGCCGTGACAAGGACCAGGAAGTCCAGAAGGGGCGCGTTCTGTGGGTCATGACAGCATGCCTCCTCCGAAAACCTGTTCCACCAGGTTTGCCCGGGTGTATAAGGTGAAATCTTCTGAGTAGTAGAGGGGTCTTGAGATTAGAAAGTGGTTCCCAGGTTGTTTCACTAGGAGAATATCCTTTCCATTCAACCAGGTATTGAAGCTGACCCCGTTTATACCTGGAGTCCCATATTCGACCAATAGAGGAGGAGGTCGGTAGGATTTCCGGGAGGATTGGTGGTAGGGTTTTAATAAGGATGTGTGGAATACTGGGTGAATTTTCTTCCAAGAGTCTGGTAGACTAATCCGGTATGAAACCGGGTTGATAATTTCCTTGATGGGAAATGGACCATAGTACCGAGGGGCCAACTTGTTTGGCCGTAGATGCCGGGGTAGTAATTTCGAGGACAACCAGACTTGATCACCGATTGCATCAGAAGGACCTGGTATCCTTTTTAAATCCGCATACCTCTTAGTCTGTGTTCTGGCCTTCTCTAAATTTTCTTTGGCCTCTTGGTGTACGTTGATGAGGGTTTCAATCCAGGAGTCGACAGTAGGTACTGGTGTAGGATGAGGGAGAACAGAGGGTAGAACTGATGGATGGAACCCTTGGCTACAATAAAAGGGGCTGGTTTTAATTGCTGAATGGTCAGAATTGTTGTAGGCAAATTCAGCCACGGGTATCAGGAGCGACCAGTCATCCTGAACCTTGGTGGCGAAACATCGAAGATACTGCTCCAGGGTCTGATTAGCATGTTCTGTGGCCCCGTTGATCTGGGGATGATAACCAGATGAGAGGGCACGTTGGATTCCCAAAATGCGACAGAGATGTTTCCAGAATTGAGAGTCGTACTGAGGTCCTCGATCAGATATGATCTTGGAAGGGAGTCCATGTAAACGAAATATGTGTTCCAGGAAGATTCCAGCAAGTTCGGACGAGGATGGTAACTCACACAGAGGTGTAAAATGAGCCATATAAGTGAACAAATCTATGGTAACCATGATGGTCGTGTAACCCTTGGGAAGGTGGTAATTCCACAATGAAGTCCGTTGCAATGAATTCCCATGGCCTGTTGGCAGCGATGGTTGCATTAGAAGACCCGCCGGTCTCTTGTTATCATGTTGGTTTTGACTGCAGACAGCACAAGTTTTGATGTACTGCTGTACGTCGGTCTTCATTCCAGGCCACCAAAACTGTCTTTGTATAACACGGAGGGTGTTGGTTATGCCACGATGTCCGGAGTGAAAGGTATCATGAAAGAGGTTTATCATTCTTTGTTGTAATTTCTGTGTAGGAATGACCAGTGCATTGTCCTTGAATAAGTATCCTTCCTTAAGTCTTAGGTTCCATGGATTCTTCCTTGAAATATCCTTCCAGAGGTCAGAGGATTGGGTTTGTACTCGAATTTCTTCCAGGAGGTTGACTGCTTGAGCTACAAAGATCGTGTGGGGAAACATCTTAGGATAGGCCTTGTCTTCAGTAGTTACATAGTCAGGACGTCGAGATAAGGCGTCAGCAATCATGTTTTGTGATCCAGGAACATGAGTGATTTGGAATTGGTATTGGGCAAAGAAGTGAGCCCAACGCGCCTGACGACTGTTCCTGCACTCCAATGATTGTAGAATTTGAAGATTCCGATGGTCCGTGCGGACCTGAACTGGATATCTAATACCCAGAAGTAGATGTCGCCATTCAGTGAAGGCCTGGCGGATGGCTAACAGTTCCTTTTCCAGGATGGAATAGTGTGTCTCACTGGGAGTCAGGGTTCGTGAGAGGTAAGCAATGGGGTGTTCCAGTTTATCCTCAAGTTCCTGTTTCAAGACCGCTCCTATGGCGTAGTTAGAGGTATCTGTTTCCACTAGGAATGGGCGATTTATGTCTGGTTGGGCCAGGATGGGGGCTTGCGTGAACTCTGTCTTCAATCGTTGGAATGCTTTGTCTTGTGGTGTAGACCAGATAAAGGGAGTGTCTTTCTTCAAGAGAGCAACAATCGGCTGGACGATCTCAGAAAAGGAAGAAATGAACTTCCGGTAGAAGTTGGCAAGCCCCAGGAAGGATTGAACTTGTTTCACGGAGGTGGGAGCAGGCCATGCCAGTATGGCCTTTACCTTTGAAGAGTCCATATCAATTCCTTCTGGGCTAAGGATGAATCCCAACTAGTGAACAGAAGTAACGTGAAACAAGCATTTTTCGGGTTTGGCTAAAAGTTTGTGTTCACAGAGTCGTTGCAGTACTGCCTTTACATGCTTTTCATGCTTTAGAGGATCCTTGGAAAAGATCAGTATGTCATCCAGATAGACAATGACAAAAAGGAATAACATGTCAGAAAACACCCTGTCCATAAATCATTGAAAAACCGCGGGGGCATTAGCTAGTCCAAAGGGCATGACTAGATATTCATAGTTACCAAAGGGTGTTCTAAAGGCTGTTTTCCATTCGTCTCCTTCCCGGACACGGATCAAATGATAGACACCCCAGAGATCCAACTTTGTGAAGACTACGGCGCCTCTCACAGCTTCCAGGATATCCGAGATCAGGGGTAGTGGGTACCGATCTTTGAGGGTGCATTGATTTAAGCCACGATAGTCGAGGCAAGGTCTGAGTTCCTTAGTGTCCTTCTTGGGAACAAAGAACAATGAAGCACCCGCTGGAGATTTTGAAGGTCTTATGGTGCCGTTTTCAAGGTTGGTATCCAGGTATTCTCTGAGGGCCCTTTTCTCAGGTTCGGAAAGAATGAACATTCTGCCAAAGGGAATCACTGCTGAGGGATCCGTATCTATGGCACAGTCTTCAGGTCTGTGAGGGGGTAAGACCTGGACTATGGCAGTTGAAAATACATCAGCATATCCCTGATAAGCCTCTGGGACTTGTATGATATTAGAAACCATGAGTGGTGTTTTCAGGTCTCTTGGTGGTTCTTTAGGGGGTGTCGAGGAGGGATCCAGGATTAGACAGTGGGACATACAAAACTCTGAGCCTAGGAATAGTGATCCTGCTGTCCAATTGATATACGGATTGTGCTTCTGTAACCAGGGCATACCCAATACCATGGGGTAATGGGCTGACTTAATGATGTCGAATGTAATCCGCTCTTGGTGATGGTTTATGGAAAGTTGGATCTCTTTTGTCTGCAGGCTTATGGGTCCTGAAGAGAGGGGTCTTCCGTTGATTGCTTCCATCGGCTGCATGGTGCTTCGTGTCTCGTACGGAATATGATGACTAACAACCCAGTCTTGATCAATGAAAATTCCCATAGCTCCGCAGTCCACCAAGGCCAGAATGGGGTAGGTCTTATTCTTGGAGGGCGACAGGAAGGCTTGTAGAATCACCAAATTGTTTTGTCCAGGAGAGTTCAAGGATGAAATTGATGTGGAGCAAACATCTCTCTCCTGAAGCTCTGCTCCATCTAGGATCGGGAGCTGGCGTTTCCCGAATGCCGAGGAGGGGCCAGAGGACACTCCCTAACCAGGTGTTTGTCTGAGGCACAATACATGGACAACCCCGTATGAATCCTTCTCATTCTTTCTTGCAGGGATATAGGTCCACGGAAGGCTCCTATCTGCATGGGTTCTGGTTCAGAGATTGAGCCTGAGTTAGTGTCCGCCTTGGTGGTACTCTCAAAGGACGGCTTCGAAGGATTAGCTTTGGATTTCTTCTTCTCCGCCTTTCTTTCCTGGATACGAAAATCTATTTGCATGGCAAGGTCCATTAGTGCCTGGAATGAGTTTGGGCGAGCCACTCTGGCTAACTGATCCTTAGTCTCCTCATTCAGTCCTCTCCTGAAAAGGGTAAAACTCGCCTCTGGGGACCAATCAGCTTCCTTGACTAACTGCTTGAATCGGGTAACATAAGTGAGCATATCCTGGGATCCTTGCTGAAAGTCTAACAGGCGTTCCTGGGCACTCTAGACCTGTTCTGGATGGTCAAACATGTTCTTAAGGGCCTGTATGAAGCCATCGTAGTCATCTAGAAGAACGTAGCCGGAATTAATGAGGGGCGTAGCCTAGGTTAAGGCGTTTCCTGAAAGGTGGGAAATTATGAAGCCCACTTTAGCCCTGGGAGTTGAAAAGTAGTAGGGCTTAAAAGTAAAGTGAACCAAACATGAATCCAGGAATCCTCGAAGGGTTTTTGGTGAGCCATCAGATTTGTCCACTATACTGCCCAGCAATACACTTTCTTTTGTGGCAGAATCGCGGGATAGAACAAGTTGTTTGAGAGCGGCGTTTTCCCCCTTTAGATTCTGCACCTCGGTTGATAGCTCTTGCATGCCACGCATCAGGTCCTGGACGGCCGATTCCATGTCCATATCGAGTTCGGTCGGGTGGCGTCTCAAACTGTCAAGGAGTTCCCCCCTTCTCACCTGAGTTCGATCTTTGCTGGATTTCTTGATCGATGCCTTCTTGCGCGTACTGCTCGAGTGTTGAATAAGGCTGCACGAGTCTCTTCCGACTCCAGCGTGCGTTCAAGTACCGGGAAGCAAGGGTCCAGGAATCCAGGAAATAACATGGTGCGCAACTAGCACATGAGTCCAGGAATCAAGAAGGGAAGGAAAGGGACTAGAATTGGGTTAGAGTGGAAGAAGCAAGGGAAACAATACCGCGAGCTACGGAGCACACGTCTGGTCGCTACTTCGCAATAGCATTGAGACGCGCGGGGCTGCGGGGGCGTGGCATATTTATGGAACGTACTACGTCCGCCGTGAAAGCTGGTGCGAGGCGTGTCACGTGATATGGCCATGTTGAGAGAAACAATTAATGCAAGCCCCGCAGTGACAAGGACCAGGAAGTCCAGAAGGGGCGCGTTCTGTGGGTCATGACAGTTTTTGCTCACTGTACCTTTCATAGAAGAGAGATATCCATTTGCATATCAGTCTGGTCCCACCCACGTGGGCAGTCCAGCACCGAAATGCTAGGCAACTCTCCTCTGAACAAGAGTGCCATCAGCAACCCCAGACACGTGTTTCACCCCTGTTGTGGCTCATTGGTGAGGTGAAGCTGTGCATCTCTAAAGCACAGTAAGGAAGGGGTCCAAGTGTGGATTACAATGGGTAATTTAAGGTTAAACCCCAAGTATTACAACATAAGAAGAGGTGCGAGGCAGGGGTCCATGTCTGGAATACCCTGGGTAATTTAGGATGAAACCCCAAGTATTGCAACCTTTGAAGAGGTGTGGAAGCCCCTCTACTGAGTACTGAGAATAGGACCATTTTTGTATGAATGCAGATTAAGAATTGAATGTATTTTTGTGGAAATGTAATTTAAGGATCTTTTTTTTAGTTATGTGCACCCCCCTGCTGGAAAACTATGATCCTGCTCCTGAGCGTTTCTTTATCATCGAAAATGCAACCAATGGATGTACATATGTCTGTTGGAGCTTCAATGAATATGCCAGAGAATAATTGTTTGTTGATATTATGTGATTGCATTACTCTAATTGATATCAATTGATGTGTATTTGTATTTATTTGTAATTTATTTATAGCCTTACATGTGCCAATTCACAGTACAATACTTATGATACATAGCGATAAAATAAAAAGCGAATAAACTAATTCAGTAACAAAGTTAGTTGAAATACATAATTAAGGTTGAAGTAGAAAATATTCCAGAGCAGCACGAAACACAGATTAAGAATCAATAGATTGAAGAGAAAGGGGAGGGTTTACCAATTGAGAGGAGCAAGCAAGGAGAAAGAGTGAAAGTGTGATTGCACTCAGGGGGATGAGGTACAGATAATAGAAAGCAGGATTCAGAATTAAGAACATGGGAAGCGACATAAAAAGACACAATGGATGTGAGATAAATCGATGCAAGGCCATGAAGAGACTTAAAAAAAAACAAAGAAAGCTGAAATGTAGTTGAGAGTGGAAAGGTAGCGATCTAAGAGAGGATAAAGAAGTAGAGATGGAATCGCAAGAAGAAAGACTACAAAAGATATGATATGATACGATACGATAGGTTATTTATAACATGCTTAATACCCAGAGCTTTCTAAGTGTGGACCCGGGGATCGAACCTGTGGTGCTCCGCGTCGTCTTGCTTCTAAGACGAGCACATTGCCCCTGAGCTATCCTTCCGAGACAGAAGAGTTAAAAACAGACTTTAAAGGAGCTAGGCAGGAATCAAGAAGACCAAAAAGTAATGCAGATCATTATGTTGTGAAAAGACAAGTGAAGATATAAGAAGTTTGCTAGCACTTAAAGTAAGAAACACCCTGACTTTACGGATGTTAAAAAGATGAAATTGAAGGCACGAGAGGAAATAGAAATATGATAAGTGAAAGATAGGTCAGTGTCGAGATGAAAGCCACGATTACGGGCAGTAAGAGAAATAGGAAGACATGAGAGTGAAACCAGTACAAAAGAAAGAAGGGGAGGAGGGGGAATAGTACTAGCATGGAGGAAAGGAACTTCAGTTTTTGAAGCATTAAGAACAAGAAAGTGATCAGACATCCAAGTTGTAATAGCAGAAAGGGCGAAAGATTTGCGTGAATAGTAGATGTGAAGGAAGAAAAAGAGAAAAGAGTTGGGTATCAGCAGCATCAAAGTGATGAGATAACTCAAAGGAAGAAATAGTTGCAAGAGGAGAAGGGTAAAGAGAGAAAAGGACCAAGGATAGAAATCTGTGGGATGCCATGGGAGAGAGGAGAGGCATCGAACCGGGTTCCAGCCCATGAGACTGAGTAAGTATGGTTAGATAAGTTGGAATGAAACCAAGATAAAACAGAACCAGAGAATCCAAAAGAAAAAAGAGACTTTTGAGTAGTGTATGAGCTACTGTGTCAAAAACAGCAGATAGAGCCAACAGTGTTAGAATAGAAAAGTATTTAGCGTAGCGAGCTGAGAGCAGTGAGTCACAGACAGAGAAAAGAGCAGTTTCAGTAGAGCGAAGGGGTCGAAACCCAGACTGAAAGAGAGGAGTAATAGAGTGGAAAGTGACAAAGGAAGAAACCTGAGAGTAGACAAGATGTTCCAATAGCTAAGAAAGAAAAGGAAGGAGAGAAATAGGATGAACATTGGAAAGTAAGGATGGATCTAGCAAAGGTGTTTTCAGAAAAGGAACAATAATAGTGTGTTTAAATAACAGGGGAAATGTAAAGGTAATAAAAGAGATATTAAAAGGGTTAGTGGGAGAAGAATTAAGAGAAGGATAGATTTTTGAAATAAGAGAGGAGGGAACGGGATCCTTAGGGGAGGCAGTCGGTTGAGCCTGTGAAAGGAGCAAAGAAGTATCAGAATTAGGTATAGGGGAGAAGGAAGAAATAACCATAGGTGATGAAAAAGGAGGAGAAGAATGGGAAGAAATAGAGGTAGTGGAATCGATAGCCGCACAAAGAGTATCAACTTTAGAAGTGAAATAAGTAGAAAAGTCAAGAGCAGTTCACGTTGACTGAAGAGAATGGTCAGGAGACGGAGGGGACAGAAGACGAGAGAGCGATTGGAAAAGGCGTTGAGGATGAGAAGATTGAGATTGCAGGGGATCAGAATAATAAGAGTGCTTAGAAGAAAGAAGTGCTTCATCTTAGAGGGAGTGATAACAAGAAAATAATATGCGATCAGCGTCAGAGCGGGACTTATGCCAACGCCGCTCAAGGCGACGTAGGGCTCTTCGCATCCAGCGAAGCTGAAGAGTAATCCAAGGCTGTGAGGGCTTTTGAGAGTGAGAAAATGAAGAAACAGGGTATAATGCATGAAGAAACAAAGAAAGAGAAGTGGAGAAAACCGAGGCAGCCTCATCCATAGAAAGAGAAAGGAAAGCTGAATGAGATGGAAGTCTAGAAATACAAGAAGATACAAAGAGGTGTGTTAAAGCACGAAGATCATGACGAAGATAAGGGGGGGTCATTCCGAGTTGGGCGGTAACCATGGTGCTGTTAGCACCATGGCTGCTTCCCATACCGGGTCCGGTCTGGTTGAATGGGGACTTACCGGGTCATTCCGACCCTGGAGGACACGGTAAATCCCCATTCAACCAACCATTCTCCATTCCCATTTGAGCCCCCATAGGGCTCAATGGGAATGGGGAAGGCGCTAATGACGGGCCCGCGAATAGCAGGCCTGTTTTTTAGAGCCCTGGTCCCTTAGCGGGACCTGTAAAAGACGTGTGGTCGGACCACACGTCCTTTACGGTTCCCGCTAAGGGACCTCGGAATTGAGCGGTAAGGGATTACCGGCACCGGTCTCCTTACCGGTGCCCTGTATCCCTTACCGCCCAACTCGGAATGACCCCCAAGGAGTACGTGCAGAAGAAAAACAGTGAGTAGTAGTAATAGGGGAAAAAATTGAAAACAAAAGAAAGTAATGGTCTAAAGAATGTTATGTTATGTTATGTTACTTGGCATTTATATAGCGCTCTATATATCATTGGTATGACCTCAAAGCGCTGATAGGTTGAACGCCCTCGGGAACCGTAGTTCTGGTCAGTAGAGAGAGATAGGTTCAAAGGGTGCATGGGTGCACCAGATATGTGTGCAGCTGATGTAATTGCCAGGTGTTAACTGCATCCTAGAATTAGGTGTGGTGCTGGAGATATCAGTTGGATGTGTGCAGTCTGGTGGGTGACACCCAGACTGGGCTATGGCTGTGTTAGGCCTGAAGGACGCATATGTGAGCAACTAGGCCGGAATGTGCTCAGCTAACTGCATTTTATTGGGGTTATGAGGTGTTCATGGGATCGTATTCGTATGTGAACAGCTAGGCCGAATTAATCAGGGGTATACCTGTGTTCTAGTTGAATGATGGTGTATAGTAGAGAGTAAGCGTAGTGATGTGATATGATGGTTATCATTAAAGCGCCTGAGACCAGGCACGTGAACAGGATGGCAGAGAACAGATTGAGACATGGACACATAGAGACAGGGGCTGCGTTTACAGCAACGGGGGGTGGGGTAAGGATATATAGCAACAGGATGGGGAACAGGAAGGAAAGGTACACAGTGATACACATGTGGGGTATGTTAACATTTACATTCGTATTTCTATCTAGATGCTATTCAGGTCAATGTGGAAGTAAACGTCTTTCAGGTCTAAAGCCACTAGATATTCGTGGGGTTGTATGGCCTTTATAACATCTTGTAGTTTGACCATTTTGAGCATTTGCTTTTTAATGTTTTTGTTTAACTTTTGCAAGTCCAGGATAGGATGCTACTTCCCGTCTAGCTTCTTGACGACAAAGTATCTTGAGTATACCCCTTTTCCCTTCGATAAAGGAGGAACTCTTTCGATTGCCCATTTCTTTAACATTTGGCGCACTTCTTGTTGTAGAATTGGACGGTGCGGGTGTGACACCTTTACGGGAGGCAACGTTTCTGTGCGTGCTTGAATTGCAACAAGTGGCCGTGCTGGATGGCATCTAGCACCCATCTGTCTTTTGTAATTGCATGCTAGTTGTGGAGATGAAACACCACATTTTCTCCCACCGGTGTGCCCATGAGGCAGTCATTGCTGGGCCTTGTTCTGTCTACCTCTATGAGAGGTGGTTGTTCCACGTTTGTGTTGTACCTGGTGATACTCCCTGCTGTGCTGTGAGGACTGGTAGTTTCTTTTGTATCCCTGGGAGTAGTATCCCGATCTGCCGTAGTTTTTGTTGCATTTGTATTTGTATTTTATTTATTTGTAAAGCACTCCAGGCCCTGGGGCATCTGGGTGCATGTCTTACAGAAAATAGCATTACATAAAATAAACAATCTTGTTCATGGGTTACAACATGAAGTCAGGACAATACACAGTATTGAGTTAATGATGCCAGGTTAACAAGGATGCAACGGATTATACAGTAGGTACAAAGAGATCATTCAGGAAGGTACAATAAACAGGTAAAAACAATTAAGTGTGGCAGTGCCGGTTATCAGGGGGGAACACAGTAAATTATGCATTACAGGGAGGGTAATAGCAAGGGGCAATGTGGAAATGAGATCCCTCTAGATCACCCAGCCAAGAATAGCTAAACTTATGAATGCTGCCCAGCAAGATCCAGTTCATGGAGCCAATGTTTAGTATTGCTCTTAAATAGTTGGAAGGAGGGTTCAGATCTGAGGGAGGAGGGAAGCGTGTTCCAGAGCTTGGCTGCTAGAACAGGGAAACAGGAGCCTCTGTCTTTTGGAGCTTAAATCTAGGGATGGAAAAGGTGTGAACTTGAGCAGCTCTTAGAAGTCTTGTAGAAGTGAGAGAGTCGGTTAGTGAGGTATGCTGGGGCGATATTCGCCCTTGCTTTTTGCATCAATGCAAGAGATGTAAGGGAAATTCTCTGCTCAACAGACAGCCAGTGAAGGTTACGTCCTCTGTCCGATATGTGGCGTTTCTTCGGAATGTTGTGGGCAGCCCTGATGGTATTGTTCTGTGTTACTTGGAGCTTATTGATATTTCTGTAGCTGGTCCCTAAGTAGAGGGCATTGCAGTAATCAATTTTGGCCATGGCTAGGGTTCTAGCAATGGTAATACTATTGGATGTCGTAAGGAAGGGCCTGCACGCAGTAATTCATTTGCAGGTATACACTGATGCTGCTACCACTGCGTTGGTTTGTCTGGTGAAAGATAGTGTGGCATCAAGGTAAATACCTAGCATTTTAGTATTATTAGAGACCTTGATACTGTTGCCATCAATAGTGAAGGAATTGAAGGCCAGGTCCAGCTTATTAAGTCTAATGTAAGAGCCGAGGAATAGTAACTCAGTTTTCTCATCATTTAGGCAGAGTGCATGATGCACCATCCAAGCTTGGATGACTGAGTAGATTTCGTTAAGGGCGTTTGTGACTGTTGCGTGGTCGTCAGTGATGGGAATGAGTATCTGGGTGTTGTCCATGTAATTGGTATACATGACACCCAGATAGTCGAGAATGTCAAAGAGAGGCTTCGTGAACACATTGTAGAGTGGAGGAGACAAATGACCCTTGCGGGACCCCACAGAGTACTGTAGAAGGTTCGGCGGAAGCAGATGGTAAGAAGACCCTCATAGTCCTATTTGCAAGGAAGGATTTAATCCAAGATGTATCTGTATCTGAGAAGTGGGCAGCTGTTTTCAGGTGGTGGCAGAGAGTTTGATGGTTGACCAAATCAAAAGCTGCCGATAGATCAAGCAGAAGTTGGAGGGCTAATTTACCCTTGTCTTTTATATCTTGGATTTGTGTTATGAGGTCAAACAAGGCCGTTTCCATACCGTGTCTGGGGCGGATACCTGATTGCCTGAGGCCCAATAGATTGTTAGTTTCTAAGTAAGACTGTATTTGCAGGTAGGCTTCCTGGTCCAGTATTTTTACTAAAAAGGGCACTGTTGTAATAGGTCTATAGTTGGAAGGGTTACTAGGGTCAAGGGTCCGTTTTTTGATTAGGGGGATGACCCAAGCATCTTTGAGGTTATCAGGCACAATTCCTGTTTTGAAGGAGGCATTAATGAAATTGGTAATGAAAGGAGCAAGGTCAGGTGTGACCGCTTTAATGACAGGTGCGGGGCATAGGTCACCTTGACCAGTTGGACGGTTTGAGCTTCCTGATAATGTTTTCCACTTCCCAAATGGACAAAAGTGAGAAACTAAATGGTTTAAGTGAGGGCTCAGGAGGGGTGATATTGTGCATAGCTGGTTTGGATTCTGGATCTGCAAGTAGAATACATGTTTTAGAGTTAATTTTGGTTTGTAACATAGATATTTTATCAAGGAGAGCACCACGAGGAGTCAGTGATGCATTTGTCAATGGGGGCAATAGGAGATTTAAGTTCTCTGAGGATCTTGAACAACTCTTTTGTATTGGACTCAGCTTGTATGATTTGTTTATTAAAGGTGTCTTTTTTGCCTAGAATGATAGCTTCTTTGTAGTTGGAGAAGGCTGTGGTCAGGATACTTTTATTGGCTTCAGAAGGGCAGTTTTTTCAGTGTACCTCAGTATTTATCTTCGGTTTGCACAGATCTCATAGGCGCAGTGTAAACCAGGAGTTGAGGTGAGATCGTGGTTTGGGTTTGCGCAGTTTTAGAGGGCCTATGGTGTTTAGTGCTTTTAGAATGGCGTGATTGTAAATATCCACTAGAACCGTAGGGTCTGAATGGGAGGTTGATGTGTTCTTGAGGAGGGGAAGAATAAGCAGAAGGAGTATTTCTGTTGTAATGTTCTTCTTATTACGGGTATGAATAGCCGGGGCAATGTTCAGATTAGGGCTGTGTAGGGTGGCTTTAATAGAGAAGGTCATTTTTTGGTGATCTGACCAGATGCATGGCGTGATAGACATCAGATAAATTGTGCAATTGAGGTCCGCGAGCCATTCAAGGGTTCTACCTTTAATATGTGTAGGCTCGTGAATGTGGTGGGTGTATCCAAGATCCAGAAATGTACTGACTAAATCAAGGGCATTGGTGTTCTTGGGGTCTTTGAAGCCAAGATTAAAATCTCCTTGAATTAGGCTTTGCGAGTTAGGTTTAGTATTGGTAGCAAGGAGCATCGCAATGTCATCAGAGAATGTAGAGATAGGTCCAGGTGGCCGGTAGATAAGATGTACTGTGGCCGTATGGTTTGGTGATAGAGGCAATTCGATAGATAGAGATTAAGCAGTTTGGATATGAAGGTTGGGAATAGCTCTAATATCAATAGAGTTCTTAAAGATGAAGGCAATACTGCCTCCTTTAGCTTGGTTGGTGTTTCTATCACATCTGATGATGGCATAGTTGTCTGGAATGGCAAGGGACAAAGAAGGGCCAGCTGCTGTGTGTAGCCTCGTTTCCGTGACAGCAAGGAGGTCAAGGTCTTCAGTAGTAATGAAGTCTGCAATGTCCAATGCATGGGCTGGGCGTGATCTAGCATTAATAAGGGCTGCTTTGATCATGGTAACTTAAGTGCTTGTTTCATGAGTAGTTGGGTGAGTAGCAGTCATAAAATCAGTGCCAGAGATGGCAGCTACGTCATTGGCAATGTTTGTAGGCTTAGCGTGAGGCAAGGAATATTTGCTATTCTTAAGTGGGTGTGGGCAAGGAGTTTTTGGGCAAAGTCGAGATCCTAGTCTTAGGTTTCTGTGGGTAGTACTGAGGTGGTTAGGTGAAGGTTTAGCCTGGATAGTGTTACTTTTGATGATATCCTGACATGAGAGTTTTCTGCTGTTTGCCCCAGGATATGAGAGCAATTTTGTTAGGGTGAATCTAGACCCCAGACTACGATTTCTGAGAGCGGTAGAACAAGGTTGGTTAGGTTTTGGATTGGTGGTGAAATGTTGAAGCCAAAGGGCTGGGTCGTTTAGGTAGAATTTAATACATGGCATGGTTGTTGTGTCGAGCCTGTGATTAGGAGTGATGGCTATTGCATGCATAAGAAGAGAAAGGTAAGGCACGGCAGGTGTGCTGACAGCGCTGTGGAATGTGCTGCGATGGTAGGTCGTAATGCTAACAATAGGCGCGGGGCTGAGCCAAATAATGACGTGCAGGATGTGAATGGGATATGTCAGGAACCAGTGCATAGTGGTGTAAGGTGGGTGTACGTAGATGGCAGCTGGGACACTCCTGGACATGGACTAAATAAGGTGGTGGCAGCGAGGAGGTGACAGTATGTTGCATCTACTGATGTTAGAATCCTAATGTCATGCATGTAATACAGTGATTATAAGGGAAGCAAGTACTTAGCTAATCAGGAGTAGCGAGGGTGTAAGCTGGTGCTAGTGCTGTAACAAAGTAGTGAGTGAGCATAGACCAGTTGGGACCACAATGTCCCTTGAGGACGAGAACCTAGATTGACCTGAGGCACCTCGAAAGGAACAAAAAGACCTGCCCTGTAAGGCTGTTAGTGAGTCTGCTTTCATTGTTTTAAGGGCCTCATCGATTTTGTCACGAAAACCGTTTTCTCCCTCAAACAGTATGTCAACCACTTTATGGTGCACCTCCTGTCTAAAGTCGGTGCAGCGTAGCCATCCTTGCCTTCTGATGATGACCCCATTGCCAATTTGTTTGAATCCCGTTTCTGCGAGATCCACTGCAATATTGATACTGTGGTTTGAGACCTCCTCACCTTCACGTACCAGTGTCATGGCTTCACCGCTACTGCTCTGGCAAGTGCTCTAATAAAGGAACCAAGCAATGCCACATTTCTCGGTCATAGCGAGCCATTATTGCAAGGGCATTGGCCCCTTTAACTGTTGTTGCCCCGAGGGTGAGTACTTTTTTACGGAAGGCATCGAATTTTCTGCTTCATTGTTCAGGGGAGTGGCGCATTTGTGCTGTGTAAGAGTCTTGTGACCTGCTGCCGCTGACACAACCAGCTCTGGAGAGGGCTGTCAGGTTAGACATTTTGGTGTTGTATCAGGTGCCTTACATTTTTTGTCTAGTCTCCCTTTAAGTGCCAGTTCTGAGAATGGATGTTTGAGAGTGCATAGGCCTTCTTGCCAAACATGATCTAGGATGGGTATAGTAAACACAGACTTTCTGCGGTTAGCCATGTGATCAAAAAGAAAGCAGTCTTTCTTTTGCTCTGCAGGAGTTAAACCAAATTCCTAGCATGCCTTAAATGTCATGGAGTGGAAAGCCCCAATATCGTCTGAAGGAGAGCGTTGTGCTGGACTACCCTGTGTATCCTGGTCTGGGTCATCCCTATCCCATGTATCATCTCGGTGAGGAGAAGTTGAGGAGACAGTAGAGCTTGTGTCCCTTGGAACTGTGTCTTGATCTGTATCCCTCTTCTTGTTCACCTATTCACGGACTATCCCTTCTTGGAGGTGGAGGTCTAGGTGGAGATTGGACTCAATGTGCCAAACTTGGACGCTGGTCGCGGTCCCTGGATGGACGCCCTTGATCCCTTTGTTCTTGCTGACCTGGCATACCCTGGTCATTCCTACATATATGAACCCCCTGTGGTTGAGGAGGTGGAAGCCTGGCATTGAGTTGTCCCAGCAGAGTTTGCAGAGTGGAAAGCACCTGCAGGCAGAATAAAGATTGCTGGTTTAAAGGGGGATATGGTGGTGTTATACCTCCAGTTCCCGAAGGTATAGCTGGAAGACCAAGTGGTGCATTATGCAGCCTTAGAGGTGTTTCTTCTCCTCTTGGTGGGAAGCGACTAGAAGGCTTGTCCTGTATATGAGGTTGGATCCTGCCTTCCTCGGAATCGGAATCCGTGACGGGGCACTCCTCTCTTGGAGGCTCATAATCCGATGTTATTTCATGCAGTAAAAACCAGATAAACCAGATGAACAGAGAACACAGATTTAGTCAAAGATGAGGTAAAAATAAGATCCAGTCAGGAGCCGGAAACATGAGATGGAGGAGTGGAGAGAGCTGAGAGATAGTAGGAATCAAGAATGGCTACAAATGGAATAGAGGCATGGGCAAAGGAAGATGAAGATTAAAGTCACCCAGCAGTATGACGGAATTAGAACAGGGTAAAACAGCACTGAGTAGTGCATCAATATCATCACAAAAAGTGGTAAGAGGACCAGGGGGATGATCAATTAAAAGAAAAGTCACTGCACAAGGCTTAGAGAAAGTGAAAAGTAGAATACCAGTGCCTCCACCACAGCCCAAAAGGGGAATAGTAGGTTTGAAAGAAGAGAGCCAAGGCTCAGTCATACACATACAATGTAAGTTAAGACACTGAAACATATAAAGGATAGAATGTGAATTTTCTGAAAGAAGCCGAGTGGCCGAGCATTCCAGAGTGCAACATTAGTGCAAGAAAATTTAGGATCAGAAGACGCACAAACAAGATTAAAATAGTTACGGAAAGCTAGAGAAGGAGAGTGACTATGAGACGTCCAGTGGGTGGGAATTGGGCTAGATATAGCGGCAGGAGTATGAATAAAGCAAGTATCAGAACAACCATGTAATGATGGTAATAGCACTAGAATGGAATAGAACAGAGCATCAGCTAACCGGCAAGCTGGGCGTGCTGCAAATGGGAAGTCGTCTGTGAAGGACTGTGATGGACTGGCAAGACATGAACAAGCAGAAGACATTATAGTTAATAGTAAAGAGTGAAAAGGAGTATAGTAAACAGCGTCTATCAGCGGACAGCAGCAGACAGCTTTGACCGGACTTAACAGGACTTAGCCCGTGCTTCGCCCAGGAAATGATGTTTTGTCTGTGGCCGCTGGTCTGGCCAAAAAGGGGGGGTGTGTCCAGATTTCATATCGTGTGCTGAAAATACACAGGCTCACCGTCCAAAAGCCCCAGAGGAGCAAGCAAGCAAATGGAGTTCCTTCACAAGGACTGCATAGCTGCATGTTGTTTGCCGTCACAAACAGGGACAAGGTGTCAAAGTGGGTGGTTGAACCTGGAACGTGGATACAGTAAGACAGTGCCGTTAGTCTTGGCAGCAGACAGCTGCACCCTGGACTTAACCAGACTTAATGGAGTATGTATACCATTATTAACAAAATGCACATATATTTTATTCAAAGATGGCTGCCAGAATAAAGTCAATCTGATGAAAAATCCTTTGGTCGCAAAATCATAGTGATAATATACATTTACAGTTTAGGGAGTCTTATCCATCCAAGATGCCCTAACCAACAAGATTGCGACCCTCCAGTTAAAAATCAAAACCAAGAAAGCATCTATCCTTGCCAAATTACACAAGCTTGTGTGTTCCCAGCCTTTCCCTGCCTGCAACCCCTCCTACCACTAACAGCACCTTCAGTTTCATTGCAGACCATGCATGCTAAGAAATGCACCCTGAGGTAAATACTTCAGGTAAAGGCTGACAGACCCCTGATCCTTTATTCTTTTGTTTACTTTCATTTCTTTTCCTTTTAGGCTTCGGTTTATGTGACCGGGTCGTGGCGGTTGACTGGATGCCAGTTGCTCTTTTGATCTACTAATATTTTGTTACCTTGTTATTTTAATTATCCTTTTGTTTCCTTGTACACCATCAGGGCGGAGGGTGCATGGCCTCATTTGCATGTTGCAGCTCGTTTTATCAGTGTAGTTTCTTGACTGTAAGACTTGCATGCACGTCTGTGCCACAGTCTTTCTTTTCTGCCTACATGCAGCTCGCGGGACTACCCTCTGCAATAGTATGTGCTTATTTAAGGTGATCCAGGGCCAGAAGCACAGGGGACGAGCGCAGCGGGCACGGTCTTGCGCCTAAGTTAAGCCTGCCTGCGGTCATCCACGCACAGGATGGGCCATGGGCCCCTTAATTCCAGCATACTGACACAATTACCTGGTCCCACAGAGAGCTGCTGCAACTAGCCTCACCTGAAATGATTCTACCTCGTTTCGATCCTCTGTGTGTTCTGCCTGAGGCAACAATGTCTGACAATTTGAAGGGCCTACTGCTTAATGCCCGCTCACTGGTGTCTCATGCTGCTTTCTGTCATGACCTCCTCGAGGACCTGAACCCAGATTTGGTTTGTGTTACCGAAACCTGGTTGTGTGAATCCTCCGGACCTTCACGGAGTCCAGTAAGTCCCCGACATGTATGACATCATTCGTTTCGACTGGGTGTCAGTCCACTCTGGTGGTGGCCTTGCCATTATCTTGAAAACTGTTTTAGCAATTACGGGTGTACCGTTTGATCACACCATATAGGTGGAGGCTCTCCTCATGAGGGTCCCCATATCTGAGTCTTTTAGCTTGCACTTTCTAGTAGTTTACCAACCCCCTGGAATGGATGCTTCCATCTGCAGTCTATTCCTCAAACTGACAGCCAATCTGGACCTGAAGTTTTCCAAACTGATAATCATTGGCGATTTAAATCTTACATTTAATCCTCCTGTCATACTTGCAGTAAGTCAACTCCTTGAAACTATGAGTGATCTAGGTACTGAACAACTTACCCATGGCTCTACCCATTAATTGTGTAACATGCTCAATCTAGTGTTTGCAACTAAAGCCTTGGTTTCAACGGTCCTCCGTTTCCAGTCCTGTTGTCCAACCACCTGGTGGTCCCCTTCTTAGTCTATGATAAAGCTGACCATGCAAACGTGGATTCAAGGATATTATTGATGCATAGTTGGAAGAGGGTATCTAAGGAAGATATCACATCCAACCTACAGGCAAAGTGCCTCGTTGCCGGTATCATAGATTTTTCCTTTTTCACCCATTCACTTGCCTCGGTTGCTGATACGCTGGCTTTGTTAAAATTGCACAAGGCTGTTGGTCGACCTTCCCAGCCTTGGTTTAATGAGGAACTGAAAGCTTTTCTGTCGCTAAAGTGCCAAACAAAATGA
This sequence comes from Ambystoma mexicanum, assembly GCF_040938575.1. Classification (NCBI taxonomy): domain Eukaryota; kingdom Metazoa; phylum Chordata; class Amphibia; order Caudata; family Ambystomatidae; genus Ambystoma; species Ambystoma mexicanum. The sequence continues at coordinate 1,059,087,502 of NC_090927.1, forward strand.
AAACGGCAGGCCTCCTATTCCTTGGATGATAAAGCTGGGTTCCTGCTAGCCTCTAAGTCATATCATCAAGCAATATGCCCAAGGAACTTTTTTCCCTGGTACGGACATTATCATGTAGGCCTGTTGACTCTGGGGGTGCAACCGCCTCCCAGGCCTTGTATGACACCCTATCTGACTTTTTCACTAACAAGGTCAGGAGCATATGTGACCAGATCAGAGGGTTAGACTAATGTATCCACACTACGGGCTCCCCAGTTCCCCCTCTGGCCTCTGAGCAGCGATGGTCTACATTTCCAACCTTTTGGATTAGGCAGGCAGTTAATCATTTTTGCTCCTCAGTTGTAATCCCCGTAGAGATGAAGCAATCGATAACTATTCCCCTCTTGAAAAAAAATCACTAGATTCATCTGTGCTTGCTAACTTTCGTCCTATTTCACTCGTTCCTTTTTTATGGAGCTATTAGAATCGCTTATCTCTCCCCTTCTCCCACCCTTTTTAGAGCGCTCTAAGTTTCTAGATTCCATTCAGTCTGGCTTCCACCATGGCCAAGGAAAGGAGAACGTACTTGTTCAGTCTTTGATCACCTGACCCGACTCGCTGACCTAGCGGTGGTTGGGGTCCTGATCCTCTTAGGTTTGTCAGCGGCATTTGACGCAGAGGACTATTTGGTGCTACTGAACCACCTCTCTGTGGCCGGCCTCTCGGGATAGGTCCTCTCTTGAATTGTATCCTTTTTAACTGATAGAAGCTAGACACCAACACGTTCCTCCTTTTCCTCTGCCTCTACCTCTCTTTCATGTGGGGTCCCCCAGGGCTCGGCCTTGTCTCTGGTTTTGTTCACCATCTATATTCATCCTCTTGTATTGCTCATCCATTCCCACAGCTTTAGGTCTTACTCCTATGCAGACGACACGCAACTCATTGTCCGAAAGGACTCTGCTCAGTCGGACACAGTGGCCCAGCGTAGGGGTTGTCTGGAAGCAGTGGGAAATTGGATAGGCTGCAATTGGCTGAAATTGAATGGAAAGATGGCAGAGGTACTGGTGGTTAGCCCTTCTCCCATTCTGCACCTGTCTCTGTCTTCCTCAGCCCTAGTCTGGTCATCTGCATTTTGGCCTTCTGAGCTTGTTTCCTGCCCTCTGCCTGAGATGAAGAACTTAGGTTTTAAGTTTATGTCATCCATGTCTACCTCAGCACAGGTTAGTGCCATCTGCAAGACTAGCTTCTTCCAATTGAGGGTCCCTCGTAAAGTTCTACCATTTCTTCCTGCTCAGCTTTTTCCTCTCGTGGTGGCTTCTCTCCTTTTGAGCCAGCTGGATTAGTGGAATTCCTTATTTCTGGCAAAACCCCTTTATCTTTTTTGCCACCTAGAGCTGCTTCAGAATTTAGCAGCCCGCATCTATAAGGTTACTCCGTATGGCCCCACATCTCTCTGGTTCTCTGCTCACTTCACTGGTTATCAGTACAACAAAGGGTGTGGTTTAAATCTATCTACAACGTCCATCTGGTCTTTTATGGCCAACGGGCAGAGTATTTCCAGGTAAAATTATATCTGTTCCTGCCAACTCGTCTGCTCTGTTCCCACGGCACATGCCTCTTCCCGGTGCCCTGTTTATGGTTAGAGAGGGTGGGTGGCCGCTCCTTTTCAGTGGCAGCTGCAAAATTATGGAATGCTATTCCCATGGCTCTTCGGACCACGAAAAATGACTTTGTCTTTTGCCGTGCTTTAAAAACATATCTTTTCTAGGGTGCTCTTTTCTCCTTCCTGTTGTACTCTTCAGCGCTGAGATGCCCCTGGCGGATGTGCGCTTTACAAAAATGGATAACATAACATAACACCCTTGAGTCCTTCTGTCCCAAGTGCCCATCTGCAGTCAACAAATCAAATTTCCTCCACCTCTCCAGGGAATATAAGCAATCCATCCATGTAGCCAAAGCCACCTTCCTCTCATATAGGATTGGTAAAGCCCAATCCCAATCATGAGAACTATTCTGCATCCTATGTGAATTGGAATCACCCATCACACCCATTGCTAACCTTTACAAAGATGGCCCCTAATGCCAATCCATCCAAGATGCCCTAACCAACAAGATTGCGACCATCCAAGTAAAAATCAAAACCAAGAGAGCATCTATCCTTGCCAAAGCACACAAGCTGGTTTCCAGCCCTTCCCTGCCTGCAACCCCTCTTCCTCCCACTCACACCACCTTCAGTTTCATCCCTGTCATTGAAACAGAAATATCCTCTCTTATTACTGGTCTAAACCGTCCACCTGTCAGGGTGTCAGCTATCAAGCTCCTCTCATCAAAGCCTGCACCTCAGTCCTCATCCCAATCATCACTGCACTCATCAATTCCTCCTTCACTAACAGCATCATCCCACCTAACCTCAAGGAAGATGGGTATCTCCACTCATTAAGAAAGCATTCCTTGATCCCAGCACTCCTACCATCTACAAGCCCATCACCACAGTCTGCTTTCTTCTAAAAATCTTAGACTGTGCAGCTTGTATTCAGACACAAGCCTACCCGGAACTCAACAAGATCTTAAGCCCATGAAAGTCAGGTTTCCGTCCAGGATACGGCACTGCATCTGCCCTGCTAGACATCAAAAATTAGTTGGACGACATCAGAACACAACCTGAACAAGCTCCAAACAATTCAAAATAATGCCATTCGAGCTGCAATGAGCCTCTCCAGATGGGATCATATCACGACCTACAGGAGAGCCGCCCACTAGCTTCCCACTGGAGAATGAATTAACTTCAAAGTCCTCTTCATCACTCATTGTTGTCTATTTAACTCTGCACCGTCCTACCTTTCGCAGAGGATATCGAAAAGCACATCGGCCATGCCCATCAGAATAAACGAGAGCCACAGACTCACAGCCCTGCACTTTAAATGTACTCAAGCTGGGGGGGCTCCAGCTTCCCAGCCATCGCTGCACAACTGTGGAACAACTTACCTCCCACCTACACTCCGAGCAATCATACTGACCTTTCAGAAAACATTTCAAAAACATTTTATTCCAATGACACAAGGAGTTTGCAACCTCTTTCCTTGATTCCGTACCTGTTCTGATATACCTGTAACTGTCTTGCACTTCCTGCCCCTCAACACCCCGGTTTCCCACTTCTCCCCACTGTTCACAACCAGCGCCTCAATGCCCATGTGCTCTGCACGCTCTACAAATGTAAGTATAAATAAATTATGTACAGGTGCAATAGTCATCAGTATTTGAACGGAATGCACAGATTGTCACAGTTTCTTACTCCAGAAGAATAAAGTAGCTGATCCAGACAGCAACACATTAGGTTCTGATGAGTAAAATCGAGGTAGGACTATATTTAACCACCATGCCAGTCGGGCCATTAGCACTCAGCACCCATCTAACTACACAGGTTATCATGTTGGCGAAGTGCATTTGTGAATAACTGCCGATTATCAGGTTGGCAAACCTTTAAAATTGAGCCAATAGGTATGTGGGTGTTAAGTCTGTGTTTGTAGTTTAACAATTACAGTTATCACTTGTAAATATGAGCTGGATTTACGTTAAGCAAGCAGATTTTACCCCAAAAAATAGTTTGCTTGTTTTTTTCGAGCAATTAAAAGCTGATCATGTTCCTTGAATTACCTAAGACGATCGACAGCTATGGTAACTCTTGTTAATAATAATGTATTTCTAATATAGCCCTACACAGCCATCGGCATCAGAGAGCTGAAATAACAGAAGACATTATTATCCCACAGAGTGGTACTGAATTTATCGACCTCAGAAGGATGAAAGGATGAAAGGCTGAAAGGCTGAGTTCACCTTGCAGGGATTCGTACCTGCCACAAAAGGTTTCGCACAGATACTAGGAGAAAGCACTTAGCTCACTGTGCTATCTGACCGGCATAAGAGACTTATGAGCATTTGTTCTTTCAATAATGTAGATTTAATATCAATTGGACTGTCGGTTTTATCCAAAAATACATCTTTCTTCCTTCTTTCTTTAGCATAAAAATGAATTAGGTCTTGATAAAGTTTGTAGGAGAGAAAACGTGTTGGCCATTAACTGTTGTACAATATGTGCAAAACACTACAAGACAAATAAAGACATTATGTGAACAATGTGCGTTTGTATAACGGAGACTACATTTTGTGTATTGGAAACCATTTGGAAATATTTAGATTGCACCAATCAGCGAGGAATATGTATTTGCAACCATAAATTGAACAGTGTTGAAATTATACTGTAATTATATGATAAACATAGCAACCTATCCTTTGACATGATGAATCTGTCATTAACGTGTTAATTCAATGGATATTTCACTGAGAAAGTTCAGTCCCTTTTTCAACAATCCCCTAGCTAATCTGGCCGTACTGCTTAGTAATGACCGTCCAGCAAGAAGTAACAGCTGAATGTCGTGAGGGCCATTACCGAAAGTTGAGGCACTGATTCCGTTTTTTATGGTTCTTCTCCCTTATGTGATATTTGGAAGTAGGACCCCGGCAAACTACATCTTGGCGTTAAATGATACTTAAAAGTGGTTGATCTTCTTTTTCAAGATGACTACCATGAAAATGGAGAAAGTGAGTTAAAAAAGGACTCTCTTCTCTTTCCAGCTGGGTGAAAGAGCTGTTGTGATGGACATGGTAGTCCAAAAAGCTAAGTTCTAACATTTAGTCTTTTATTTAAAAATTCATGTCAGACATGGCACAGTATAAGGTGGGCAAAATAGAGCTGTGTGAAAGCTGGTTGTGGGGCTAGGGAAAAAGGAAAAAGCTGAGATAATGCTCAAAATGCTGGCTTGCACTGGCGGTTACTGCCCATAGTCCTACCGTCCTATTGGCTGACAGATCCGACCACGGTGCTCTACCAGTGAGCAAATATTGATGTCAAGTCAGCCTCCTGACACTGTGCAGCCATTCCATTCGTTCTTATATAACCAGGTTGTTTGCCAATGTCTCACTTTCTTATTGGACTGGACTTCAAATAAACAATCCAAGAACAAGGTTACTTGCCCTGTTCAGGTCATCCCTGACTCCTTTTCTGCATTTGTGTTCGTGTTGCTGAAGAAACATCACTTAGGATTAAATTTGTGAGCATATGTCTTGCCAAAACTTACAGCGCCAGCGTCATGCAAAGCATCAGTAGTCTAGTAGTGTGAAGCTTGAGTCAGTACTAATTTGCACCTGTAGGAGATACGCCATCCAATCAGGAAGCTGTGAATGAGGGCTGTCATATAAGCCTATGTTACTTTCTTGCCTCCTGGGCCACTCCCCTGTTCTGCCTTGTATTTTTTCTACTTCACTGCCCTTGGCCTGCTTCCTGCCTCCCTTTTCTTCCCCTCTGATATCCTTAGTCTTTGCTAGGGCTCAGGATGGCAGGCCACTACCATTAAAGCTGTTCAGAAGCTGGTCCTTAATGCCCTTCGGCCAAATGGTATTTTGCCTTAAACCTGCATCAGTTGCCTGAAGTATGTGCAGGCATTGCCAAATTCTTCCCTCGTGTGACAAAGTGGATGAAGTTATTGTATCACCAACAAGAATATTGTGAGGCAGATTCACAGGGACACACAAAAGCAGAATTATGGATTTGAGCACCCATATAGAAAAGACTAAAGGGTTGCAAGTGGAGGGATAGCCTCCACTTACAAAGGTGATAATCGCCCTGTGTGCAGTAATTTCACACATCCGAAATTGAGTCCTGGGGAATCCAAATGGGGAATAACCATGACCCTAAATCATGCAATGCATTGTGGTTACTGTGTGCACTAACAGTGATTCAGTTTGGCATTATTGACAGAGGTAATACGCCAAACTTGTCATGAGGCCCACAGTGTAATAATGCCCAGTCTTTGTGATGAAGCTGGATCATACATAATTGAAGGAAATATCTAAGAGTTAGCAGGCCCAAGTAACAGCAACTTGAAAATAAATGAGATGACGTTTTAAGCCCTCAAACAAATTAATCTAATCTTACTTTTCTGCGAGATCACTTATCACTGCTAACAAGAACCCTATTGTGTGCCCTAGTGGATTTTTTAATTTAGATTTTCAGATATGTTTGTCTGTATCTCTGCTTATATCTAACATTGGCATTTATGTAAATTGTGATTCATTGTTACATTTATTCTCAAATGGGGTGTGTCATCTATTCTATTTTTAATGTGTAAAATATTCCATATTTTGGGAATTTCCCCATCTTGGCACAAAGTTCTTTTTTTTAATTTACCGCTATTGAATTGCCTTAAACTGGTGTCACACCCTACCACTTCCTGTGGGATACATAGCCTTGAAATCAACAAAGCTACACATTCATTGAGCAGAGCATGCTTCAGGAATTGGTTGGTCTTGGTGACTGAGTTTCAGCTTTCACAACTATACACTATTTCCCTTCAGAACAAAAGGGCCAGTGAAACCTTTACAATAAAGTACAGCATTGATGGTGTGTTGCTTTTTTGTGGTTCATGCTACATTATTAGCACGCGTAAATTGTGGCAACAAACTGCTAAAGGTTTGACAGAAAATGTTTACCATTAAATGCCATTTTTCACAACGTGGCAAGATTTCATTTTAGGAAAGAAGGAAAAACGATTGATTGATTAAACCTCTCTTTGGACTAGGGGATGAGTGTCCAGACTTACTATCACCCAGTTATCACACTGGCTACGAATTTGGAACTACTAAACCATTCTAAAGTGCTGGAGCAAAATGGCTTCCTGCGCACTGAAATTGTCTTACGCAAGCACTCATTTGTAGAGTCCTCTCTTTATCAAGCCTTCTGTCTGGTTTATCTTCTGAAAGCTTGCTTGCAGACACGCCTACTTCCAATCGCTAGATCTCTTTGGAAATCATACCAAGCACAGGGCGTAGGCAGTACTCATTTCCCCTTAGTGAGTCACACTCCTTATTTGCCAGATGTTGAAGCACGGAAAGCCTAGATGCTTGGTATGTAGATGAAAGATGTCACAGGCACAGCATTTAACATGTAGTAATCATCCTCAGACTTCAGCTACCAGAAGTCCGGAGGGAGAAAAACAAGGAACAGAGATTTCCAAGTTATGTCTCTGGGTTGTAGAATACATTTCTGCTTCATAGTGAATTTTCCAGAAAGAATTAAAAACACTTTTTGGTCACCCAGTGTCTATCTGGTCAGTAATCACATTTGAGAATCATTATGAGTCTGAGGGTAATTTGGTTGTGCATCTGTGGAAATCCCACCGAAATCATTTACCATTACTTCCACTTGGTCCAGTGGAATTACCACTGGATTTGAGTGGTGGCAAGAGCTGTATACCCGATTATTGGAGTCCTAAACCCTGCATGCGAATGGTTTCACATTTGCTGGGAGAGGGAAATCTGCCCTTGTAAATCCGCAGACCTTTGAAGGTGAAGAGTAGGGTTTACCTCCTGCCACTTGCTGGAGGTCAATTTACCTCCAAAACTCGTACTAGGCAAGTGTGGGAAAGTGGCAGTAAAGTGGCAGTAATTCTGTTAATGTCATTTTACTGCTGTTCTTTCCCTATACTGCGACACTCGTAATGAGGCCCATTATACTGACATACTAAGCAACACTTAAAGGACATTTCACTTTTACAATTCGGTAATTTTATTGTGATAGAAATAATTCTTTTAGAAACGTTACTTGTGATATTTATTGGCTGTTAAGCGATTACATGCATTGATAGGAATGTTTTATTTTAAATGAGGATTTACGTGTTTTCCTTACAGCTGGTTTTGGTGTTGATTTTTTTTTTTTAATGGGGGTTCCTCATTAATCCTCAACTATAGCCCATCACCACTGCCAACACCCAAACACAAACACATTGAACATATATTTGTAAAAAAAAAAAAAACAGCTGGGATGAACACACCATGGTGAAAACAGCCACTGCAAATAGTTGCTGCGATGTAAACACAGGAATCGTTAAATGATTATCAAGTTGTATGGTAGGATGAGGATTCAAGTGGCCTAGGTTTAGACCTTCAAAAATATGCAAACTAAATAAAAATATAGATGAACTCATTGGTGGTTTGACATGGGATAGGGAGGTTATATAGTGGAAGAATTTGTCGAATCCGAATTAGACAAATTATTTTAATCAAATTTGCCTGAAAGCATATATGTGTGCGTGGGTAGTCGTGATAATTAAGATAGGGGTAAGAGGAGGAGATTGTGGGGGTCTCCCCCAGAAATATTTGCAGGCAAATTGCATTGAAGCAAAAAAAGAATTAATGGAAATCGTATACAAATTGTTTTCGATGTAATCGCATAGAACCATTTGAAATTCAACACTGTCCTTTTCAACAATTGTTTGACAAAAAAATTTCCCTGCTCAAATTCACAAATTCCAAGCAATGGGCTGGGCAACTCAAATGTTTTCTTTCCACACATATGAAGGCTCATTTTCGAGTACCTCGGAGTGTAAATGGAGGGTGGGTGTGGAACAGGAGTTATGTTTCCGGCTCCTGTTTGCCCTCCACCTGTAAAAACAACTTGGTTTTATGCCAGCATGATATTTTCATGTTGGTGTAAAACCAATGATTTCCTACAGAATACGCAAGATTTTTGCACGAGCTAAAAGCAAGCAATTTCCATATAATTGTAACTAAGTACTAAAATGCTGAAATATAGCAAATCCAATATTTATAACAGCATCCGTGTTATTTCTTTATTTATGGATCTCATCTTGTTGCTCGCAATGCAAATTATACAGAGGCAGATGGTAATATGGCGAATGCATTTTGGGCCAGATGGTTCTTCATCAGGGCAGACTCTATGGCCAATGCATTGTGAACCAGATGGTTCTTCATCAGGGCAGACTCTATGGCCAATGCATTATGAACCAGATGGTTCTTCATCAGGGCAGACTCTATGGCCAATGCATTTCGGGCCAGATGGTCCTTCGTCAGGGTAGCATCTATGGCCAACGCATTTCGGGCCAGGTGGTGCTTCATCAGGGTAGACTCTATGGCCAATGCATTGTGAACCAGATGGTTCTTCATCAGGGCAGACTCTATGGCCAATGCATTTCGGGCCAGATGGTCCTTCGTCAGGGTAGCATCTATGGCCAACGCATTTCGGGCCAGGTGGTGCTTCATCAGGGTAGACTCTATGGCCAATGCACTGTGAACCAGATGGTCCTTCATCAGGGCAGACTCTATGGCCAATGCATTGTGAATCAGATGGTCCTTCATCAGGGTAGACTCTATGGCCAATGCATTGTGAACCAGATGCTCCTTCATCAGGGCAGACTCTATGACCAATGCATTCGGGCCAGATGGTCCTTCATCAGGGCAGACTCTGTGTGGAACGTACAAAGTGAAACAGTGTCTTGTGCGACTTAGACATTCACAAAAGTGATCGGTTCATAAAACCTCGGAAAACATACAACAACTGTGCAGCTCAAACAACAGTATGGAGCTAATACACATTATGTCACAGTCTCTGTTGCTGTGCGGTATTCATTCCACAGAGTTTCTGAGACAGCCTTCTTTCCAGACATTTCCAATGCCCACATTTTATTTCTGGGATCACCCCTTAACAAATGTACATATGTCTATACTTTTGAAACAGGATAATCCATGTTTTAGGCGGCTCACTTCTAAAACCTGCAACATTATTATACAGAGATGCTCACCTCATTTTTCAACTTGCTTCCTGAGAACCTATGGGGGGAAAAGGAGAACATTTTAAATAATACATGCATTAAAATATTCTTCACAAAATAAACATGTATAAATACAGGGTGTGCCACCTGAAGAAATGACAATAAGCACAAGCATCAAACACATGTAAAGCTTTATCCAATAAGAGTTTCATGGACATTCCTTTCCTTTAACTCTACCCCCAGTCTTTCTACACAACTATTGAGGTACACACTGTCCAGCGATCTATTTTCCCCACTATGCAATGAAAACCATATGATGAGTTCCAAAATATGATCAGCTTTACTAGGACCAGCAAAGACTTCTGTTGGAGCTACAAATTCACAAATCACGTATAAATATTGCAGCAAGAAACCCTTTTTTTTTTACAGTTGAAAACTAACAGCTCCGGTGTCATGGCATTAACATTTACTCTTTTTTATGAGAATACAGGCATCCTTTCCATAGTGCTTGCCAATGTCAACTGTTTCTATTAAGTAATTCAGTTGACCAACCTTAGAAGAATAGAAGACCGAGTCACTCCTGCTGGGATGTGAAAATATGATTTGGAGCCATTACTCATATCAGCAGCAAGCTTACAACTCACTGAGTTATCTCATATTATTTGTAAAAACGTGCTGCCATTTCCTCTGTCAGCACATGGAAATAATGACTGACCTCCTCTGAAACAATGAGAATGCTCAGAATCCAATTGATAACTTTTGGTATTCATTCCAAACACACTAATTAATGAAACGTTTAGCGTGGTGCAAAGTGACTGAGCACTAAGTCCACTCTACTTAGTGCTTTTTTTTTTGTATTAGGCCCATTTAGCGCAGTGACTTTGCTCAACAAAAATACACTTTGCACCGCTCTGTGAATTAGGCCCGGTTCAACGTGTTTGTTGGCAGTGCAAAATCACTTTGCAACAGGGGCGTAGACTTTTGGTTTTCCCAGGAGAAGCAGAGGGGGGCCGACGGCTAATAAAATAGTCCGATTATAAGTATAGGAACTTTCATGAAAATAGCCTTTCCCGAGGGGGTGGTACCCGGGCCCCGTAGCACCCGTGTAATCTGCGCCCCTGCTTTGCACCGTTCTAAACGTTCCATGAATTAGGTCCTTTGACTTCAAAAGCAGACAATGAAAGAGCAGAAAGCCTTTCTCTGCATTCAAGAAACATCATTGCAATTCCCCAAGCAAGATCTCTTTTAACACACACACTCGTTATTGAAATACTGAAAGATAAACACATTGGGCCTGATTCATGGAAGTGTTTTATAATGGCGCAATCCCATAGGAAAACGTTCCATGAATCAGGCCCATTTAATGTTGTAACCTTTATTGTTTATTTACTTCACTTGCGTTTAAACTATGTTTTAATTTCACCTCAACTCCAAAACCATCACTAGTATGTGCTAACAGCTTTATAGACCTAGGGAGGTGCCATTATCGCTTCAGATAATGACCTGCCTCAAAGTTATGGCCCGAGGCGAAATAATGACCCCTCACTCCCTTTATAAAGTTATGTGATTTGCTATGTCACGGGTGTAAATGAGAATGATACATATCTGTGCAGAGCAGCAAAGTTATGTTTGCTACTTGCAAATATTAAACTTGCACCTTAATGGATAAAACGCTTCAGATGTACTGTATTTTGCTTTTAACTTGTTTGTTAACCATCGGGGAAGTAATTTTGGCTTTTCAAAATAACACTTACTTGATAAGAGTGTGTTGAGCACACATTTACAATATTATTCAAGCTATACACAAATTATTTCAGAGTAGCTGTATTTCTCTAAGGACAGTCTAGGTGCATACAGAGATATTTAGGAAAGAATGTGCAAAACCAGACGTAAGAAGAAAAATACATGAGGTCTGAAGTGTAACAACGTAAATACATTTCCAGAACATACCTCATTGCAGAATTCTTCTGTGATTGCTCTTCAAAACGCCAAAACACTAAGATAAGGTGTGACAGAATGCCATCTTGTGAGGGCGAGATATCATGAGTTGTAAGTCTGTTTCTGAAAGTGAGATCTGCTAATCAGACCCTAGTTTCACAATTCCGGACACCAAAAAGAACAAAGCTCTCATGTACCTTGCTGTGACAGTCTACGGACATCCCCAGCAGCAGCCCAGCAATGGCAACAAGGTAGGTTCAACGTTTGCATGTGCATTCTTTAACACAGCTGCTGGAACCCAAACTACCAAGAGGTGACCTTTTAGCCGTATGCACAATTTTGTACCCCAGAAGTCTGGTGGCAGATTAATATCTATGTTTAGCCCATGTCTGGTTTTGACATGGTGGCTATTGATGTTACACATATAAATATTGCCACAAGTATTTGATGTCATTTCATTGTCAGCTTGGTTGACAGTGACTCCTTCATGACAGGGCCTGGTGGGTTTCAATATCTTGTATTCTTTCATTTTGGTACCACAGTACTATTATTTGTGTTGCTTCTGTGCCAGCTAACACCCCCTGAAGAGTATCGCATCTCCTCAGTATACATTTTGAAGGAGCTATACCTCTTGGCCTTTACCTGTTTCACCGTTCTGATTGAGATCACTACTGGTTTAGTGGTAGTGGGGGTCAGAGTAGGTTCTTTAGCCACTCGTCATCCCTGTACTCCTGCAGAGAAGTAGTTATTTCATCACATAAGCCAACAATATTGTGCGGCTCATTATGAGTTGGGTGGTATTCCAGCAGTAAATCCACTGGAATACCCCCCAACAGAATTACTGTTACCGGCAGATGGCCCTGTGGAATTACCACAGGATTACAAGTGGTGGTGGCAGAGTTAATCCACAGTTTTTGAGAGTCCATTGGACTCTATGGGGCATTTTTGTCAGAATTACCACAGGTGGAATTACCACTGCAGTAATTCCACTGATTTTGCTGATTTCAGCAGAAAGTGGGAGGATTTACCCCAGCAGGAACACCCCCTTCCTGGGGAAGCTACTTAAGAAGCTGGCCTTGCCCCAACTTAACTCTCACACTGAACTTGTTGGAGGCCTCCATGACCATCAATCTGGATTCCGAGCATCCAAATGCACGGAAGCTGCGCTTCTGAACACCTGTGAAGAACTGCTTTCATCTCTCGACTCCAACTCCCCAGGTGTCCTTATCCTTCTCTATCTCGCCTCTGCATTTGACACAGTTAATCATTCCATCCTCGTACAAATGCTCCACGATAGACTTGGTATCTTGGAATGGACACTGGATTGGATGTCCTCTTTCCTCACTAACCGCTCTTCCCAAGTAATCCTAGGAACCTTTGCCTCTCCTTCTTCCATCTCGACCTTTGGTGATCCTGAGGGCTCTATACACTCTCCCTGGCTCTTTAATATCTACCTGAACTCCTTGCATGCCCCATCTCCTCTTTCTCCTCCAACTTCCAGTGTTACGTAGACGACACACAGCTCTTCTTCAGTCTCCCTACTGATCTCCTTGCACCTTCCATCCTCCCTGACTGCCTTTCTGCCCTCCATTCCTGGTGCGCCTCCCATGATATCTGCCTCAATGCCTGTAAAACTGATATCCTTCCCATTGGGGCCCCTGCTTCCTCCTTCTTCCTTTCACTCTGGCCTTCCTCCTTGCTCCCCGGCCCCCTGCGCCTTCAACTAAAGCCAGAAACCTTGGAGTCATCTTCGACTCCTCTCTTTCCTTCCTCCCTCACATTCAGGACATTGCCAAGAAGTTCACTTATCAGCTCTTCCTTCTACCTTTTCTCACTTTCCCTCAGAGGCTCAATGTGACTCAAGCCCTGGTTTTCTCTAGACCTGACTACTGAAACAGCCTAGTCCTGAATTGTCCTTCTTCCACTCTGCGACTCCTCCAACTTATCTAGAATAGGGCAGCAAGACTTACCCTTGGGTTTAAGCCCAAGGACTGCATCTCTTCTGCACTAAAAAGTCTTCACTGGCTCCTGGTAGCTTCATGGATTAAATTCAAATCCCTCTGCATCATCCACAAGGCTGTCTGGGCCCAGGGGCCACACTATCATCAACTTTATCTCACTAAATACTCTCCCTCTCGACCACTTTGCTCCTCTGGCACCAACTCTTTGTGTGTAAAAGGCTTTCCTAAATAGAGGGCAAGGGGTCGCTGACACTCTCCTCTTCAGCACCCTCCTATGGATTAACCTCCCCCTACCCATTCGCCTTGAGCAGGATCTTCTCAAATTCTAGAAGCTCCTAAAGACTTTCCTCTTTTTCTCCTCCTTCCCTCCTTCTCTCCTCTTCTAGTCCCACAGTTGCTGAATCGGTGTCCTTGGCCCTTATTTATCTTAGGGGCATTGACAACCCACACCAATTTCTCCCAGCTCCTGTTTGTTCGCAGAACTTGCATTTGCACACCTTTCGTTCTGGAAACTCGCACTTACACCTCCTGTGGCCCGCCATGTAGCACTCTGCATTTCTAGCACTTCGTCCATGGCTCACTCACGGGCTTGAACTCCCCAGCACTTACCTCCTCTTCCCACTTCCTTCTGCACGTGCATGTTCTGAATACTCACAAGGCATAATAGGTTTGTCTCCTGCCCTTTTCCCCTTCTGCTCTTAATATTGTGTGTGGTACTGCTGTAATGCATTTCCCACCCTTCCTCCCCTGTGGGCTCTTTGAAACAGTATATTCTTATTGAATAAGCACCTGAATAGCAAAAAATTAAATAAACAGAGAAATAAATGCCCAGAAAGAAACCGATGAACTTTTCAAAGTCTAAAACTTGCTCACATTGCACTCTGCGTCATGGTGCATATACCACACACAAACACACAGGACCTCTGAAATCTCATGCACAACTTTTTCATCTAAAAAATCCAAAAATCAGGCATGCAATCTCCCCACCTGGCCGGACATCACCCATACACCATCCACCAATCTGCATACCCTTCCTCGACTGCTTTAAACCAGGCACTGACTCTGAAAACCTCCCTGCTATTGGATCCAGGCCTTTTTGGATCTTCTAAGTACAAGTGCAGGCCATGAAAAAAAAGCCATGAACCGGGCTGAAAATATCCTCCATGACTACTCCAAGATCCTCAACAAATCATTCAAAGAAGGACTTCTCCCATGTATAGTTATGTTAAACGAGATAGGTGGACAAACCGCGTAACTCATCGACCCCTGGGCTACCAATACAAAAGGTCTGGTTTCGCATGAAATACAATTCCGTTATTCAATTCTCTTACTACCAGGGCCATCAGTGGACAGGGCATGGGCCAGAATCCCCCAGGAACAATAAACAAAAACAATCACAATAGGCAGCAGTCTGTAATCAAAAACAATCAATTTGGTTTTAATTAGAATATAACGGCATATATAAAAGCATGAAATACAATCTCGTCATTAAAACAATGGATCATCTTTATGGTTCGCAATAAAACACACATGTCTAAATATTGTAGGACAAATAAGATTCCCTAATCTGTACCAAGTATGTAGACGGAAGAGGGGACTCTCGAACATAAAATATGGTCAACTAGGCGGTTGAGGTTATGGCAGTCCAGTCAATATCCTTAGTGACATTCTTGTTATTAAAATCAAGGTCGTCATCGGATACAAAAACTGCTGCTACTTTCAACCTTCCCAAATACTCGTTTCGACTGAGCTAACGGGGAGTTAGTCCCATAAATGATCAACAGTCTTCAACATGTTCAAAAACTAGAAAAACAAGCATTTCAGAAAGCTGCATCAGACAGAAGTCACATGGGCCTTGAGATGAACACTAGGAAAGCCTGGTGCCCTGAGATATCCTCCTTTGCACCAGGGACACTTTCAAGTAACAGAGTGGGATGCCAATGGAATGCAGTGCCCATTTATAGAGCACCCGGTACCACCTCAGTTCTCCCATCGCTGACGATTATCTGAGGGGATAGCACGCGATGTGCCCACGCCTGGATGTTCAGATATTAGGTGGCGGGTGCAAAGCGAGTTTCAAGAAAGCCAGAGCAGGCAGCACACACCAGGAGGTAGGTGAGGAAAACCTGTCAGGTGGAGTACGGTGTGTATTTTCTGGTTTAAGCTAGTAAAGGAAAACATATATGCGCAAAAGAACTAGGCCGACCAGGTCTATGCCCACTGGTACTGTGACGCTCCGAGAAGCAGCTCTTGTTGCAGGGCACAATTAACAGAAGCAGTACACTTGCACGAGAGAATTTACAAAGAGAACACGCACAAATCATTCGGACCGTCTGATGACAACTGATAACTGCTGAACCCATATGCATGCATTAGTAATGGCCGAACCCCGAACCCTCACCCATAATGATAGGCTCACAACCTATTTCAAGTGTTGCCAATAAAAAGGCCGTACATGTCGGCGCCTCTGAAGAACCAGGCGGGAAGGGGGAAGTGCCAGCCCTCTGTGTGGCTGACTCTGACACAGCCAGACCTGCCTTTCAGAGACGCTGACTGGATATCATTCTCCCAGTAGCCTAGTCCATTGTGTGTCTTTTTCAACCACTTTACAAATCTACGAGCTCTGTGTGCACGCCATTCTTTAAACCGCAGATGATCTCGAGTGTTTGTGAAGCTGCCGTTCGAAGATACACCTGGTCGGTTGTTGTGACGGTACGACGTCCTTTCATCGCCGTTTTTTTTTTGTGGCATTTTTTGCCGTGGGTTTTTTGCCGCAAAAAAAACCATCGGGAAATATGGGGGGTGGGTAGAGGGATATAATGTTTCTGGTGGTTTGGGGTGCTAGATTCTAAATAGGTGGGAAGGAGGGTTTTTGGGGGGTAAACCCCCATAAAAAAAATGTAAAAAAATTCGATGAATTTTTGCGGCCAAAAATCTGCGGCAAAAAAATGCAGCGAAATAAAAACGGGCGATGGAATGACATGGAACCGTTGTGACCACCGCCTTTTGAAAATCATTGCATGCTTCGAATTTAACGGTTTTCTAACTCATGGAGACTTGTTGAAAATTATGCAATTTGCAAAGCAACACCAAGGTGCTTCCAAGTGTATTGATCCTGGCATGAGCCACAAGTATTGGCAATCTCTGTTATCAATACGCGAGGAGCAGTTACTTCACATTATAAATACACACAAGAGCAGCGACCCCTGATTTGGTGGCCTTCCATCGATCTGTTATGTCCTGCTCAGTGTTTGTCCACCTATTGTTCACGAGGAGCCACTATCGTGGAGTTCTACACGGGTTATTAAAAATTGATATCGGGTGCAATTATGAGAACACTTTTACAATGAAAAAGGAAATTAACAAGCACACTGTATGGGGCACTCATTGTACCTGGTCAGGCCTTTTCCAGAGTAAACAGAATGGTAATATTCGCTGCTTTCCTTAATGCCAATTCCATAATAATGGTACCTGAAGAAAGAAAGAAAGAAAGAAAGAAAGAAAGAAAGAAAGAAAGAAAGAAAGAAAGGAAAAATAATTACAAGCAAATCGTTTCAAGATGTTTAATTATTGATTTTGAATATGACAAATGTACCTCCCAGATTCACTCTGAAGGTTGTGTTGGGGACATTTAAAATGAATTTGTTCTCAATATTCAGAGGGTGTGCTTTATGTGTTTGTTTCTGCTTGCATTTGAAAAATGGAACATAGGAAAATGGGCTACATGCTTAGAATATGTGCATGAAGTGTGTGTCTGTGTGTAGATCTCTTTTAGACACACCTGAATAGTTCTTCCGAAACACCATCACACATAAACAAATTCTTTGCACCTGCGAAAGTAAAACAAACCATGCATTGACGTGGAGGGTTGGTAACTCCTGCGAAATCGATTTCCCGGGATGAGACAAATATCGTCATCGATATTCGGTATTCCAGAGAGATTTCACGGTGCCTACCTTCAGCTCAAAATGATGACCGAACCCCACAAGAGCTTAAACATGTGGCACATTTGAATCCTTGAGCATCCTGCTGATATGTTGTGTGCTAAGCAGAGCCCCAGGCTCTCTGGGAAGGTTTGGTGGGCCTTGCTCACTTTCTTTGTGGGTTGTTTTTAGCTGTTAGAGGGAAGCCTAGGCCTGACACACAAAGGGAGGGAACAATAGAGCGTGTTCTGTTGCCCGTGAAAGGAATATTTGTGTGTACATTTCACATTTCAGTTTGTGTTTTTGCCACATTCTCTGTTTCTTATTTTGGTAGGTTCCTTGAAGTCTGACTCCCTAATTGGAAACCCTTTGAGAATCTCTTGCTGAGTGCTTACTTGTTTACTCTGTTCCCCCTCCCCTTTCTTCCTGTTACCCCCTAAAAGAGAAACAAAGAAAAGATAAGCCCTTTGGGAAAACCTTTTGTCAAACCCTTTGTTATTGTTTTTAACCTCTTTCCCTTACACCATCCTAAAAGTATAAAACAACACTGTGAAACCGTTTGCACTAGCAGGCACCCCTTGTGAAAGGCTTTACCTTCCCCCACAATTTTCAAGTAACTAGGGGATCTCCTTGAGAGCATCTCATATTTGATTGAAGAGTAGAATCATCTGCAAGAGGTGGAACAGAAGGAGGCAGCGATGGAAGGTCAGCAGGAGGTGGAACTTGCATAGCCAGAAACTGAGGGACATCAGCAGGGGGGCGCACGATTAGACACATGAAGGGTCAGAAGGAAGTTAAACAGGATGGGGCAGAATTGTAGGCAGAGGCATAGACTGGGTAGGGCCTGAGCGGGCAAGTCCCACCCATAATCTGTAAATACCCACTCAGCAGGGCTGTGTGGGCATTTACAGATGTTCTGTCACTGCAGTGGGCCCAACTACATTAGCTTCAGGCCCAACTTGTTAGACACTCTTGGCTACGCCTCTGATTGGAGGGGCAGCAGGAGGGGCAAAATGAGGAGGTAGATGAGGGGAAGCAGATGGTACATGATGTGGTGGGAATAGTGGAGGCAAATGCGGGGCAGGAGGAAATGAAAGAGATACAGGTGGTGCAGGGGAAGAGGAAGAGTGCCAGGAGGAGGTGTGGCAGCTAGAGGAGGAGAAGGAGGAGGTTGACTGATCTGACGAAACTCCTGATGGTGGCTCCCATTCAGTGGAGTGGACGAAACACTATTTAGCGTGGCAATACTTCACCTTGCCTGAAGGGAAGGCACAGGCAAACGCGTGCACAGTTGTGTGCAAGCTTTACAATAGGTCAGTTTGGCGAGGCAAGAAGAATGAGCATCATGCATTGGGGAGTAAAATGTAAAAAAACATTTGGTGGTGGCATAAAGTGGTGTATTGTGGTGCTGAGACTTCTCGCTGCACCACTAACATAGTAACTCAACTATCAGGAATGTGTTGCCTCACCTGGCTCACAACACCCCGCAACCCAGAGGTGGTAGAAACTTTGGTTGTGCCATATTTGAGCACACACTGCTTGCATTCATAGGTGCCAGGTTATATGGGCGCACAGGGCACAGGTTCCACCAGAACTTCACACTTTGGGGATCAAGGGGCGAAAAGAAAGCTGTCCTCTAGCAGGGGCTCTGTGCTATGTCTGGGAGTCTGTTTTCAAGAACAGGGCCCCGCTCTATAGGAGATCACCTGGTTGGCGCCTCACACTATAAGGATGCCCCATCCCTGAAGTGATTGACCCTCCCAATACACTAAAAGGTGCACAGGAAATTCGTGGTGTCGAAATGAGGAGCATCATGATTGCAGCTCCTCTTTTAACTTGTTGATCCCGAGGTCTATGTGGACACCGGTCTACCTCATTGGCCCCAAGCTCTGACTAGGCCAGTCCTTGAGTCATGGATTCTGGTGCCTGTCTTGGTAATTACGGTCTCCTTCTTGCCTCAGCCGGCAGGGATCAATGGCCGCCCTACAACAATCCTTCACCAATACTGTTGGGATAAAAGTCTACTCCTGTAACAAAGCGTACAGAGTCCAGGTTTTGTGGACCCACAGTCTCGTCCAAGAAAAAGAATGTAAATAATGTAAAGTAGGGAGAAAATAACCAACAGGGATTTAAGTGTGTGCTGCCCCTCTGACCTTTGACAGTGTTTCCAGTCGTGTTTCAATGTAAATTAATGTTTTTCTATTTAAATATTGCTGTACCTGCATTATTTGAGGAGGGGGGCTATTCTTTGCATTTCGGTACTTAGTTTGAGCATTTTGCTTAGTTTAAATGCAGGGCTACAAGTCCCTGAATGCAAATCATTGGGCCTCATTACTGATCCGGCAGTAAGCCTGCCGGTGCTACCGGCCGGTTGCCGCCAGAAAAGTAAAATTTTACCAGCACCTGACTTCCGGGTGCCACCGGCTCATTACGAGTCCGGCGGCTGGGAAGTCAATCCCCGTTCCCAGAGAGTTCCATAGGACTCTATGGGAGTGGGGACACAGAAGCACCGGCACCGTTCATAACGGTGCCGGTGCTTCCATGACGGCTTTGCTTACTGTGACCGCTGCGCCTGGCAGGGTCAGACCTGTCAGTCACGGTAGGCAAACACATAGTTTGCCGGTTCGGAAACAAGGGTGCCGGTGAGCTTAACACCACTCTTTTTTCCAGAACAGCAAATTTATCATGAGGCCCTTTGTCTCTTAGAATGATACTAAAGCACAAATGGATTTTTTATCCTAGACTCCTGTCCTGGTTGCAAACCATTTCCCCTGCCTTGCTGTATAGAGCACACTTCATAGTTCATAATAAATACAAACATAAACCCTTAAAAAAACATTCTTGTATGCTAATACATATAGGACTCCATCCAGGATGGGGGTAAATAAAGCTAAAATCAAACTCGTTTTGCTCAAGATCTTTGCCCAAGATTTACATTTTGAACGGATGAATTATTATTTGACGTATGCACTTTTAAGTCATCTCTGTAAAGCTGAGTATTATCTTAGTCCTGCGATGCCACACATTAACACATACATGATGCACCATCTCTAGCCATTCTATAGAACATATCATTTGTGGTGCCAAGAAACACATATTTCTGCAGACTTCAGACTTGGCGATTTGTGGTCAAGCGCCTACATTGCAGACTGTGCCCAAATCCCAGCTTCAACACTTAACCAAGTGTGTGAGCCTTGGCAAATTGTTTAATCTCACCGGCCCTTATCAAACAGAAATGCGAGTCTTTAAAATGTATTCTGTTTACTCTGCGAGCAATTAAAGAAGCCACACTCATGGTTAATTCTAGTGTAGCATTGACAAAGCCAAGAATCATGGCTTCTGGACAGTGGCATTGTTTTATTAGCTGCAACATATTCACCATAAAATGTGTGTTGTTTCTAAATACGTGGGCAATATTGAGGATCTTGTTTAAGGTTGCTCAAAGGTGAAAGACTTTCAGCACATGTCAATGGATACAAACATATTGTCGGTCTATTGGCTGAAGAGAGAGTATTTGTTCTAGCTATATTTTCAACTGACAGTTAACGAATGGAACATTGATTTACAAAACAGCAGCAAACACTTTTTGCAGATGCAAAATCTTGCACAGTGTGCTTTAGAAAATTAATATATACATGATATAACAGAGACTTACCTTATATTATCTTAATGTAAGTTAATGAAATAAGCTTTATATCGCACTGATTTTATAAGGGTGTGGTGGGGTTGCTGGGCATGGTTTGTGGTATTGGGGTACATTGTGTTGTTTGGCCCATCGCACTACATTGTCTAGAAACTGCCCTGGAAAGACGGTAGGTACACAGGGATTGAGAGAGGCTGTAAAGTGCTCAATTAACACATGGAGTCTCCCAGGAACATGACGTTTTATGGACATGTGTTTTGACACAGTTGTGTTTTTGCTCACACATTGCTTGCTTTGACCGCATTGCACATGACAAACAGCTCACCCCTGTCAAAGCTAACCTTACCAAGCATTCTGCTTAAACCCATTTCCACCTGGTCGCAAAGTCCCCGAGTTCTATCCCTGCTCAGAGCCTGAAACCCACAAAGCCATCCTCCATCCTTTGGCAAGGTCAATCCCATGTCTCACTAAGGTCAGAACTAGGGAAAACGGGTATGCAGTAATAAAATTGCGGCAAAAATGTCGCTTTTACAAAAAATTGCTGCAAAAATGCTGTGGTTTTACCCAGTAAAGGTGTACCCCATTATACCATTTAAGGGGAGCAGCGGTTGCGGTGGTGTCCTCCGCTACCCTTAAATGGTATAATGGGTCTGGGCGTTGCAGGGGTGTCCCCCGCTTCCTTTACATGGATTGCAGTGGCAAAACCACAGCCTTTTTGCCGCGATTTTTTGTGTAAACGGCCATTTTTGCCGTGATTTTAACACATGGAACCGGGAAAACGTGAGTGTTCTCACTGAACTTTCCACAAGCATGCTTTGAATGTTTAGATTTTCTTAGCCTTGTTAAAGGCATACATTACGCCACTTGATATTTGTATAGCGCTTTACTGCCATTAGTATAGCTTTGAAGCGCTCTGGGGGTGAATGGCCCTTTGGCAGACCGTAGCCTGAACAGACATGAACTAAAGAGAGCATTACATTACCCGCAAAATAGCATTTGTAATTTCAACTGACTGCTCAGTTATTAGCAGAGATGACTAGTGTAGTGACATTGTAATAGCCATAGTATTGAGAGTGCGCGGGCGTGGCATGGATTGCTATATCAGTGACTATGTGACAGTTTGACTGAATTATTCATGGGACTCAGAGTAATAAAGGTGGAACGGGACTAATATGAATCAGTCCATCAAACCCAAAGGCAACTGTCTGCATTTGAGAGCTCTGCTATACTTTACATGCAAAACACAGGCACAATGATTCAAATGCAATCACATGCAAATTACGGTTGTGGTGCTGGAATTGGGGATCTGGCCACAACAGGCGTATGTTTTACTATTTCAGATCTTACTGATTGTGTTTTGAAAGACCCTACACACATGTGGACAAGTAGCATGGTCTTTCACTCCCAACCCTGTAACTGTTCTATTCACATCCTAGATTTTAAGGGTTTTCCAGCTGCTGCAAGGACTCAGATGCCCCCTCTTCCTTATCAAGCTCATTGTCATCTTTGTTCTCAGACTCACTGAATATGACAGGTGGAGAGCAGGAACACAGCTCATCCTGCTCTTATGCACTGTGTGCTGATTCTCCTGTCTCATCATTCTCCTGCTCTAGACTGTGTGCTGTTTTTCCAGGCTCCTCATTCTCCTCTACAGCGTGCGTTGTTAGGCTTGGCTCATCATGCTCCTCTGCACTGTGTACTGTGTCTCCTGGCACATCATGCTACTCCAGGATGTGTGTTGCTTGTCCCGGCTCATCAGTATAGCAATCTGCACCTCTTCTTTCATCTCCCCCACAGAGTACTTAAGCCTTTTCTCCTACTGTGCCCACAATTCTTGAGCATGTAGAAATGTCTCTTGTGAAGCAGGTGCTTCTAAATGTAACACTGATGAATTCAATTTGCCATGCGCACATGTTCCGGCTTCTTCGATGCAGTCAGCATCTGCAGTGGCTGCTGCTAAATGACCTCCAGCTTCATGCCTCTTCCTTGCACATTTGGGGATTCCAGACATTTTGGAACTCAAGATAGTTATAATATAATCTTATTCTGCTGCCCAAGAATTTTAAGAATCTTCTACTCAATCAGCATGTCTGTGGACTTGCCATAAAAAGATAGCACACTGAGTTATAGATACTGAATGTAATCTCCTCCTGGCTACAAGGATTGCTAAAATGGTTCTACGCAAGCACCACATACATGGGCTGGCTCTACAAGGATGAAACTCAATTACAGCACTGAATATAATCTCCTCCTAAACCCCAAGAATTCTAAGGATCTTCTACTCAATCAGCATGTCTGTGGACTTGCCATAAAAAGATAGCACACTGAGTTATAGATACTGAATGTAATCTCCTCCTGGCTACAAGGATTGCTAAAATGGTTCTACGCAAGCACCACATACATGGGCTGGCTCTACAAGGATGAAACTCAATTACAGCACTGAATATAATCTCCTCCTAAACCCCAAGAATTCTAAGGGCCTCATTATAAGTACGGCGGTGCAGTAAAAAAGGACAGTGGAATGGAGGTAGCTCTGTTACTGCTGCATTACTGCACCACCATATTACAACATTGGCGGTGTGGTGGGGTGGAAAATCACCCACCTTACCGCCCAAATATCGGCGGAAATTATCACCGGCGGTAATTCTGCTGAAATCCCCACAGAGTCCTACGGACTGCAGTAAATGGGGACTAACACCACCTATCACCACTTGTAATCTGGCTGTAATTCCGCTGGACCAAGTAGCGGTAACGGTAAATCCGTTTAGTGGTATTTTGACAGATTTACCACAGAGATACCACCAAACTTGTAATGAGGCCCAAATTCAAATCTTAAATCTTTTCTATGCAAGCAACAACTATGTGGACTTGAAAAAAAACAGCACACTCATATAGAGACACTAAATGTAATCTCTTCCTCTCTACAAAGATTTCAAAGACTTTTCTAATGAAGCAACAAGTAGGCGGACTGGCCGTAGAAAGACAACACACTCAATTACAGACAATCAATTCTTCTCCTCCTGCCTTCCTTCTGTGAAAACAACAGCATGTGGACTGGCCATAAAAAGAGGACCTGCTCAGTTAGAGGCACTACACGTGGGGCCTAATTCACAGAAGTGCTTCATAATGTCAAGACTCCATAATATCATGCCTGCCATTGCTTCCACACAATTCTTTTTATATAATCATTGTTTCCTTTCAGATATGTGCACTGAAGCCTCTCTCTTTTAAGACTTTACTTTAAGAAACAGGCTATTACTTTATAAAGAAGAGAAAAAAATGGAAGAACAAGTCAAGCAAGGTTCTACACAATAATGCATTTAAAAGAAGATTAATTGACATGAATTAAAGCAGTACATAAAACGAAACTATATGCAAGCTTCACGTTGACAGTGGGCCCCCTTAACATCGACAATATTCAACAAAGTGCCATATTACATGATGCTATTACCAAAAGACTATGTACTAGGCCTGTTGAGGAAAACTCTGAGAGGGATAAACAAACGGAGAAACACATATTTGTTATAATAATGCTGATCTTTGAATTGATAGTATCACATTGTTACAAACAAGTCCACAATATCTCATTAGTAGGTACGAAATATACGAAAGCATCTGACATCCAGCAAACTAAAGATACACGCTTCTCCGTTTAATACCAAAGGTAAGCAACACCAGTTCTTTCTTTTCTGGATATAATAGGCCTACTAAGAAAAATAGTAAGCAAACCATGCATCTTGCATCTTTGAGTTGTAATATCTAACAAGGCCCCGTCATTCAATTCAATGCCCTTAGCAGGGCACATAAGATTTCAACATGCAGATTCTGTAGTATCTGCTTCATTTTTCCAATTAGACATAATGATTTTAAAGGCAATTGTTAACAGTAATCTCATTATCCTCTGCCTTATTTCAGACGGGCAATTCGGGAAATCAGATGGGACACTTGATTTTCAAAATATTAAATGTAACCTTTGATACTGAACTTTAATGGATATGTGGTTTTGCACATGTACAGCACGTTCTTAGGGGGTCACTATATCATTTGTGTAGAAGCAGCACTTCTTATCACCTATTAGTTTCAGACAGTTTATACCTGTGTATACTATTTAACTCAAACCACCTGTTCCACCCTCACTAAATGACCCACAATCTTCGGTTAAATCAGTTTTAGTGAAAACGGGTCACAGTATCGGTGGTGCAGTTTACAGCCAAAGACGTTCACACCAGCTTAAATGTAACACAATAAGAACCTCTTTGTACAAACATTTGTTTTAGGGACTTGTACATATTCCCTTAGCTGAATTTCACAAACACACACACACACAGCTGATATCCCTCCAGTTCTTGTGACTGTTCATGATCGGAACCTGTATGTGGTCAGATAAACATAGCTTGCTCTGGCAAACATAGATAAATACAAACACATACACTACAATACCAACTAAAAATGTCAAAACACAAGGCAGTCTGACATTAAAAAAAAGACTAATAGTCGACACAAACATGCACTACTGAATCTACATATTTTGATACTTTCAAAAGCATGAGTGGAGTGGAGTCATAAACACCATAACATATTGTATGTGAATTGCATATGGATAGTGTATGCAAGCTATGCCAATGCTGGTGCACATGCAGTTGTTTGCACACACGCATACACAACGCATGTTACAAAGACACATTGCTTTGAACCCTGTTTTGAATATGGCCTGATTTGAAAAGTGTTCTTTGCTTTGAGCGGGACAAAAACCCCGCTCTGAATGCACAAGGTGATTCATTGAGTGAAACTTTATTTTCGGAGTCAAGATCCATCAAATTTCACAACAGCAAAACAAAGCACTTCATCAAATTAAACAAACTTACAAGCATTTAAATTATAAATTAGAAGACACATAACCTAAGCTGCCATCATGTTTCTGTTCTGCGTACACAATGCCATTAATAGACAACTGGCCAAACAATCACATGTTCAAATATCAGATAAACGAATAATAGTCTACAAAGTGTGTCCGATTCCATAATCTCATAGTAATGGATATCAAAATATTGTCACCAATTTAGAATATATTTGGAAGAATAGGAAAAAGAATGCACAAACAAAACATATATGGTTCCTCTCATCTACACCCTCTAAGAACAATATTTAACAAAGGGAAGTATTTTCATCAGAACAGAGTTATCATGGCTCAATATCTCCTATACCTCACTATAACTCAAGATATTCTGCAATATATATCTCATAGATGCAGTCAGTACATACTCCAGAACTGTCTTTTTATGTAGAGCTACATCATCTCTGGATTACACCAAATATGATAGCCACACACAATTCATTATGTCTTTCCCATTACTTGGTATTACTTCTGGATTTTTTAACCAATTTGCATATCCCAATCTTTTCAGATTTGCACAGATATACAAGTATCGGGTAATTTTAGAATTGAATCTCCCTAGTTTAAGATCCCTAATTATGGCTTGGGTCATCAAACCTCTTTTATTTAGCCATAGCGATATCCAAAATATAACTGGGTTACCCATCTTGATGTGCGCCACAAAACATATGAGTGTTTACTGTTGAAGTTGTTCAGGCAGTACACAATGGGCCTCATTACAAGAATGGAGGTAGCCATGCCGCTATTTTCAGCATGGCTACCCCCATTCCGGGTACCGGGTCCGGGTTCCCTGAATGGGGAAATACCGGGCCATTCCTACCTTGGATGCCCCGAAAGGGCTCAATGGGAATGGGGAGCACGGTAACAGCAGGCCCATTAATGCCGGGCCCGTTGTTAGCATGCTGGGCCGCTCGCGGGACCCGCTAAGGACGCCTGGTACCAGGCGTCCATACCGGGTCCCACGACCGGACCTCGTAATGAGGCGGTAGGGGTTTAACGGGGCCGGCAGCTCTACCTGCCCGGTTAAACCTCTACCGCCAGGGTCATAATGAGGCCCAATATCCCTAAAATGTATTTGCACTAACTTGAAGACTCGAGGAAATAGAGCACCACCTTATCCTCTGAAGTCCTAGTAAGATATTTAGGTAAGTGATGGCTAGTTACATTTATACAGTCTTCTTACAATTCCAATATTGACCTGGGACATTCTTGAGGTTTCTTATGCATTTGATTGTGCCTTGATAAAGTTCAATTCACATTTTTTCCTAATTGTATTGGTTACAAATATAGGTTAGTGTGTCTTCTGTCTGTTAACCACTACCAAAATATTGTATTTCTTTGTATTTACCCCAAGATCTCAAGGGTTCATATAAGTGGTATAGGATGTCAGTAGCTTTTGCAACGTACACAGAAACACTTGTGCATAGGCACATTATAAATGACTTATGATATCATATCATATGATATGGAGTTTTGCAATGAAAGCTGCATTCTCTGCGTACATTAAACATGGTATCTTTCCCATTGATATTCTGAGGACATCCGAGAAGGCCTTTACTAGGACCTTAAATATATAATTTGCATGTAGATTAAGTGTTAAAGTGCCAGGTCACAACCCGGGGACAACCCTTTTGATACAAATTTCTCAGAAGCGTTCCCATCTGGACCAAACCACTCCCTCTGAGTATTTTCAAAATGGAGGGCCATTAAAATTGGCAGAAGGGCCTTGGGTATACCAAGCTTGAGCCATTTTTCCCATAGAGCATCCCTTCTTACATTATCAAATGCTGAGGTCACGCTCATATTTGTGGGATATACAGAATCCTCTACAGACATACTTTGCACATAGGAGAGACAGGATAATGACCTGTAATTATGTAGATCTTCACTGAAACCATATTGTATGTATCAATGAATGCTATAAATGTCTAGCCATTCGATCAGTCCATGATATATTATGTTTCTAAAGAGGTTCACAGTTCGATTGATTAGAGAAATGGGGATTAGGGTGTTGGTTCTTTGTACTGTAAAGCTTGTACTTAAGTCTGCTCAGTTGCTATTAAACTCTACAGTCACATTAAATGTGCACGTCAAGTGAGGAGCCCATAAAGCTGGCATATGTTTAAACAGGTCCAGAAATATGTCATTAGGACCTTGGCTCTTGCCAGTCGCTTGGCATCTTAATGCCATCTCTAATTCCTGTATAGGGATGCACAAGCATCTATGAACGCTCAGTGTCGGGCACTCCTATTTTGTGTTAGTTTAGTTTATTTTATTATTTGTATAGCGCCGCCTGGCCCTGGCCCAGCTTGTGATACCTCACCCTCACTAAACCTAGGGCACCTCTAACCCTCAATATCTACGCCATATAATTTGTCTACACCATATAATTTGGAGAAATGTTCCGCTCTATCTCTGGGGTCACATATGGGGGGCGTTCTGATGTTTTCTTTTTAATTAGGTGTGCTGAAACAAATTTCAGAAGACAGATGAATAACTTCTCCTCGCTGTCTCTCCAATCTTGTGCCACATTTCTCCCTTGTGATTCATGTACTCTTCCTTTAAGCACATGTGTAGCTCTTTCTACAAAGGTTAATATTTTCTTTATCGAGAGGGCACAACTTCAGAACTTCTATTAGAAAACAATGTCCATTCTTTCAAACCTTGTCTAACAGGGATTTCTTTCTTTGAAACTAATGCAGACTTTTCACCCTTATCGGAGAACACTCTGCAGCACTAATTAGTGTGCTAAATGACTTCAAGCACGCCATCCCTATATTGCCCATCTCCATAAGGTCTAATATAAAGTGAAGTTTCCCTTAACTATTCTAGTGTATAAATGGTCTTGATCATCCATGGTCCATTTAATATTTTCCTATTATTTTTCAAAATAGAGTGGGAGGCCATTTTCAGCATCCAATCTGAGTCTTCCTTCCTATATTCCAATTTCACTATAATTGGATTATGAACACTCTCACATATGTTTTCACCAACACGTTTTAAATCACTTTCCATTGTGGTATGGGGACCAAAAATAATCTATTATAATGTGTGTCATGTTATTTCAAAAAGTAAAATTACCCAGGCATAGCACAATTAAAACAACCATTTAATGTATTAAGACATTTTCTAATAGGAATGGTCATGTGGGTAAACTTTATTTTTAAGCCATCAGATCAGAGAGTGATGCACGAGCAACACCCAACTCCTTATGCTCAGCTAAATTCCCCATGACTTCTTGGCCATCACCAGGCCTGATATGAAAATCCCTCATCAAAAAAGTCATTTAAAAATTGTGATATTGTTTCTCAGAATTCAGACCAATAAACAATTCCTTCATTTATGGAATGTTTTCTAGCTTCTTTTGCATAATTTAAATTATAAAAATGACCCATCGTCCATAGACACTTCGGTCATTCTCTCTCAATGTCACAAGTAGTCTATTATCATACATATTTGTATATGCTCTTTCTGTAAAACCAACCAGCCATTATGAGCACGGCAAAAACAGCCTCCATCCCATAGCACGGCCATTTTTCATTTGACAGGCCTGAATCTGAAAGGATGTATAGCTGTGTAGGTCAGTGTTAGTTTTCAGTTTCCTGAAACAAGATAATATCATGTGTACTTAAGATTCTAGCCATTCTTCATCATCTTCTTGAGATTATAAACCATGATAAGCATTTCAGTTCTTGCCCTATTTTGTTCCGCTCCCTCCAATTAGCCCCAGAGTCAATCAAGTAACCTTCCTTGTTAGCCAACTTTACTTTGTCAACTGTTTGGTTACAGAGATCACCAGCAGAAAGAACACCCCATAATGTATTCTGTTGGCCACATACCCAGATGTATTTTCATCAATCGGTCAGCTGCTTCATGCCTGATCACTTTGAATTCCCCCCGTTATGTGCCCATTCAGAGACCCCATAAAGAGTGATACCACTGACAATCTAACACATCGAACTCTGCAGGGGGATCAAACCTATTTGTAAGTTCCAGAACTGGTCAGCCACTCTCCCCTCTATGGGATCTAGAGTGAATATGCTAGGTGTAATTTGAGGTCTTGTGATTTAGCAAAGACATCCAGTATTTGCATTGTTGCATCATTCTAGGGTGCACATTTGAAACATGTCATGCTGAGGACATGAAGAGAACAAAAAAGCCTTGTTCATATATATATGTTAAGGAATCCAAATCAATGTTTATATTTAAAAAGAAGATATGTCCTTGAATATTGTTTGCGTGCCGGGTAGACTCTTTTTGCAAGGCAACCTTGGAAAGGGAGAAGGAACCACACGTAGCCCCTTCTCCCTTTTCCAAGGTGGCCCTTTTTTATTTTTATTTTTGTCCTTTTCATTAGTACAGAGCAACTAGTTTCCCGATCCTGCAGACCCCGGAATACTGACGGTGGGCCAATTCCACCCACGGTAATGCCCCTGGGGGTCCCTCTCTGTATGCCTGGCCCGACCAGACGTGCAGAGTGGGACCCTCTAGCAGAAGAGTATGCTAACAACAGGCCTGTCATTCACAGGCCCGTTGTTAGCATCCTCCCCTTCCCATTGAGCCCTATTGGGACTCAAATGGGAATGGGGACGTACCGGGTCCAGGTCCCGCAAAAGGGAATTACCGGGCCCTCCAAGGTCAGAATGGCCCGGTAAGTCCTTTTTTGCGGGACCCGGACCCTGAGTTTGGGGGTAGCCATGCCACTAAAAATGGCATGGCTACATCCAAACTCGTAATGAGGCCCAATGACATTACATGCAAGGATTGGCTGTTACACGGCATGTGAAACTGAATTAGGCCTGAGACAATGCTACATACTTTACTTTGCAATGTTTGCGGTTAGAACAGAGGTACCTGGACAGCTGGTGAGCAGATGCCATGGGGGACACGGGTGGACTGAAATACTGACTACTGGGAAGAGAGGGAGGAGAGAGAATGGATAGACAAGTTGAAGATAGATTTTTCATTTGAATAATGGTACTAAATGATTGCCATTTTGTGAGTTAGTTTATAATTCTAATTGTAGCCTTGCTTCTATATTTTAAAAGTGTACATTTGACTTTCAATACATTTTTATTTATTTTCAATGACCTGAAAACCAAGATTGAACCAAAATGTACTTTTGGAAGGTTATCTCTTAACTGTTCATTGATGCTAAATCAATGAGCTGATGTTTGGTCCAAGTGTGGCTATAGCTGTCATCAAAGCTGTCAAGGGTTTTGACCCATGTTGAATTATTAGACTGGGTAGATGTGGGGATGAGCTGTCGCCGCCCATCATTCTAACCCAGAACAAAACTAAATCAATAGACTGGGTAGATGTGGAGATGAGCTGTTGCCGCCCATCAGTCTATGCCAGAACCAGTAGAACCGCGCAGTTTTGCACACACCAAAATGGTCGCCTGACCTGCCACCCACCAGTGCGAGCGTGATAGGCCAGGAGTGCCATGAGTGAAATGTGTGCCAAAGGAAAAACAGCAGTACCAGTGGCTAAAAAAGAAAAAAGCGCTTTGAAATCACCTTTGTTTCTCTGAAATGCAAGCTAAAAATGCCTATTTTAAACATTGCAAGATATTCAAAAATCTCAATGAACACCAGCAGACATTTGGCAGAAGGTAGACTTGTGTGCATACAAAATCTGGAAAGAGAAAGAGCCCAAAACAATGTTTATAACAAAACTGGCTGAGCTGTGGATGTCAGCAGCTGAAGTGAAATTGGACTGAAAGACACTAAAATCTAAATGTTTAAAATAAATGAGTGACCTACCGTTGAGTGGCACATAGTTTGCAACTGTTAAATGTCATAGTTTTGAACTTAGAATCAGCGTTCTAGCTGCATGGGTAAAAATTGTAAGTTTGATTTGGATGAAGAAAAACTGGGAACCAAAGTGACATTTAGCTGAAGCCTGGCTTAAGAGAGTGAATTCTGCCCGGCAAACTACCCCCGACAGGAGCGAAACTTGCTCAGCCACTCTTCCCAGGCCTGGCTGCATTCTGCTGCACCCACCAAAAGGAGATGACACCTCCCTGATTGAATCAGGGGAAGAGCACCTGGGGACTGCAGGAAACTAAACAAAGCACTGTCCTTGGCCCAGGCCAATGTCAAATTAGGGGGGTCGTAAATGGCTTCCTCTTGGAAGGAAACGGGGAGGGGCACTGCATGTGAGCAAGCTGAGCTTGGGGGAAGTGGATAAACCAGAAATTCCACCATGTGCTTTGGAAAACCACACCCCTTTGGGGCCAGAGCATAATTTTAAAAAGATGGATAATTCATAGTGCGGACTTGTAAAAATTATATAAATAACATCATCATTCTTGTGATTTATCTGTGCACATTTTAAGAGGTGTTAGGACTCTGGGGTATGTTCTTGGGGATAGTAGCGGAAAAAAGGTTGTTGCTCCAAATGTATGCATGTTAAAAATCTGACACTTTATCATCTGAAACCCATATCCCTGGTGCACATTTGTGTAAAATCTGGAAAGCTTTAGAGGTCGTTATCTGGATGAAAAGGGGAGAATTCTGTCATAAGTGGACACAACGTCTTACAAAGACAGGGATCGGATGGTTTGGTGCTACAGAAAATATGTTAAGTGGACATATAATATTAGCAAAATGGTACATAGATAAATATGTATTTGGATCAGAAATAGATTTGTGTGCAATTTGACAAGTGGAGGATCCTCTGACCATGAACCTACCTCATCACTCTGACACACAACCCAGTTCCCCCAATCAAGGGAGAGAGGAGGAGCTGGCCAATGATAAGTTGAGGGGGTTGGGCATAGAAGATGAGCCGACCCTCCCTCTTTCTAAACACATAAAAGTAGACTGTGCAGGACAGGCAGGGAGATTCACTTCCCACTTCAAGCTGATTTTTTGCAGAGTGTTTTGCCAGAAGACACCAGATCCAGCACTTAGACTTCAAATCCAGACAGAGACCAGAACTTTGAATTCAGACTTCAGAATGTTTCAGCAGGCCTCAAAATCTTTTGCGAACTGATTTACCCCAGACTTCCAAGTGGCACATCAGAGTAAAACAGCCGGGCTGAGCTGTTTGATTCTGGCCTAGAACCCTGTGCCAGAAACACCCAGAAAGCAGAGCTGTACCCGGAACCAGAGACCAGACCTTTGTGAAGCGTCGAGTGCCAGACCAGCAGAGCAGAGCTGACCCAGACCGCTGTAACCAGAGAACCGGTACTAAAGACCGTCTGTGGCGAGAGAACCGCAGTCAACCTGACCAGATCCGTGACGAAGTCACATTCCTGTCCCACATATAGTGTGAGTACTCAGCCAGGACTGTGCAGAACCAATCTCTTAGTTTAAAATAATCTAATTCAAACTATTTAACCTATTAGAACTGCATCATTAGAAATCGTGTCCATCCTGTTGATTCAAAACCTTCCAAAGCGCATCTGTCATTCTGAAACTGTAATTTCAATTCTGAAAATCTACCTCCACTAAATCGCCCATATCTCTTGAACCGTTGGTGCTAGTTTTAACTGTCATTTTAAAGCTAAGATTCTACGCTTTCCAACAAACCTAAAACCAACTTGCTACTCCTTATAGTTTTTCCGTAATCGCGCTCGACGCACTCGGAAAAATTGACGCGATTGCGATGTGAAGAACACTTGTCAAAATAGCAGCGTCTTGCTTTCCTTTGCTGAAATTCGTTTGCAACCTGATAATCATTCATAGAGCATTGCTAAAGTGATCCTGAACTAATACAAAGTAGCTGGTGTCACCCACCCTGAACCTCTAGAGGGAATTAAAATCATTTTAGCATATTTTTCACTTCATTGAATACCACATTTAAAGGATTTTGCCTGTGTTTAAAATCATACCTGTTTTCCTCTAAGCTCGCTGGGTGGAACTGAAACTTTGTATTGCATTTGTGTGTATTCCTGAGAATTGTGTGTGTTACTTCCATCTCCTTACATTGCATGGGGGGGGAGTGAATTGTCAAAGAAAAAGTGATCACATTATCTTTTGCTGAAATCATATCAAGTTTATTTCTGTACTGCCTTTTATTCATCTTTGCATCTCCTTGAAACCATAAGGCATTCTCTGATACCTTATTCTCCTGTTCCTAGTCATAAGTCACCAGAACTGTGCTATTGTAGGATTACCTATTGCTGATTTCTGCTCATATTCACAAGTGTGATATCAATTATTAATTTATTATAAAAGTGTAATATATATATAAATATATATATATATATATATATATATACATATATATATATATATATATACATATATATATATATACATATATATATATATGTATATATATATATATATATGTATATATATATATATATATATACATATATATATATATATATATATATATGTATATATATATATATATATATATTGTTTAATTCTCAAATAAACCTTTTAAATTTGCAAAACAAACTTACTTCTTGGCTCAGTGGGGTCAGGGGGATTCTAAGAGAGGGGTGTTATATAAGGGTGGTCATCCAGAGTACACGAACTGGACATAAAAATATATAAATAAGGGCTTCCCTTGAGCAATCCCAGACAAGGCACTGACTTAGTGGGACTGCTTGGTTGGAGTCTTTAACAAAGCCTTTGTTCCCCCTTTTACTTCTTCTAGCCAGGATAAGATCACCTATGCTTACATTGCTGGATGGAGATGGAAGAAAGAAAACCACCAGGAAGATTTACATTGTTTTTCCAATATGTTTATTAATGGATTTAGAGTGTTTAGAATATTTGAACGCCTTCCTAATTTTGATGGCATATAATATTGACCATTTATACAAGGTTAATGAGTGTTGATTTCAATATGTTCTGGGTAGGGCCACACACGTTTTCCCCAATAGTACACCTGTCAGATGTGCAAGGGTAGAGCGCTCTCTAGCCATAAATCACAGAGATCCAACTCTTTCCATAGCTTTCATCAGGTATACCATTATTCTATGCCACCAAGTATGCCAAGCCCCCTTTACAGCATTCTGACTACCTCTGGGTTAGGCTCTGTCGAACAGGATATGATAAAATGCACTAAATCAGAAACATATATACACCAACATATGCAAAGATCCCCACATACACAAGCACTGACATACAGGCATGGACACATCCATAATAATCATAGAAACAAATAGCTGCACATCCACAAATCCTCCATCACCACAGTTCCACAAACAAAATAGGAACCCACTCAAAAATCAAAATACAAAGCCCCTAATATCACTTTCTCAGACACACTAACAGCAAAGCTCACATACAGTCATATGTCAACTCACTGACAGACCCAAACATCTAGAAATATTCTACAAATCAGTTATACACAGAATGTAAAGCACTTCTTTCATCATTCATTTCAAGAGTCAGAGCTCACTTCAATTTCATAGGAAACCCAGGTCAGCAAGTGCAGTTGTGCATTTAAGTTTGATGCATTGGCTCGTGGTGTTGGTGTCATTAAAACCTTGCCGGTTTTAACCTCCTAAGCTTCAATATTTGGTACATTTACTTCATCACACTTTTCTGGTAATATCGGGGTGTCAGGTCCTTTGTAACACACCTCGTCACAGAGGAGACCACAGCCTCCTTTACTGTTGTGACACCTGCACCTGAGGTTACTGCAAGCTCACAGTAACACTGTCCTGATGCAATACTCTATGTAGTGGTGCAGACAAATTAGAAGAGAATGTATGAAATTAGAAAAATTGATGTTGTCAAGTTGTCTTCATACTTGTTGAGGTAGATGGCATTTGGGAGAAGTGTGAGTTGGAGAAGCAGTTTAAAAGTTAATTTAAGACAGAAATACTTAATTTCCAATGTGATCCTATGGCAACGATTGACCTTGAATATGGGTGCCAGGTTTGTTTGCTTTTGATATAGATGATAGATTGTACATGTTATTTCTGGTAAAATGGCCACCAGCTGCAAGGCAATATATTCAAGGGCTGTGGCACTCCCATTATACTCACACCACAGTCAATAGGCTCCTGCTGTGATGTGTGGCATGCCGGAGCCTTGCAACCACCACTCTGAGCCAAGCTTTGAATTGAATTGTTGGATGCAGGTGCTCAAACTAGTGCATTTGCAAGCTACCAATCTACAAGCACCAGGAAAGGCCTCTCTGCAAACCATTAGAATATCCTTCCGAATGGGACGTTGCTCTGATTGTTCCACTTGCCAGCACTACCTCAAGCATTTGGGACTTATGCATGTGTTTAGCTAAAGCACTTGCAATGGACCAAAAACGTTTGGTCCTAGTTTGGCAAGCTACTTACAACACAAACCCAAACATGTGGTGACCATGTTTATCCCGAGGGAAATGTGTGCAAATGCTGGGCGTGTGCATGTGCTTCCACCTGCCACTTCAATATATGGGCTGAAGGCGTAACAGAGCACAGCACAGAAGCATTGTTTGAACTATTGCTAACTAGCCCAGGTATTGGTATAAGCATAGTCTTGGAGG
Source organism: Ambystoma mexicanum (assembly GCF_040938575.1). Classification (NCBI taxonomy): domain Eukaryota; kingdom Metazoa; phylum Chordata; class Amphibia; order Caudata; family Ambystomatidae; genus Ambystoma; species Ambystoma mexicanum. The sequence goes on from NC_090927.1 coordinate 1,059,123,918, forward strand.
CAGACAGCAGAAGAAGTCAAGAGAGGGAAGGAATACCTTTGCATGCTCCGCTGGACAGTGTGTCAGTAAGAAGCGCTATCCTCACCTCACGAAAGTGTAAATAAATACAATTATCCAACTAGTATGTTTTAAAAATGGAGGTGACTTTCATAAGAAAGATACATTCTGGCAAGAAAACTTAACCAATGATATATCAGTGCTGCTTTTCTAAAGCTGACAAACTTTGTCATAGAAAAATGCAGGAATAATGTGGGAGGCACTCTTAATGATTTGAAGTATTTGGGGTCTTCTGCGGGGGTGGTAAGGAAATGAATGAAATTGCTGATGCAGACCCAGGGACATAATGGTACCGATACGAGGGTTGAGATTTTTTGGAAAGTCATAGAAATATAACTTTAAAGGCAGCAAAGATACAATCGGTGGCGGCTGGCATTGTGGGGTGCAAGGGTGACGGTTCCCTTGTTTGAGGAGAAAATAAAATGAAAGGTATACTAGTAAAGTCAAATCAACTTTAAACTTGCATCTTTCCTCTATACAGATCCATTGACCGACTCAGGCCAACCGGGGTTTCTGGAGGAGTTGATTAGGGACGTTTCCCACGATACGTGCTTAGCTTTTTATTTCTAGTAAGAAGCCTGCAAATCTCGCCCAAAATGCTACAGAGCTTTCTATGGAGGCACCACCGGGGGCGCCAGTGCTTCGGTACCGCTCTGCCTGATTCATGAAATTGTTCGCGCCGAAAACGGGGATTTGTGCGCCATTCTGCCCGCAAATCCCCATCTGTCAAACAGGGATTTGCGGCAGGATGGCACACAAATCCCCTTTTTCGTCGCAAATAATTTCATTTGGTACCCAGCCGCCACTGGGTACCAAATGAAGTTCTTGCTGTTTTCATGCCATTAGATGGGTGTCAGTGGCAGAGTCGCTCTAGGCGACCAACCCTCGTGCTTCTGTTACTTTCAGTATGGGCGTCTGCGCCAGCCACCCACCTTACCTTCTACCAGTGTAAGTGAATGTGGTGAACAGTGTATTTTGAAGTGTATTAATTTTACCATTAACAGCTGCGCAGTGGACTGTGTTACGTTGGGCGACAGAACAGGCAAATTAAGTTATCTGTCGTAAATAAACTTTTTGTGTAAAAGTGGAGAATTAGCAGATGTTTCTTATTTTTTGATTATCTTTTCCAGCTACAAACATAGGGAAATACTATTAAGACAAATATCATTGTAATGTAATGCTGAACTATCGGATGCCTTAGCGGTAATGCTGAAGGGCGTCATGACGTAAATGAGGCGCTCTACACTTTGAATTATAATATTTAGTATAACTAAAAAAAATAGTATTCTTGTTAAATTGTAGTTTTACAAGTTTAGATATGATTTTTGGAAATCATTTTAGCGTAGATGTATAGTTATTATGATCCGTCACATGTATTTATAATGCAGAAATTAAAATGCAAATTATTAACATTAAAGGCAAACTTTGGCAAAAAATGCAGGCTGCACAATGACCCAGGTTTTCCAACTGGCAGTCCCACAAAATATGCCCACACTGACTTGCCAGAGAAAACCTTTCATCAAAGCAGCCTCAGCTTTCTTCGGTGTTTCTTACCCACATCATACTTGACTCCTCTTCAAAAGCACTCACGCCCTTTAGCCTAAATTTCAGTGAATTCCTGGTGAAATCAGCGACTTGAATGTGGTTGGGTGGGACTACTGGCATATATGACGGTAGCTATCCTAAACAAGTTTATTACACTGGCATTATGGCTCTTGCATGGGATATGGACCTATATTGGCAAAGACAGCATGGCCATGCCTCATGCAGTACTATGACATTATGACTGGCAATACAAGCAAAGCGAATGTGCGTGTTCTGAAAAAGAGGCACTGGCCACCATTGCCACAGCCAAAACCGGCACGTTTTTTTTTTTTTTTTTACGTGGCAAGACATTCTTACAGGTACTCCAGGAAAAGCAAATTTGAGGGTGTGCTTGCGTTAGAATATTTGTATCTCTTTACACAGGAGGTATGAAAACGAGCAGTATTTGGCAGACACTGTGGGCAGCCAGCATGAAAATGTTGTTTTGCACTGGCAGAATATTGGTATAGATTTTATGCAAAGTAATCTTCAAAATAGTCCTGTGTACATTTGGTGACCTGGAATCCATTGGAATTGTATGTGTTGCCCTATGATACTGCCTGTAAATTGCATGTCTTTTTACCAATTTTTTCAAAGGACAGGTGCAGTAAAGTGAACCATATTAACCCATTATTTTTAAATAATTATTGGGGGATACCCTCCAAACCACTCTGGAAATCATTACCCCCCACCAGTGAAAAAATGTAAAATGTATCAGCCGCCACTGGGTACCAAATGAAGCTGAGCATGACTTTCCTTTTAAATGTGGTGAACTTTCACTAAGTGATTGTGAGCTACAGGAATAAATTGCCTGTCGCCATTCGAAATGGAAGCCACATGTTTTAGGACCAACAGTACCATCAATGGCATAAAATATTCTTGCTCAAATTTAGCAAAACAAAATATCAGATCACTCGCCAGTTACATTGGAGTGTCTACTTCCGGGGCTGGCGGTGAGGAGAGTGAACTGGTTGTTCAAATCGGAAGCACTGAGGGATGCGGTCTTCCACGATGATCTGTGCACAGGTATGCAGGACTTCTTTGTCATAAATGCAGGCACAGTGGACTTCTTAGGGGTGCTGTGGGAAACCTTCAAGTGTTGTGTCCGGGACATGTGCCTGGGGAAAGAGGCAGGGATACTAAGACAGAAAAGGGCCGACTTGGAGGTTAACGAAAGTAAACTGAAAGAGCTGGAGGGGCTTTACTAGGAAAAGGGGGAAGATGCGGTTTTGGCAGACATCAGTAAAGAGCTTGATGGTTTCAGGCGAAAGCGTTGGGAGAGATTAGATACATGCAGAGGTCAGCCCAGGTCCAACAATACGGGTAGGGCCAAAAGGCGGGGGGCACTCTTGGCACGGCTCCTGGCAGCAGAACGGAGACCGACCCAAGTGGATTACATAAATAATTCCTGGGGGTACTGTGTATATAAAACAGCGGATATCGCTGAGGATTTCCAGGAGTACTATAGTGCCCTATACTCGTTCAAGAGGACACACTTGGAAAGTAGCATTGAGCAATATTTGGGGAAGGGGAAGGTAGGGCTATATTGGTTATCTTTGGAACAGAGGGAGCACCTTGTTAGGGAATTCATAATAGACGAAATCCTGTGGTTGACTAAGGGGCTGCCGGGGGCTGAATTGCTGGGCCCCAATGGCCTCACAGGTGAATTTTATAGTAGCCCAGCATTTACTACAGGTGTACCAGGTGGCAGTGTAGAGAGGCACCTTACCACCAACATTGTGGGAAGCCACAATAGCAATCCTGCACAAGGAGGGTAAGCCGGTAGAAAACTGCTCCTCATATAGGCCTATATCCTTGATTAATCTGGATAGTAAAATACTGGCCAAGCTGTTGGCAAACAGGCTTCTCCCCTTTATGCTTACACTAGTCTTGGCGGACCAATGAGGACTTATTCCGGGGAGCAATACCACCTTTGTGTTGCGAACACTGTTTGGCCTTCTTGAAGGGATAGACTAGGAGGTTCCAGCAATTTTGGTACTCCTGGATGCCGAGAAGGTGTTCGACTCTGTATAGTGGGAGTTTATGTTTTGCATGCTATGGAGGGTGGGCTTGGGGCACACATTCCTGGAGTATGCTGCCTTGATATACGCCTCCCCCACTGCACGGATAGCCATCAACGGGGAACGGTCGGCACCAGTGCGGATGGCAAGTGGGATGCGACGGGGTGGCAGCCTCTCACTGTTTCTCTTTGCACTGGCTATCGAACAAACATCTAGGGGGAATTCAGTGTTACACGCACAGGTTTATACTCTTCCTTTATGCTGACGATATAGCTCTATTCATGAAAAATCCCAGAGAAAACCTTAACCCGATCATCAAGCAAATAATCCAGTTTACGGAGAAGTCAGGCCTAAAAATGTATTACAACAAATCAGTGATGTTCCAACTCACAGCCATGGTAGAACCCTTTGGTGATGACTATAGGTTTGGGTGGGAGATGGCCCATGCATGGTATCTTGGCATAGAGATATAGCAGGATCCGTAGGTCATGTTTAGGGAAAACTATGGTAGGGTGTTCCTCAGGCTGCAGGAGCATATAGATGGAGGAATGTGCCACTCTCCCTCATGGGACGAGTTGCGACTATTAAGATGGTGGTGTTGCCAAAATGTCTCTATCTGTTCCAGAATCTGCCTATCATCCTTCCTAAATGTTTTTTTCAAGAGACTACAGGGAATACTACTTGAATTGTTATGGGCGGGGAAAGTCCTGAGGGTGAGCTGGGAGGTGCTTATGCAATCACTTCAGTGGGGCTCTCACTCCTGGACCTTGAACATTAATTCTGGGTGGCAGGAGCTCATTTGTTATCCTTTTGGTACGAGGAGAAACCCAGTAGACCCTACGTGCAAATAGAGAGATTGAAAGTAGCACCAGACATTTTGGGCACAGAGATCCTGGGGCGGGGGCAAGCAGAGGCGCAGAGGTCCCAGGGTAGTAGCCAGCACATGTGAGGCATGGAGGAGAATGGCCAGAAAAATGGGGGCAGGAATGCTGAACTTCTTGGCCTACAAGCTAAGTTTATCCATGGGTTGGGGATCACCAACAAATGGGTGTACACAGCCTTGGTGGACAAAGTGGGAATTGAGCGAATGGGAGACTTCTACCTGAACAATACATTATTTAGCCTGGAAGAGTTCAAGAGGAGGGAGAAAGCTCAACCCTTGATGTATTTCTTTATTTTAGGATCCAGAGTGAATTTAAGGCCTCTTTCCCTTCTTCCCGCAGCAGCCATCGGTCTTCTTGCTCTTGCATGAAGTTATGGAGGCACAGGGAGAGGGGAGGATGGTCTCTCAGATCTAAGTGAGGATGGGGGCACAGATGTCGAGTATAGGGAGTAAGGCAAAACAGCAGTGGGAGAGGGTGTTGAGAGTGGAAATTGGGGACAGGGATTGGAATTATATCACTGTTCAGATTAAAGGAGTGTCACTTAATGCCAGAAATAGGCAAATGCATTTTAATTTCATACACCAAACTCACCATTCTCCATCCAAGCTGCACAAATACTATGCATAAGTACCTGGGGAATGCATGTGTTGTAAGGCTGTAGAGGCAGACTTTATACACCTGGCATGAGCTGTCCTCTGGTTGCGCAGATCTGGGCAGAGGTGTTTGAAACCTTATCTGCAATGTTTAGGGAAACTGTGGTGTTGGACCCTCTGTCAGCACAGCTGGGTTTGACAGTGAGGTTGGCCAGACCATATAGGAGACTGGTCGGTCTGCTGTTGATCCTGGCTCGTAGATGGATAGCTATAGCGTGGTGGAAGGGACTGGTGCCGACAAAGGCACAATGGCTAGGATGTTGCATATTGTCATGACTTTGAACTGGCTTACATCTATACGCTGCATCAGCACTCATGACCTCCAGATGTGTGGGGATTATATGTACAATTCTTGCTATGTGGGGGGTAGTCTCACCGTAAAGTAGAAGCAGTCATATAGGAGACCTCCGAGCTGAGATGGAGGGTGGAGGGGACTAGGGATACAGTACTGACTGTTGGAAGGATGTGTTGAGATTCAAGACTGTGATGGAAGAGGGGTAACCCTTGTAATTTCTTTCTGGGGGGCGGGCACTCTGGCACTATGTTATGTGTTGTTGGTTTACGTTGGAAAATCAATAAATACAATTTTAGCAAAACAACTTTAACTGATGATTTGTGCAATTTGTTGGCATTTTTTTATGAAGGTCAAGATTATAGAATGACTTAAAGGTGCTTTTCTTATGGATGTGACCTTTGAAGCTTAAATAGGGAGTCATGGACTGGGGACACACTGTAATTGTTATACGTATATATTCCAAAGAATAAAAGAATTGTAGAGGAGGAGCCAAGTGCCTCTACTGGAAGTCCTGCCTCCATTTTGAAACCAGAAATTGCGACATGCACAATGCCAACAATGGCCCCTATACTGCAAAGAGTCCTCGAAACAAGGTATCCATTGAGGAAACCCTATATGATTTACCCGTGGAGAAATGACCGTCTTTTGAAGGAGGTTCTAAAAGAAGTGTGAAGATTAATGAAAGATAAGACTGGTGACGTCACATGAAGCAGAAATGACGCACCCAGAAGAGATGCCAATGAAGAGAGTATATAGACCTTATAGAATCTGATGGCGAAGTAAAGAATTGAATAACATTTCATGTGCGGAATAAAGATTGCACATGCGCAAAGCACTGAAGAAAATGCAAAGTCGTTTTTTAATTGTACAGATGCTTAAATGGAAGCAGACTAATCATAAGGCTGGCTATGCGTAGTGAATAGACTGCAGGCGGTGCCGCCAATATATATATGTGTATAGAATCTGGATGTTCCACAACGTGTTTTAGCAAACCAGGGCCCCATGAAGAGAAGGGCTGAAAGTGTGGCACAGTAGAAGAAAACAGCTGACGACAAGGGCAGAGAGTAGGAGTGATGATGGATGATGGGCTAATTGGGTGGGAAGGCATAGTCAAGTCCAACCGTCCAGCACCTGAGGTACCAGCTTGCACTCTGCAAGTGAGTGGAATATTCCAGAAGGGTACAAGCATTCCAACCAATTGTAGAGGGCCACGTACTAAAGAGCCCTATAGTTTGAAAGCCAATGAAATGTTGTGTATTTCATGACAGCGAAGATGATGTGCACTAGGGGTGGGCATAGCTGTCTACCTGGCCTTAGAGATCCAATCACAATCCTACCCCCCATAGAAAGTATACCTAGCTGTTCCCCTTAAGCCTATCATAATCTCACTTAGGATTTCTTATTTTGTCACGTAGTGTGACGTCACGTATGACAAGCTTTTGCTATAAAAGTAATGTTTCTATGAAATGCGTTTAGATTTATGCTGTGGGACGTTCGTTGACGCCCGTTGTACTCCCTGTTTTAGACAATTGCAATTAAAAACAGTTATATTTTGCCCACTTCCTGAGTCGGTCTGATTATTGGTGTAAGAGTAAGATCTGCATCCCCATCCATCCCATAGAGCGCTACCTCGCTTAAAGGGCCTACGGGTTCAGAATACATTTCTGTGTGATGGTGGTATGTGTTATTATTACCAAACTCAGCAGAACTTTCATTTATCAACTTTGCAAGGCTAAGCATTAATGATTCAAACATAACAACACAGATTCATCCAAGGATTCATTAGTCAACTGAGCTAGGTTTCTGAAGCCAGGTTCAACACAAAACTGTAAATATAGTTTGATTTTATCTGTGTCAGCTAAATGGATTTACACTCATGTGTTGCATTGCACACAACTCTAATTAACAGGTAGTTGGGGTTCATCGGACGACAGCCAAAGTGGAAAATGATGTAACTGATTGCCCAAATCTAATCCCATGGAGTGCAGAGTACCTCATGGTTCATCCCCTCCATGCTAACTTCCAACCCGTATGCCCAACCAGGCATGGATCTACTCTGCAAACAACAACTCCACTTACAATCCTACACCAATGGCAGTCAAATCTTCTTAAGGATCATGGGCCATAAAGAACAATTTGTGATCATATCAAATGCACTTAAATACATTGAGAAGTTCCTGGGAATAATAATTTAAGATCAATAGCACTAAAACTGAAATCCTAGTCCATGTCCCGATTCACGTACTGAAAGAAACCATTTTGCAATGCCCTCCGCCCACTTTTTTGTATACATTGTCGCTATAAAACACAAGGTGCGCAACCTAAGTGTCATGTGGAATGGTCATGTGGAATGCTGACCTCCTAATGAAATTGCTGGATGGTGCTGTGTACAAATCAGCATTCGTACCAATTAAACTACTGAAAGGACACGTTCTCTACATACAAACAGAAAAACGCCCAATGGTGGACGGTAAGAACACTTGTAAACTCAAGGGTGTGCTGCTGCTAGAACCTCTACTGGGCCCTTCCTGGCCAATCAAATCAAAAGGCTACAAACAAAGGTCCAGAACACGGCAGATATGCTAATAGATGGCTTAAGGAAAAGTAAAAAGGTCAGCAACCAAATCACTGCATACTACCATCAAGTAAATACCTCACTATAATTCCCCAGCAAAGCCCTACTATCCAAATAGCATGCAAGATCCGACAGGACAGATGACCAATACAACGACTCCCCACATTGGAGGTACCTCCCAGAAGACAAAAGTATTGCCCCCAACTTGATGTTTTACAGGGAAAAGCTTCTGTTCTAATCCATTATATTATTTTACTATGTTGATGTTTGTGTGTATTTATTTGTACATGACTCATTGCATAACATAGTTGTTTCTCTTTGCTTCTGGCAGGTTGCAGAGGTGCTACCTCCAGGGTGTTTTACCCAAACATTCTACAACATTATGAGAAGTTACTGTACTTCACTCCTCCTGTAAGCATGGGCAACGTAGGATCCCATTCAGTGCCATTGGGCTAGAAATTAGAAAACTCTAGCACATGTACATGAGCATTAACCAAATCACACACAAAAGTAGCATGTGTGTCTCTTGGAAAGGTGCCTGTCTATGCTTGCTTCGAGCCCATTCAATCATGACCGCTCATAAACAGAAGAATAAATGCAAACAGTGCCCAAGATGTGCAGAAGTGTTATATGATACGCCAGAGTCCAATTTACCATAAAATATCAGATTGAAAAAAATAAAAATAAAAATTGGCAGATTTTCCCTAGCTTCTGAACACTTGCTTTTGTTTACATAAATATTAAAACAGGTGTCTGCAGCCTGTGGTTCAACAGGTGTTTTTGCATGCGACTTCTATGATCCCTCACAATTGACTATGCTGGCTGGGGCTGATGGGAGTGGTAGTTCATAAGATCTGAAAAAACAGGCTCTAAACACATATTGTGATTCTGATTTTTAAATCACTTGCTTCTTGATTGTCTGTGTTGCTCATTTCCTCCCACCCGCACTCCCCTTAACCTTTTCTGCATCCTTTCTTGGTTTCCTGCCTTAATATGTTTTCCTCCTGAGAACCTTGAACACCTAGTAACACATTCTGTTATGGTGTCTGCTTTATGAACCAAATACAGATTGATAAATCGTGCTGGCAAAAGAGCAATGTCACAGAAGGTCGCCATCTGAAGGCTACTGCCCTGCAACGTCGCTCTCTGACAGCGTTCCATTTTTGGGGGTCCCCCTGCATCCTTTGTTGTCACTAGGTGACAAGCTCGCCCCCCTTAACCGATCTCTTCTCCTGACCTCTCTCCCACTGTCTCCACTTGGAGGCTGCCAAGGCAGAGCATAACGCTGTTTATGTGCGTCACTCTATGCACCACAATCTTTTGTGCGTCAGGATTTATCCTGACAGTCTTTCAATCAATCTTTTAACTTTAAAACTTTGATCTTATTACATATCAGATATTATAACACTTACATATAACAATATAAGGGGAGCTAGGAACAGTAACAATTAACTAGCATCTATTTGTGTAGTTAAAACTGACGTGATGTGTACTTATTTTCACCGAGTAAGCATGTCACCTCACAGCCTCTTCGAAGCACTAGACTGCAACCAGATTTGGGTGCCATATGGTAGTTCATGATTCAAAGTGCATAGATGTGCAGTTAGCTTGTGGGGTATTCGGATGGACTGGTTCCTCTGGATCAGGGAGGGCTTTTGAAGCTGATGTTTAGGAAGTGCACAGCCAGGCGTCCTAAGCCTATCCTGGGGAGTCTAGTATCATCTGGGTACAGCGCCCTCTGCAGTTGCAGCATGCAGGGGTGTCCCATGGCAGACAGCTTCAAATGTAGTCATATTTTAATGAACCCGAGAGCTACTGCTTGATCTAATATACAGATTTAGATTTTAGCAGGATTCAGTGTTGTATTAGTTATAAATCAAGAGCCTTGTCACACTACCAGTGAGAGTGGAAGCCGTCCAGAACTTAGAGATCGTTTTACCCTCAATCTTGTCCATTCCTCAAGCAATACCTATACTCACACATGTCCGCAGTAAAAGATATATGCATGAGTGAGTGAGTGAACCACCAAAATGTCATGCATCACAACCTATTTGCTTTCTAGTGCGGTTTGGTATTTCATAGATGTGGAAAAACACATAAAGGTAACAAATGATAGTCCCTACCAGGTAAGATTCATAGACGTATGATAAAAGTCAAGTAACATAATGGAACAAATAATTAGAGAGATTAACCAACTCTGTGGGATATGTTTAGAATTAAGATTTTATTAAGACGTGCAGTCCCTTCCCCCTTCCTATGGCAGCCATTTTGTTTGTTTACTTATTTCATATCTTTTTAATGGCCGCCATGGAAAGGGAGAAGGGACTATACATAGTCCCTTCTCCCTTCGCATTGCAGCCATTTTGTTTGTTTACTTTTTTCCCATGTTTTTTCAAAGGCCGCCATGTTTTCCCTTCCCCGGCAGAGCATTTCGGAACAGAAAAAAAAATGCTTTTAGTACCCCGGTCTAACGGGCCAGGGTACTAATGGCAATAAGCCCCTCGACTGCGGGCCATTACCGCTATGCTCGGGCCTGTAACTATGGCCCCAGGGGCATTACCTTATGCAGTAATGGCCCACAGTCTCATGACTTATTGCCTAATTAGCACCCGGGTTCCTTGGATCACGGGCTGAAACCTATAATCTTAGCCCGTGTTCCAGGGAACCCGCCAGCTGCCTCCCCCACCCCACAGCGCCATCTTCCTTCCCCTTCCTTTCCTTCCTCCTATTAAATTTTTTATCCTATTTCCCAACCCACCTCCCTGCCCCAATAACATGACTGCTGCGGCGACAGAGCCCGCCGCCGCCTCAAAAGCTCTCGCTCTTCGCGACCGCCATAGTAATGGAAGCCCTGCCTTCCATTACCATTGCAGCCATCTTAGCAAAGGATTTTCATTAATTGAACGGGACGCGCGCGGCATCCCGTTCAATGTATGAAAATCCTTTTTTTTAGCAACCTGGATTACCAAAGCTACTAATGACGTTATCACCCCGTTCCTTCGCTCAGACCTATTACTTGGGATTCTGGGCCATTGCCCCCTGTTCCAGCCCTTGGAACAGGGTGATAACTCAATAAAAATAATTTGGAATGTTGGTGGGCCATTGTAAAAAAAGTGTCAGCAGGGAGACTTAAATTATTGTTAGCACTCTTTTTGGAATGTTCAATCAATCAAGATGCAGGAGTCCCAGCCACTATTAATAGGTAGTTGCCGAGGATGTCTTTGGGCCTCATTGCAAGATGGGTGGAATGGGATTAACGGCGCCGGTTATGGTGCCGGCGCCGTTAATCCCATTCCGTCATATTACGAGGTTCCCGCGCAGGAACCGCTCTGGACGTCTGGTTTTACCAGACATCCAGAGCGGGTCCCGCAAGGGATTAACGGGCCCGTTGTTAGCTCCTTCCCCATTCCCATTGAGCCCTATGCGGGCTCGAATGGGAATGGGGAAGGCCCGGGTCCCCTGAAGGAGGAAATACCGGGCCCTTCAAAGTCAGAATGGCTCGGTATTTCCCCATTCAGGGAACTCGGACCCGGGCACGATTTTGGAGGCAGCCATGCCCTTGTTAAGGGCATGGCTGCATCCAAAGTCGTAATGAGGCCCTTTATTTTTCTTGGCTCTGCTGCCACGCTTCCACTGCTATCCCATTCTACACCTTTCTACATTTGACATTTGACATGCTCTTCTGATCTAAGGACCCCACACTACTACCTGCAAACTAGCATTAAGATGCTGCCCACTTCCCACCTTTTAGGACCCAATTCCATCTTCTGCCCACACTCTGCGGTAGTCACTGCTCTGCTGCCACTCTGGTGGCCTTCAACTCACTTTTACAAGGGGACCACCCTGGTTTACGTGTGATGGAAACATCTCACCCTTTCTCTGTTCTTGCTCTCTGAGGGCAATACGGAACATTCCTCTTCTGACCTCCTCCATGTTGGTATAACATGTTAAAGGCTACCCCTTCTGATCCTGCCCGCTACCTGCTATGCTAGCATCTCCTGGGCAATACACCACCAAGGGGGAAGTGGACAATAGCTTTTTTCGTTTGAACAGTAATTTTTTGGCATCACTATTGCAACCAGAGGGGGTGGTATTCCCAACAATTAGGTGGCCAAATGCCTCATTACGGGCAATCACTTTTCTAGAGGCCATTAAGTCGGGTTTTCCTGGCAAGTAATGTTCCCTGATTGCCATCCAGGTGTTTATGTTGATGAAGCATTTATTGAGGGTGCTGTCAGGGTTGTTGTAGTTAGTAATCCCGAAGATGAGTTGGGTGTCATCTATATAGTTGGAGCCTTTCTGTCTATGGGTTTGAATAAGCTTTATCAGGGGTGTCAAATAAATGTTGAAGAGGAGTGGAGAGAGGCTTGATGCTTGTGGTACACTTCGGGTGATATTTTTGGTGTTTGATGTAAATGGTGCAATGTGGATTCTTTCAGTTCGGCCGATGAGAAAAGATTTCAGCCATTGTAGTGCAGAGCTTTGTATACCAGATTCCCACAGTCTCTTAATTAGAATTGTGTGTTTGATCGCAACTGATATGTCCAATAGTATGAGGGCAAAATGGGCATTGTTTTCCACATTGATTTTGAGGTTGTCCCATATGGAAAGGAGTGCTGATTCTGTTCTTCTCGTGGGTCTGAAGCCAACCTGTGATTGGTTGAGTATTCGATTGCTTTCTACATGATTGAGTAGTTCTTTGTACACATGGTTCTCCAAGATTTTAGCTAGGAACGGTAGGCTTGATATGGGTCTGTAGTTAGTAGGGTCATTTGTATTTCCTGTCTCATATTCCAGGTGAGGTTTGATGTACACTGATTTGAATGACTTTGGTACTCTTCCTGTGTTTGAGATTAGATTCGTTAGTAGCCAGGTGTAGAGGGCTGGTAGCTTTAGTAGGTTGGTAGCTTTTTGTATATTTCCTGTGGGCATTGGTCACTGGGAGATCCATCTATGAAGGCTGCAACCAGACATATGAGAGTGCACCTAGTATATTGTTATAGAAATGTGCACTATCAGAGTGTATGAAGCTGAACGAGACATATGATAGCTGAATGGGTCATCTGATGGTTGTTTAGGGGAATATACGTATACAGCTGTCCATGCAAAACTCTATCTGGTAAATTGTGGTTGTAGCTGGTCATATAATGTCTGTTCCTGGATAAATTAGAGTGTACCTGGAAATAGAAGGACGTACTGATAGAATTGTGAAATACATCCATAGCCGATTTCGACATTCTGACAATCTCATTCTTCTTATTACTATCTAAATGTGGCTATGTTACCTGAAGCAAACTGTCCTTTCCACTCAGACTTCTTCACTATTGAATTCCCTTCCAATTGTCCATGGTTTTTGGAGTCACTAAAAATGTAAAGTAGATCTACCTACTGTGTATTGATGCCATGAATCCTCAAGTTGGTAATTTCTATAAGTGCAAAAATGCAGATTCCAAGTTAACCTGCTTTATATTCCTAAGTATTGAGCAGTTGGTACCTGACCTAAACCGACTTTATAGAGCTGGCAGGAGTATTTACGATAAGGAAGATCTAAAAACAAACATCCAGAGCCAGAAGCATCTTGCATGCATTTCATATGCACATAATATCTTAAAATGTAAAAATAATGAACATTCAGCTAAGTCCAAGTGAGTCACCGCGAGGATAGGAATAATGAATTCAAGAAAATGACAAAACAAAAATCGATTTGGGTTATCAGTTTCATTCCAATTTGCCTCTGGGAATTGAACATGTTTTTGAATTAAACAAATTGATTCCTCCAAGAGCATCAACTGTCAAAAAACATAAGCCATTCTAGTCACTAATAAAGTCCTTTCAGAGTCAATGTTTGAGCCATCTTTACATTTCATCAGGTAGGGAATCAATCCTTCTTCAAATCTTTGTAATAGTACTGTTCCTGTGACTCTTATTTGGGTTGCAACACAATATAATGTCAACATATTTTAATCCAGATCAAGTTGTAGTATTAGGATGTTGATCACCCTAATGAACAGTAAAATTATATGACACCTCTTTTTGTGTTATGGTCCTAATGTGATTTGAAATCCTTATCTTCAAGGCTGTATGTCCTATGCATATTTTACCACACACACACACACACATTCTACAACATAAACCTTAAAAATTAGGGAACAGGTAACAAATGTCCTTATAGTAAACGTAAGGGACCCTTCATATTTGAGCTGCACAAACATATCTGTTAAAAGGTGAAGTATAGACAGGATAATAACATCTGAAAGCTAGGCTTTACAATTTTGTTGTCATGTGTGTAAGTGGGCTGGTGGAACATAGCTTGAAGCAATGCAGAGCAAATATTATTACTAAGACTGAAACTGCCATGGGCACCCAAATGGCACCCCCATACGCAAAGGTTTTTATGGCAGACCTTGAACAGCGATTTTTACAACAATCCCAGAATTCACTAACATACATGTGCTACATCAATTACATTTGCTTAATTTGGACAGAGGGCGAAGATGCCCTGAAACAATTCTATGAATCCCTAAATACCTTTGATCACAGTCTTTAGTGCAACATGGAATAATCCAAGGTTGGCATACACTTCCTGGACACCACCACTTCTATTGGAAGCAATGGCTGCTTAGAAACAGCTGCATATAGGAAAAAAGTAGACAGGAACAAATACCTTCACAGGACAAGTTTTCATCCAAGCCACACATAATGATCTTCAGCCAGGCTATCCGATACCAACATATGAGCTCCAACAGGAAGATAAGGGACAACCAAATGTCCACACTTTCATAGCCCCTTCTTGTCAAAGCAAAGGGCCCCTCAGCCAGAAAAATTGACAGGGAATTTGATCAGTCATTGAGAATACCTGGAAATAACCTGCTTCAATACAGAGACAGTGAAACCACAGAAAGAATACCCTTAGTCATCACATATCATCCAGCACTTACACACCTGAATAGAATTGTTAAGGACCTACAATCATTAACAGCGATCAGGAGCTGAGTGACATCATCAATAAAAGCCCTACACATGCATACAAACAACCTAAAAATCTTGCACGGTCCCTCCCAGAAGCACATTTGTACTGTATAAAGAACAAAGATGACAGGGAACCACCCCATGCAATGTTAGGAGATGCAAAACATGCCAACACATCTACACCGAATCAACTGTAAAAACTCCACAAAACCAAACATTACAGATAGAATGAACATACGATTACAAATCATACAATGTGGTATACCTCATCTAATGAGCATGTCCAAAAGGATAGTATGTTGATGACAGTTCCAAAGAACAATGTAGAAGAAAGAACCTGCACAGACACTTTCTCGAACCACAAAACAGCAACACCAGTTGGCCACCACTTCACACAAGATGGGCACACGCTGCATGACCTGTCAGTGATGGTACTGAAAGGTGTTCTCTCAAATACCACACAAAGAAGAACAGGGGGACTCAAGTATTTAAAGATTCTCACTCTGGGAAATGATGGTCAGAACATAGACACAGTATTTATGTCAGACTATGACCTACTTTGAGTCTGAGACCTTCAAGGCAACAACATCGACAGTACATGAATATAACCTGCTGCTACCTCTCACAATGTTTAGACACAATGGGCCCGATCCATGGAATTCATTGCACGGTTCATAGTGACTTTGCACTGCCGACATAAACCCTGATTCATGGAACTGTGCAAAGTGTATTTTTGCAGTGCAAGTCCATGCAAAGTCATTTTGTACTGCAAGAATGACTATGCACAGACTTTGCACAGACTTTGCACTGCAGAAATACACTTTGCATAGTTCCATGAATCAGGGTTTGTGTCGGCATTGCAAAGTCACTTTTCAGCATTGCAAGGTCACTTTGAACTGTGCAAAAAATTCCATGAATCGGAACCAATGTTTAGATCCCGGATGGGTAAGGACACAGGCATCAAGTATGGCAATTCTGAATGTCTGAGCAGAAATGATTGGTGCCCATTATTAAAGAAGAGGCACACCCAGCAAACAGTGGAAACATCACCATTCAAACAGTGGTAAAGTATTTTTGTATTTGCCACTTTATATGCACGTCATTACGACACTGTCAAATGTGAGGGAAAACTAGCATACATTTGGACATAGCACTCTGTACGCTTAAGGAATATTTCTATATAGTTCCACCATATGCATACAAAAGGGCCTAAGTAAATCAGGTTAACCTATTGTACCACCCCAGCACAGCATAGTTGTTGCAGAAACATGCAGCAACCACTGTCAATATTTTAGCCCCACACACGTGTGCACAGTGTTTTCTCTTAGTTGGGGCATTGCAATCACTGCAAGCAGTAATTTAGCTGTGACTGGACTGCCAGGAAGATGCATGTACACATTGTAATCGTGAGTCATTGAAAAATGCATACCACTGTACCTGTGAAAAACCATACTGCACAAGGAAGGGGCGAAAAAGCATATCCTTTCCTTCTCAAACTGTGTGCCTTTGAATCTAACATTTTGGAATGTATGTACAATAGCATTACTGATTTTAATGCTGGGTATCACTCATTAAACACTACGCGTTTAAATGTTGGGGCACATTACGCACTGCAGAACATTTACTTGAAATGTAACTTCTGGGCGAGGAAAACTGCTTCCCAGTGTTTGAGCATTTGTCTGTTTTTGCTTCCAATTTATGGCCCTTTAGATGAATTCCTGGCATACTTTTTTCCTGCAGCCAATGGAGCTTAAAGTGGGAGAATCCCTTGACTTATTTCACATGTAAAAGTGATGTCCAGGTCTGTGTGTGTTCTCTTTGTTTCCCATTTGTCTTGTGGCCACCATATGATTAAAAGGTCTCTTGGACATTGACAGCTTACGGAACTACCATTTTACCACAATACTTTGTTAGTCCAATAAAAGGTATCAAAACGTGTATTTTGCTTGACTACTAGTACTAGTGATTCCTGGTTTGGGTTTGAAAAAAAATGAAATACATTCAGTGAACATAGGATTCTTGAACCTAATCTTAACAAATCCCTGTTCCCCCAGGAACACCACAGTTTACAAATCAAAATCCAAATGTGATGCCCAACAGAAAAAGTCCAAACTATTCTTAAAGGTTTTTTAGCCTCCTCACTAACTCGAAACTTATAAAAGACATTTTCCAGCACAAGGATCTACAGCTGATCTTTTCATTTTCAGCCCTAGTTTAGAAATAAATACAAAAACAATGGTTGCCTTGGCCACCTCGTCTAAGAAGTACTCACAATGTAGGTCTCTCATAGCCCTGCCCATTCCACAGGCTTTTAGTTTCTTCTCCAGAACTCTTCATGGTTCCTCTATTCTCTAGACCTCGCCACAGTACTCCCCATGTTTTAGGCCTCTCGACAGTCTCTCTCATTATTTAGACCTCTGAATTGTACTTCTCTTTCTCATCCAGACCTCTCATTATCATTCTCTTCTCTTCTCTAGACGTCTCCACATTCTTTTTCTTCTTATCCAGGTCTCTTGATAGTCATTTTCTTCTCTAGCCCTCTTCATGGTATTTTTGCTTCTTCTCAGCACATGGGCCTGGGTACTCACTCCTTTGTCTGTCTTTGAATTTCAGTGTTGCTCCTTCCACCCAGCCATGAACATACTTTCCTCATTTGTCCAGGTGGGTTGTCAAAAAGTCTTTCTTTCTCTCCCCCTGTTCTATTTTGCTTGATCTCTCTTTGTTTATCTCTCTTTCTCTCTCTCTCTCTATATATCTCTCTCTCTTTTTCTGTCTTTCTCTCTTTGTCTCCATCTCTATAACTAGTTCTCAGATCAGGGTATTTCCTCAGCCTTTGGATTCAGGGTGGTTTCTTCCTTCCCTCACCACACCATGGTCACTTTTAGCTGCTCCAAAGGCAATGTGCCTTAGATTTGATTATGGCTGATCAAGTTCTTTGGCCCTATTTCAAAATTAAACTTCACTTTTCCAACACATCAAGCCTCCATATTGCTTATGATTAATCCAATTATTGCACCCTCTGTCCGACTGTTTGTTCTTGTTCTCTTAATTTTGGTCAATAGCATTGCTCCTTCCCTTGTTTTTGGTTTTGGGGTGTGTCTCTCTCTATTCTCAAGCACCATAGACCCTTCCACAGACGTTCTCTTTCTTATATCAATTTTGCCATTGTCCTTTCCCAGCAACCAGTTTTCTCAAAAGCTAAGGTACACACTCTTTCACCTTCTTTTGGGTTTGGGGTAGTGGCTTCCTTTCTTTCCACCACATATTGAAACTCATTAGTTCTAGATGCAAAAAGTATTTCTCTCCAGACCCCATTCAGGGTACTTGTCAGAAATCTTGATATAATCACGCTTCTGGCAGGGGTTCCTCATCAGGATTTCCTTGGGCTAAAGGGACTCTCGGAAGAACCCAGTTCTGAGGTCTTCTGCCTTCTTCCTGCTTTCTGTAGTACTAGGACCCTGCTGTTGGCTCCACCTCTTGCACATAATTGGTTCTGGTGACATTGTCTCTGCCTAGGGTCAGGACCAGCTTCTGATGGATAAGGGCCTACAAGTAGGCTACCTCGGTCCAGGTAGCAGCCTCCCCGAGAGCAGTGAGTAGCAAATCTGCTTTCTACCATCTTGAGCCACTTAATGAACTTCTTCTGGCTCCCTTACTAGACATGGGCCAGTAGGTGTATTTGTAAAATGGTTCGGAATTGGTCTGTCTTTCAGGAAACCTATCTTGGCCCTTTTTCATAGGTTACTTAATTGTGTCTTTAGGAAATAATTGCTAATCTTCTCATAATTGGTAAGTGATAAACTGTCTATATTATTCTCCCATGGCCGCATTTCAGCTTCAAATATGTGACATGTGCTCAGTGCTATCTTGGAATTCCTATTGGGTTTGTTTGCAGTCCCATGGTGCTCCATGACGACCTGGGTTTACAGGGTGCACTTCTGCTATGCTGCTGCCTGACCAGGCATATTCAAAAGCCCAAGAGACAAAAGGCAGAATTGGCCAAGGGAGCCAGACAGTATAATCTGGACAGCATAGCAGCAGAAAGTGCTGCATATTGTTAAACTGGAGAGTGAAAATGGAATGGATGAGGAACATGAAACAGGTGAGTGTGACACATGCAGTTTACAAGCCTATTACAAACAGTTAGCACATAAGGCTTACAAGCCATTTGTGTCCACGTCATGCAGGCACAGCATAGGTGGACACAGACCAATGACTCACTGAACAATGACCATTCACAGTCTCAATCAAGCACACATACAACAATGTTGTAGTACTGTGGCTTTATGGTTCAAATACACACACACAATGATATGATATGATATGATATGACATTTGTAACGCGCCTATACACAAGTGTTTCAAGGAGCGACCAGGCGGGGGGGGGGAACAAGGGGAGACAGACAACGATCCTACTAGGCCAGGTGTCATTCAGATCGCGCAAGTGCAAGGGTAGAGGGGAAGGGAAAGTGCAAAAGGGAGGTGGAGAGGGGAGAGTGCAATACAGGGTTAAGAGCATACAGGATAAATAACAAGGGCCAGCTAGTGGCAAGTGCGAGATAAGTGCAGAAAAGTGCTGGGAAGGGGGGCTGTAGGGATACAAACACAGTCCCGCGTTGCAGGGGGTTGCCAGGGAGGCAGTGCAGGGGAGAGTGGCTGGGCCAAGGACCGAGAGCGGTGAGTGGCCCAGTTGCAGATTCAGCGCAGTTTCAGTAAGTTTAGCAGAGGAGAGGGGGGGAGAAGGCGGAGGCAAAGAGGAAGGTTTTGAGGTGCTTCTGGAACCGGAGATGGTTCTCCTCGAGTTTCAGTGAGGCGGGAAGGCTGTTCCAGAGGGAGGCCCCTGCAGCAGAGAGAGATCTGCTGCTGACCCTGAGGGAGTTGGAGGCGGATGAGCGAAGAGCTCGAGAAGGAAGATATTTGGGAAGAGAGAGTTGAAGGTATTTTGGCCCAAGGCCCCAGAAGGCCTTGTGGACAATGCAGAGGGTTTTGAACTTGATCCTCGCAGTCACTGGGAGCCAGTGTAGTGATTTCAGTCCTGGAGAGATACGGTTCCTGGGCTTGAGGCCAAGGACAAGTCTCGCAGTGCTGTTCTGGATGAGTTGCAAAGGGCGGAGAGTAGAGGCAGGCAGATTCAGATAGAGACTGTTACAGTAGTCCAGCTTCGAGAGAACCAGGGCTCTAGAGACAGTGAGCTTCTGGGGGAAGGAGAGGAAAGGAAGGATACCACGGAGGAGGTGGAGCTGGTAGTGTGACTTCTTAGAGACGTCGGATATGTGAGGAGAGAAGGAGAGTGTGGAGTCGAAGATGACCCCGAGGTTTTTTGCCTTGCAGGTAGGAGCAGGAAGAGGGCCAAGAGAGGCCGGCCAGAGAGCTGCAGGGAAGGAGGGAGTGGGTGTTCTGATGAGTAGAATCTCAGTCTTACTCGCATTAAAGCAGAGGTCGTTGGTGGGAAACCATTCTTGGATAGCAGAAAAACAGTCATAGATGAGGGAAGGAGAAGAGGAGGCCGAGGGTAGCCTGAAAATGAGCTGGGTGTCATCCGCATAGCACTGAAAGTTGGGGCAGAGAGCGGTGATGCGGTGGGCGAGGAGTGCCAGATACTGGTTAAACAGCCAAGGAGAGAGGTTAGATCCCTGGGGGACAACACAGGTAGAGAAAAAGATGTCAGAGAGGAAAGACCCTAGTTGGACCTGGGAGGGTCGATTGGAGAGGAAAGAGGACAGCCATGCCAGAGCCTGACCAGTGATACCCAGGTTATCACAGAGACAGTTGAGCAGGATGGTATGGTTGACGGTGTCAAAGGCAGAAGAGAGATCAAGCAAAATGAGAACACATGGAGTGTTAGAGTCAAGATTCGAGAGCAGGTCCTCACGGATGTTCAGGAGAGCAGTTTCTGTGCTTCTGGCAGCTCTGAAGCCAGACTGATGGTCATGAAGACTACCAACAGATTCAGCATGGAGGTTAAGCTGGGAGATGGCCAGTTTCTCCAGGAGCTTGCCCAGGAAGGGAGTGATAGAGATTGGGCGATAGTTAGCAGGGCAGGAGGGGTCAGAAGAGGGTTTCTTAAGAAGGGGTGCACAAGGGAGTGCTTGAGAGGGGATGGGAAGACTCCAGAGGCGAAGGAGTGATTGCAGAAGTCAGCAAGGGCAGGAGCCAAGGAGTCGATGTGGTCCTTGATAGTTTTGGAGGAACAGGGGTGGACCTGTTTTGACGAGACTTTCATAGATCAGACTTGTCTCGAAACCTCGTCAGCAGAAAACAGGAGAAAGGCAGAGAAGGAGAGAGGAGGGGTGGCTGCAGAAGGGCCAGAGGTAGAGCAGGGAATAGAGGGGGGGAGGTGATAGGAGGAGAGTGAGGGAAGGATGTCCTGAGTTTTTGAGATGAAGTGAGTGGCCAGTGCCGTGCAGAGGGCATGGGAGGGGACAGGAGAGGTAGAGACTGCAGCAGGGATGGCCAGCTCCTTGCAAATTTTAAAGAATTCGGCCGAATTATTAGATGCCGCAGAGATGCGGGATTGGATAAGGGCTCTCTTCTTGGTGAGAACGGAAAGCCGGTATTGCCTTTGGAGCAGGCGACAGGCCAGTTTGTCAGAGGATGAACATGAAGCACGCCATTTCCTCTCTGCCACCCTGCACTTGCGTTTAAGGGTGACGAGATCCGAGTCATACCAGGAGTTACATTTGGCTCTGGGCTTCAGGCGGATTCTCATGACAGGGGCAAGGATATCAAGAGTATCAGATATAGCAGAGTGGAGAGTGGAGAGGGCTGTGTCAGGGTGGGAGTCAGCCGAAGGGGGAGGAGGGGGCGAGAAGGTGGCAGCGAAAGCCTCAACTGACACACGCTTCATGGGTCGGATGACCGAGAAGGAAGGTGGCAGTGATGAGGGTGGCTTTGCCTGTGGGGTAGGGAGGGTGAGGTGGGAGGAGAGGAGAAAGTGATCCCTCCAGGAGAGGAGTGGAGAGAGGGACAGAGAGGGGAAGGTCAGAAGAGATCAGAGCATCGAGAGTGTGCCCTGCAGAATGAATCGGCCCAGATGAGAGAATAGAGAGTGAGAGAGAGTCGCAGAGGTCGCGAAAGAGTCCAGAGGGGGGACTGGAGGCATCCAGGTGGATGTTGAAGTCTCCAAGAAAGAGGAGTTGAGTGGTTGAGGACAGGAGTGAGGAGGAGAGGTCCACCCACTCGGAGAGGAAGGAGGAAATTTGACCAGGTGGCCGATAGATAGTGGCCACGGTAAGGGAATGGCTAGGAGAGAGAGAAAGTCGGCAGACAAGACATTCAAAAGAGGAGTAGGTCTGCGTGGGAGTAACAGTGGCAGGAATCCACTCAGGGAAGATAAGGGCCACACCCCCCCTAGCACGGTTGGGCCTGGGCACGGAAAGGATCTTGTAACCGTCAGGTAGGAGTGTGTCAAAGCTGGTGACAGATCACTGCAAGGGCAAGGTGAAGCACTTACACACACATAGGTGTAAAGGCACATTCCACGAGATGGGACCACATATGGCAAAGTATTGCATGCATAAACACCCATTCCATTTGTGGGTAGAAACAGGTGTTGGGGGACACAGTGATCTATGTCTGACAAAAATGCCCACAAATGAATGGCAACTCTGACTCCAATTCTGTCCCGGAAAGCACAGCCTTGCCGGAATTATCAAATATAGAGGCTGCAGAAAAGCAAAGGAGACATGTGGGGGCCAAGACTGCCAAGAGGGTGTGAACATCACCATCATTGTAACAGCCGCACACCCAAGCCAGGAAACTGCAAATGGCCTTGGTGGAGAGGCATGTAAGGCAAAGAATTGGGGGAGGGGAGCACACAGCAGGCGCAAGTGACCACTGAAGAGGGAACATGCCAGCAACTAACTACTGCAAGCTAGGAGACAGCTTAACATACCACACTAAGCAGGCAGAGGAGAACCAGCAACAGTAACCACTGGCAGACAAACAGCAGCTTCAGGCAGGGGCAGAAGGGAGATCAGTGACCTCAACATGTGGAGCTGCTATACTCCTCTGATCCAGAGGATACTTGGCCGACACACTTCCACCAATTAATACCCCAGCACACAGCACCCCCATAGGGTGACAGTGGCATCTGTGACAGTGTCATGGTCATAAATTTGTCAGGAGGAAACTGGAACCCTTCCCAATCTAGGGTAGGTGACCAACCAGGGTGTATATCAAATCCATTCCTACCCCAGAGGCTGATGGACATGAGGGACCCAGATGCAAGCCCCCCCTGGAGTGTGCATTGTAAATCACTGCTGGTATCATTGTCTCTTTCACAACACCTGTCAGCCTCTCTTCTGGCCAGAATCCTCTTTGTTTTTTTCAGAACTGCAATTCCCAGAATGCACCTGGGCAACATTAAGAAAACCCGGACTGGAGGGAAAGGAATAGTGACCAGGCATTGAATGAAATGGGATTTTCCAACCAAAGAAATATGAAATACCCACCACCCGACTCACCCGACTCACCAACCCCAGACAGATCCTTGGGAATCGTGGAGCAAAAGAAAATGAACTGAGAGTGAGAAGTAGTCCGAGATTACGAAATAGGCAAAGCAGGCACCGGACTATGGGCCCCTCTCCTTTTAGTGGCCCTGCGACAACGGATCCAAATAATATTGATTTGATCTTGAAAGAAAATTGCAATCAAGCTTTCTTAAATTATTTCCAAAAGCTAAAAAAAAAATCAACTCAAATGAAATCTTTACGTTAAAGACTCTATCGAAAAATACTGTATTAATGTAATGTTATTATAATTGTTATAATCATTCTTTATTTAAAATAATTGTTCTCTTATAACACGCTTAAAACCAAAGGGTGGTTTCTAAGCATGGGATCGGGATTCAAACCTGTGTCACACAGCATTGTCTTGCTTGCAAGACAAACACATTGCTGCTGAGCTATCCCCCCTCACCATCTAGCCATTAACAACTTAAAGAACATAAACCAGAGACATCAGATTCACATAACAGCTTGTCTCTTAAAAGCTCATCTTCTGTCAGGGACGTCATTTCACCAAAATGCCAGGGGAAGCAGAAGTGATATCACATGACCCTTGACCTCTGATGACATCACAGGAAGTGATGTAATTTGACCCCACCCTGAAGTGATATCAAGGGAAGTGATGGAACAGGACCTTTCACCCCTTGACAAAATAATAGTGGCATCACATAGCATTGTTCCTAAATATACTACACAAAATATGGTTACGATATCACTATAATGTGATATACATTTCATAGAAGAATGGATCAGCATATGTATCGTTCATATCAGTGTCTATATGTCCATATTACCAAATAACTGTGAAGGCAAGCAGGCATCCAAGGCCAAATGATAATGATGTGTTATTATATAGCACTTACGCTTAAGTGCTTTATATAGATCAAATATACATACAATATCACCCAACTTGTGTTAGTACTCATTTATCGACCTCAGAAAGATGAAAGGCTGAGTTGAGGTGTTTAATAACAGAATAAATCAGTGACTCACCCCCTGAAGTGTTCCCAAAATAAACCTTTAAAGAGTCTAGAAATTATTGTATAGAATTCCAGAAAGACAAATTATTTGTTATTCCTATTCTTTCTTATTTAGGTTCACTGCTGAAAGTGTTACACTTGAGGAACACCCTGCTTTTTTAAGAGACCTGAACAAGAAAGCCAGCCAATCCAGAAACAAGGAGCCACAGGAGATTTACATTGTAGAGGTAGCATAGGAGACCACAGGGGTCGCAGTTGTGACCCCTGGCAAACCCCAAATGACGTCCATGTCTTCTGGCAGCTGTAAGTTTGTAAAAGAATCTGGTTCAAACTACGTACTTGTAATGTACAGTAGTGATGGTGATCGCCATCTAACATCCGACCTACATATTACTTAGTTCAATGTGATCCCACTAGAGCACTGCACGTGCACGAGAACCTTCCAAAAGGTTTCTGTCAGTTAGTGTGTTGCGAGAATTCCCACTGACTCCAGACCCTAGTAGAATATTCACGAGTAGAAGCTTCGAGAACACTGACAAGTGTATATACCCGACGTCTGCATTACTGTAAGTTAGCTTTTCTGAGTTTTAATGAAGTTTGATTAACTTCACCGTCTAATTTAACAGAGTGAATTGTTCAGGCACTTTTACTCATTTTTGGCTGAGACGTAAGAATTCTTTCATTTTATTCAACAAATTGTAAACATTGTTTTTTGTCACTCTTTTGTAGACCTATAATGTCTCAGCCTGAATGAAAGTAATTTGCGAGGGGGGGCCCTGAAATTTCGACTGCCTAAGGGCCTCCATGGGGATTCATCTGCCACTGGTGAACAGGGAATGCAAGGGAGAAGGAGAGACAAAGAAATCCTCCCCAAACTCAGATGGCAACAACCCTCACCCAAACAGGAAGAACACCATTAGAAAAACGAGCAGGCTGAGCACATGGCTGCCAAAACACAAATGGAGTCTGAAAAGGGGATGAGGATAAAAGTCAGTCAATACACTTTATTTCGGGCAGATCACATAAAGATACAGTACATGCATGACACAACAAATATGAATCAAGTTATATTCTTAATTTTTTTTGTAGTTTATTAGAAACCTTTAAAAAAGAAACAATTTACATCCCTCTTCTGATCCAAAAACACAATAAAAAGAAAATAAAAGCAGAAAACACTTACCATTACTCTTATCATATCAAAATTAAATCGAGCTTGCAGCTATTGTAGATCTATTTCTCATCAGTTCATAGAAATTGTGATATAAATCATTTCCAGCAGATTCCTTAGAATTCATCGTTTAACTCATTCTATTCAATTTCATAATTCTTACTAAGATATCTAACAAAGCTGCTAAGGCAAATGTCCATTTGTGGCTTTTGCCTTGATGCATCATTAACCACCATTCCTCTACAGTACAAGTTGGATGTTTGGCCATCTCCTGCCCAAAGCATCTCATTCTTTTTTCTTCCAACTTTGGACAGGACATCACCAGATGCTTTAATGATTCAAGCGATTCATTACACAAGCGACAAGCTTTGTCTTGTAAGCTACCCTTCTTCTTTTGATATGAGGTTTCTCTTGTTTCCCAATCATTTAGCCTACATTTTAGAAAGGTTAATCTTCTACTTCTGCATGGGAATTTCATCATGTACTTTGGAAGCACATTTAGTTTCTTAGCTTCAAGTGGCGCATTTTCCATTCTGGCATGTCGGATTCTTTTATCATATGTCTCTATCCAATCTTGTTCATAGAGTTTTGTCTTCACTGCAGTTGGGTTGAGAAAAAGAGTGTCCTTATCTGTATGCAGCTGTTTTAGTATAGTTGCACAGGAGGCTCTCCAGCAGATCTTCAGTATGAGGAGTAGTAGAATTAGTTAGAATTCAGAACTGGGGGATATCGTCAGCTCCCGCAACTTTCCTATATAGGGATAGGGTATTCCATATCACTATCGCTTTAACAGATGATAGACTCAGCTCGTATCTCATGCAGGCAGCTGGATAGCCCTTAGGCAGTTCTAAGATTCTTCTCCATATCACATGCTCACAGCGTGACCAGAGTTCAGAGGCACATCCTAACAAGATCTCAAATCCATAAGTGAGTGCTGGAATGATTTTGCTCCTGTAAAAGCGAACCACCGGAACTATGGAATGTTTCCCATATTTCTCATGCAGGTTTCCTGTTTGTGCCACAAGCTGTTTACACTTGGCAACAATCTTTTTCTTCATGGGCTCATCGTTATTCTTAATTGTACTGAAATATAATCCGTAAATAACTACATAAAAAGTGAGGTATTCTTTCCTCGAAAGTGCAGTGCATAAATTGTACATATTGGGCAAAAAATAACAATGAGCAAAAAGTTATAAAAATGTCATATGTTCGTAAAAGTACAATTCATAAAGAGCTATCCTATATGACCAATAAATAGTTCATATAACTGCTTTTGATTGGATACGCTACGCCCTATTTAAAAAGCTAAAACACTCAAAAACAAAATCCTCATAGGTGGTAGATTTGCACAAAGCATACGTGCCTGAGACAGAGCATGTCTGGTATTTAAGGGGAATGGGGTAAAGCCATCTCCTGCTATGGTTATGATACACAGGGCAGAATAACAAAAAGTAAGATTCGATTTCAGTGGTGCACGATAAGCAAAGGTTAGTGGAGCCACCAGTAACATTTATGAGTAAGTGCTGGAAGAGGGAAAATGTTGAATCTGAATTTAATGTATTCAACTCTATTTGAGATCGGAAACAAGCATTTGAGGTAGGGTTCAGGATCCAAATTGGGTTTAAATATCAAATAACTTGGGAAACGTCTCAGATTGATAGATTCAAGGATCAAAGTTTCCAAAAACAAAATCTTGAGTTTAGATTTTATTATCCTCTTGCACTCTTCCGTAATGGTAACATGTTCAGTAAAAAGGTGTGACATCCCTATGCTTTGCAATCTGTTGTGAAGGTGTTTGTATAATTTCCAGCATTTACCATTGGCAGTTTCTACTACATCTCTTAACACCTTGTTGTATAAAGTCAGGTTAGCCAAAGACTTTAAACACAGCCAGAAAATAATGGATTTCGAAAGTGCCACGAATCTAAGTGCTCTGAAACCAGTTTCCAATAGAAACGAAATAGTAGGGGTTTTGGTTGAGAGGTTGAGAGTTTTGTTTATTAATTTATTTTCTATCTTGGACAAAGAGAAAGTATCAACATGTCCCAAACGTTTGCTGCCATATA
This sequence comes from Ambystoma mexicanum, assembly GCF_040938575.1. Taxonomy (NCBI): domain Eukaryota; kingdom Metazoa; phylum Chordata; class Amphibia; order Caudata; family Ambystomatidae; genus Ambystoma; species Ambystoma mexicanum. The sequence continues at coordinate 1,059,151,677 of NC_090927.1, forward strand.
AATCAGCAGACCCTGCCTGGAATGAGTAAACATCTAATATGGTTAGTGGGAGTCAATATCCTGTTTGACTATTTAGTGTGTGTGGCTGGTAACCTACCTTCTTTTGAGAGTAAGCTCACTTTTGTTTAATTGACCAGACCATTTTGCATTGTCTTGGAATCTCAATCCCAGATAATCATAAAAACTCACTTGCTGGAGTCCCTCTCCTTCAGTGGTGATGTCAGTGGAAATTGTACATGATGCATGACATACCATCCCCATGGCTTTAGAGCGATTAATGATGTGTTTTCTTTCTTTAAAAAACTCAGTTAATACTGCAAGTTGTTTTAAAATCCCCATGTTTGTCTTTGATAATAAACTCACATCATCTGCATACATCAAAATGCCTACTGGAAATTAGTGGTGCATCACTATTTAATTTTGGAATTCTTAAAATGAAATCCTTAACATATAATAAAATAAAGCTGGGTAGCAAGCATGCAGGCTTGGCACGCTCTGCTTGCAATAGGGAATGGGTACGTTCTTCTCCACCTGCCCACATCGAACTATAGCAGAGTTATTACAGTAAAGCTTTTTTATAGAATATAACATTTTGGGAGGAATTTTAAGATCTACGAAAACATTCCACAAAATAGTTCAGTCAAAGAATCAAATGCTATTTTTAAAATCAACAAAGACTAAAAAAAAGTGTGCTCTTGTTTAAAATCACACTCTTTCTAATGATAGAGTGCAAGCAAATGGCCTGGTCTATTGTACTTAGCACACTTTTAAAACCTGCCTGAAGGTCAGAAATGATATTCTCATCACTTTGAAACACATTTTGTATCGGCGCTATATAAATAAACTTATCCTATCATCCACCCAATTCTTGAGATGCTGGAGTACCAATTTTCTGTAAACTCTGAACAGGTTATCGATCAGGCTAATTGGTCAAAAATTCCCTGGTGTTTGCATATCACCTTTTTTATTTATAGGCACAATCTCATCATGGTTCCAACTGGAGGGTACATAGTCTACAGTGTTCAATCGGTTAAAGAAACCGTTAAGATTTGGCACCCAGATATTTTCATCTTGCATAAAAAGGCTGACGGGGATCCTATCGACTCCGGGGGCCTTCCCTTTTTTTGGGATCTAAATGTCTTACGAATTTCATCAACAGTAAATACTATAGGAGTCCAGGAGGCATCCTGCAGTGTTATAGATGGAAAACCCCAGCTCAGCGTAAGAGGCATAAAGGGAGCTACTGACTGTAGAGGATAGCTCTGTAATTAGGGATACGTAACAGGCTTCTACTATGTATGGCATGATATGCACCGTGGCTAGAATATTCAAAACTATGCAGTGCAATTTCAAGAATCAGTGGGATGTTACTTTCGTAATCAAAGTCTGCCCATCTAATACTCCTTCGCTTACTGGCAAGTATGATGTCGGTGTTGCAGTCATGTTAGATAGCTGGTTGGTTGTAAAAAGGGTCCCAAGCTAATTTTAAGCATTCAGGGTCATGATCGCTCTAGTAATGATCTTGAGAGATTTCCCTATCTTCCAGCTAACAACATCCAGAAAGATACAATCAATATGTCTTATCTGAGAGCCTCTTCTAAAGGTGGGTACTGATAGGCAGTCACAGGTTAGGCGGCCATTGCAAGCTCGCATTTCGAAGGTGAATAAAGTTGTGGCTATCTCTTTAACGTGACGGTAGGTGTCCTTTGGTGGTGGGAAGTCCAAGGAAGTAATATTTCAATGGAAATCCTCCTCATCAAACAAACTGGTATGGCTTGGTATATGTTCAATTTGTGTGTTCTGGTCTCCAAAAACGATTTTCTGCATAAAGGTTTGCTTAAGATGTAGAGATTCATGATGGCATATTTGATCTTCTATCTAATTTAGGGCCAAGGCTACATTACCATGCTTACCAGTGCAAGTTAAATAATAACAAGGTTGATAAAGGGAAGGTTAACTTATGGAATTGCAAGTCTCTACAAATCGTATTCACCTCTTCTATATGAGCTTTTAGGGTTTACTGATACCAACATACCACCACTATGTCTACCTCTATCAGCCGGGGCGGCAAGTTTAAAAAACTTTGAGTATCCTGCCTTTCATGCATTTTCTACCAACCATGTTTATTGGAAACAAATTATCTGGAATTGGTCTAAGAAAGAATGCCATTCTGGATCTAAGAGTTTTAACTTTAGTCCAGCTATGCTCGATGATAAAAAGGCAAAGTTGGGACAGGGTTCCCCATTGGTTTGCTGTTTCTCTTTTGTGGTAAGGGTGGGGTTATGGGTTTCACTATGCCAGTCTAAATTGTCAGCAATAAACTCCAGTCTCTTTGATGGAGGGATGTTGCTATCATAAGGTGCATTTGGTTAGGGTGGATTTGGTCTGGTTGCAAAATGGCAGCAGGTACCGGAGGGAGTTGAATAGTAGGTCCACAAATTGAAGGCCTAAGTTTATACAAGTGGAAGTAGTGATCTTTGTTCTATGCAAAGTAGGCCTTTGATCAACTTCCTATTCCCAAGCGTAATCATTATGTTATCCAAACCTAAGAGCTTTTTATTGGAGAGTCTACGTACCTCTGTGATGTCATCCCTATTGATAGATTAACACCTTTTTTTTATGTCTTACCCAGTGTATTACCTTGCTAACTAAAGAGTCCCAATCTTCCTTGGCACCGCTATTGAGTTTGAGTACATTAATCATGAAAAACGATTGCCAGGTTTCAGATTTGGGGGACCGCTGTGGCTTTGGTACTGCGTGTCTGGGAGGTGCCCCATGTTAGTCCTTGCAGGAGGGTACCCACGTATCTCTGGAGGGGGAAATCTTCCTCTGTCATTGCCTGTAAGTGCATGAAAAGGGCTTCGAAAAAAGTACCTGTAGGTAAACTTTCCCAAGTAAGGCACTGCTCAGAGGTATTAAGGTCTAATCAGGGGGGGGAAACTCTCTGCAATAAGGACACCTCCAGTGGTTGAGGAACTTGTGGGGAACGGGACCAGAATTCCAATATGTAATGCCAATCTCCAACTCTGGGTACTTTGCCTATGCCCCTACAAGGTTCTAAGGAGGTGGACATTCAGTCTAGTAGAAACTTTACTACCCAAACTGAGATATTTTTTGTGGATGAAACAATTAGATGGGACGTGGTTAAGAATACTAACCCGACTGTGATCACGGTTCCCCAACTCTGTGTTAAGGAGAAGAAAACTCAATCTTGCAGAAGCTTAACTACCCAGACTGACCCATTACCTGGGGATGAAATTACTAAAGGGGGACCAGTTAGTGATATTAACCCGAGAGTGATCACTATAACTAGGGAGGAGCACTACAGGGATTCCCGAATGGAAGAAGAGTTGAAGTGTGAGACATATAAGATCTTGGACTAGTCAAAGAATAATAAGATGGGTGGTACACTGGGAGGCTCAGTATCCAATATGCGCAGGGCTGCCTTTGATTTCAGCTTCCGGTTTATGGCTACGCCTAAGACTGATAGAATACCTAATGTGGCTTGGTCTTCGGTCCATATTGAGGGTAGACCACAACTGGCTTAACAAGACAAGATTCTAGCTTTGCAAGAAAATGTCTCTGATTTAACTTCTCCTAACACAACTAATATGGTTAATGAGGATTTGAAGCTGACCCAGGTGAATCCAAATAGTAATTGGGAGGCTGTGATGAGTTCTTCCGGGATTCTGCGGCAACACCGTAAGGGTACTACTCGGGATCCACATAACATGGCTGTGCAAGAAACAGGATGCAGCAGTCTAGTGATTCAAGCACCAGTGTACGAGCAAGTGGCCATGCCCCTGACCTGCAAGCAGCATATCCGGAAACACAGCAATCGCTCCTATGCGTTGCTACTCTCTTCTGAGTCGAGCTACGCTCCCTGAGTACGATTCCCTTCGAAACCTCACTATATTCTGCTTGTTTCCTCCTTGAGCTTCCTGGTTTACTTTCTGTCTTTGTTTCTGTGTTCTTTACATTTAATCCCTAGACATGAGCCAGACACATTTACACCGAAAGAGAGCTTTTTCACAAAGCCGCCTTCCGCCTAATTGTGCAGCTCGGTACGTGTTAACCTTTGTGCATCATCTCTCCTCCGTTCGTTCACTCCTCTTCCCATTTCCTGTTGAAAGGTTTCTACCTTACCTATTATATTTTCCAGGCGTGTCCACGGACTGCCATGAGGCCACTTCACTATCCAAGCAAGAGTCATTCAGCCCTTCCGTGGAGCGGGAATCCTATCGCCCTGGCCCTCGCACCTGGTGGTAAGATCATATCTTCACTCCTAGAACACATATGACTATTCTTACATTTTGGTTTTATAGTGCCCCCTGCCTCCTTCTAATCCTCTCTACCTTGTCAGTTTCTTCTTCGTTATCAGCTATCTCTTGTATCAGATCCAGCTCTCTTTCTATGACACCACACCCCTGGGCAGACTTCCTCCCGAAACAGGGGTAAGCCAACCTTCAACCTCACTTAGTAAACGTTCTTCAGATATCACTGTCCACATTCCTGTACACAAACCTCTTTGTGTTCATATATAGTCAACTACGAATTGAAGACTAATCTGCCACACTGAAATCCACTGCAGACCAGACAACAACTAGACAGCTTCTTACCGGAGACCATGCACTCTAGCAGCTCTACTCAGGGTTTTTTTCCCGTTTCCCTGGAGGTCCCACCACGTTCAGACCTTTTCTGAGTCGGACCGTGGAGGGGTTTCTGGGTAAATCCTCACTCACACCAGCATCTGGTAGGATCCGTACAGTAAAAGATAGAGAGGTAGGTGTTTTCCAGTGTATGCTTGAGTCATTTTTACTAGTATTGTATATTCGAACATAACAGAGGCCTGGAGTCAACAAAAACAACAGTGCTTACAGAGTGTACTCCTGAATTTGTACCCTAGGTTGAATTTGGGGGTTGGGCAATGGCTTGATAAATTATACAGATGTAATGGAAAGAATCTGGATGTGGGATGAGCAGTGTGTGAGGGAACTTTTAAATCAAAACCCTATAGTGTGTTACGGCAGGCCAAGGATGGTGATGGGCAATGGAGAGCCATGGGTTCTAATAAGCCTGACAATAGAGCAGCTAAGGTCTTATCTATACAACCAGAAAGTGGGCAAACCAGTGGTCAATTTAAATTGTGTGTGGGTTGTGCTTTGCGTCCAGATGTGCAGGTATGCTTAAATAGGCGGAATGTGCTCGAGTATCTTTTCCAAAATCGCCACATTGAGTTTGGTCTAATCGACGGCTATTGTCCGAGTAGCATTCCCTAATCGACCAAACACAAATAATTGCCATCTTTATTTTGGATCAAATTTGGTGAAAGAGTTGGTATTATTGGAATTTAAAAGATTTAAGGAGTTGGGGATTTGATATTCAACCTTTAATGAACTTGGTACAAGAGGGGAAGATTAAGTGGGGGGGTGCACCTCCATATATCGATCAATCCTGCTATTCAGGGTACAAGAACTGCTAAATTGATTGGGGTAAAGGGGGATGTTAACGATAGTAATTGGGATTTAGTTGCATCCGTTTTGTGGAAAAGTTTGGTACCATAGAAGCTCACTGCCCGGTAAGAGGGGATTCCAGGATTTAAGACTGAAAGTTGTATCCTGGAACACCAGAGGTAGTCAACATTTGCTCATTAATTGTGAAGCCATGCAAATTCTGAAACAGGGTAACATCATATTTCTTCAGAAAACATGGTTTCTGGAAACGCCATTCCTCAATGGTGTCAGGATCCATCCCTGGAAGCTATGGCAGAAGTAGAAGTTTTTGCCGCGGAGAACCTTCACTTAGCAGTCCAGTCCTCATCCAACATGGCTGCTTTTGTTATTTAAGCAAGCCCCGCCCACCTCCCGGCGCGTTGTATCTGTGTTATTACTCCTAGTGATACCAGCGCTCAGCTAAATACTCCATTTAGCTCCTTCAGTGTCCCCCTCATAGTGTTTTCTCCTACCCGCTTGCCTTACCTCCGTTTTACTCTGCCTTTCCTTACTCCCTTTGTCCTTTCACAGCACTTGTCCGTTACGCCTTTTCAGTCTTTCCCTTTGCTTTCCGCATCTTGCTCTCGTACTAGCGGTCTGCCGTCATCTTCGCGTATCTACGTGTTCCTCCCTGTGCCTTTCGTGGATCCCACCATTTCTGGTAAGTAGGGACTTTAACTGCTTCTCCCTCTTTTCCTACCTCTCTCTCTCTGCTCGGTCCGTGCCCCCGTTCCGGGCTCTTTCCCTCTTCTCTTCCCCCCGCATTGCTCCTCGTTGCTGCTACCCTGTATCCGGCCAAGTCTCCACGGATCGGATCCTGCCTTCTTTTCCTCAAGCCATCTTCATTTTGGTGGACAGAACGAACTTACTTGATCCACTTGCTTCTTGGGTTCACTCCGGATCTCTCACTACCACATCCGCTATTGGAGAGTCTAATATTCAATACCATCTCAGGAAGACTACACAGGGTTTTTTATCGTCCATCGGTCTTTTCCCTGTCGCGGGGCTTTGGCTCATCGGGGTCCCCCAAGACAGGTTCCACTTCCTGTCGAGGTGGCCTCCGAGGGAGCCAGACCCTACTTGCATGACAGGAGGTCCCGAGACAAGTCTACAAAGGAAGATACCAGAACTCCCCGAAGATCCTCCAAACACTCCAAGGACAAGCAAGAGGAAGCCACAGGTGAGGAGAAGGGTGGTGAGGGTGAACAGCCTGACAGATGGTTACACAGTGTTTACTCAGTCTGCTCGGCCTAGTAAGCAGGGGAGAGCTTCAGGGGTTTGTTGATTGCAGTAGGACCTATTTTTTCTATGAGTGCTACTCTGCTAACGAACCTACCTTTTAGGATGATGGCAGTGGCACTAACTTCCCTTGAGTGCTTGAAGAACGTATTAATTATGAATGTCTACTGGCATTGTGGAGTGCTGCACTGCAAGGTTTCTTGAGGGTATTCTCTCACTGCATCAATTTATGGGCTAATGCTCACCCAGATGGAAGAATAATGGTAGCTGGTGATCTTAATTCTAATTGTATTAAGTCAGAAAGCATGGATGAAGACTGGGATGGGATTGGGGTCCTTGCTTGAAGAAAGCCTAATTTACATAATGGTTGGCTGTGGTGGTCCACATTGGGGGCGTTGGGTTTGTCCCTTATCAACAATACATCACAAAGGGAGGCAGGGGCTCTCCCAACTTGGCATCAAGGGGAAAGCTCCTCGACCTTGGATTATATGTTTGCAGATTAATTTCTACACTATTTATTGTGTGAGCTTCTCGGTTCAAGCTAACAATTGGAGTGATCATGCAATTCGTACTGCTGAGTTTGATATCCAGATTAAATATGGGAGATGTAACATTATGGAGTACTTGGAATCATCTTGTGCAAGGAATGCTATTAGATGGTCAGATCGGAAAATTGTGATCTTGAATAATGAGTTGGACTGTGTCATTAGAGGAACCCCTATTGACTGGAAGAAGAGGGTCTTTAACTGTCTGTGCCTTGATAGCTTCATGGTGAACTGAATAAACGAGTAAAATTGAATTGAAAATTCTCCAACAGTGTAAGTGGGAAAACTAACCACATGTATAAGGTTGATATGGCAGAAGTGAAGAGGAAATGTCATAGAGATATTAGGGCCCTGAGCGAGGGAGTGATGGGAACCATAATATTTGGGTGGAACTGAAGAAGTTAAAGCAAAAATATAGAAACTTGTGTAAATTGAGTCCTATTACATTTGGATGCGGAATGTATGCTTAAAAGGTTAATAAAATATGACGTGAGTAATCTTGGACCGTCGTTGCAAGCTAACGAACTGAATACAGTGACGGAATACCAATGGTTGGATTTCTTTGGAAATTTCACCGGCTCAGGGCTATTAGGGATAGATTCCCCACAACCCCCCGAGCTAGTTAAATACAACGCTGACTCTGCATGGGTTCGTAAGGTAGACTATCAGGATATCAGGATCTTAATAAAGAACTGTAAGAAATCTGGACCAAATGGGCTTACGAAATATACCCTAAAATCAGATCCTGTGAATTGGTGTAAGGTTTTGTTCTTGATTTTTGGGAGTATTATGGACTCAGGGATTTTTTTCAGTGTCATGGAGCACTGTAAATATTGTCCCCATTTTTAAGATAGGTTGCAGGTCAGACCCAAAAAACTATCGCCCTATCTCCTTATTTGATGCAGATTGTAAAATATTCTCTTCCTTCTTATTAGGCCATGTTAAAGAATGGGCAAAAAAAAACAGGAGACTTGACCCCTTCCAGACGGCTTTCTGTAAAGGACACTCCACTAACGTGAATGCTCCGGTGGTGAGGGCCTTACAAGAATCGGCTTGGAGAAAGGGGAATGGCTGTACTTATTTGGCCTTCATTGATCTCTCCATGGCCTTTGACAAGATCTCTAGCAATAGACTATGGAGTAAACAGACGAGTTGGGGTTTTTAGCGGGGGGATTATTGATGCTCTTAATAGACCTCTATGAGGACTGCGGTATTTGTTTGAGGCTAAACAAGGAATGTGTCCTCTTGGGCCACATTTAAACCTTTATGGGTCTGAGGGAGGGTTGTAATCTGGCACCCTGACAGTCAAATGGTTGTCATATGCTGATGACTAATGATAATGCCTGGGCTGAGTTACACCATCTCCTGCTCAAATTCTCCTTATTTGCAAAAGATAACGGCCTCGTGATTATTCCTAGTAAGACCAGGATTTTAGCAATTTCCCAGGGGAAAAAACAAAAAGGGTGGATTTGTTCTCTGGAGAATAAGGCGATAGGAATGGTGAATTCTTTGGTATACTTAGGTTTCCAAATAACTGCCCGCCCACGGTGTACCAATTTCAGAGAGAGCGTATTAAATAAAGGGAAGTTATTGACTAATCAAGCCCTAAAAATTGACCGGTAATAAGGGAATTTTTCGATTAAACCAGTTCTAAATTTTTATGAAGGTGTCACTAAAGTCGGTAAAATCCACTTCTTCACAAGAAAACTCTGTTTCACCCTCCTCCCCCGACTACTCACCTTCCATCTTCTTCTTGGATTTCCCTTTCTTGTGGCTTGTATGTCTCTCCTTTTTTTATGAAGGTATGGACGTCCCCTGAAAGATGCCACCGTGCCACCGTAAAAGGTGTAACGGGGCTAATCCCTCTGGGAATGCCAATTAAGAGGAAAAGGCCGATGGCACAAAAAACCCCTATGAGACTTCCTTCAAGGAAATGAGGAACAGGCTCGAGTGGCTGGCTCTTATAGTGAATGGAGATTCGGGGCGGTAGAATATCCCGCAAGGTAAATTCAAGTTCAATCCAAAGATGGCTGAAGTATCGAATTCGTGGCAAAGACAATCTGTAAGACAGGCAAAGTTCTGGTACACAGCTGACAGGTAGGTACAAGGGCAAGGCAGATGCAATCCGTGAGACAAGCAGAGTTCAGGAACACAGCTGACTGGAAGGTACCGAGGGCAGGGCAGAGGCAATCCGTATGGCAGGCAGAGGACTGGTACACAGCAGATAGATATGAATCAGGGGAGGAGTAAAGATAAGAGGAAAAGGAAGGATCCTGAGTAAACAGGCCAGAAAGAGGGAAAGAGGAACAGAAAGAAAAGAGGAGGGAGGAAGGGAGGCAAGTAGATTATGAAAAGGGGGGAGCAACAGCAGGAGGAGAGAGAGAACGAACAAAAGAAGATGGACCACAAGAAAACGGAAGGAAAGCAAAACGTAACAAAAGGGGAAAAATTACACACAAAGGACCGAGGGAAATAAGTATACACCACGTTCGTAACCAGGAAGTGGTGAAATATATACTTCCGGCTACGTACGCGTGCAACAACTAGAACGGTGCAGGCGGAAAGGAAGGAACGTGATGGGAAACGATATGGCGGACCGTTACGCCAGCGGTTCCAAACCCGCCTAGATGTCACAGAAGGTAAGAATGTGCCAAAACTAATTTATGGTCTGGAACTGGCTGATGAATCCATCTTTAAAGTTCTTGATCTCATTGAAGCGAAACTTTGGTGCAAAATACTGAAAGTACATAATTCTATTCCACTAGCAGAAATTTGATTTGAATTGGGGACTATCTCCCTTGGGGCACGAGTGCAATGGTGGTTACTTTCACTATTTTCTAAATTGATTGCCCCGATTCTGCATTGCCTCTAAGAGCAGCTTGGTAAACAATTGCAGGGTATGAAGAACAATATAGATTTCCTTTCTCAGCTGAAAGTAAGTTGTTCTTTTTTTCTAGAGAATCTGGTGAGGGACACGGCTATTTTGTTAGCAAACACAGAGAAAGTAAAGAAAGCTCTATATGATTATGATTGGGTGTGTACCACCGACTTATTCCACTCATATGCATCTTTGAGTGATTTGATATTTGAGCATAGAAGTCGGGGATCTATATCTATGATTTAGCTTCAGTTCCAAATAGTTATTATAAAAATGATTTTACTTAGACTGAGATGGAACCTGCTTCTAACAAAAGAGATTCTATTTAGGAGACAAATGATTATTGATTTGGAGCTTGGCTGTAGATATAGCAAACAGTGTCTCATGGAGACTGCAAGACACTTGGTTTTAGAATGTGAGGCTTTAAACTCATTCAGGATTAAATATTTTTTAAAGATGTGTCATCAGGCTCATGATTTGGGTTCAATTAATTGTGATTATGTCTGGAAAAGATGTATTAATATTAATTCTGTAACAGCAGTTTTAGCGGTGGCTGGTTTTATTAAGACTATGAATTTGATGACTTGATGTATTTAAATCATTTTCTGGGATGAAATGCTATATGGTATCGAATAAATTGTGTGTTGTTCTGTAAAAGTTTTTTTTTATCTCATGCGCTAGTCTTTTTCATATGCATTGTACTGATTATGTAAAGGTTTTTCCTTAAACCAAATACAGACAAAGAATAACCTTTTTTTCTTTTTTTTAATTCTCTCACAGATCACTGTTAACACTTTTAAAAAATAAAATGGGCTCTCTTGTTTCAATGTAAAAACGACCAGAATATGTATGCTTTGTCTTTTGAGGTTTACTGTACTTTTAAACATTGAAATGGGTTCTCTGATTCATGCTTAGGAAACCGGAATCTTTATGCTTTGACTTTTAAATCTTTGTAATAAAAAATGAGAAATAAAACAGGGATCTAATTTGGCTTAACGTGACCCAGGAATTTCCCTATGTGGCTGTCTGCTGCTTTAATAGACAACACATCATCCTCTTCACTCCCGCTAGTACTCGAATGGAAACTTTGCATCCAGCTGCCTAGCACATGACATTTCTACTTCTTTTTCCTCTTCTGATCTCATCCTCTTCTCTGATATATATATATATATATATATATATATATATATATATATATATATATATATATACCTTTAGTCCGCTATCTTTATCTTATCATCATGTATTTTTTAAACTGGACACTTGAAAACATCTTTTCCAGCCTCTTATCTCTTGTTCAAAGCACATTTTGTTTTACTTTGCAAGCTCATATCATATCTTATCCTCATGTACTAGTTCAATGGTCAGTTTGAAAAAAAAAATTGATTTTAGAAAACTTCTCCATGCAATTTGTTGATTATGCTGTTTTTTCTAAAGTGCACTTGTGAATCAACCCAATACTTTTTCCTTTCCCTTTTGATCAAATCTGCTGTCTGTCTGTTACTCCTATGAGAGGATGTTGATATTCCTCTAGGATTTGTTTCGGTGAGCAGCGGCCTTGGATGCCCAAAGGTCAAATGAACGGAACAGGCCCTGCCTTTCTGAATGCACGTTTTATCTGTATATCCATATTTGTAAAGAGTTGCAATCATTCACTCTTGGTCTGGGTCGATCTCTTTATCATCGCTTGTCAAAAGACTAACTTCTGTGTTTGCCCAGAAGTATGAATACGTTCTGAAATTGCAATCTTTTGGTTGCAAAGAGCCGAAAAAACTATAATATTTAATGCAACCCGATGAGTTAACAGAATGTGTTTACTTATGAATAAAGAACTGCAAAGAAATGACAGATTAGTTATTGTTCAATTAAAGACTCGGTTTTAGATTGTCCTTTTTAGTGTGACTTTGTGACCACATGGTATGTCCTTATGTCTTAGTGCTCCTCTTTTGTCCTTTTTAAGTGTCCTCTTTTGATCTTTTATTGTCCTTCTTTGATCCTCTTTTTTATGCGTTGATCCTCTACACGTGTTTTACCACTTAGATGTGGCTCTTCAGGAGGAAAAATGTCATTTGATGTAATAACTAATAATATCTGTTGTTCAGAATTTGTTGATAAACATTCATGTTTTTAAGTTATGATTAGTAACATTATGCATTTGCAGAGGTAGAATCAGATCCTGCCATTTTATATGCAGATGATTCAAGAGTTTACCACAATTATTCTCAATTGTACTGGTCTATCCATAAAAGCTTTTTGATAACTGTAGAAAAGAAGTGGATTGGATACTTTCATTAGGCAGAAGGAAACGATTGCCCTTGCTCGTTTGGCCATGAGCCTATATTTATATGCTTTTAACAAATGAAGTTGTTATGACTCTGCTACCACTAGGCAGTTTAACCGTGCAAATTATATTAACCCTTCTATCCCCATATGGTGTTGCCAATCCATTCATGTGAATTTCATACAAGATCACACCTATACTCTTTACTTAGTCCTAACACCACTGTAGTGCTACCTAATTGCTTGTTGTTCAAAAGTGGGATGTAGGGGCATCTATGGTTTGTTTACACCACAAAATAGACTAAATGATGCCACTTTAAGCTGAATGACACCTCTCTGTCTGCCCAAAGGTTGTACTAATCAGTCTGCAGCAAATTCATTCCATGAGGAATTCTTTTATGAAGGGTGAACACCTTGATCTGGCTTTTTCACACTGTGCCGTAGAGGTGTGTCCCATGAGAAGAAAGTGACTAATCTGAGTACCTTTTCTTTCCTGAGATGCTATAAGTCATCATCATCCACACGATGATTTACAACAATGCATGGAGCATCCCCTTTGAATCAGAAGGTACTCACTGCATCCTGACACATAGCTGTCCCATCACAGGGAAAGTGCCACATGGCACAGAACTGTACTTGTGGCTAGCAGATTTATAAGCAACATAGCACATACTTACAGCAGGAGAACATCCAGAAGCCCACCCAGGTGCTAGCCTAGACTCAATGAGACATGAGTGCTATCAGAATTACCACTAGGGCCATTCTAAGTGTCTACAGGCTTAATACCAAACCAGTGAACATTTTGCACAAATACCATCTTCATAGAACTGCAATGCTTTGAGAAAGGTTGGACCAGCTACTGGCAAGGGCTAATCTACAATGAAACATTTCCTTCTCAAATAAATGTGCGTGCAAGGCAATATCTCAGTTGTATGAACACATCATTCCTGCATTGGGTACACAGTTGAACAGGTCAGTTGCAGAGAAAATCCAATTAATTATGGGCATCTGAAAATGTGTAAAAGCCCCAAAAACATAGATGTTACAGAAGACTAAGTCACCATCACTCCAAGTGAAAAAAACAGGAGGAGCCACAGCCAGTGCATGCTGTTCACTAACAAGACAATTTGTGAATGGCAGGCTTTGACTTTTGACACACAGTGAAGCTGTCATATGAGACAAAGTAGAGTGGTTCTTAGCACAGCGAACAAATGCCTGTCAGCTAGCTGAGGGCTGCATGCAAGTTAGTACTTGCTTCTGAAGCAGCTTTAGGGCTACTGAGCTACATTAGCCCTGCAGCATTGAAAATCAACAACAGTTACCAGCTGCCCCAGCACATTACATCTTGGGGTACAAGGTGCACCTGGGACTAACCGGTCTTTTCCGGGCATCGACGTGCATCGGCATACGGCACCTCACCCTTAGATCTGCAGGTAAACTCCCTGTTTTCTTCCTATCTTCTTCATCTACTGCAACTCTTGGGCAATATGGGTGTTCCACCTAAACCATCTCTGTCATTAGCTCTTATGTGAGCTAACCGCCTTGCCCCCATTAACACACTCAAAACAACTAAACTTGATGCCCTGAATAACTTTCAATTGGCAATTGGCAACTCGCACCCCACTTTTTCCTATGACGCATCTTTGACTCTCCACGACACGGTCTGTCTGTAATCTGGCTATGGTCCCACTGGCCCCATGATATCGATATATCATGTATGATATGTTTGTTTTCAATGTAGAAGTAGTTGACACTGCTGTCCTGTAGACACATCAGCACTATTTTTACTTTAAATTTACTTACACATATAATTGTCTGCCTTTCCAGTATCAATTATTGTAAAAATCGAATACACGTTTCAGTCCACTCAGGTTTCAAGGTGTTATGAAAATTGTATGAAAACATGTCATGGCATTTTCCAAAGTCATTAGGCTGTGTGGACCAATGCCCCCTGAAGGCCTCCATGCACACACACACATTCATACACATTCACACAAGCAGTCATGCACCCATACAGATTCTCTCAATCAATTACAAACACACACACCAAGAGCATTCACAGTGCATTCTCACTGACATGCTTTCTCACGCATATACACTCTATCACACCACACACATGTCCACATTTTCTTCCAAATAAACTCTCTCCCACACCCATGCACCGTCACAAATCATGCACACACAATCTGCCCTTTTTTATTTTAAAAACATCCCGGGCCGCAGCAGTGATCTTCTATTCAGAATGGGATTCCCGCTCTCCCCCGGAAGAGGGTCATGGGCAGTAGATGCTCTTCACCTTGCCTCCTATTTTAACATAAAACACCACTCTCTCAGCACACACACGACCTGACCAGCCATTGAAAATGGAAGTCAAGTTAAGCAGATGACAACATCACAGCAGCATAAACTATATTAATGCGTATATGCACCGAATTATGTCATATTCAAAAGTCTTTTACTCAAATATTTATGTGGATATCCCTTGGAGTGCTGGGATACAACATAGTACAATCCACCCATGCTTATCACTCTGCCTTTTTGCTACCCACTGGGGAACTGGGGCACCAATGGCCTCCGTCAAACAATGCTTAAATCGCAATACTTATTATATATGTTGCATATTGTTTTTAAACTTATTAAAATGACCTTTATCACTTTTTATCAAACATGCCCAAAGCTAAAAATGGGGCTCCTTTTTATTTTAAATACTGTGACCTGTGTCACTTTAACCAAAAGCGCAACCGTTGTTGCATTAATGACATTTCCAATCAACATTTGGTGCCCACCCTTTTTTTTTAAATGTGCCCTTTGTCACTTTACAAAATATGCACCCTTGGTTACATTACAGATTTCCAAATCAACATTTTGTAACCTCTTTTGCATTTTCCCTGGCTTTCCAAAGCCCCTTTCCTTTTTTCTTTTTAAAATCGTTGGCATTACTGCATCAGCACTGGAGCCTTCCATCACAGTTAAGTACGTTTGTTATGTGCCTGCCAATTTAACTCAATTCAATCCATCTTCATTGATACCAAAACACAGTAGTATGTTGAAAATGCATTGCGTCCTAACGTTACTCTTCTCTGCCCACCCATGCTATCCACAAACAGGAAATTATTGAACGTCATCAAGACTACTGCTATTGAAAACGGCAGCCTATTAGCAATTAGTGGTACGTTATCATTTGCAATGTGGACACTAACAAAAATCGTATTCAGTAAGTTGAGCATTTTCAGTTTTTTTCCTACCGTGAAGTTCATGCAGTTACATTGTGCCCACTGTTCCTTCATTGGTCATGACTGGAATGACAAATGCAAGATCCTTTAAATACGATGTTACATACTCGTCCTCAATCAAACTGACGGTCCAAACCCGCTCCATTTGTAGAGAGCACTTCACTCTCACTTTGATTGCCTTTCTTCTTGAGAACTTATACATTTCAAGCACTTTGCAAACTGACCTTATCTCAAACGGCAAGGGCACATGCTTTTCCATTTTGTTTCTTCCTTCTTTCACATTGTGATGAGGGGCCGCAGGGGAAGGCAGGGCTATGTGGGCGGGACGCGCTAGGCAGACGTGCAATGAGGGATGCTGACACATTGGCTCTGGTGTCAGAGCGGAGACTGCCTTTTGCAGGCTTTCTCCCTCTCCTTTATTCACCCTACCCACGTGGTCCATGTCACGTGGACATCACATCCCTCCCCAACATGGGCAAACAAACAAACACATGAACATTTCAACCACTGTGATAGTCTTTCATGGTGCTCGCCAGCGTGCCAGTCCTCTGCGTTCTGGCTTATGCACGTCTGTAAATGCCGTTCAGGATGTACCCTTGGAGTCGAGTGGAGGGTACCAGCCGACTCCGTAGTGAGTATCATTTGTCATGCGCCGCCTCCGCACCTGGCGTCTTTGGCCCCGCTGCCGCTTAGGGACTTCCTGATTCCCGTCACGCTGACGCTACGTTCTCTCTATGCGGTCTAGTCTTCTCCGCCGTAGCGCTATTTAACCACTCCTCTCCCTGAGCACAGCGCGTTGCAACCTTCCACGGTCAGCTGCTTTTCCTCGCTGCCGCGGTCTTGCTACACGCTGTTTACCTTTTGCTCCTCGAGCATTTTTTCTCTTACTCTTTCCGTCCTTATTACCGGTCCTACTCCGGTCCCAGTCTTTCGTTTCCTCTCTACCTCCATTCCTTAGTTCCAGCTCTTTGCCTTTACTTTGTTTTCTTTACCTTTTGGCGTTTTTCGCTGCATCATAATTCCACCTGGTTCCGGTTGCTGCCTTCTCCCATCATTCATCTGCATACACGTCCAGCGGCCATCAGGATACTTACCGGTCCAAGGGGTTTTTTGCCTACTCTGGCTTTTTTCCCCCTTCCTGTCTCTCCCGGGAGGGGGACACGGTCAGGGCGCATTTACACGCTCTCACTGTGGCTTCCTCTTGTGGGAGACACTCTCAACCTCGAAAAAAGGAAAAGGATTATACGGCGCATCGAGCACTCAGTCCAGCTGAAGAGGATTTCGACTCCACAGGTGAGGAGGTTGAAGAGAGAAAGAAGGGTATTACACCAGTGGTAGAATCGGAAGCTGACAGTTTGCAACGCCAACAAACACCAATCATGGCTACTCCTGAGCAAGTGCAGGAACTAATCGCTGCGGTACAAAGCCTTTCTCTAGAAATGCAGAATATGAAAACTGAAAACAATCTGTTAAAACAAATGGTGGCAGTAAGGGAGCCCCCCAACACAGACCTGCCCCCTATGCCTTTGTCTTCAGGGAAGTATGATGGTTCCCCCAAGACCCTAAAAGAATTTCTTGACGCTTGCAGGGTGTATTTTTCCTTCAGAACCCGCACCTACGCCTCAGATCATGCCAAGGTTGGATTCCTGGTGTCTAATATGACAGGGAACGCTCTAGCTTGGGCCACCCCTCTAGTCACCGGAAATGACCCTGTCCTTCAGAATTTCGATGCATTCATTGCTTTTGTTAAACAAACCTTTGAGAGACCCGAAGTCTCAATGGCAGCTGGTGAAGACTTGATGGACATTCGTCAAGGACAGTTTGATGTGCTGTCTTATATCTCCTCATTTAAGAGATTGGCCATGGAGACGGGTTGGTCTGAACAGTCTCAATTTATTTTGTTCCGCAGAGGACTTCGAGAAGAATTAAAAGATGAAATGGCTCACTTTCCTCGGCCTACTTCCCTGCAGGATCTTATGACGGCCGCCCTTCAGATGGAGTTCAGGATGCAAGAAAGGCGTCAAGAAAGAAGAAAAGCACGTACCTCCTTTTCAAGGACCTCCTCACCTCCTTCGGCAGCGCCCAAACCTCACGATGAGCCCATGCAAATCGGCACTACTCGCCGTTCTTTAACACCTGAAGAAAGAAGGAGGAGAAGGGAACAGGGCCTATGTGCCTACTGTGCCTCTGATCGCCACACGGTGCATAATTGTTCTGAACTAACCAAGAAACCGGCGGAAAACGCAAACCCTCGAACCTAGTGGGGACGGGTTATCGAGGGCAATCTTCCAGTCCCTACGTTACTATGTCTATTGATTCCTCGAACCCTTCTGAAGATTCCCGCCTGATGGTTATAACGGTCCAGGTTACTATCAATGGCAGCCCCGTAGAGACGCTGGCTCTCTTGGATTGCGGTGCCGCAGGAAACTTCGCTGACACCCTTTGGGTAGACAAAGTGGGTGCTTCACGGATAGACCGCAGCCACGGTCAGAAAGTAGAAGGAGTAGACGGCACACCTTTGAGTTCAGGACTCATTGTTCAGACAACCGAACCCCTTCCTCTGACTATATTTCAACATTCAGAAGTCATTACTTTTGACATCATTCGAGCAGCCCATTTTCCTCTTATCTTGGGGATTACCTGGTTGCGACAACATAATCCCCATGTCGACTGGAAGTCTAACACTTTGCAGTTTAATTCCAGCTATTGCCAGACACACTGCTTTAAAGAAGCACATTACCAGGAGGTAAAGATATCTCCCACTGTTCTCCCCACGAGTATAGGGGTGCTTTCCATTGACTCGGTATTGGAAGAATACCCTATGGTGTTTGCTGAATCCGCTCCAATGGCATTACCACCTCACAGACCGGAGGACTGCTCTATCGAGCTAATACCTAATGCCCTGGTCCCATTTGGACGAATGTTTGCTTTATCCAAGACTGAAAAGGACGCTTTACGAAAATATCTGGATGACAACTTGTGCAACGGTCTCATCAGACCCTCTAAATCCCCGGCGGGTGCTCCCTTGTTTTTTATTCCAAAGAGGGATTCTAAGGACCTCAGACCATGCATCGATTACAGGGGACTCAATAAAGTCACTTGTAAGGATAGATATCCCATGCCCCTCATTCCTGACATTTTGGAATCTGTACAGGGAGCAACAGTCTTCTCTAAATTGGATCTGCGCAATGCATATCATTTACTCAGAGTGAGTCCAGGAGATGAATGGAAGACGGCTTTCAGGACACCATTCGGCCTATACGAATACTACGTTATGCCTTTCGGACTGGTCAATGCTCCCGCTATATTCCAAAGGTTCATAGACCGAATATTCTCTGATTTATTGTTTATTTCAGTTGTGGTTTACCTTGACGACATACTTGTTTTTTCACAGTCTATGTCAGAACATCTACTACATCTCACTGAGGTCCTGGAGCGCCTTAAAAAACATCATTTATTGGCCAAACGTGAAAAGTGTGTTTTTGGGGTATCCTCGATCCCTTACTTAGGGTTTATCCTCTCACCACAAGGAGTACAAATGGATCAAAAGAAGGTTGAGGCCATTCTCCATTGGCAGGCTCCTTCCTCAGTCAAAGAAGTTCAGAGATTCCTGGGCCTGGCTAATTTTTATAGGCGTTTCGTGCCAGGTTTTTCCAACACTGTCCTACCAATTACCAATTTGTTAAAGAAGACATCTGTGCCTTTCATTTGGAGCCCACAGGCTGAAGAAAGCTTTCAACTCCTGAAGAAGAGCTTCTGCAGCGCTCCCATCCTATGCCAGCCAGACCAAAGCAAACCTTTTATTGTTGAGACAGATGCCTCTGCCGCAGCAATAGGAGCAGTTCTACTACAAGAGCATGACAACGCGGAACACCCAATAGCATATCTATCAAAAACTCTCACTCCGAGTCAACGGAATTATTCAGTAATAGAACGTGAACTACTAGCCATGAAAAAAGCCTGTGAAGTCTGGAGACACCTCTTACAGGGGTGCAACCACCCTTTTGTAATCCGGACCGACCATAAGAATTTACAAGTTTTACAGTCAATGGATTGCATCAATTCCAGACAAGCCCGGTGGGCGCATTTTTTCTCACAATATGACTTTACCATCACATATATTCCTGGAAGCCAAAACACTTTGGCAGATGCTCTGTCCAGAAAGGCTTTCTCCTCCCATGTTGCCTCATCCTGCCCGGAAAAGTTGTTTCCCAGGAACCGCATTGTTGCCACTATCTCTTCCCTGTTTCAACGGATAAAAGAAGCTGTCTCCTTACATCCAGAACCTCGCGGCATGATCCAAAAGGATGGTTTGTTCCTGAAGAAACAGAGGATCTGGATACCATCCAAACCTCTTCAAAAAGACATAATGTCCTGGTGCCATGATCACAAGACAGCAGGCCATAGGGGACAAACCAGCACCTTGGACTTGATTAGTAGAGCCTTTTATTGGCCTAATATGTCTAAAGATGTTAAACATTATGTCAAGTCCTGCAGAGTCTGCTGTCAGAGTAAAAACAACACAAAGAAACCCATAGGTCTGCTACAACAAGATGCCATCCCGGAACGTCCGTGGAGTCATATATCTACAGATTTCATTGTGGACTTACCTTTGTCCCACGGATGTACATGCATAATGGTGTCCATCGACTCTCTCACCAAGATGGCTCATTTTTCTCCACTCCCTGGTATACCAACTGCCGATGGTATGGCATTAGTGTTCATTAAAGATGTGTTTCGACTCCATGGTCTCCCCGACAAGATTGTATCAGATCGAGGAAGCCAATTCGTCTCCAGATTCTGGAAGTCCTTATGCGCCGCTCTTAATATTCAGCGCGCTTTGTCATCAGGATATCATCCCCATACCAATGGGCAGACAGAGCGGTTAAACGCCACCTTGGAACAATATTTGCGCAGCTATACCAATATGGAACAAGACAACTGGGTGGATATGCTGCCGACAGCGGAGTTCGCATATAATAATGCCAGTCATTCCGCAAGCAAAATGTCTCCATTCTATTGTTCATATGGCTTTCATCCCCGAGCCATCATTCCACATTTTTTCTGCAAACCTGCACTTCCGGCGGTAGAAGAGACACTTATCCGAATAAAGGACATTCAAGACAAAGCCAAGTTGAATCTCAGAGATAGCCTCCAGGCTTACAAAAGGCAAGCTGACCGGCACCGGCAGGTTGTACCTGATTGGGAGGTTGGTTCCAAGGTATGGTTATCTACTAAATACCTTCCTAGATGGTCTCGCCCATCTAAACTGTCCCCCAGGTTTATCGGTCCCTATCCCATTTCTGCCAAGATCAATCCAGTGGCCTTCCGCCTTAAGCTGCCACATTCTCTTAGGCGGATTCACCCAGTGTTTCACGCATCTCTTTTGAAGAGTGCCGAACAGTCATTAAGGGCTCGTCCTTTCCCCACTCTTTCTCACTCACCTGATGCTCCTGATTATGAAGTGTCCGGGTTGCTGGACTCCAGATACCGCAAAGGGCGCCTGGAATACCTGGTGCATTGGAAAGGTTTTTCACATACTGAGGACTCTTGGGAACCAATTGCACACATCCACGCTCCTATCCTTCTCCGGAAGTTTCACCGTTTGCATCCCGGCAAACCGGGTGGCCTGGGCCTTGGCAGGGGGCATACTGTCATGCGCCGCCTCCGCACCTGGCGTCTTTGGCCCCGCTGCCGCTTAGGGACTTCCTGATTCCCGTCACGCTGACGCTACGTTCTCTCTATGCGGTCTAGTCTTCTCCGCCGTAGCGCTATTTAACCACTCCTCTCCCTGAGCACAGCGCGTTGCAACCTTCCACGGTCAGCTGCTTTTCCTCGCTGCCGCGGTCTTGCTACACGCTGTTTACCTTTTGCTCCTCGAGCATTTTTTCTCTTACTCTTTCCGTCCTTATTACCGGTCCTACTCCGGTCCCAGTCTTTCGTTTCCTCTCTACCTCCATTCCTTAGTTCCAGCTCTTTGCCTTTACTTTGTTTTCTTTACCTTTTGGCGTTTTTCGCTGCATCATAATTCCACCTGGTTCCGGTTGCTGCCTTCTCCCATCATTCATCTGCATACACGTCCAGCGGCCATCAGGATACTTACCGGTCCAAGGGGTTTTTTGCCTACTCTGGCTTTTTTCCCCCTTCCTGTCTCTCCCGGGAGGGGGACACGGTCAGGGCGCATTTACACGCTCTCACTGTGGCTTCCTCTTGTGGGAGACACTCTCAACCTCGAAAAAAGGAAAAGGATTATACGGCGCATCGAGCACTCAGTCCAGCTGAAGAGGATTTCGACTCCACAGGTGAGGAGGTTGAAGAGAGAAAGAAGGGTATTACACCAGTGGTAGAATCGGAAGCTGACATCATTCTCCTCTCTCCCTGCGTGGGGTGGCTGATCTGGGCAGACTCCATTCCTTGTTGCTGGGTGCCGGGGTCTCCTGAGTTGGCTTTTCTCTCTGTTCTCCCGCTGGTGGTGTAGGTTCCGCTGAAGGAGAGCAGGCCCTCTTGGGGGTTCCGTCCTCTTGGGATTCCTCCCACAGGGTGTGTGGCGTCCGCTTGAAGTGGGACACTTTCCTGGTGACTGTTTCGGGTCCTCGCACAGCTGTGGCTAGCCCCTGCTCTCGATTGCTGATGGTCCAAGGGAGAGACTGATAGGGGAAGGCCATCTTCCCCCATGGCACACGGTTCTTCACCAATGCTGTGTCCCCTACTTGGAGGTCATTTGGTGTAGCTCCTCTTGATCTATCTTCCCTTGCATTGTCTTCTGTGTTCCATTTGCTCCAGGTCCACTTGTGGGGGGTGCCAAGAGTGGTGTATGGGCAGTCCCACCTGGATGGGTACCCCAAACATTAAGGCTGTGGGGCTAGCCGGGGTGGCCGAGTGAGGGGTTTGTCGATAGGATTGAAGAAACCAGTATAGTTCAGGTAACTACGGTTGTCTTTTGTCCTTGGCGATCCTCACAGACTTGTTGGTAGATGCCATAAATCTTTCTGCAACACCGTTGGCCTGGGGCCAGCACAGTGTAATGTGGTGGTGACAGATTCCCATGTCATTCCCATGTCATTGATGAAGCATTTGAACTCTTTGCTTGTGAACGGTGGACCGTTGTCACTCTTTATCGACGATGCTGTGGACAGCAAACATTTTCTCCAGCGCTGTTGTAACAGAGGCTGCATCTGTGGAGTTGACCGGCTCGACTTCCAGGTACCTAGTGTATTCGTCTATGGCTACCAGGAGGTAGGTCTCATTGGCGATTGTGCAGAAGTCTATCTATCTAAGCCGGCGGGTAGCTAAGCATGCTTTGCAGGTTTCAACAAGACCAATTACTTTCTGCTGTATCTACGGCATCCACACTCGCGAATTGACAAAGGCCTGTGTCTTTATGATTCCCTGGTATCCCTCGTGCGTGAGTTGGAACGCTCTCTCATGGAGGTTGGTGGCCATTATGATGCGGTGTCCTTTGAGGATCAGGCCTTTGAGAGACAGGGACAGCTCGTGGCCTGTTCCAAATAGGGCTTGAATCATCTCCTGAGCTAGGGGCTTCCTGTGGGCGACAGCAGTGAGGAACGTTTTCCACTCGGTTAGTATCGCATCCTTGGTCATTTGA
Organism: Ambystoma mexicanum; assembly: GCF_040938575.1. Classification (NCBI taxonomy): domain Eukaryota; kingdom Metazoa; phylum Chordata; class Amphibia; order Caudata; family Ambystomatidae; genus Ambystoma; species Ambystoma mexicanum. The sequence continues at coordinate 1,059,174,950 of NC_090927.1, forward strand.
AGGCAGGGGTCTCTGTCCGTTTCCTTTACAATTTCGTCCAGTTTCATTGCTTTGGGTTTGGCACAGGCTATGATATTGCATACGTGCTCCACTGTTTCCTTGGCTGCTTTGCGTTCCGTTGCCATGGCTGGTCGGGCGTGTCATGATAAAAAGTCTGCATGGTTGTCGGCCCCTGCACTGTATTGTACTTCGAGGTTGAATTGCTGTAACTGAATCCAGCATTTGATCTTGGCTGGGGGGTGCAGTGCCGAACCTTTGAATATTGGGACATGGGGTGTATGGTCTGTTAGTACCTTTGCAGGGTGGACCAGGATGTATATGTGAAAATGTTTGCACACCCATATGATGGCAAGGGCCTCTTTCTCAATGTGGGCGTAGTTTCTCTCTGCTGACGAACGTGATGGGGACAACCGTTCTGTCTCTGCCAGTCTGGATGAGAACTGCTCCAAGTCCAATGGGACTGGCGTCCACTAGCAGCTATGTCTTGCGCGACGTGTCGAAGAACGCCATGGTGGCATTGCTGGATAGCAAGTCTTTGATCTTCTGGAAGGCCTACTCCTGGGTCATTCCCCATTCCCATGTCGTCTTCGCTTTTGTGAGCTCTCGCAGGGGAATGGCAATGGTGGCCAGGTTGGGGATGAACCGCCTGCAGTATCTTGCCATACCTAGGAAGCTACAGACCTCGGTTGCCATGGTGGGGGCAGGAGCATTTTTAATGTCCTCTGCCTTTCCTGGGCCTGGGTATACTCCTTTCTCGTTAAAGACATAATCAAAAAAACTCAGTGTGGATTTTCCAAATTCACATTTTTCTTTATGTAATGTCAGTCCTAGTTGCCGTAGTGTGGCTGCTGGTTGGCTGTTGTGCTCTTTTTCTCTTTTGCTATAGACAAGGATGTCATTGCTGACATTAGTGACCCCTGGGAGGTGCTGAAGTACTTTTCGTATTTCATGTTGGAATACCTCTGCTGCCAAAGAGATTCCAAAATTGAGCCGGTGACATCTTCTCAGCCCCAGATGTGACAAGAACGTTGTGATGTACCTTGAGTCCTTCGCTAGGCGGATTTGGTGGTACCCTGATCTTAGGTCCAGTTTGCTCAAGACAGTGGGACCGTTAGGTCTACGATTAGTTTGTTCACTGTTGGTGTTATGTGTCTTTCCTGCACTATTGTCACGTTGGGCAGGCGCTTGTCGATACATATCCGTACTGCTTGGGACTTTTTGGGGTTTGCTGTCAACACCGTGGGGGACACCCAAGGTGTGGGGCCAGTGGTCTTCTCAATTATTTGGAGGTCCTTGGATTTGTTCAACTCTGCCTCTACTGCTGCTCTCATGTGTAAAGGGACTCTTTGGTGTCGTACCGCCCTTGGTTCTACCAGGGGGTCGATGTGGTGTTTTAGTGTCCTCCCTTTTAGGCATCAGATGCCTTGGAATAGCTTCCTGTGATTACCTAGTAGGTGGTCAATTTCCTTGGAATGGATTGCAAAGGTTAATAGTATTAGTTCTAGTCTTTTGGCGGTTGGGCAGCTGAGTAGTGTCTCAATCCCTGCGTCGACTACATAGATGTGAGTCATGCAGCTTTTCCCGCTGTGTTTGAGAGTAGTTTTGAAGTACCCGACAACTGAGAGGGGCTTCTTGCACCTATACGTGAATAGCTATACAGGCCTACGCCGCAGGAGTGGTCTGAGGTCTAACTTGCCGAACCTTGTAGTCGGCATGACATCCACTGTGGTGCCAGTGTCTATCATCATCGTCACTGGGATGTCTCCGATGGTGACTTTGCAACTGCGCTGTGACATTCAGTCGATGGTTTGCCTGCCATGCGCCGGCTTGACCGCTGAGGTCATGTGGGCATTTTCTCGTCATGAGTTGTGGTATCAGTTGGTGCGATTTGGGGACTGTTCCCTGCCCGACTGGTCATCGTCGCCACTGCTGCTGTCAGTGTCTTCTCCTTCAATTGCTTGGGCCCGTCCTTTTTGGGTGTTTCGGGTCTGGTCAGGCTGTATCTGCTGGCGGCGGTTGGGTTGCCTTGAGCGGAATGTTTGTGCGTTCCTGGACCCTGTGTCACTCCTCCAGTCTTAAGCTCTCCTCTGCTGTGAGTGGTCTTTGATTCTCTGGGATTTTAGGCATACCGACGCATAGTGGTTGATCTTCCCACACTTGTAGCACGTGGTGCCATATGCTGGGCTAGGTTTTCCTTTATGTTGCTGTCTGCCACACCACAGGCATTTTCTGGGCTTGGTTGCTGTCTGCCCTTGTTGGGGTTTGTTCTGCCGTAGAGCATTGATGGTGGACATGCTGTTGCGTGGCATTTCCGTGTCTAGTGGCAGGCGACTAATCATCTGTTCCATTTCTGCCACGTGCTTGTCTGTTCTTTCCCGTTGTCGCCCCATAGTCAGGATGGTGTCTAACAGGAGATTCGTCTCCGACAGGATGGACCTCCGGAGCTTCTCCGAGGAGAGGCCATGTATGACCTGTTGCCTGACTGCAAATTCATCATTTGGGAAGTCGCAGCCGATGGAAGTTGTCGATACGTTCCTGTTGGTGTTGTCTGGTCTGGCTCATTTTAAAGCTCAATTTCAAATCCAAGTAATATAATTAAGTGGATTAATATAACTGCTGCAGAGATCCCAGGAAGCTCAAAACCCTGAATAAAATTGCTCAGGAGGTAGGGTGCCTGCAGCAAAAAACTGTATTCAGCCTGCACACCATGGTCATAAAGCATGTTAGATTGTCTGTGTCACAGATGTGCTTGTAATATCAACACATATCGTACAATTCCTGCCATCGTCTTTTCACATGTTTCCAAAATGAGTCCCTTTCAATTGGGTAAAAGTGACAGATGTTACTAAAGAATGTGGCTATCCAATAAATTGGGAGTTTTACAAAAAATATTTGGAACCAAAATTCCCCAGTCTGTGGCAGAAGAAATATGCTTCCCAAAATTAGAGAGTTGTTTAAAAAGGAGGGGCTACAAGTTTACAATTCAGAAACATTGGACCAATGGATGTACAAATGAAACAAACACGTAAATTAAACTTGCTCATGCCAATCAAAGATCTGAAAATCAGCACTATCCCATCACTGTAGGAACCATGGAGGACTCAGCATTCGCTATATATTTTAGCTGGTGTCTTTTACCATACCTCAAAGCACCACAAACCTACCCCACCCGAACAAACAAAGAAAAATACTATTAATGAAAAAGCATTTTCAAGCGTCCCATCTGCTCTCAGTGCCACAGGTAGAAAGCATGGCTTTAGCATCCCAAAGGTTTGTATTCAGTATCACTTTAGCAGTCAGCCGGGTGCTAATTGGTATAATCACTCCTTATGTGTTTCAGTGCCTCGCTGGAGTCAGAAGGCTAAAGATGGGCAGGGCCAAAAGGAGGATTAGAAAGTACAAGTAGAGACATCCGAGTCTCCCCTCACAGTGATTGCATACATGCGTACTATACTTTTGGGTTTGTCTTAGTTAGTTAGGCCCTGCCAAACAAGCAACATCTATGAATGCCCAAAAATACAAACTGTGCTGTTATTGACCTGTTTATCTTCTGATAATGTATTCCTTTCATGGTTGACACTAACCTCTTTCATAGACAACAAAGAAAATACATGCAATAAAATAAAGAATGCATATACGTGTGTTTTAGATTCACAAGTGTTTTACTTGTTTACATAACTTTATTTATTAGAAAGGCAACTATTCAGCTCTGTATTCGGCTCTGGCTGAATACTTGTCCAACTATTCGGTAATTGGCTGAATACTTGAATCTACTAATCGGTACACCTCTATTCATGGCAGGCAAGTGATAGGCTTGCATGCAGTGTAAAACCAGTACAAAAATGATACTCTGTTGTAGACAGATGACTGTAAATTAAGCACCTTCACATTAAAACACAATCTGACAATCTTTAAATCAACAAAGCAATGTTTTGAGCAAAAGGATTACAGTTTTATTTTCCTTATTCTGTATAGGAGGCTACAAGCTACAAATACCAGCAAGTAGATTAATGGATCTAAACAAATCTCCTCTTTGTTGTGCAGTTGTACTATAAACACTTAAAGACACACAGTGAAGAGAGTTTGTGATACCAATGCAGGTGAGTATTCTCACGTAATACCACTCATTATATTTAAGTTTGCCCACAATGCCAGTAACAATGCTATGCTCCTGAAGAGAACATGTGCGCTAGTGACCGATGAATAATTGGTTAAAATGCTGCACTTTACAGCAAAATTTCTGTGAAAATTGGGTAAAAATCTGCACAGTTTACATTAGGGTTTGTGGGTTGTCACATTAATACACCTAATAGATACTAAGTCACCAGCAGTGCACAGGAGCATTTTTCAATCCATTTTTCGTAATGCCTTTTCCCACAATATGTGCAGAGTATTGTGCCAGAGTAAAACACGTGTTCATGCTGGTTGTGCCCAAACGTCCATTCTGGCACCAATGTAGCAGCACTCATTATGTTCTGTTTTCCCATGATGTGAGTAAACATTTGATGCACTTTAAGAGACAATGTCCACACCGTCTGCACCAATGTAGGCTATTATCTTCAAGTAAGAAAACTCATCAAGTTGGCTTTGCTTATAAAGCCAGTAAAGATGTCAAGCCCCCATAATGAACTGGCGAGGAGAAGTGGGCACTTCCCCAAATTTTGAATTAAAAAATGAATGCATGTCAATTCAATCTTTAGTGGAGCAACCGGGCTGTGTGATGGTTCTGTGACACCTGGACCCAAATCAAACTACAAACCTCCAAATTGAAGCTAGATAGCACTACCCAGCTAAGTCTGGTGCTCTCACGGGTGCTCAAACTGAGCTGTATATTTACTCAAATTCTTTTAAGATTCAGAGCAACTTGATTTTTTACTCTGCGATGAAAATTAGAATTGAGTGCTGTTCGCTGAAGAGTTTTCTTTAATGATTGGCTTATAGTATAATGGTCATTTCTCAACAGGAAAGTTATCTTATTATACTTGGAAGCGCTTCCTGAGACAGAACATTTCAGAGTAAAACTCCTTCTTCAGGGCCTTAACAACTTATATATTCAATAAGTAACATGAATAACCCAATATTGGTCACTAAACAGGTCAAAATGGTAGTGCACAAAAACAAGTCACATAATACAAATAATTGTTATGTTACCAATACATACCATGGGTGCATATGTGGGACATTTGAAGAATTTCAACAATGTTGGAGAGAACACATAAAACATCATTGATAGGAATATAGCCCACAGAAGACTAATAATCTAAATGAAAATGTTCCAAAAGAAGGATATTGAGTACCTTGTGACTAAAAGTCTCATAGTTCTGTTCCCCAAGCGTGTTCATAACAAGTCAAGAGAAAAAAAGAAACAAATGGTAATCATTCAGTTGAAGGAACTAAATCTGTGTAAAATCACATAAAAAAATGTAGAGCGGCGTTCATGGCAGTGAACCGCTGAATTACCTTGTGTTCAGGGTAGAATGCTGCTGCTGCATTCGATCAAGGCTGTAATAAACGTGATATGTAAGTTCACGGGTCTCTCAATTGTCTATGGTACCTGTAATGCTTAGCAGTAGGTAAATATGGAGACCCAAACTAAAAGTAAAAAATGTACTCACCCGAACGCAGGATGCATTCGTAAAAAGGTGCTGCAAGCTGCGGCCGAGGACGCGGCTATGTGATTGAAAATGTTTAGTGGTTGATAAGGTTATCCCGTGAGGCATCGCGGAGTGTTAGCGTGTGTGCTCACGCTTCGGTGCCTTGCGTCCCGCATCCCCATGGCAACGGGGGTACAGGATGTGAGCATCAACCAAGCCCTGAAGGCTGTGTAAGGTAAAGTCAAAAATGATAAATGGCAAACATGATAAATGGTAAAATAGATGGTACTACGTGTAATGTGCTTTTAATAGAATTATAAGCTAAGTAGTTGTGTACTATGGGGTCTAATGGTACTATAGAAAATATAAAGGCGGCACATGCAAAGTAAACACTACGTGCAATGTTAAAGATGAACTGCTTGTCTTCGCAGGAATCGTACATACAAGGGGTGATGTATGATATGTATTGTGGTTGTTATGTAATGATGTAGATTTGCTGTGATAATGGATCATCCAAATAATGATGTGGATGTTGGGATTGGTGTGTATGTATTTAGCGCTATGGCCCCAGGGAAAATATAAAGATGCAAAAACGTAATGATTGTACTAGTGTGTACAGTTTAAGAAATGGTCAAAGAGAGGGGAGATATGTTGTAATGTTAACAAGAAAGACCCACGTGTATGGAAATAAACAAACTAGAGTGCACAAAATAATGTATTGTAGACAGTCTTTGACCCTAACTGAGGTGGTATGTGGTATGACGGTATATGTATATTGTGATGACAATGTTTCTTAGGGTCTAAAGATAATACTTAGACAAATAATCATTTTGGGATTCCAACGTTTTGCTATTCATTCACAGAATAAGCAATAATCAGAAAGGAGATATACAATCATCTTTACAGGTAACATGTCCAGTTAATTTCTTCATTTAGTCCCTTAGGGGCGAGGGTCCCCAAACCTTCAATCCAAAAGCATTCCCTCCTGTCCATACGTTTCTGTAAATTCTCATGGGGCTCTTTCCTATGAACCACTTCCAATATGAAGAACTGTATTTGTGCCATATTATGTCTCTTGTTCACCCAATGTCTAGCTACTGCAGAGTTGGTGTTTTTATTACGTATGCACGACATTGAAGTTTAGCTTTTCTTCTTGATTGACCTACATGATATAATCCACATGGACACTTGATTCCATATATTATGCCTGGGGTTTCGCATGTCGCAAAGTTTTTGAGTGTTATTTTCTCACCAGTGTGAGGGTGGTTAATACTGTGTCCTTTGTGCACATAACTACAATTGCTGCATTGTAAACAAGGAAATGTTCCTCTGCGGTTACTTTACACTCTTTTGCTTGGTGGATGTGTCTGTACAACGCAGTCTCTAAAATGTCTACTGCATTGATAAGCAAAGGTGGGTAAGTCTCTGAACAGGTGTTCAGTCTTAGGGTTACATGTCAACACTTGCCAATGTTTCTTGATTGTAGTTTTAATGCGGTTACTCTGTGCAGAATATCTTGTTACAAATACCAAAGGAGGTTCAGGTTTCAATTTTCTGGGTGCTGTCATCCACTCTTCCCGATTTTGAAGATCCACTTTCACCTTAGCCGCCGTAATCCCTTCTTCTTTGTACCCCCTTCTGATTAATTTTCCCCCATATTTTCGAGTTCAGTGGTGTAATCTGTGGGGTCACTAATGATATGTTTCACTCAGAGGATCTGGCTATAGGGTAGGTTTTGTATCAGGCTTGCCTGGTGAAAACTTAACCTATGTAATAGGTTGTTGCGATCCGTTGCTTTGCTGTAAATATTAGTTTTGTAGCCGTTTGCTGTCGATTGGATGTTCACATCGAGGAAATGTATGTTTGTTACAGAGTATTCATGTGTGAATTGAATCCTATGATCGATGGTGTTGAGGTATCTGAAAAATACTTCCAGTTTCTCTTCTGTGTCTGTCCATATACCGAAAATGTCATCAATGTAGCATATCCATGTGGCCAAATACGGTTTCCATGTGGGGTTGTTAAGGACATGGTCCATTTCAAATTTGTACATAAAGGTGTTCACATAGGCTGGTGCTATGGTGGCACCCATAGATGTTCCGGCAATTTGCAAGTAGAATTGTTTGTTGTACTTAAAGTATGCATTTTTTAAATATGAAATATAGTAGTATAATTATGAATTCTTTCTCTGCCTCAATCTCACCAGTGTTCAATAATAACCATTCAATGGCCTGAATTCCCAGATCGTGTGGAATAGGCGTGTATAGGTTTTTGACATCAATAGTGAACAGTATGTGAGTTGGAGGATACGGTATTGCAATCAGACGTTGTAGAAAATGAGTCGGAGCCTTGATATATGTAGATGTTTGTTTAATCAGAGGTTGTAGGAAGTAGTCCACATACTTTCCTATCTGTTGTAATACGCTGTTGATCCCGGCCACGATTGTCCTACCTGGTAGGTTCTGTAAATCCTTATGAACCTTTGGATGTGTGTAAAAGGTTGGTATACGTGGGTTGAGGTTGTAAAGGAATTTATGGGTGTGGTGGTTCATCCATCCGTTCTCCTCAGCCTCTTCCAATATCTCTTCTGGATCTTGCATAATTGATGTAGTGGGATCATTAATAAGTGTTATATATAGGTTGGTATCAGCGAGTTGTCTTTTGCACTCCTTGTCATAGTACTCTGAATTCAAAATGACCAATGCACCGCCTTTGTCTGCTGGTCTGATTGTTATTAATTAATCTCCATACAGGTTCTTAAGCAATGCTAGTTCATGTGGTTGTACATTTCTACGTTTAGTACTTGCAAAGTTAATCTTCTCTAGGGCCTTAAGTGCCTGTTTTTCAAAAATGTCAACTGCTGGTTTGCTTGTGGGAGGTATGAAGTTACTTTTGGCTTTGAATACTTTGTGTGTGTGTTCCATGCCAGGTTGGGGTTGTTCTTAAATTTCCTCAAAAAAGACCTTCAACTTCATCTTTCTTATCAATTTAAACAATTCAACTTTGGTGTCAAACAAGGAGCTGTTTTATGTCGGTACAAAGCTTAGACCCTTTTGGAGGGTCTCCTTTTCTGCAGTTGTTAGTATTCTGGAAGATAAGTTAATAACTAAGTCGTCCTCAGTTGTAAGCGCATCAATGGTCCTCCGCATCCTCTTTCTCTTCCCCCTCCTTGTTCTCCTAGCCCCCATAATGAGAAATGTCCATTCTGGTTGCACCAATATAGATCAATATTCCCATGGAAGACTACTCATCATGTTTGCACTTTACCCTTAATGTCAGTGAAAATACTATGGACACTGTAAGAAAGCATGTCAATTTTTTCAGCACCAATTTATGACAGTATCCCCACATAGCAACACTCGTAATGTTGCCTTTGCCAATAATGGCGGTAAAATGCTAGGCCACTGTAAATAAATATGTCAATACTGGATGAAACAAGGTAGGTCAGTATCACCACATGAGAACACTGAACATATTGCCTTTGCCCATGATGCCCGTAAAAATATTAAGCTTTCAGTTTGGAGCCTAGAGACACCCTGTTGAGCCTCACCTGTCAATCAGGCGCACACACACACACACACACACACAGACACACACACACACACTCATTTACATTTGCACTCACACCCATACCCTCCAACACATACACTGCACTCTCATTACCACGCAAACCCATATGCTACACCATACCCATTGTACTTTCATTGTCTCATTCACAAACAAACCAACGTGCTCAACATACAGACTACACTCTCATTCACATGCACATCTTTGTTCTACAACATTCACACTGCACTCTCATTCACACATCTAAACATTCACGTGCACACCTACACAGATACAACCCTGTCACGGGCACGCAAACAATGTACATACATTCACAAAAGGTATTTTTCTTACATGCACAAAGCTGTCGCTTAAACTCAGGATTCTCGCCACTGCCACCCAAACTGCCTTGCTGGCCCTCTACCTCCCACGCACCTCCCAGACAGGAATAAGGAAGCAGGGTATGTTGTCAATAAAGCACCCCTCTCTTTCAGTTTCCTGACATGGTCAGTGGAGCCTGAGTGCAACCAACTCACTGCCCAAGGGCCTCTTAACACGCAGTGAGGTACAGGAGCATCTCCTACATTTACTTGGGCCTGCAGTATCCCGGCCTGCATGCAGAGTAGAACAGGCAAGTCTGAAAAAGCAAAATGGGCCAGAACGCATGGTGCACTGTAAGCCAAGGGGAACCACATTTCCTTATAAAAGCTATCCCAGGCCCCTGCCCTCAGCTACTTCCTAGAGCTGAGGGCATGCTCAGAGTTTTCACTGGGCTGGCGTCACCCTCCATGATCGGTGGCGGGAATGTGCCCGCTTGCACATTATGAAAGAGCCGACACTGGAGAAGCAGCTACAGATTGGAGTGGGTCATGCTGGCAAGTAAGCATCCGAGTCATCACAATTCTCCACCCGAAAACTGGCACAGCAGCTCTGTTATGCTGTAATCTACGTATCTTATGTGAAGGGTTTTATTCCACTCATTGCCAGCGTCCGACTGCTGACAGTTTGAGGTTACAAGTAGGGTAGAGGAGACATCCGGTGTACTTCAAGAGTCTGAATGAACCAGAAACTATGCAGTCAAAATGTGATCACTCGCTGTGAATGTTGAGGTGCTGATTGCCCTGTCAGCCTCTGCACTGCTGGTTGATCTGTCCATTGATATTTATGAAAACTCATCTTCAAAATATTACATTTTCATCTACACCTTCCAGGTATTTTTTTATTGAGATTTTTAAAGTGCTTTCTCCAATGTGCTGGAAAATGGTAGCAATAATATGATAGAATTCAAGTGAATGAGAAAAAATAAACCCAAGCAACAGTTTTAGGGGTTACTGAGAGCCGAAAGCAAATAAGCTTTCAGACGAGATCAGAAGATGTAATAAGAAGGAAGGGAGCAGAAATGCGTGTGAAAACCATCCAAGAGTTTGGGGCAAGAGGAGAGAAAGAGCGGAACTGAGAAGAGGATTTTGGGTTGGTGAGACAGGAGAAAAACTGAGAGAGGAGAATGCAAGGAGAGCAGAATGAAAGTAGAGATGAGAGCAAAAGAGGGACAAGATAATAAAGACGTTTGCAGACTAGTGAAAGCAAAAAGACGAGAGTCAAAAGGAAGGAGAGAAATAGAAAGAAGGGAGGGCAAAACAGAAGAACCAAGAGTAAGCTGGAAAGGAGACGAATGTTACAGATCAAACAAAGGGCGATAAGGTGGGAACATGGAAGACCTACTAGGAGAGTGGAACAGTTACCAAAGCGGGAGATGATAAGAGAGGATATGAGAAACTTAGTCACATGAAAGGAGAGGAATTGGTGAGCCGGGCAAAGGTTGAAAAGATAAAACTCCAAGTGCGGGCAGTGTTGGAGATGAAGAGTGATGAGAATGAAAGAGATGAGTCAATGATTACACCAAGGTTGTGGGCTGAAGGAGAGAAATAAAGGAGGGCTGAGGGAAATTAGAGGTCAGTAGGAGGACAAGGAAGGGACATGTGTAAAGGAATAAGACAATCTCTATTTTGGAGGGATTGACGTGAAGAAAGTCCGAGTTTTTTCAGCTGCAAAGCAGGAAAAGACAGCAGGCTGGAGGGAATCAGGAAACAAGCAAAAGGAAAAGAAGATTTGTGAATCATTGGCGTAGAAGTGGTGGGAGAGGTTAAAGGGGTCAACTTAGGAAGAGAGAGGATGTGTGTAAAGTCAGAAAAAGAGGGGTCAAAGAACCGTACCTTAAGGAACACTATACAGTAGAGGTCAAGAGGGAAAAGTGTCCCTCCCAAGACACAGATTAGGAGCGGTCAAAGAGATAGGAACAAAACTATTGAAGCACAGAACCCGACAGGCCAAAGAAGATAAGAGAGTTGGGTTGTTCACCATATCGAATGCAGCTGAGAGATCCAACATTATGAGTATTGAAGACTGTTTGTTGTGAGATGCAGTGAGGAGAGTGTTTGAGACTGATAATAGAGCTATTTCTGTGGAGTGAGAACTAGATTGATAAAGGGGAAGAATAGAGTGCTGAGTAAGAAATGAAGAGACTTGGTTAAAGATAGCTCTTTCAAGGAGATTGGGCAGGAAAGGGAGAATGGAAAAGGGTCTGAAGTTGAAACGCAGCGAGTGGTCGAGAGAGGGTTCCTTAAGAATAGGGAGGCTAGTTCCATGCTTTAAGGAAGAGGGAAAGGTAGAAGAAGAGTGAGGAGTGTGTGTGATAGAGAGAGAGAGAGAGAGAGAGAGAGAGAGAGAGAGAGTGAGAGGGAGAGAGAGAGACATAGAGAAACAGAGAGAGAGAGAAAGAGAGAGAGAGAGAGAGAGAGAGAGAGAGAGAGAGAGAGAGAGAGAGAGAGATGTTAAGAAGGGAGGTTAGATAAGGTAAGAGAGAAGGGTAGATTATAGGACTCAGAGACTAGGGAAGTGGGTCAAGGGGTGAGGCAGTTGGGTGAGAGCATGAGAAGGAAGGGAGGGGGTGTCAGAGTCAGTCATAGGAGCATAGGAAGAGAGGAGGGTGGAAGAGGTAGTGGGAGGGCTGATCTCAGTTATGGTGATGAAAAAGAAGCCCGGAGTGAAGAGACTTTAGTAGTGAAGTAGTTGTCAAATTCAGATGATGAGAGGGGAGAAGACCACAGTTCAAGGCTACAAGCCTCCTTCCAATCTATGTCACCGAGACACCACAATCCCAGCCTTGATAAAGACCTGTTTATGGTCGAAACACGTGTCGGCACCTTCTGAAGATTAACACAATTTCAGTAAATCACAAACAAGACGTAAAGCAAAAATGTGTGGACCATATCTACTACGCTCAACAGAGTGAATGAAGTAAATGTATATAATCAATTGCACCAGTGCCATATGAGTAGAAACACCAGCCAAACAGCATTGGGTACAGGCGCATTATAAATACCCAATGAAATAAAAAATAAAAAATAAAAGGCATGACACTTTCAACGTCCCCTGTACAATCTGGGTCTATCACTAACTGCAAATGAATGGATCTTGGATCGGAGGTTCAAAGATGAGCACTACGTGATTCACGTTGGTTTTGGTGTAACTGGTCAAGTCAATTTACCATAAATGGCAGATACAAGGATAAGCCCAGTGGGGCTTGTGGACAGTTATCAGAAAGGTTGGGGTGACCAAATGTCTGTCCTCCTCTTCCTTTTCGACTCAAATGAATACAGAACCTTTCGGCTCAGCACTGCTGAAAGGCTGCGTATTCATTCGAGCCGAATGGCAGAAGGAAGACGGACGTTCACAGTGAGTGATAGACCGAGAAATGTATTAATTAGCATAACCAGAGCAAGATATTTGGGTGCAACCTTCACTACAGGGACAATGGGGACAGCTGAGACAGTCTGGACCATATGGCCGGCAGGGGCAAATGGGACCCTGCGGCCAACAGGTCCTCTATGACCACTAACAAACATATTTATTTGCAACTATTGTAAACAGGAGGGACATCGGAAGAATGAGCGGCCCTACAGACCACAAATACCATACTTTCAGGGCAATCAGGGACAGAATAATACTCCAAATGCCCTCTTGGGGGAAAAGCTGGTGTAGGCAGATCCAACCCCCCCCCAAAAAGAAACTGTGACCCCTTGGACACAGCAACCACCTGACCATTGATTACAGGGGCTGAGGTGTGGCCGGGAATAGGCCTTAACATGTTCTTTGTTTGTTCTTGCCCCATTTGCTGAGTGCAGACACAGCTGGGTCATCAGCTGTGTGATGGAGGGCCATTAACATGTTAGTGTGACATTCCCCCTGCAGTCACACACTGTTACCTTAGGTGTCGTTCGTGTGTAAGGTAATCTGTAAAGACTGTGTTTTTTTGTTGTTGCTTAAAACACACGTCTGCACAGAAAAAGACTACGTTACAAAGCAAATTCATTTTCTAAAACTGAAAATCACCATTTGACTGTTTGTTTAGTTTTTTGGTGGGAATGCGCCTTGTCTTCGCTTCATCCACATCACTTAGAGGCATTTCTGTTTGAAATACTAGAACACATTATGCCACACTTAAAGACATCCCCTGATGGCCCATGTGAGATGCTCGGTGATTCTTGGCTTTAAGGCTCGCATCGGACTGCATACCGAAAACATACATATCGTACAAGAATATAGAGTGATGTGAGCTGAAAAGCCAGAAAATGCCGAACACCCATCCTAACAGGAAGCATTCACCTTTGCAAACTGTACAACCGGAAAACATGGGCACACTGCTGGGGTTCCCTATTTCACCAATCTATCGGGTTGTCTTTGGTTCCCCGAAACTGCAGTCACCTAGAAGTGATTTGCTGAAGTGTGAAATACACAACAAGCCTCGCTCATGCATGGTTTAGTGGTGTTTCTTCTATGTAAAATAGTCATGATCATGTATACAGTACACATCACATGCTAACTTGTCCCCAATGTACTACAATGTTTGGTTGGCGAGTGCCCTTTCCTGGGCCCTGGCTTTCGATGGAGTCCACCAGCCTGATTTGACTCTTAGCAACCCCCCGCAGCCTAAGGGTCTTAGTGACTCCATCTTCTACAGAGTTTATGAGTGGGCTGCTGGAGGAGATGTAACTCATTGTAGGCATGGGGGTGCTTGCCTAATCCCGGGTCTTTGCTACCGTCCACACATCGATTTAGTTTTTAATCCCCTCTCTTCCACCATCCAGGACATGTGCGCTCCACACGCTAAGCCCACTTTTGACTTCAGGACCTGGGGAAATCTCCTGTATGGTGTAAGCACAGTTGCAGCCAAGTTGGCTGCTTGCCCATATCTTCCCGGACCGAGCACAGTGCACCATCTCAGTGTCACTCAATGTACCAGCCTTGGAAGTATTCAATGATTTGGCGGCACATCCAGGATACACATGTGTGACCCGTAGCTTTCACACTGAAGGCTGAGGTTGGAGCAGCAACCAGCCACGGTACCTTTCAAATTAAACTCGGATGATCTACTGTGTGGGATCACCTTCTTAACAGAAGGCGACAAATAAGGGCGCAGATATGAGAAATGTTATTCTGAAGGGGAAAGTGGAGTCCAATCAGAATGTAGTGCAATGTAATTCAAATAGGCATTGCATAGGACACTGTCTAACATCATCATCAGGCACTTGGATGCGATTTTGCTTACTTTGAATGGCCTCTTGTCCCAAGCCTCCTTGTGGTGAGAAGAGGGAACTTCTGCCGTATTGTCTGAGAAAAGCAAACACATTTTATTAATATTCAACCACAAGTCTTTCACAGCATTCTTTTTCTTTTTTTTTTTTTTACAAAACAGGCTTTTAATTTAAGGTTAATTACAAAATGTTGTAATATAAGAAAGCAGGGTGTGATATATGTGTGATTAAGTTGACAGATTATAGTAAGAAACAAACTGGACCAGAACAGGTATATGTGAAATGTATCAAGAAAAGCTGCTGGTCAGCGATAGAATGACACTGGCTTAAATAAAAGAGGAAAGGTTTTTTAATCTGGCCATGCTAAGGCATTTATTTAGTTATTTTAAAAATGGCTGCTATTGTTAGTATACCTAGATGTAAAAGTCCACCTATCCCCAGAGCTTGTGGAGTTTAGCCGATTTGACCCCATTCTGAACTAAAAACAAATGTGCCTTCTGATTCCTCATTGAATGTGGAAAGTGAGTCATAACAACAGAGCTTCAAAATCTCCCTAAAATGGACAAGAAATATCCCATAATTTCAAAATGTGGCTTATGACTGTGTATGAGAAGGGGGTTCAATATCGCTGGGTGTTTCCATTCTCCATTTCCTTTGAGTATGGCGGCCACAAGTGTAAGTTTGTTACAGAGGATGATATCCAAGGGGTCATGGGTGAGCTGATGGGTCCCTCAGGAGAACAGACTCAAGAGGACGAAGGGGCGCAGGCTGATGAGTTCCCAAATGTCCATGAGAGCAGGCCAAGTAGAGTGCCAGGCTCCAGGAAATTTAAGAAATTATACACCACCGAAAGTTGACCCTTGACATGTTTATGCATTGGGATAACATGTTCTGCTGCTTGACCTGATGTGAGTATTTCAGTGAGAGCATGTTAGCTGGTCAAGGTTTATGGCAAGGCAGAGGAAGGAGCCTTGAGGAGAGGGGTGGGTTGTGCCCACTATGCTGCTACCTTGTGTGGTTACTGGGTTGGGGGTTAAGAGAGGGCTCTTAGGAGTTTGAATTTGATGAGTGTGACCCGGTGGTACGTAGCCAGTGATGGTTACTCGGCTGGACTGGACGTCTCGGAAGGGGACAGTTCCAAGATGGGGGTAGGGAATATTTGGGGGGAGGGGAGGGAAGAGGGTCAATTGGGGGGGATAAGGCAGAGGGGGAAACTCGATGTTCGGTTTAGTGTTTAGGATATAACACTGCAAAGGGAACTGGCCGCTTTTCCTTGAACATTGGTATTAGGGAGATTTATCCGTTTTATGCTTAATCTCCTCTCCTAGTGACACCCCTCGCACTTTTAGCTGGATTTCTGGACCTTTTTCTTTCTCTCCTGAATGAGGGGATCCTTGTTCCCCTCATTCATTCTTATTTGCTCTGACATTTGGAAACTCTGTACTTTTGTTTTACCTTCTACTATGGAGTCTTGCTTTCCTCCATATCTCTTAAAGGAATCTGTGTTACACTTTTGCAGCACACAGCACACTCTGTGCAGTGTTGCTGGGAACCCTTTAATATTCTTTGACTATCTTTAAAAACAACTCTTCTTAAGGATAGAGGGATACTTTGTATCCTTCCTGTAACCTATGAGAGATTGGCACACACCACCTTTTGTGGAGTGCTAAGGGGATACCTATTATCCCCCTTCTGTCTGCTCCTGTGACTTTCTGGTCACAGTGACAACTCCAAAGTTGTGGCTGGTGCCAGTGGACGTTTCTACCAACTTTGGTGCTCTTTTTTTCTGCACACTGTTTCCACAGACTCGATTATGTGCAGAATAGGGTCATCTATGTTCTACATGGTGACCCCTTTCTTTTTCACAATTTCTATTGTGGTTGTTCTATTGTGGTTCAGTCACCCCTAATGTTCTGTCCTTGCCGCCCACACTGCCTCCCACATCCCTGCGACCAACAACTCCCTACTGGCCACCTCAACGCTTCTGAGTCCACCCAGCCACGACCATCAGGGAAAACGCCACGTCCCATCAGGTCATCTGCCTACTATTCAATGCCCGCTTTGTGACCAAATCAGAAACAGCATTTTTGACCCCCTATCCTCTGACAATCCTGATCTCATCTTCATCCCTGAAACATGGTTCTCAGACTATTTCAAACCAGTTCTGCACAACTTCCCCACCCGACTACTCGCTCATCTTCCACAACAGAGCTTCCAGAGGTGGCAGAGTAACCGTCCTGCACAAACCTCACATCTCCCAAAAATATCAAATTTTGTTTTGTTTTTCAGTTTGGGGGTCCCCCCAGCCCACCATTTCCCTAGCTTTATTACACCACCCCAAACCCCTCCTACCCATTTTAATACCTTACCCCACCCCAAATAAATATTTGTATTAAATGAATTGATATTTTTTGTCATTTTCAATTTGTTGAAAAAATGATTTGTTATTCTCATTTTGTTATTTTCACTGTATACCCTCCATCTCACTCACCGAAACCCAGCAATGCACAGCTAACTGTGAATCCCTTCTAGTCAGACTCTCCATGCTGCCCACTCGCTGACACAGCTTCCTACTCATCTACAGGCCACCTGGATATGACAGACATTTTGCCAACAGTCTCTGTGACTCAATAGCTACCACTCTGGTCAACTACCCAGCACTCACACTACTGGGAGACTTTAATATTAACATCTGGTTTGGTGTGCCCAACAACTCCATGACCCAACCCCTGGTCGACAGTCTAGAGGCCCTCAACCTTTCACGGCATACAACTCCCACCCTCACTGGAGGCCATACCCTTGATGCAATCTTCAGCTCCTCCGACCTCATCTCTGTGTCCAACCCCAAACCCCTCATCTGGACAGACCACTCAGCCATACTTTCTTCGTCTGCACAATGCCCCACCACCCAAGGCCCGCCCTGCCCTCCCACATGATTACAAATGCTGGGACATGGTCAGGGTACTACTTGACCTGGCTGAAGCCATGCCACACACACTCCCGGCACTCCTGGCCTCAGTTAGACACTTACCTATCAAATCCTTTGACTCGTGGCTTAAAGAATCACTACTTCCTCTCACCCCCTCCTACCCGCTGCCACCAGCAAAGGACCATCCGCCAAATGGTTCACGCCCCAACTGAAGGCTTTCAAAACCCAAAATCGCTCCCTCGAGCACAGATGGCGAGCATTCATAACCCCTCATAGCAAGTCTGTGTTCACCCACCATCACCGTAACTACAAATCTGAGCTCCGAAAGGCCAACAGAGCCTACTACTATAAAAGAATCCTGAACTGCTGAAGCAGTGGCAAAGAGCTCCACAGGATCATCTCGAATTCGTGAAGCCCTCATGCATATTGCCCGACCACGGGCAAGCCAACTCTCTGCTACTCCCTCTCCCAACACTTCCACAACACAGCACTGGTCAGACGGCTACCCTTAATGCCAAACTTTCCAACCTCACGCCCTGCCCAACACCGCCTGCTTGAGATTACACCTTCTCCACCCCTGTATAATCCAATTTTCTAACTCTTTCCACCCCACCTCAAGCAAGGAGTTCCTCAAACTTCTGTACATCAGCAGACCCTTTGGGTCCCCCCTTGACCCTTGTCCCACCTATCTCCTCAAAGAAATCTTCACCTGCACCTGTGCAGGAGAACGGGCAATGTCCATACTGAACAACTCCCGCACCTCTGGCATTTACACAGAACCCTTCAAAGTAGCGGATGTAAAATCCCTTCTGGAACATGTGTGTCGTGACGGCCTCTAACCAATCGATTACAGGCCCATCTCCAACACCCGATTCTCAGTGAAACTCAACGACCGCTCTGCATACTCTCAGCTCAACCTTTTCGCAGAATCCAACAGACTACAGACCAATCAGGCTTCAGGCCAGATCATGGAACAGAAACCACACTGATCTCAATCTGGTATGACCTGAAAGTCTCAGCAGACTCTAAAGGATGCACAGCACTGGTTGTCCTTGATCTCTCAGCAGCTTTTGACACGATTAACCATTCAATCCTCCTTGACCGACTCATCTCCCTAGGAATCCGAGACTCAGCACTCAACTGGATTGCCTCTTTCCTCAACAACAGGAAACAAATCACTTTCCTCCCCCATTTTCTCTCCACCGCTTGCCACGTGAACACTGGGGTACCCTAAGGTGCTTGCCTTTCACCTCTCATTTTCTACCTCTTCATGACCCCTGTGTTATGGATCATCCGCACACACAACCTCACCTGCTATAACTACACTGATGACATCCAAATTGCCTCCCCTTCCTCCAACATAGTCAAAAGCCTTGGCTGCACCATGGACTCAGGCCTAACCCTGTCCCACCTGATCAATAATGTATAAAATCCTGTCACTAACCCCTCAGGCTTCTGAGACACATCTTCCCTTACCTCGCTTACCCCAACAGACTGGCTGCTGTTATGTCCATTGTCAAATCCAGACTGGACTATGCAAACTCCATCTACTTCAGTGCACCGGCCTACCATCTTAACAAACTCCAAAGAATCCAAAATGCGGCCGCCAGACTCCTTCTTGCACTGAGACGAAGGGATCACATTGTGCCTGCTCTCTGCACCCTTCACTGGCTCCCTTCTGGA
The DNA here is from genome assembly GCF_040938575.1 of Ambystoma mexicanum. Lineage (NCBI taxonomy): Eukaryota > Metazoa > Chordata > Amphibia > Caudata > Ambystomatidae > Ambystoma > Ambystoma mexicanum. The sequence goes on from NC_090927.1 coordinate 1,059,194,296, forward strand.
CGAGGGGCCGCTTTGAAAATCCTATGCAATATCCACCGAGCAGTGCACAAGACCGACTCGGCATACCTACAAGAGAAGATCATGTCCTACCTCCCAACACACACACTGTGGTCAAGCACGGCCCTCCTGCTAGTGATCCCCGCATTCAATTCAGCCAAGATTGGAGGGTCCGCCTACTCTACCTTGGCACCAACACTGTGGAACTCACTGCCTCTCCACATTCAACACCCCAAGGACTACATAGCCTTCTGTAAAGCACTGAAAACCTGTCTTTTTCCCTAAACCATGAAAGGGACCGCCTAGGACTGCCAAACCCTCCACCAATGGCCTGAATTTGTCTAGAATAGCATTATCTCAAAAAGTATGAACAGCTGGGCCACGGAAGCTGGCTAATAAGGCATCCTCACAGAAGCACGAACAGTCTGGGCACAGAAGCCGGCTCAAGAGACCAGCAGGCTTAGGGCTATGTAGCTGTTGGCCCGCCACATCCTGGCTCGACAACAATGTCCTAGCAGCCCCCCTTGTGCCAACAAGTGGGCCATTCCCCACTAAGTGCTCCCAATCCCATCGCCTATGACTCCAAACCTAAGACTTGACATCAATATAATTGTATGGCTCTACCTTTCTGGGAATCAACCCACAGGGCCACTACTGCAGAACCTCATAGCACTTATCTCTCAAACATTACGATTGGCCCATATAATGTCACCTATTGGATACACAAGGCATTATATGCTCAAGTCAGGCAACCCTGGCCTTCCAAGGAATAAGGCTAATCATGGCCTCACCCGAGGCGCTATAACAACTATGCTTAGTTGGACTCTCCTGAGAATTATGCACTACAGCCTCCATCCAATCAGTTCTCCAGACCCCTGCTCTCAATTGAACAGCGTTGTTGCGATATAATTCCAAACTTGTAACTACAAACGTGTCAAGAATTTCCCAGCCACTTACCCTAACCATGACCAGGGACCCGGAAAATGGGCCCTCTGACACCTACAACAGAGCCTAAGAAACAAGGACCGACCGTCCGGGAAAACACATACCCTGCACCAGCCAGTGAATCTCTCTCTGAGATCCATTTTTGCGAACCACCAGGACAGACACGGCCATCTCATCGGGATCCGGAAAGTAACCAGGAACAGGGGTCTCCTACCAGTGAGCACAGACACTCACTGCAACCATTATGCTCACTCTCCACTTCACACCAACAAACAATAGAACGCAGGTATACTCCTAGATCAATTTCGGCCTAGCTGCACACTTACCTACGCTACTCCTTAAACACCTCAACAGTCTGTTAGAATGCAGTTATACGCTATGAGAAAATCAGCTTAATTGGACACATAATCTCCTACACAGGCCCCACGGCTGCAAGAATGCAGACTCAGAGACCAACTACCTCGCTGCACACATTCCACTGACCTCTCATAACCACTGCACCACACCTAGCATTAGAATACAGCCACCACTGCACAAACCGCACTGGTTGCACACATACTGAGTGCACCCAAGCACTATATGCTACCCTACTCTCTCCACTGACCTGGACTACGGTCCCCAAGGGCGTTCAAGTCTAAATTGAGTCTATGAAAAGGACAATATCTTGCTTACAGAAACTGGGCTCACATAGAGATGTTTCATTGATAGATTGATTGATTGATTGATTTATTTATAGAGCGCCTTACACCAAGGCGCTGTACAATGGAACAACAAACTACAGAGTAACAACAACAAATAACATTGGGAGCAAAAAATTACAACTTGAATCATTCAACAAAACAGTGCAAAGAGCAATTAACTGGTGGGGTAGTGGCGTGGGAATAGGAGTGGTGAGGGGGGCAGGAGAAGGATTGGACGAGTGTAAATGGAAGGGAGAGAGGGTGTAATCAGAGAGGGGAGAGAGGAATTAGATGAGGGAAAAAAGGGGGGAAGTAGAGAGGGCAGGGGGTGGGCTTTCAAGGCGGAGAATGGAGGAGGAGGGATTTAAGGGAAGTGCGAAATGAGGTGAGGGTCGTGGAAGAGCGGATTGAGAGTGGGAGTGAGTTCCATTGCAGAGGAGCAAGGAGTTGGAAGGAGCGTAACTGGGAGGAAGGAGGTACAGTGAGAAGGAAATGGTCAGCAGAACAAAGGGAGCGAGAGGGGGAGTAAAAGGAGAGAAGGGAGGAGGGATAAGGAGGAGCAAGCCCATGGAGGGATTTGAAAACAAGGCAGAGAAAGCAGAATTTTAGCTGTAAGTGGAAAGGTAGCCAGCAAAGTTGAGAGAGCGAGGAGGAGATGGAGTCACGGGAGGTAAGGAGACACTTGCACTGTTTACATTGGCAAAGAGGTGTTAGAATCCTCTTTACTTTGGAGACTTTGATTTTGAAAGAGTCTTTGATTGTGTGAGTCCTCATCGCCTATAAGCGGGCCAAACCAGGGTGTTTCTTCAAATGTATCATCCCACTATAATAATCTAAGGACCTGATTTACAAAACATTTTTCAATGGGATTCTGCCATTTTATTTTGAAAGGTTTTTTATAAATCTGGCCCCAATACTGTAACCATTCACTTCTACCCTAAATGGTATGCTAGCAAGTATGTTACCTTTAAAGGATTACCCCACCACGCCCTACCCCTAACCTCCCATAAACCATTGAGTGTATGCTTGTATTCCCTACCGTTGTATAGCGTTTGGTTGATTCACGAAGCTAGGTTTGCTGTGAATATAAATGGTATTCCCCCCCAAAAAAGAAAACCAAAATAACCAGGCTAAAAATAATGAGTTTTAAAAGTCGAGGTTTTGCAGGATTTTGGTACCCTTTTTAAATGGATATATAGGGGTGCGGTAAGGGTATACATTGTGGGTGGGTGTTGCGGGCGGTCTCCCACCTCAATTTAAAAATAAAACTTTATGTTCCAGAATTCGACCCCAAAAAACCTAGTTATTTTCAGCCTTGTTATTTTATTTTTGCTATTTTAATGTAGAACCGAATAAATACCCAGAATGTATAACAAAGTAGATGTAACTTGAGTAAATGATGTAAAAAATAACTGTTGGTCCCTTTGTGTGCATTACTAGTGGCAGGAACATATGTTTCACTCCTACCTTTTTATTTATTTCACCTTTTACTAAGGCATTTCCTAATGAAAGGGTGTCTCCGCGCCCGCTCAGTGACAGCATGTCAGTATCCTCAGTTAATGATACAATGAGGACTGGTCTACATCACTCGCCGTAAAGTGATGGCTGCGAACTATCAAAGTGGGGAAAAACCCACAGAACAGGTTATTATGCCATGTTCTTTCTGGAGAGGAGCGCCTGCTACCTTTTTTGAAAACTTCCTGCACTTGACCCTGGGCACTGCGCCACTGGGTGCACTTCTCCCCTTCCACCCTCCACTTCTTGTCTGCGCACTTGCATGATCTAAATGATACTAGGACTAGTAAGATCGCTTGTCTTGATCTACCCTGTTTTTCCCTCTCCTTGCCTGGTTGCGCCTTGAAACACTTGTGTATAGGCGCGTTATAAATAACATAGTAATCAATCATCAAGTCTTTAAGGATATTGTACAGGTGGGGCTGCTTTGTGTGGCTCAGATGTTGACATACAGGGAGTTCCACAATACCACAACCAGGATTTACAAACATTTGTCAAATACGTATTTGTTATACAAGTGAAGGACCTGTGGTGGGTGTATGGTTCTTGAGCTGAGCTGTCGTTTACGGAAGTACTCAGGCATGTCATTTGGGGGTTGCCAGGGGTCGCATCTGCAACCGGTGAGGTCTCCCTTGCTACCGCTATGGTCTCCCTTGCTACCCCTAAAAAAAAGAAACAAAAAAGATTTAATTTATCTTTTTTAATTTCTTTTTTAGATTGAAGCTCGTGGGCTGTGGCCAATGCCATGTGGCTCTTTGTTTCTGAAGTGGCTGGCATTTTTGTTGAGGCATCTTTAAAAAAAGGGGGTTCCACAAGTGTAACACTTTGAGCAGTGACCCTAAATAATAAATAATAGGAATAACAAATTATGTGTCTTTCTGGAATTGTATACAATAATTGCTAGACTCATTAAAGTGGTGAAAGGTCATGTTCTATCGCTTTCCATGATGTCACTTTGGGGTGAGGGCAAGATGGCAAGAGTCACGTGATGTCACTTCCGCTACCCCGGGCATTTTGGTGAAATGACGTCCCTGGAAGTACTGAGTTAATTAAACATTTATATGTAATCACCTCACGTTTCTACATATATTTTTCTTGTTATTACGTGTTATAGAATTGAAATGTTAAATCGTGTGACTGTTTGTGAATTAGGAATACTTTAATAACATTTTTAATGTTATTTCTCCGGGACCTTGTAAGCCTGGGACTAACAATGAACTGGTGTGAACTGTTAGAAAAGTGACGTCGTTTTTCGTCAACGCATTTAATGGAAAGCTTCTTTCCTGGAATATCAAGAAAGCGAGAGAGACAGAAGCAGGAAATAATGCGAGACTTACCTTCCCGAATGTGGCTGCGCAGGCCGGCTCCAGTTTCTCTTTCCTGCAGAAATCCAAGTAATGGGCGTAGAGAATGCACCTTGGTAAACAGACCCCTTCACATACAATGTAGTTCTCTTCCAGCCTGCAAAAAAAGAGGTCATCCCCGACGTCATTAAGATGCAGCAAACAGAAGCTTTCTCAGCCCATTGTTCCTGCGTCATTGCTTTACCTCACCGCTACCGTCTGACTGAAATACAACACACCTTGCTGAGTCATACGTGTAAAGGAGTCTACAAATTTGTAGTATTTCGTTCTTAAAAATACGAGCAGTAGAGGAGAATACTCGAGAGCACGCAGCAAGAAACCAAGATGTTTTATTAATTTGTTTGTAACACTTTCATATTTCAGAAACGTTGACATTTTTGTTGTTTCTTTGAATGTTTGCAAAATATGGAAAACGTAACCCAACTCAAACGTGAGAAATGGAATGCAATTGTCAAATGTGATTTTAAACGCAGTTTAAACACAGTTATGTTTGAAGGCTTGCGGTCTGCTTTTAGTTTTGCATCCTTCATATATGATTTGCAAATCTACTTTTGTGTCACTCTCCTGTGCAAAACAAAGAAAGATTAAACGCGTTAAATGTAGCACTCTGTATTGTTGTTGGCAAAACAGCTCCTAAATATTCATGGCCAGACGCACGTCTAGGGTAAAATAACCGCTATGAGCGAACTGACTAGGGCATTTCAGATGACAGATGCTCGTGTTTGCCTTACCATTTCCACTGACTAAGAACATATGTTGGAAAAAGTCTGGCTGTTTAACTACGGCCCCCGCTGAATAGTTTAATGATCAACACAGGGTCGCCACACAAAGCACACATTACAAAATCAAACACCATCCAGCTTCCATTTCAGATCCTTTGTAGAGGTTCAGAGTTTATGATCTAGATAAACATATGGCACCCATATATAATGCGTCCCATCAAAACCCGCAGCCTGGGTACCATGCTGGCAGAATGAGTGATAGAAGAGAGGCTCCGACTGGCACATAGGGCAGTAGGGCAATGCCAGAGGGGCGCTGCCCGGCCAAAAGGCAGTGTGGGCATATTTAATGGTCCATCCTTGGCGAATTTGATGCCTGGGCGTGAAAATGTCAAAGCCCGATGGGCCATAAAATGCACCATTTGCTACGCATTTTTACCAAAAATTCACCCAGGCTACCACTCCGCGGGTCTTAAAGGCCCCTGTCTGCAAACGTGACCCATTTTTTGGGGAGCTGATATATCTTATCCCCAGTCTGGTCCTTTACGGAATAAAAGGTTGACATCACCCTTTCCGATTCCAATGTATTTTAAATAGCACACACAAATCACTGGGGGGCTTCTTGGCGCTAGAGACGTGAGAAGTTACAAAGAAATATAAAGGCATATAGTAAGGAGGGGCAACATTACAGTAAATAGGAAGCCAATAATGAAAGGGGTGCAAAAGAGGACTGAGTGGAAATGAGGGACACCCTGACAAATGCAATGCTGGGAACCTAAACAGGTGTCCCGTCCTCAGCACACCTAGGGCCTGATTGATGGAAGTGTTTTATAATGGCGGAATCCTATAGGAAAACGTTCCATGAATCAGGACCTAAATGTTACTGTATAACAATCAACAGTTTGGAATTTGAATATATCATTTGAAAAATATTCAGACACTAGTATTTTGCAAAAAATAATCAGTTTTATAGTTAATTCAGCATAAAGCATTTTTAAATATAAGCAATATGATGCAAAAAAATCTATATAATACACTAAATAACTACAGAGCTTTTGACTCTGTTGATACATGATACATCCTTAAGGTTTCATCAATAAGGGAGGATTAGTTTAATCCATTTATGATCAGTTCTGTACTCCTCCCTATTGAATATCTTGATGAGGATTCTATGGTTACAGTGCTTAATTTATTGTCAACTATATAATTTCCCAATAGTGCAGAGTTCGACCATCCTTTTATACACATTTTTAGGCACAACATTGAGCTAGACTACTATGTAGTTATTACGCCGCAATTAATGCATTTTCTGTCCTTAGAACATGAATGAATAGGGAGAGATTGTGCAATCCATTGAGGGCGCTGCGCGTCATCTGTTCACTAATGATGTCATCATGCTGCAACGTAGCGATACCGTGATATACAAAGTGGCCATTTTGAATGGTCCGTGAGGTTTAGAAACAATGTGGTTCATGGGAGCAGACTCTAAGTAAACAAGGTAAGCTTTGGTTACCGGTTTTTCTTAATTTAATAAGATGGACTATGGAATAAATAGATCCAGGATCTTAGTTGTCCTCTATTATTTTATAGCTTCTAAGGAGCCATACCTCTGAAGCATTGGGGACTCTCTCTAACGCTTCACAGCACAGCCTGAAGCAGACCCTTATCTTGATATATCACACGGATGTGTACTCAACTATGAGAAGAAGCTAAGGTAGGAGCTATGGCCCTTTTTTATCCTAGCATGCCAAAGAACTATGACCAACATATATACTATGCATTCTTATTACAACAGCGAAGGAAGAATATATATGAAGGACATATGATGTATTCATCTTAACAGGTTGAGTTCACGTAAAGTACAGATGAGCCATACCTAGGATTTCTACAACTTCTCGAGCCTCAGCCATTCTAGTCTGAAGGTACGAGTTTCTTATTTCAAGTTATATTCATCACTCATCATAATTCCAGGGCATAATAAACACCAGTGATTATTGATTTACTTAGCAGGTTGGAAAACTGCCATTCTCCGGTACCCATGAATAGAGGATAGTAGTTTGGATCCCATAATTCTGACCTACAGCAGGTGAATGAGAATGGGATGGACCATGATAGATTTTTGTGATAAGATGAGTACATGTGATTATGTGAATGTTCCGAACTAAAAGAGTTTATTCTCTATTGAGCTTATAGATCATCGTGAGGATTCACGTAGAAGAGAACGTGCAATTTCTTGCTCTTGAAGAAGGGATTGTTGTTATCCCAAAACGCATAGAGTAGAGGTTTTCTAACTGTTGAAAATACATCAATTTATGTATTATATATATTTTTTGTATCATATTGTTTACATTTAAAAATTGTTTATGCTGAATTAACGATAAAACAGAATGTTTTTTGGAAAATACTAGTGACTGAATATTTGTCACATGAATCATTAAAATTCCAAACTATTGATTGTTATACAGTAACATTAGGTGTTTAGGGGACGCGAGTGTTCCACAGGCAACACGGAGCACCACAGGTTTGATCCCCGGGTCCGTGTTTAGAAAACTTTGGGTATTAAGCCTGCTATAAATAACCTATCATATCATGTTGCATGTGATACATATACCTGCCCCAGAGGGTATTCCCCTACTAACAGGAAGCAGAGAGACATATGTTTCAGCTGCCGATGTTGAGTGCAAACATTCCAAGCCGTCATGCTCTTCTACTTGCCTACAGCAATTCTGTGGGCGCTGGCTGTCAAGAGTCTACACCTTCCAAGCCAATGGAGTTGGAGGAGGACCACCAGTTTAGAAAGCCAAGGTGGCTCTTGAACTAGCTTCCGTGCCAATTATGCTTCACATTCTCAATTGTCCTCCCATTTTCTCCACTCCATTAGGTGTCAGTCAGTGCACCCATTCTTCCCCTGCCTCCAAGAGTCAGAGCACCTTGACTTCAACCCTTCATGTATGGTATATTGCACACCGAGAGAACCCAGGGTATATAAATCAGTCATGCAGTGCTGCATCATGTGAGATATATTTAATGGATCACTGTTAATGTGGGGAGCACTTCTCCTTCCAATCAACAGCACCACACAAATAGACCTTGATATTCTATTTAGTCCTGTTTATGGCTCATCTAGAAACAATTAATCTCCCCCTTGAGCAATTTTAAGGCAAGAAACAGGCCGGTGTACATAAATAATATATATTTTTTAAATAAAAGCTTCACTTAATATTTGCACACTTGTCACTTTCCCTGTGGCACAAAACAAAGCTTCAATACAAAGACTCACTTTTTGGGAATCAATATTAAGGAGAAAAAAAACGGAAATTACGCCCCATGTGTGTTTTCACTTTTGGGCCTGATGGAAATAGAACACAGGTCAATTAAACAGTTCAAACCTTCTATCACACAAAAATCCCTGAATGTCAACATTAGACAGTACCCTGGAAAGTGACAAGATCGTGAGCATTAGCATTCCTTCATAAGGTTTAGATTTAAACCAACTGATACCTTTTTTATTTTCAGAAGCAATTTCACACATGCAATGCTTTTTATATTTAATTTCCCTGCGCACTTGAACATGGTAGCAGTTCTGAAATCACAACAGACCTTTGATAATACTTTGAATTACTAGACACCTTCTTCCTTCACCCCTGTGCAATGCAGAATCTCTTCTACCAGGAGTCACTTTCTCAGTCTCTGTAGAGAGTGTACATTTCCGTTAGGGACCTCAATTTATTTAATTTAGCAAGACACCTCTCTGTACTAGCACCAAAAACCCTCACATTCAGTGTGCATGTATCACCCCTCTGCTTTAAGGCCAGGATTGAGGAATGGTGAACAATTATGAATTTTGTTTTTAGACAAAGACATCCCTTCCCTTGAGGGAGGTTTGGGGTTCGGAATGAAATTAGGAATAACAACTCGCTTTATATTTCTATTCACACTGGAAGAGGTTTTGTTAATTTTGAATATTAACAAAATTACCCTGTGTCATTTAGCAATAGGAGAAATAATTGAATTTATTATTTTGTAACATGCCACAGGTTTACTTCCATACCCCTGCCCATTAATTCAGGGGAAGGTATTAAATCAAACAAATCCCCACACTTGGTTCAGTTAGACACATTACTTACATGGAATGTCTCTGGAGCTGTCACTCAGGGAAGACATAGCCTTTCCAGACCCTCTCTTGGGAAAAACAGGGATCTGGTCAGGCACTTCAATCATGTATAGCCATCAGTCATCAGCATCTATCCCTCGATTGTGGCTCTCCTTGCAATGATCCCATCATCTGTCTCTGTTTCCCTGATTTCCTTTAGCACTCTCATCAGCAATTCCACTCCAGGTAGTGTCAGGCACCATCCAGGCAAGGTTACATTCTGCGACCCTCTTTCATTAAGATGATTTTAGGTAGCTCTCCTCCTCTCTGGCTTGTGCGCCCACTTTTTAACCTCAAAACAATACCTACAAAAATGTAAATTTGGAATGTTGTAGCTGATTAGTGCTGAATTTTAATTGAACCCTTAAGGTCCTCTCCACCTCCAGAGCACAGCCCCTCTCTTTGGATAGGCTCCCGGAGTTATGTAGTTGAAATGATGGGAGGGAGGATTCCACCCACAGGACCTTTAATTTTACACTTTTCAATTTTTTACCTATATATTTATATTTAGATTCCCCATATCATACCACACTTGATAAAACAATTCCCATGTTTGCAAGAGGTTGCACGTTCAAACAGCAATTTTTTTTGCGGTTTATACAGAAATGATAATAGATATGAACATGACATTTTCTACCCAGATATCTAATTTATTAAGTTATCACATTCTGAATTCCGAATCTCTGCATTGTGACATTTTCTGGAGAGTTAAGAACACATTTTAGGTTTTAACTCTTGTCCCCAAGCTTGAATTTTGATAAGGGGTATTTCAATAAATAGCCCTGTTCAGCCGCTTTTGTTAGTGATACTTGAACCAATATGGTGTGACTTACGATTCTTGAGAAACTGAACAAAATATGATTGTCCATTTAAACTAACAGGACTCTTCAAACATATATGCATATCCTGACTTTCATTTCACAGCTCAGTTTCATTACTCATCTGAGCATCTGCTCCAATCTCTGCTGCTCCGTTGTTGACTTGGGTCTGCAATTAACCCATCAGCTGTTCTTCTCTCGGGCTTAGGATCATCCTGTTGCTTATCTTAGAGAACAGGCCCCAATAAGAATCCTTCATGGTCACTGCTTGAGTGTTCTGAATAGAAATTGAACCCTTCTCAGGAAATAGAAACTTAAAGTCATGCCTCCAGAAACAGACACCTATGATTGTGAAGGTTACATTTCATTGGGAACATGGGGCCTTCTGATTATTTTTAACATAATTGTGTCTTGCCACCACTGTTAATTTTTCCATCTGCCAACTGTTCATTGTTCTTAATCTGGACAGGCACTCCTTTCCATGATACCAATTTATGTATTTGCAAATTAGCAATTCAGGCTTCAATCACCTTGAATGAAAAGTAGGGCTCGGATTTTGTTTTTGCTTTGACACTTGCCTGCAAGGCCCACTTAGTAAGTGTGTTTCTTTTTCTTTGGAAACAGCATTCGTGATGTGGCAGCTGAAAATAAAATGCTGCCTTTTTGTCTGTCAGCTCACAATGTGGCTTTCCAGCCTGATTTGAATATGGTCATTACCCTTTTGTAATGGCTTGGCAGGCAAATAACGATGGTCTGGAGGGTTGTCCAGAGCAATGCCAGAGGTTAAGATTAATTCTAAACCTTCTAGCCATCACCTCTTTTGTTTTTCTATAGTGACTCCGTGTGGGAAGGGTATGCCTAGACGTGGGTCCAGTGCCTGTTGGGCCTAGAGAACCAAGCTACTTCTCACTGATGAGGCCCAACTGGGATGCCTTTGGTCTTGTGCAGAAGGGATGTGACTGCCCCTTTTGGGGTCAGACCAAGCCTGATTTTCATATGGTCTTTCACCTTTTGTAATGGCTTGGCAGGCCAGGAACAATGGCCTGGAGGGTTGCCCAGAGCATGCCAGAGGTTAAGATGAATTCTAAACCTTACAGACATCACCTCTTTTGTTTTGCATTTCCAGTTCCCTTCTGCAGCCTGGTTTCATTTTTCACATATTCCTTGCTTCAACTGCAGAAGTACATACATATGAATTCACTAGGCACATTAGCAGTGTTGAACATTTTGAAGCTGGCTTTTCAGTCTGCCACTGTGCCTTCCCACGACAAGAAGGTATTTCTGCACATTTTGGGCCTAACATGGCCTTTCAGTTCATTTGATCCTGTAGCTGGTTTTTAAACACCACAATCATGACATTCCAATGAACAGATACTATATGAAATAACAATGACACACCTCATCAGTCAATCCAGGCCTAATACACACAGTAAACAGGCCTAGTACACATCAATTTGAGGGTACATCCAATTCCAGCAATAGCTGATGGATGCTCACATAATGTGTGGTTTTTTTGGGTGTTTTTCTCCTATGAGGTCCCTTTCAAACCTGAATTGGTCGGATGTAAAGCTGAGAGGAATAATAGGGTAATAGAGCCTGTGATCGATAGCTGAATGAGAATGGGTAGAGGTGGTGTGTGGTGACAGGCCTCTGGGTGACAAGATCCAAATCTTGTGTGGTGAGTGGAGGGCATGTGGGTCAAAATCCATCACCTGTTCCCATCTTGGACACAACGGTGTAGAGGGAGGCATGTAGAACGCCTGTCCTAAATCTGCATTCTTGGGGCGTGCTTCGTACATCAGTAAACTGCTTGCTGTGCCCCTTGTTTCATACCCCTGGAAGGAAATAAGGGCAAAGAAGGCATAGGACAACAACCAGGTACACATTGTTGTCCCTTAAAATGAGCTACCTTACTCCAGAAACCACACTTGGATGTGCAGGTATTCGGTTCTTTGCTCTGTTAGGGCCCCCTACATGTGAGCACACCCGATGAGTCCAACACACTACATAGTGGCATTTTTCCTTCACTGGCCCACAACTTGATCATCCCATCTCTTCTAGCTGATCTTTCATGCCCATAGAACAAGGCCCCACTCAACCCAAGACTTTCCCTACATCATTATTATATATGTTGTCTTTTGACTTAATGCCCAATTCCAGCTGGGGGTATGAATGCTGTGTCATTTAAGGGCTCCGCTCCACCAAAAATGTGTCTTCATTCCCAATTTATTTGAGGCGCATGAATAACTAGACCCCCAGACTGGCCACTAGATTGTGTCAACTCCGAGAACCTCTCGCTCTTCAGAACCCCACTCCTCCTCACCTGAGTCTTCTGTTGAGGATTTCTTCTTCAGTCCTTTCTTCTTCAGAATCTTTTTTTTGTGAAGAGATAGGGTCGTCCCCAGAAAGAAGCCACCTTGGGACCCTAAGTAAACAGGGAAGCAGAGGACCCCCTTCCAGAACACGCCAGTAGAGAGGAAAAAAGCTATGCTCAAAAAAAACCTCTCTGGATATTAAGTGGCTGGTTGAGATGGAAGAGTTTGTACTTGTTGGAGGAAGTATGCAAAGTTCTTTATGGTCGTACAACCGGAAGCAGAACCCTTCTGGGATCCGACCCAAGGTGTTTAGAGCCGTGGAATAGGTTGGAATGTCCACAGGAGGCAGACGATTCCAGTATCTTGCATGGGATGGCAGCAGAACAATGTGGTTAGAAAGACAGGAAAGAAAAAACAGCAGGTAAGAAAGAAAGACAGAACAAGCGGGGAAGCCAAGGAAAGCGGCAAGAAAAGACAGAGAAAGAAAGCCTTTAGAAACAAACACTAGGAGCGTAGAAGGATAAGGGATAGCTAAGAATAACAAACCCGTAACCCCATAAGGAGAGAGAGCCGAAAGAAAGATCGCGTCGTTCCCTGCCTCGATACCGGTTCCCTAGCGACACGTGAACGGAGCGCGAAACCCAAGCGAAAAATAAATCAGCAAAAGGGAAAGCAAAAAATATTGAGGAGGAAATATCCAAGACTAGGGAAAAATAACAGCGGGCAGACAAGGTAAGCGAAAAATGCTTAGGAGACACAAGAGAGTGACAGCACCCGAAGCGGAAAGCGAAGGGTTGCAACGCACCGGCAGATCGGTGGGTGGTGCTAAATACCAGAAGAAAAACACCAGAGAAAGAGACTAGACCGGTAAATCAGGAAGTGTAGAAAGGCTTTGTGGATCCAGTCAATGGCGGTGGAGCTTCCACCTACTCCATACATGCCACGATGGGGTGCGCCGATAGCGAATGACAGTATGCCCCCTCTTAATGGAAAACCCCCCTGGTTTTCCCGGGTGAGTTCTATGGTACAGTTTGAGCAATTTCGGTGCATGTAAATGGGAAACAGGTTCCCAAGAATCCTCAGAGTGTAGGTACCCCTTCCAATGCACCAGATACTCCAAGCGTCCTCTTCTGTATCGGGAGCCGAGAATTTCTGCTACTTCGTATACATCTGGGTCTTGATCTTCCATAATCGGCAGTGTGGGAGTCTTGCGTTTATAAGGATCTTCTCAAAATTCCTTTAACTGAGAGGAATGAAAAACAGGATGTATACGTCGTATCTGCCTAGGTAGTTGTAGACGGTAGGAAACCGGATTAATGCGATCCAGAATGGAAAAAGGACCCAGATATCTTGGAGTAAGCTTAGAAGGGTGCAACTATCTGGGCAGATACTTGGTGGACAACCATACCTTAGTACCCATATCCCAAGTTGGGGAAGGTAAGCGTTGAGGGTTCTTCTGCTGTCGATAACGTTGTTGACTGGAAAGTAAACTGTTGGTGGCAGTTCGGTGAGCTTCTGCAATGTTACCTAATATGGCATCCACAGAAGGAATGTCTGAAGAGTGAGGGATCAATTCGGGAATGAATCGAGGATGATAGCCATAGGAACAGAAAAATGGGCTAAGGTTTGTAGCACTATGACAGGCATTATTATATGCGAACTCGGCCGTTGGTAAAAATGATACCCAGTTGTCTTGTTGCACATTGACAAAACAGCATAAATATTGTTCCAATGACGCATTGGTCCTTTCCGTCTGGCCGTTAGTCTGTGGATGAAACCCAGAGGACATGGCTCTCTCAATTCCCAAGCGGTCACATAATGCTTTCCAAAATCAAGAGGCATATTGTGCTCCTCTATCGGAGATAATCTTCCTGGGTAGGCCGTGTAAACGTAAAATGTCCCGAGGGAAAACCGATGCCATCTCAGCCGCCGTTGGAAGACCTGGTAGTGGAGAAAAATTGACCATTTTAGTAAAACAGTCCACTGTTACCATTATGCATGAACACCCTTCTGAAGGAGGTAAATCCACAATGAAATCTGCGGAGATGGTACTCTAGGGTGTGTCGGGCGGCGGTTCTTGTTGGAGATACCACACAGGCCTCTGAGTGTTGTACTTCGCTCCATTACAGACTGGACAGGACTTGACGTAGTCCATCATCTCTGTAACCAACCCAGGCCACCAGAACTGTCTCTTTCAAAGATCAGAAGTACCTGAAGTACCTCTATGACCCACCACAGGATCATCATGACACCATCGTAATGCTCTCAGGCGAGACTTCTGGTCCGGTAGGTACAACTGATGATTGACAAAATACAGGCTGTCGGTTTTATGCCACCTATCTCGAGGCTTAAATTTCGGAATCGAGGACATGTCTCTGGATGCCTTGCAAACCTCTGAGAGAAATGTAGAGATCTTACTGAAAACCCTCCGTTGTGGTAGTATAAAATTCGGCAGATCTTCCTGTGGAACCCCCGGTAAAGGTATCCTTGAAAGAGCGTCAGCTAGAATGTTCTTAGAAACTGGAATGTATGTTAACCGGAAGTCATATTGAGAAATAAAATGCGCCCATCGGGCCTGTCGTGAATTGACACATTCCATCTGCTAAATAGCTTTGAGGTTCTTATGATCTGTTCGGAGTTCAAATGGGAAGGAAGTCCCCTGTAACAAATGACGCCACTCCTCACAAGCTATCTTCATCGCCAATAATTCTTTTTCTATCACCGAATAATGAACTTGACTAGAAGTCAGTGTCTTTGATACATATGCGATGGGGTGTTCAACTCCGAGGTGTTCCTGTAACAATGCTGCTCCGATGGCTGCAGCAGAGGCGTCAGATTCAACAATATAGGGTCTCTCTTGGTCTAGTTGATGGTGAACAGGAGCGGAGCAAAAAGCCTTCTTTAGTCCTAGAAAAGCCTCATCGGCCTTAGGAGTCCACTGAAATGAAGAGGAGGTCTTTTTTTTAGCAAACTAGTAATCGGTACCACCACTTCTGAAAATCCAGAAGTACATTTTCGGTAAAAATGTGCTAATCTGAGAAATCTCTGAATATCTTTCACAGAACTAGGGACTGGCCATTCCAGAATAGCCGTAACCTTGCGTGGATTCATCCTGATATCCTCGGCAGATAGAATATACCCTAAATAAGGGATGCTGGTAACCTGAAACACATATTTCTCTGGATTCACAAGCAAATGATTGTCCTTGAGCCTCTGTAGAACCTCTTGAAGATGAATCAAGTGGAGATGTTTATTAGGAGAGTACACCAATATATCATCCAAGTAGTTGATCGGACTATGAAATAGGAGGTCTGAGAATAAGCGATCCATGAATCTCTGGAATATGGAAGGTGCATTAACCAAGCCAAAGGGCATTAGCTTGTACTCGAAGTGTCCAAATGGAGTTCGGAATGCCGTCATCCACTCGTCACCTGCGTGGATGCGCAACAGATGGTAGGCTCTTCTCAAATCGAGTTTGGAAAAAATAACTGCCCCTTGTACTGCTTCTAGGATATCATTTATCAAAGGCATCGGGTAACGGTCTCTGATGGTCACGCGATTCAAACCGCGGTAGTCGATGCAGGGTCTTAACTCATCTGTGTCTTTCTTGGGAATGAAAAACAGCGAAGCCCCCGCCGGAGAATGTGAAGGTTGAATAAGACCGTTGTGTAGATTGGCATCCAGATATTCTCTTAGAACCTTTCTCTCTTTCAAGGATAAAGAAAACATTTGCCCAAAGGGCACCATAGCCTCAGGAATAACTTCTATGGCGCAGTCCTCAGGTCGGTGTAGGGGTAGTTCAAGAGGCACTCTTTCCAGAAAGACCTCTCTAAACTGACACAACTCAGTCGGGATGTGGTTGATTTCCACAGTGGCTGGAGCCTGGATCTTCTCCTCTATGGCTTGGATGGTGGTATACTGGGATTCTGTCAAACATGTCTTAAGACAAAAGTGTGAAGAGAAAGCCATCTGGTTCTTCTCCCAATCTATTGTAGGGTTATGCTTGCGCAACCAAGAGATTCCAGGAAGACATGGAAATGAGCAGCCCTGATGAGGTTGAATTGAATCCTTTCGGTATGTTGTAACACCTTCATGATGAATGAAGGAGTGGTGTGCATGATAAGACCAGAGCTAAGGTGTTTCCCATTGACCCCTTTCACATTTTGGTCTATCTCCTTCTCAATATACCAGCCTTTTGGGCTCAAACAGTGTCCATAAAGCATCCGGCAGCCCCAAAATCAATAAGGGCTAAGACATCGATTGCGCTTGTTGGAGATTAAGTTGGATGGCTACCACCATTAAACGATTATCTTCTGACGGGGTAACCGATGTGACTGACATGGATACATAGAGACCAGCACTTCCTCCTCGATAACCTGTCCCTACTGGTTCCGAGGACGGCCGTTTCCCAGCCTTCTTGGAGGCTCATCAGGGCAGTCTCGTAACAGATGCTGTTCAGAACCACAGTACATGCAGAGATTATTGTCTCTCCTTCTCTTCCTTTCCTCTGTGGAAAGTGGGCCTCGGGTTGTGCCAATCTACATGGGTTCTTCCTTTATGCGCAGAGGTGAGGAGGGAGAAGGGGTAGGTATCTCGGGTAGGTTTTGCAATGGTCGACCCTTTCGCCGTTCAGACCTTCTCTCAGATATTCGAAAGTCTAATTGTAATACAGTAGACAACAAGTCAGACAGAGTGGCTGGACGAGGTAGGCGAGCAAGTTCGTACTTTAGTTCTTCTCGAAGACCACACTGAGATATAGTCTATTGGGCAGCTTCAGGCCATCCAGCCTCTGCAGCAATTCGCTTAAAGGTAGATATGTAAGACAATAGATCATTATTTCCTTGGCGAATATCTAGCAATTGTTCAATCGCCACTTGCAAAGTCTCCTTTCTTTCAAATGCTTCCTTGAATTGTGCTGTGAAACCACTATACTCCTGTAGTAGCGGGCTGGCGCTAGTAACCAGTGGTGTGGCCCAGGCCAGAGCATTGCCGGTAAGGTTGGAGATAAGGAACCCTATGCGTGTCTTATCAGATGCAAAAGTCTGAGGTCTGAAGGTGAAATGTATGATACAAGCTTCCATAAATGCTTTGAATTTACGGGGTGAGCCATCAAATTTGCCAGACGTAAGAGGCAGGGAGGGCAGTTCAGTTTGCATTCTTTCATGGTTATCCACCCTCTGCCAGAGGGTGGCATTCTCAGCTTTAACTGCTTGGAGCTCTTGGGATAGCCCTTGTACCGCAGTCAGTAATTCCTGGAATTGCTCTGCAGAGGCCATGTTAGTAGTATTATGGCGTTGCAATCTGTCAACTCCGAGAACTTCTCGCTCTTCAGAACCCCACTCCTCCTCACCTGAGTCTTCTGTTTAGGATTTCTTCTTCAGAGTCTTTCTTTTTTGTGAAGAGATAGGGTCGTCCCTGGAAAGAAGCCACCCTGGGACCATAAGTAAACAGGGAAGCAGGGGACCCCCTTCCGTTAGAGAGGAAAAAAGCTATGCTAAAAAAAAACCTCTCTGGATGTTAGGTGGCTGGTTGAGATGGAAGAGTTCGTAATTGTTGAAGTATGCAAAGTTCTTTATGGTCGTACAACCAGAAGCAGAACCCTTCTGGGATCCAACCCAAGGTGTTTAGAGCCGGGGAATAGGTTGGTGTCCACAGGAGGCAGACGATTCCAGTATCTTCGATGGAATGGCAGCGGAACAATGTGGCCAGAAACACAGGAAAGAAAAAACATCAGGTAAGAAAGAAAGACAGAATGATCGGGGAAGCCAAGGAAGGAGGCATGAAAAGACAGAGAAAGAAAGCCTTTAGAAACAAACGCTAGGAGCGTAGAAGGATAAGGGATAGCTAAGAATAACAAACCCGTAACCCCACAGGGAGAGAGAGCCGAAAGAAAGAGCGCGTCGTTCCCTGCCTCGATACCGGTTCCCTAGCAGCAGGCAAACGGAGCACGAAACCCAAGCGAAAAATAAATCAGCAAAAGGGAAAGCAAAAAAACACTGAGGAGGAAATATCTGAGACTAGGGAAAAATAACAGCGGGCAGACAAGGTAAGTGAAAAACGCTTAGGAGACACAAGAGAGTGACAGCACCCGAAGCAGAAAACAAAGGGTTGCAACGCAAAAGCAGATCGGTGGGCGGGGCTAAATACCGGAAGAAAAACACCAGAGAAAGAGACTAGACCAGTAAATCAGGAAGTGTAGAAAAGCTTAGTGGATCCAGTCAATGGCGGTGGAGCTTCCACCTACTACATACTTGCCACGATGGGGTGCGCCAATAGCGCATGACAGCCTGTGATAGTGAGCATTCTGACAATGCATATCTCAGGTTTTCACCTTCTGCCCCCACACCATGACACCACTTTCACCAATCATTTGGAAGAGGGAAAGAGGGAAAGTCAAACATTTACATAACCCATTGTTTTCTGCCCCAATCATTTGACTCTGGTCTCATGTTGGCAACCTTAACTCCGCCCCTCAGGACATTATTAGAGAGTAGCCACAAGATGTGTAGACGTCAAGTCACCATCTTGCAAAACGTTAGGCCAACTAGGTAGGACGTTTAGCATGTCTTAGTGTATTGCAGCCCCCTTGCCAGTGTGTCCATTTCACACATGCACAAAGTGCAGCCCTTATCCATGAACAATAATTCCCCAAAACACTAATACTTAGATATGCTCAGAATTTGCATATTTCTCAAAGATTCGGGTGTTGTTCAGATACAATTGTCAGAAAACATTTATAAATCCAAAAAAGGCCTGAATGGATTTAGTGAGAAAAAGGTGGCCATGTTGGTATTTGACATTCTGTGGAGCCTGCTGCATTACCTAACAATGCTGCACTTACTTCGATCTAACTAACCACTTGGGGGCAACACACAGGCACGACTCTGTTTAGAAGAGCTATGGATTTGGCACAGTAAAAGTAAAGCCGTTGAAGATGGTGCAGTTAGATATTAGATGGTGTTGAGGTGGTTTATCAGGATGAAGGACCTATAGAGAGGGCTCGTAGGAAAGAGCATGGAGCCTCCATCTTATCCAAGGATTCCATGATCAAGCAAAGAGGAAGCCCGTGGTTAAAAGCCATGTCCTATGGCAGAACATCAGGGACAAGACTGAGTAAGAGGTGGTAGAGTAACACGAATGACCTGTGTTTAGGAGGTGAGAATTCTTGAGTGGGGAAGGAATAGTTTTGTCTCCCCAGCTACAGGTTCAGTTCTCTTGACAAGATCATTCACTTCACAATGGGGCTCTGTTTGAACTCTCTCGCTTCACACCTACTTCCTCTTACCGTCACCAGTCTGGGTGGCTGACGATTGAAAAAAAGGTCCAGTTTTAAATGTTTCCAAATCTTTTCACAGTAAAGCACCACATACCCATCCTTCTCTGTCCAACTCTACAAGCCTGCTCGTAATGTCTGCTCTGCCTCCGCTACCTTTGTGGCTTGACTCTTCGCCCTCCCTGTGCTTCCTTTCTCTTCCACTCTTTCTCTCTTCTTGCTCCACTTGCTTGGAAATCACTTCGCCCGGACATCCGCAAAACAGTCAACACTGATTTGTTCAAAACCAAACTAAAAGCCTACCTCCTCGCCTCTGAGTTACACTCTTAACATACTTCTGACCTGCCTTCTAGCTAACATGTTTCCCTAATGTCTTACCTGCCTCCGTACCTTAGTTCCTCTGCCTCCACTCTAGTCCTCCATCCTTCATGGTCACATCCCTAACAAAGCTGGCTGTACTGCCACCTGCAATTCAAAATGTCCAATGTTGGTTGTCCTTAATTTATGTATGTCCACCCATGCATTGTTCCTGGTGACTGTTCCATTTACTCCCCTCCATAACCTGGTCAGAACACCACTGAAACCTACCCCATTATAAGACGCTCACTGCCTTCTGTCAAATCTGATTTCTTATCTATTGTTTGTTGCTTTGTGATCAAAAGAGCATTGTTCTTCCCTGTATATAAATATAAATATAACATGAATGCAGAGCTAATCAAATCAGTTTGCCCTAATAAATTCCCAGATGCTTAAAAAACATTATCGATATTTCGGGATGTGGTCAGCATTCAAAAGTGTATCTGCTTGCACTTTACAAACACAATCACAACAATATGGTATGTTATGGTGTGGTTTGGTGTGGTGTGGAAGAGTGTGGTGTAGTATGGTATGGTATGATATGGTATGGCGTGGTATGTATGGTAAAAGAATTTTATAAAGCACATCATTCACCTAAAAAAGACATATTGGCACCATAAAACCCTTGAAACCCGTGATGATGGAATAACCAAGGCAAATTAGCCAGGTAGCAGATGAGTGTTCCAGGGGTCCCTAAATGTTGGATTGTTCGATGTCAGGAGGATATTATCTCACAAAGAATTCCATAGCAAGGCTGTGTGGATGGAAAAAGATGTCCCACTCCATTTTGCCATCCTAAAATGCAGAATGACGACTTGACCTAGAAATGTGATAGAAGTGCTCTTGTTGGACCATAAAAGGAAAACTGCTCTGTGATGAACCTGGGGCTTTACTGATTTAAAGCATGGTGGTGCAGGAAAAAAGTGGCAGTAACAGAATTATTGCCACTTTTCCCACTCCGCCAGGCTACATGTGTGGCCCTGGAGTGGAATATTTACCTCCCGCATCGTGCAGTTTGCAACTAGTCAAGGTTTTGGACAGTGATTATAGTGTTTCATAGATTAAAAGAGAAGAGATTAAAATCGGGCATGTTAGCAACTCTGATACTGCATTTTCCTTTGGTTTCTTTGAGGCTCATCGGATGCAATGAGACTGGCCTACAGGCTGACCTACAGGCTGAAGACCCATGCCAAGCGAGGTCACAGAGCTGAGCTGCAGAAACCGTGATGCCTCAGGCTGCAAAGCCCAGTTCAGGCCCCTCCTGAGAAGTACATAGCTGAGGACACTGCTGGCTCAAATCCCCAAGGCCAGAGGCTGCCTTGCAGATATGACAGTGTATTTCTCAAATGCAGGCTCTACTCCTTCCTTTTCTCCAAAATGTACCTTTTTGTTATTATGCATGCTTATACGTACTGTTTTAGGGGTGAAGAATGGATTTTGCCACCTTGTTTGTATATAAAGATGAGTCAGGGCTTGGGGTTGCTGGGGGGCAGAACAGTAAGCAGCCATCCCATGCACTGATGTGTTTGAATTACAGCCCAGTTCTCTCTACTTCTGGTCGCCTGTGTATTGTTTGTTTCCGAGTGCCTGAAGTGCCTGAGGTGTTGTCGGGGAGCAGTATGAGCCTGTAACACAGCTGCATTTGGAAGGATCTGTGGGAGCTCTACTTGCAGCCCCTTGGTCCTACCGAGGGCTAAAGTGCAGTTGAGTAAAGACACTACAATCCTTCTCTGGGGGAATAAAGAGCTCTCTCACCTCCGGAAAAGATAGTATTATGTCTTATGAGAAACCTAGTCTGTGCTGCTTTCCAGGCAGTCCTAATGAGTGAAATCTGGAGCTCATTAAGTTTTGTTGTGGACACATATGGCACCAGGGATCGCCGGCATCACTACATTGGCGCCAACACCTGTAATGCATGCCTCTAAATTGTTGTAGTGGGGTATGCATTATTTTAGGAATACCTTGGAAGAGGGCTTGTGTCAGACTACACATACAAGAAGCTGTGTTTAAAAATGTACAACATATGCTTAAACTCAGCCAAGACCCAGATGGGACGGGCACCTTTCCATCAAACATAGCCCTTACAACAATGTGCAAGGGATATTTTCCCAGCATTGTTATCGAATGGCAAGTCTGGGAATGTTATGAAGGGACAGGCAAAGGGAGGAAAACAAGTTATAAGACCACAGGTCAAGTAAACTTGCAATTGGTCTTCATGGGCACCTTACTATGGATGAGAATGTAGTTGTTTGTTTGTCATAGGCATGCATGATCCCTTATTTTCTTCACTGAGTTAAAAGAGGGCATAACTCAACTTCATTAGCAATGGTTGCTCGCACAAATAAGCAAGCATTGAAAAACCAACAGGTTAGCTTTTGTGCAGTCGTTGGTTGTGTATTTACCAGGCACTGCCATAATGGCACTACTTGGCCAAAAGATGGTACCAGCTGGAAACGGGAGTGAGAATCTGGGCGCATGATGTGAGTTCCTGGCAAATGGCTAATACCTATTGATGTGGCAGGATTGTCCTGATACTATACCTCCTAGTAATCACCCTCCCCTGCGTGGTCCCAGATACTTCACCATGGCTTAGCCTGGGGCCTCTTGCTACACCCGGGTCTCCTGGCATGCCCACACCCCGCCTTGGCTCAGGAGGCCATGACCTAATGCTGCCCTTGGGACCCATGAGACACCAGCTACCCGTACCTTTCCTTAGCTGTGTACAAATACTACCTTATAATGAGTATTACAGTGTTTACGCCAAAGTTGGGTACTGGTATTGCGACACAATGTACCCTGCATATAACTGCCAGGTTTCTTCACAAATGTCTGCTTCATAGCATTACCAAATGTCTACAAAAGTCATGGAAACTTGCCAGGCTATATAGGATGAGTTCTGACCGAACGCCGAGAGAGAGCACTCCGTCTGACACCTGTCCCTTGTCATTCCGTATTACTGTATTCTGCTGTTTGTCTTTCTCTAATAATAACTTGGTTTAGCTCTCAGCTGTGTCCTGACTCTTTATTGCTACATCACTATACACCATTCAAACTGTTGAGTTTGCCACAGCTTGTTTTTAATAGCACTTCAGAGCAAGAAACAGATGTGAGGACACACATGCTTCTTATAAAACAAGTGAATGAAGGCACAATTAGCTAAGATATTCTATTTAGGAAGCTTCCACTTTCCAGCTGTAATTAAGCAATTTACTCTCAGAAGAATGTTTAGAGATAACACTGACAGGTCCTGGCCAGCACACAGTTTGATGTTACTGTAAAATAGAGCTAGCTCAAAGAAGTGCAAGGAGGGTGTGTTTAAGCCGGGAAGGGGCGGCCAGTGGGTGGGAATGGCCATAGGAATTTCTTCTTACGCCTTAGGGCCTTCTCTTAAGGAACTTTCTGACCCTTCTCCCATGGGTAAATCACTCCCTTTGTGGTTCTCCTTTCCTGTGTTTTCTACTAATGATATTCTCGCAGCCAGTGTTAAACTCAAATCTGCCTGGCCAGCGGATTCCATCCATCTTTTCGTTTGGAAAGACATTATGCCTTTGGATGCACAATGGTCACTCAGGCTGTCAATCTTTTACTCTTAAGCACGCTTTGGTTACTCCTCTCCTGAAAAAAATCTTCTTTGGACCCTTCTGTCCTCCTAATTTCCGTCCTATCTCTATATTGTCCTTTTTTATGAAACTGTTAGAATCTTTGGTGGGTACCTCTTTTTGTTCTTTTCTAGAAGATTCTTCCTTTTTTGATCCTTCCCAATCTGGTTTCTGACCTGGCCATGGCACTGGAGGAGTCCTAGTGTTGGTTATTGGCGATCTGACACATCTGCAGGATCAGGGCAGCGTGGGAGCGTTAATTATCCTTGACCTCTCCACCGCCTTTGACACAATCGATCATGTCATCTTGTTGGAGTGTCTGATGAGCGCTGGCCTCTCATGTGCTGTCTTGACCTGATTTACGTAGTTTCTTTTGGACCGTACTCATTCTATTTCTCTTCCACCATTTTGTTCTACTCCTGTTCCTCTTCACTGTGGTGTCCCTCAAGGGTCTGCCATCTCCCTGGTCTTGTTTAACATCTACATTTGGCCTATGACCAAGCTCATCCTCTCTCATGGCTTCCTGTGTTACCCCGATGCAGACGATACCAGGGATGTCATTTCACCAAAATGCCAGGGGTAACGGAAGTAACTTCACACAAACCTTGACCTCTGATGACATCACAGGACGTGATGGAATTTGACCCACCCTGAAGTGACATCATGGAAAGTGATGGAATACGACCTTTCACCCCTTGGCAAAACAGGAAGTGGCATAACATAGCATTGTTCCTAAGTATACTACGAAAAATATGGTTACTATATCACTGTAATGTGATATACATTTCATACAAGAATGGATCACCATACATATCATTAATTTCAGTGTGCATAGGCCCAAATCACCAAATCACTGTGAATGCAAGCAGACGTTCATGGCCAAATAATAATGATGTGTTATTATATAGCACTTACGCTTTAGCGCTTTATATAGAACAAATAAACATACAATATCACCCAACATGTGTTGGTACTCATGTATCAACCTAAAAAGGATGAAAGGCTGAGTTGGCCTTGCTGGAATTCAAAAAACCTGCAACCTGCAGATCACACACACATAACTGCCGCGAGTGCTCAACCCACTGAGCTATCAAATCATCTATAGTAAAATGATAAATTACATGTCTGAATGTTCTCAAAGTCAGAAAGCAAATGACACTGGGCCTCATTTCGAGTTTGGAGGTAGCCATGCTGTTTTTAGTGGCATGGCTACCCACAAACTCGGGTCCAGGTCCCGAAAAATGGGAATAACTAGGCCATTCCGACCTTTGCGGGCTCGGTAATTCCCATTCGTGGGACCGGACCCGGTACATCCCCATTCCCATTTGAGCCCCCTAGGGCTCAATGGGAATGGGGAGGATGCTAACAACGGTCCTGTTAATGACGGGACCGTTGTTAGCATCCTGGTCTGCTAGCGGGTGCCACTCTGAACGTCTGAACAGGCATACAGGGCAGCCCCGCAAGCAGAACTAGTAATGAGGCGGTGAGGCAACAACGGCGCCAGTAGCACTACCGGCGCCGTTGTTGCCTTACCACCAGGGTCGTAATGAGGCCGACTGTGTGGTGGATACCTTTAAACTGGTAACAGATTTAACAGCAGGCCAGTTCATCTGCAGGTCATGCAATGTTGGCCACATGTCAAACCTGCGTGAATCAACTTTTCAGTCTTCAGAGTTGGCAAAATACATACCATTGTGAGGGCTTATAACTGTGTATTAAACAATTTAGAGTACCACAGGGAAAACAGCGCAATCACACGGCATCCCATACTCTGGGCAGTCGCTACCTCATACATGCAAACATCCTGAACAGCATGCCATGGAGATAGAAAAGATAGAAACATTACAGCAAAGCAGTTCTTGTGGCACAATGAAATCAAGGGCCACTTTATGTGCTAAGGTCAAACATTTATATACTCTACACAAGCTTTTAGGCACAAGTACTTTGTCAACTGACTAAGGACACCGAGATGGAATGTCTTGTGATGATTGTAACAGAGACAATGGCGGAAAAAACCATGCTATAACTGCAACTGCAACTTGTGAAAAGCTAAATAAGTTTTTGTCTGCATTGTGAATTTGAGGTGACTCACCCCCTGAAGTGTGCCTGAAATAAACCTTGAATGAGTCTAGCAATTATTGTAAGGGATTCTAGAAAGACACATTTTTATTCCTATTCTTTCTTATTTAGAGGCACGGCTCAAAGTGGTACACTTGTGGAACCGACTGTTTTTTTAAGAGGCCTGAACAAAAAAGCCAACCACTCCAGAAACAAAGAGGCACATGGCGCTGGCCACATTCCAGAGGCGGATGTTGCGCTATATACATATCTTTAACATAACTTAACAAAACATTTTCATGGTCAATCAATGGTTGGGTAAATAAATAACGTTCCAAGCTGTGTGGCCTTCCTCTTATCAATTCCCCATACATCTGTACTCAAATGAAATAGTTTTTACTTATACGTGGGACCAAAGCACTCCATAATTGCGAAAATGAAAACTGTGTGTGCTGAAGATGAGGTTGGACTCCAGGAATCCCTACATTTGTATTTATCATTGCACCCATGGAGGTTACTCTCTTCACTTTGGTGCAGCCCTCCTATTGGCTGGAGAGCCAATAAACAAACCAGTACCAGGAAGTAGGAAATGCAATGGTTGTTCTAGAAGGAAAAGGAATGCTGTAGAAGGGTGCTACACCAATGAGCGCGCCAAGTGGCACCGGAGGAAAAAGGCCAAAAAGATAAGATACTAAGTTCCAAAGAACCGCCAAAAGGAAAACAAAAAACATCTTTTTGATTAAGATCAGAACCAAAATTCCAGAGGAGCTATCCATGCTCTTGCGCACACATTTGAGTGATATGAGCAAGACTTCCGGGTGCTTGACTTCCTGATCATCTCTTCACTGCTCATCCGGGCATTTCCTGAACAGAACCTTACATGTACAATGCACTTTAACGAGGTGTCCTAGGAGCAATACACTGCGAGGGCAGGTCGCAGCATGGCTGGTATGTCCTGGTTGTCACACCAAGTAAGAACAGTATTGCTCTTCTGGTAGGCCTGCCCGAAGCGATGCTCAAACTCCGAGCTCGGAAAGGCCTGGTGGTAGGTGGCAAGGGCCTTATGCGGCTGGTGATAGCTGCGGCAGAGGTGTGGGTGTGCACGGACCCTATGCTTCGGGTACCGCCAGAAGGGTCGGCAGGCGTCCGTCCAGGGCTGCGCTTCACGGAGCCGGGGTTCCACTACCCCAGAGCCATGTCTGTGCAGTTGATAACCCTGTGTAAACACGGGACAAGCGCGTGGCCGACTGCCCGCCTTATTTTATGAATGGCACTTTCCAATCGCGGTCTTTCTTGTACACCTTGTGCGCCTGCTGCCCTGTTAAGCCAATGCACTTTTTAATGTATACATGAGGCTGATTTAAGGTGTCATTGCCTTTGCCAGTGGATGGATGATTTTAGTGAGGCAATCTGACTGGAATGATATCACTCTCAATGCTGTTTGCTACACCAGCACTGAGCACAGGCTTGCTTTGAACGGTTGGTGGACGCCATTGGCAAGGCTCCATCTGTGGGTAGCTTCTTAATTGCCCACTGCATTAGAGTGCAGACTAGTGTGTGCGAAACGGAATAGACCGCAGCACAAACTGAGTGAGCCAGCATTATTATATTCCAGCACGCCACATTGTGTAAGTCTGCATAATAGGTGTTATAAAAATATTTGAGCACGCTGGCTAATATGAAGTAGATGCAGTGGTTACTTTCTACATATAAAAGCTGTTGCTGCAATTGATTGATGATTAGGTAATCAGATAGCAGATAGATTGATCGAAACTAATAGCTAGATGAGAGATCCAGATAGATAGATGGATGGATGGATGGATGGATGGCTGTCTAGATAGATAGATAGACGGACGGACGGACAGATAGATAGATGGCGCGAGAGAGAAAGAGAGATAGAGATGGACGGACGGACGGACGGACAGACAGACAGACAGACAGAGCGAGAGAGAAAGAGAGATAGAGATAGACAGACAGACGGACGGACGACTGAACAGACAGACAGACAGAGCAAGAGAGAAAGAGAGAGAGAGATAGAGATAGATAGATAGATAGATAGATAGATAGATAGATAGATAGATAGACGGACAGACAGACATAGAGCGAGAGAGAAAGAGAGAGATAGACAGACAGACGGACGGACGGACAGACAGACAGATAGATAGAGCAAGAGAGAAAGAGAGAGAGATAGATAGATAGATAGATAGATAGATAGATAGATAGATAGATAGATAGATAGATAGATAGATAGATAGACGGACGGACGGACAGACAGATAGATAGATAGATTGGTGGAGAGAGAGAGCGACAGGCATGCGGACAGACAGATGTACGGACAGATGGACAGGCAGTCAAACAAAGCTAACAGACAGGCAGACAGTGAATGGGTTGTTTTGTGCTAAAATGACAGACTAACTTTCATCACTCGAATCACATTCGAGGGCCTCTCATGAACACAAGATGGTATCCATGATACAACTTCAAAACATCGAACAAAATGAAAACGAACCGCTATGAACGGTCCAGGGGGAGACTCCACTAGAGGCCGCAGCACAGGTGCCAGGGAGGCAGGTGTGGAGCCATGCATGCAGTGACGCTCGGATGCGTGAGTGGACAGGCGGGGGCTGGGGGTGACGGACAGATGGACGGATGGGTGCACGATAGTTCATTCATGCAGAGATGTGGGGAAACACTTGTGTATAGGCGCGATATAAATGCCATATCTTATCAATGGAATACACGCGATGACGCACCAAGAGATGTACTGAAGCAGGTTTTCAGTCCACCAAGAAACTTCTTTTTCAAATTTAACTCATTTTTGTTACAGAAAATCGTGGGTCGGTGCTGCGTCGTGATGCCAAGGACGTCACCATGAAACAGCCCTACTGTTCCCATCGGGTTTCTTTTTTTGTTGTTGGGGGGGGGGCAAGGGAAGGGCGCATCATGAAACTATGCTATGCAATATCGAAAATAGTAGACCCTTTAAAGAAATGTATTCATTCACTTGAGTCATAAAGTGCTTTTCAAATATACTTTGCTATTTCTGGATCAAATTAAAGCGCGCTGAATCCTACTAAGATACCTGCCACCCTCCTGGCTTTACAGATGCGCCAGGGCGCCAAGAGACCACACAGGTGGCAGCAGTGTGCGGAATCAGAACCTTTCCCATAACAGAACAGAGCTCCTCTTGCTGCCCGTGTCTTGTCACCTTCGAGCTCTGCACAATATCGCAGCAATATCTACCTGGCAACAGGTGACTTTTCGGGACTATTTAATACATGTAATACAATACAATAACATATTGCACGTTATATAGGTGTATAGATCATTTTTTAAAGCATGAACCAATGATTTGCTGAATCCACTGCAGTCCACCTTTGAACACTGGGATGTGGGCATGGGCACTGACTGTGAAGCAGAGCGTCTGCTCTGGGCCTTAGAGGAGGCGCCATTCAAGTGCCTCTCAGCGCTGAGCATCGGCGGTGGCGAAGCTGGGCCGCTAGGACAGCGGGCACCTGAGTGGGCAGCGTCCCAGGGACCAGGGTTCCCTTGCTGCAGGGATGGGGGAGGGGGACTCTTACCAGTGCAGGGTGAGCTGGGTCTGCTTCTTCTTGTCCTTGATGTTCTGTGTGATGGTCTTCTTCTGAGAGAGTTGCCTGTCCAGGGAGTTCGCCCTCTTGTACAAGGCATCCACGTCCTCTTCTTCAGAAGACCCGGCCTCACCAAGGAGATGCATTTCTGTCGTCACATATGGGGCATAAAAAAAAAGCATTACAATAGCTTCCCAATAATATTTGCAAGGCACCCACCTTTGACAACTTCCGTATCCCCCACCGAAAGGGCAAGACCACCATGCTGGGGATTTTCATTGCCAGCCCACTTGGGTCAGAGTTGTAGCAAGCATTTCTGGAACCTTCCAGAATGTGATTTTTTTTGTCTCCCCTCCCTTGGCAAAATATGGGCACATTTTCTGGTTGGCTTTGGCGACTAATGAGGTGCCTCTGAGCGTGTGGTGCAATAGTCATCAGCCCAGCATTGTCTTGCCCTGGTAGAGGGATATGCCACCTGCGAATCTGCAGAGGGTTCAGCCTACCACCACCACCGGCCCTAGCCAGCATGGTCAATGGTGTGGCATCATGGGAGTAGGGGGCCAACACATCTGGAGAGTCATGAGTTGAGTTCACCTGCCTGGGAAGCATCCCCCGGTGCGAGCGCACCCTGAACACGACCTTCCCAACAACAATAAGGTAGAAAAAGAAGACCATGCGACTGCAAATCCCGAACCACAATCCACTGGCTCCACCACATGCAGGATTGCAATAGTAACTCACCGGCCTTGATTCCGATGTCCGTCCCAACCTCTTCTTCCTCACAAGTCGGTGGGTTCCCTTCCACGCTGTCGGCACGGGGACCACCCTGCGAGTAAGAGGGCAACCCCTTCACCACCGATCTCAGATAACAATCCGCTTGGATTCCAGATAAAACCTTGGGAGGCGGTTGTCCAGTTTGGAAGGGGTCATCCTCATCCTGGCTCTTCGACAGCCTCTTCATTGGCATAATGTTGCGGGGGCGCAGAAGCGGTGGGCACGCGCCTGGGCCAAAGAACACGTGGTTTTAGGTGGGACCGTCCAGCGTCAAGTTGCCTTTCTGATCCAGGGTCACTTCCCCTGACTGGGGTCTTTGGATGAGTTGATGCTAATGCAAAGTGCAGGACAAAGTGCCACCACCTCCCTGCTGCCCAGAATCAGACCTGGAAGTAATCCCACCGCTTGAAAAGGACTGAAAAATCAGAAACGCCAACCTGTAAAAATCATTATTCAGAACCAAACATTTCCTGGGATGAGGGGAAAATCCGGGCGGCTCAGTGGCTGCTCTCGTCCAGGTCTGACAGAGCCACTCCGAGCTTGTCGCCATCAGTTGCTATTTTTAAGTCAGCCCCTAAACACGCCCTTTTGTTAGCACAAAACTGCTATCATACGAGGCGCCGTTGATCATCAACAGGTTGGAGCCTGAGGTCCCTGGCTCTTTTACTCTGAAAAAATGGCTCACCGGAGCAGGGCTAATTACACTGAAAGTGACGTCGCTCTAACGAATTGTGTTTATTTATCATCGCGGTGTGTGTGTGAGTGTGTGTGTGAGGGAGATGGAGGGGGCAGCATAGGGGGCAGCCGTCGAGTGCAGATCGGGGGAATGAATGATTAACAGAATGGAACAATTGCCTCTGATTGTGTCACTCAAAGCGCTGTTTATTATGTGTTTCCATATCTCGAGCGGGGCGAGCGGGGCTGTGGCGCACGGGGAATGGGCTGTGGCGCAGAATCAGGGATGGCGGCCTGCACCTATTCATAGCCATTGGAAAAGGGAAAGGTGTCTGAGGGCCTGCAGTGCGCTGGGCGTGCGCACTCATGCCTGCCGTTCTGCGTATGCTGACTGACAGCAGGGTCAGCGCAAGCAACATTTCCTCTGAACAACTAACGTGCAAGTGTAACTGTTAAAACACATGAGTCAGGGCCACAGTGAGGGGCTGCAGAACCCATGCACTCTTATTGGTGTTTGCATGCAGCGCGTTCCATCCGTGTTGATGACGTGCGCCCCGCCCCGTGCTGTGTTCTACATACACTCTGCTTCATCCATCTCCATGATGTGCTTCAATAAAACCTCCATATTATCACAGTTGTTTAGAGCACAAGCCTAGCCCAGGAGCAACAGAGTGTTGTACAGTCCAGTCTACAGTGGTACCAGGAATGGTCAAGTAAACATTACCCATAATTATCACAGTACAAAGGGTGGGAGCGAGATAGCCACACATCTAGATTACGCCAAGCTCTTGTTGGAAGAGCCAGGTCTTCAGTTCTTTCCTAAACTCAAGGAGACTCGGAGCAGCCCAGATTGCCACCGGGATGAAGTTCCACAGGGGACAGAGAGTTGCGAAAGGACTGGTCCCTAGTTCTCTCCTTTTCGATCCATCCTAGCTTCCAGTCTGGTGATGGTCTTACTGTGGGACGAGCGTGTGCAGCCGTTTTAGTTTGGACGTCAGGTAGGCCTGCGTACCGCTGGTGGTTGCCTTGTAAGGGATTCATGTGGTTTTGAACCAGATCCTAGACGGGATGGGGAGTCAGTATAATTTGTAAAGGTGGGGGTGATGTGGTCACATTTCCTAGAGCCGGTGATGAGGCAAGCAAGTGGATAAAACGGATGAGAGAATGAGTGGATGAGAGGATAGAACAGACAAGTGGATAGAACGGATGAGAGAATGAGTAGATGAGAGGAGAGAACGGACAAGTGGATAGAATGGATGAGAGAATGAGTGGATTGAGCGGATGAGTCGATTGGGCAGATGAGTGAATAGAGTGGATGAGTGGATAAAGCGGATGAGTGTTAGAGCATATGAGTAGATAAGGGTACAGAGTGGTTGAATGGACAAAGATGATGAGTAGAGAGAACGTATGAGCGAATAAGTGTACAGAGTGGATGAGTGTACAGAGTGAATGAGTGTATAGAGTGAATGAGTGTACAGAACGGATGAAGGTATAGAACAGATGAGTGTAGAAATGAATATATGGGACAGGATACTGATATTGAATGCGTGAAAGACACGAGTGCTTAAAACAGATGAGTGCGGGGAGCAGATGAGTGCAGGGAGCAAGTGAGTGCAGGCATCAGATAAGTCCGTCGAAGGGATGAATGCGTAGAGGGATGAGTGCGTAATGGGGATGAGTACGTAAAGGGGGTTGAATTGCGTAGAGGGGTTGAGCGGTTAGAGAGAAAGAATGCGTAGAGAGGTTGAGTGCGTAGAAGGGATGAATGTGAAGAAGGGATGAGTGCGCAGAAGGGGTGAGTGCGTAGAGGGGATGAGTGCATAGAGGGGGTGAGTGCGTAGAGGCGGTGAGTGTGCGTAGAGGGCTTGAGGGGGTTGAGGGGGTAGAGGGGGTGAGTGGGTAGAGGGGTGAGTGAGGTACAGGGGGTGAGTCGGTACATGCATGAGACCGACAAGAGTGCACGCGTGGGGCAAACAAAGTGGATAGGGGGGCATGGAACTGACTGAAACGCATAGAATTGCATAATGTATAAAGTAAGGTTTGGAACGCAGATAACGCTTAAAGAGCATCTAACCCACAACGACTGGAGTACGCATGGTGAACTAGAGCGCACAGAACGAACTCGAACGCACGCGGCGGAACAGACTGGGATGCATGGAGTGGATAGGAGTGCATGGAACGGACTGGAGCATGTAACAAATATAGTATGATTTGGAATGCGGAGACAATCCGAAAGGGTATATAACCCATTTTATCCCACCACCACGCTTACTCTCTCCTTACATCACTACTCAACTAGAACACAGTGATACTATGACACCATTCGGTATAACTGTTCTCATACCAACACTCGCCGCTCACTCCACATCATTCTAAGTAATCACTGCTGGTAACACACCCCCAGCCAGGCGTTCTCCTCAGGCCTAACGCAGCCACATCCGCTCTGGATAAATCCTGCCAGAACGAACACATATTCCTGACCTCTCAACCAGCACACCTACCACTAGAATGCAGCTATTACACGGATACCGCACGAGCGGCACACATACCCGGTGCCCACATGCACCCTTTTGACTCTCTCTACTCTCTCTACTGATACGAACTTCGGTTCCCAAGGGCGTTCAACCTACCAGCGCCTTCAGACCATACCAATGGTATATAAGGCGCTATATAAATGCAAAATAACAATAACAATAACAACAAATAAAGTTTTTCAAAAAGTGTATCCATTGTGTCTGTGTCTACTATTGGCTTAGGCTAGGTGGATCTAGGTCACCTGGCCTAAGCCCCGCCCATCTGGTGCCTTCCTGGTTGCCGCTCTTCTTCCCTACTTAGGCATCCCTCCAGCCTCTTTTCCTTTGCAGATGGGGAGCAGGAGCAAGTGGATATAGGTCAACTGGCCTAAGCACCACCCACCTTCTTAGCCAGGCCTCTTCCTTCCTGCTCTTAGCTTTTAGATCAAGGGCGTCTCTCGCCCGGCCTTCCAAAGGGCAGGCAAAGAAAACTGCAATTCCTGTTTGGACCTGTTTGGACCAGGGCGACCCAGGTCCCAAACCCCTGCCCAGACAGCAGGAAAGCATGCACCAACATGTGTTTACTCCTTCTGTCCCCACAGGACATCCCCACCATCATCAGGCAACGCCAACATCAACTTTTCCGGTGCTGGAGTGAGGACAGGTGCTCCGTGGCACAGTAAGTTGTGCATTTGTAAAAGTTGTATTCTCGCGCTGCAGCGTGTGTGCCCGCTCCCCCCTCCCTCCATCCCACCGTCCTCCCATTGGCTGGCAGGCACTTTAAATCGGCCAACCAGGTCCCCGCTGGCCGTGACAGCCCCCTCAGCCAAGGACCAGAGGCTTACCCTTTGTGCGTTGCCCCTCGCATTCCTTAATCACATACCCATCCGCGCCCCCCTATCCCTGCTTGCTATGCATGCGCCCGTGCCACCTCCATCCTCGCATTGCTCGCGCTTTGCCTCCCTTACCTGCATTGCCCCTCACAATCTTCCATTGCATTGCCTGTATGCGTGCTGTGCGTCCCATGACTTGCATGGTTCCTCGCAATCCTGCAATCTCATCTGCTCTAGCGCCCTCTCCATCCTCAGCCACACTCGTGCCTGCATGCCTTTAGCCTGTGTGGTCCCTCACAATCCCTGACTGCATTTTCCACGCAACTCCTGACCGCGCGTTCCTCGTACTTTCCATCCTTAGTTCGTGGCATCTCTTCTGGGCCTAGTAAGATCGTTTTTATGTTGTGCTGTGTTCTCCCTTGTTCCCCTCCCTTGCCTATTCGCGCTATGAAACACTTGTGTACGAGCGCGATACAAATAAAATATCATATCATATTGCACGTCCCTGACTGCGCGGTCCCTCGCAACTCCCTATCGCGTGTTCCTCGTGCCCCCCTTTCTCCAGCCTCCTGCACCCACGTGCCCCCTTCGCTCTTCCTCATTGACTGCCCTGTTTTCCATTGTATTGCTGTATTTTGTATATTATGTGTTCTGCTGTGCTCCACCCCCCTCTAGGTTCTCCTTTTAATGACTGTTCTGTTCCTGATGCCCTGGTAACTTGGTGTGCTTACTGGACTGCCTTCTTTTCTGCCTGCTCTTCCATCTGAGCTCTTGTCTACTTAGTCAATCGTCCACTATTGTCTTGTCCCTTTCTGTCTCGTCTGCTTGCACCCCTCCTTGTATCTTCCCCTAGTGTTTCCCCCACATTTCCCCTACACCCCTCTCCTCTCTCCTGTTCCCCCACCTACTCTATGGTGCTCTCTGTTTCTCCTATCTTTTCAAACTGCTTCTCTATCGACTATCCTGCTCTTCTCACTAAGTCTGGTAGGAAGAAGCTCAAAAAGGATATCCTGGTCTCCAACCCAGGCCTCCCTATCGCTGACACCTATACCAGTGCTTCCTCCAAACAGACCCTCACCGACATCCTCTTCATATGGTCTGTGTGCTCTCTCCTTTCTCTTGTTCTCCAATTAATGGTGGCACCCAGTGGGAGGCCCTCCTGGCCCCCTTCCACTCCTCGAAGGTCATCATTAATGTTTACCTGAATGGCACTGTCTTGGTCCAAGGCATTCAGGCCAACCTTCTCCTCTTTGATAGACGCTTACCGAGCCTCATCAATTATCTTTCTTCTCCTGCTGTCCCTTCTCTCCCTTCTTTGGCTTCCTTAACTCCCCCCTCTGCCTCCTCCTTGGATACCTTTCCCTCTACTTGTTCCTCTTCTGCTCCCCCTCGGGCTTCTTCTACACCTCTGCAGGGCATACCTCTGATTTGTAGCCCTCCCAGGAAGACATTCAAGGTTGACCACCTTCTCATATTGCCACTCTCAACTCTCGCTCAGCTGTCAAACACTCATCTGACATCTGCCACGTCCTGGAAGAACTTGATCCGGATGTCCTCTGTCTCACTGAGGCATGGTTCACAGCCAGGTCTATCACGAGCATTGACACTCTCCTCCCTGATGGCTACAAGATTCTCTCCGTGCCCAGATCCAACAGTTCCGGAGGGGGTGTAGCCTTGACCTTCCCGTAGTGGATTCCTGCCTCTTTCATTCCTATGCAGGCCTACAGCTCTTTCGAAGTGCCTTGTGTGCAGGCTCTCCCTCTCTCCTGGCCAATCTCTTACTGTGGCTACTATCTATCGGCCACCTAGTCAAATCACCTCCTTCATCTCTGAGTGGGTGGACCTCTCCTCCTCCCTCCTGGCCTCGACCACTCAACTCCTCCTTCTTCGAGACTTTAACATCCACCTGGATGCTTCCTGTCTCTCCTTTGGACTCTTTCAAGACCTCTGCAACTCTCTCCCTCTCTTTCTATTCTCCCCTGTGGCCTGACTCACTCTGCAGGGCACACTCTGGATGTTCTGATCTCCTCAGGCCCCCCCCTCTCTATCCCCCTTACCACCCCTCTCTCCTGGAGTGATTACTTTCTCCTTTCCTCCCATCTCTCCCTCTCTACCCCTCGGGCTAAATCAACTCCAGCAATGCCACCTACCTTCTCGGTCATCCGACCCATGAAGCGTGTGTCAGTTGAGGGGTTCCCCCCCACTTTCTCTCCCCGTCCTCTGGCTGACTCACATCCTGACACAGCCCTTTCCATGCTCCACTCCTCCATCTCTGATACTCTTGATGTTCTTGCCCCTGTCATGAGAATCCGCTTGAAGCCCAAAGCCAAGTGCAACTCATGGTATGACTCTGACCTTGTCACCCTTAAACGCAAATGCAGGGTGGCTGAGAGGAAATGGCTAGCTTCTTGTGCATCCTCTGACAAACAGGCCTGTCACCTGCTCCAAATGAAATACCAGCTCTCTGTCCTCACTAAGAAGAGAGCCCAAATCCAAGCCTGCATCTCTGCAGCATCTAACAACTCAGATGAATTCTTTGAAATCTGCAAGGATCTGGCTACTATGCATGGCCCTGGCTTCTCATTTCATCTCTAAAACCCTGGACATCCTGTCCACCCTCTCGTCCTCTCCTCCTCCTCCCTCTAGTCTCTCCTCTACCTCTGGCCCCCCTGTGGCCAAATCTCCTCCCTCTTTCTCTTCCATTCCTCTGTTCTCACCAGACAAGGTTTCTAGACAAGTCTGATCTATGAAAGTCTCATCAAAACAGATTATTCCCTGTTCTTCCAAAACCATCAAGGTCCACATTGACACCCTTGCTCCTGCCCTGGCTGACTTATCCAACCACTGCTTTGCCACTGGAGCCTTCCCTTCCCCCTTGAAGCACTCTGTTGTGCACCCTCTTCTAAAGAAACCCTCAGCCGACCCCTCCTGCCAGGCTAACTATCGCCCGATCTCCATCACTCCTTTCCTGGGCAAACTCCTGGAAAAGCTGGGCATCTCTCAGCTTAATCTTCACACTGAATCTGTTGGTTGTCTCCATGACAATCAGTCTGGTTTCAGAGCAGCCAGAAGCACAGAAACTGCTCTCCTAAACATCCGTGAAGACCTGCTCTCTGACCTTGATTCTAATCTCCCCTCTGTCCTCATCTTACTCAATCTGTCTTCTGCCTTTGACACGGTCAACCATGGCATCCTGCTCAATCGTCTCCGTGATAACCTGGGTATCACCAATCAGGCCCTGGCCTGGCTGACCTTGTTCCTCACTGATCGACCCTACCAGGTTCAACTTGGGCCCTTCCTTTCCTCTATCTCACTCTCTACCTGTTGTGTGTTCCCCATGGGTCTGACCTCTCTCCCTGGCTGTTCAACGAATACCTGGCACCTCTCGCCCACCGCATTGCCGCTCTCTGCTCCAACATTCAGTACTATGCGGATGATACTCAGTTTGTTTTCAGGCTCCACTCTACCACCTCTTCTCCGTCTCTCATCTCTGTCTGTCTGCTATCCAGGAGTGGTGTGCCACCAGCGATCTCTGCCTTCATGCCAGTAATACAGAGATTCCCCTCATCGGCACACATGCACCCTCCTTTCCTGTCACTCTCTGGACGGTCTCCCTTGGCCCTCTTCATGCTCCCACCTGTGAGGCTAAGAACCTCAGGGTTATCTTCGACTCAACACTCTCCTTTTCGCCTCACATATCTGATGTCTCTAAGAAGTCAGGCTACCAACTGCAACTCCTCAGAGGTATTCTACCTTTCCTTTCCTTCCCCCAGAAGCTCACTGTCTCTAAAGCTCTGGTTCTCTCTAGGCTCGACTACTGCAATAGCCTCTTTCTAAATCTGCCTGTTCCACTCTCCACCCTCTGCAACTCATCCAGAACAGGACTGCGAGACTTGTCCTTGGCCTCAAGCCCAGGATCGTATCTCTTCAGCACTGAAATCTCTGAATTGGCTCCCAGTGACTGCAAGGATTAAGTTCAAGACCCTCTGCATTGTCCACAAGGCCTTCTAGGGCCTGGGTCCTCAATACCTCCAACTCTCTCTTTGCAAATACCTTCCTACTCGAGCTATTCGCTCCTTCACCTCCAAATCCCTCAGGGCCAGTCGCTTCTCCAAGCAACAAGTTGATGGAAGATCTCATTTTTCGGCTGAAGCCTCTCCCTGGACAGCCTCCCTGCCTCTCTGAAACTTGAGGAGAACCATCTCCGGTTCCGGAAGTACCTCAAGACCTTCCTCTTTGCTTCTGCCTTCTCTCTTCCTCTCCCGTGCTGATTTCCTGTCTGATACTTCACTGGTCACCTGGCTACCCTCTGATTCGGGCCTAGGGCCCACCCAGTTGCACACCTGCACTGCCTCCCAGCAACCCTTTCACTTGGGTCTGTATCTGTAACCTTACAGTCCCTCTACCTGCACTTTTGGACACCTGAACTTTTCTTTGCACCTGCCACCTGCGGGCTGCACTTCTTGTTATTGTTTTGATCCCATGTACATCACTGCCCCCCTACCCTTTCCCCTGGCACTTTTCCCCGGCCCCCTCCCCTGCACTTGCGCAATCTCAATGTCACTTGGCCAAGTAAGATCGTTTTCTCTGTCCTCCCTCTGGTCCCCCTTCCTTGCCTTGTCGTGCCTTCAAACACTTGTGTATAGGCACGTTACAAATGCCATATCATACCATGCCTTCCTTACAGGGCACAAGACACTTTTCCCAAGGTTCCAATGTGGGGCGACTTCTACCCTTTGTTTTGGCTTCCAAGCTTTCTTATGGCAGCACCGTTCATCTTATGCAGTGTGCTGCCAGGGACCCCTCGGGTCGAGTTTCCAAAGTCGTCTTTTTGGGTTCAGTAGTTCGTTTCTAAGCTTGCCAGTTTTGGATTTGTAAATTCCTTTTTATGGCTTTTGTGCTTTACCTTTGCAGCAAAAGCCATCTTATATGGAGTGCCGTAGAGCAATTTTGTTTCCTTCTCTTTTTTCTAGTTAACATTTTCTCTACTTTCCAAACGTAGGCTGGGGCAGTCATTACATTCTTACTGTATGCATTATCCTGTGCTCCCTTTTTAGCGACAATAATGCACTTTAAGCAACCATATACTCATTTTAGCTACAATAATGCACTTAAAGGGACCATACACTCAAAATGACCCATCTGCATGCTGTTTAGCCCTGTTCGGGATTGGCTGCCCTTTGTTGGTCTTCTACTTTACCAGGTGGGGGAGTGCCCCCTTTCCTCATAACACTTGGTAGGCTTGTTACAAGAAGCCTGCAAAGCCTCTCCTTCGTGTGTGTGCTGGCAGGAAGTGAGAGGAGGCTGTCTACCCTCAATCCAATTCCTTGAGGGGCTTGGATGTTGCTGGGCATGTTCTCCTGGGATACGTGCAGAGGGGCGTTGTTCCCGTTGCATGCAATTAGGCCTAAATTATTTAATTATTGAGATTTCACAATCAATGTGCACTCTCAAAATAATTACTTGTGCTTAATGTTTTTAAATTGTGGTTAATTATTTTACTAACCACAATTTAAAAACATTAAGCACAGTTACAGATTGAAACAAAATACATAGTTAAAAATACTAAATATATCCAATTGTGTAATTGCCATAAATACCCCAACCATAAAGCAAGCACACATTTCCAGCAAATAATATAAATAGCAAATCAAAGCATTTTTTGTGTACAAAAATGGATCATAAGCCAAACATTATTTTTGAAGAAGTTCAATTTTAAGAGGATTGATCAAAATATCAGGAGATCCCATCTATATGTCGCCTTCCCAGCGACTCAGCCAGTTCATCCGGAAAGGTTCATCTATACATAGTTTCTTTAAATTCAACTTAAGTGCATTAGGTTCACAAAAAACAAATTGAATTTTATGTTTATTTGAAGAAGGCCAAAGTTGTGTACAGCCAAAATGTATTTGCCTTCAATGGAAAAAAGTCATAAGTGCACCCTGTGTCGACAATCAAGGCATTTTTCCGCCAAATAATCCATCGCCCTCCTCACGACCAACTAGTCATTCAAAGGGACCCTGTGAAATTGAACTGAATTAGATACTGGGAAGCGAGTTGGGTGGTTACCATATAAACAGAAAAAAGAGTGTGTCTCACTAGACAAGTGTCCCATCTTGAGGGAGTAGTTAACTCCTGGACTTTTTTAGTTGGTAGATATATATTACATCTTTTAGTGCCTGCAAATTGTGAGAAACCTGAGGGCATCCTCATCTCTACTCCCCTTGGATCCTCTTCTCAGGTGTCCAGGGAAAGTCCATCGCTTTTGGATCCTGACCATGTGGGTGGAGAAGCGAGGGAGGATCACCTGGGTAGAGGGTCCTTTAGGATTGGGGATGAGATGTGGTATTGTGCCTTTCACTTTTAGGAAGAACCCTCTCTC
The DNA here is from genome assembly GCF_040938575.1 of Ambystoma mexicanum. Classification (NCBI taxonomy): domain Eukaryota; kingdom Metazoa; phylum Chordata; class Amphibia; order Caudata; family Ambystomatidae; genus Ambystoma; species Ambystoma mexicanum. The sequence continues at coordinate 1,059,234,856 of NC_090927.1, forward strand.
CCAGAGGCAGTTATGGGGTATTGCTATCCCTGTTCCCTGCGTCAAAGTGCTGTATAAAGCTTTTCGAATACCAAACTGAATGAAAACTTGTAGCAAAGCTAAATCATGCACATTTACTACCGAGTTGAGTGAAACTTTGTGGGCAAAGCTGTTAGCTGATGAAAGTCAAAAGGGAAAGTGGCCGTTTGAAAACAACCTATGAACAAGAGCGCAAGTGTAAAAGAGTGCAACAGAAAGGTGGGAAATTGATAAAACCACCACAAAGTGAAATATATGAATGGAGACAGTGTGGCAAAGCCAACGATTGGCATCAGACGTGCAAAACCTTATGAAAAAGCCAAGAGGCTGACCAGGAGAGTGTGAAGCTGCACATTAAGCCAAGTGAATGTGAATTGGGACACTGGGCAAATGCAGAAGAACCTGTGAGGGCTGAACAGCCCAGGATTCCTTGTTGCGTGACCTAGATTGATGGACTGTGCAGTCTCACAACTGTGCCTAGACAAGGGAGCGCTAAATTGTGAAAACCTAAGACATTGTGAAACACACCAAGAAGGAGAACTGTAAGTGAACTGTTGATGCAATCCAGAAGGAGGGTCAAGTTGACACAGAGTTGTGTTGAACTTTGAAAACCGGAGACAAGTACAAGTTGCTACGTTGAAGTCTTGGGGAAGGGAATACCGAGACTTGATGAATTGCAGATCCTCTATTGAGGACGGAGCCTCAAGACCATTTTCCTGTGAACTGTGCTTCCTTGAACTTGGGGAAGGGAACTGTATTGCTTTGAACTTCAGGAAGGTGGTCTAGAGTTTTTTGTGGAATTAATTTATTTATTTATTTATTTATTTATTTACAATAATATATACAAACATGCAATAAACAAACCAGCAAATATCAGTAAAAAGAAGGGAAGAAGGCAGAAGAAAAAAAATAAAAAAATAAAATCTGCCTAAAAGGAGTCATTAAATAAATTCCAAATATTCTCTTACAATGCCAACTTATGCTTCAGTTAGTAGATCAACTTTTCAGTTCTCAATAAACAGTGCATCTCCTGGAGCCAATCTTCAAATGAAGGGGGCACCCGGCTCTTCCAACCCCGCAATATTATCCTTTTCGCGACAATGGTAGCTCGAAAAAACAATTTTTTGAGGCCATACCCAAGGTCCGACAGCCCCATGTCATCGCCAAGGATCATTGTCTTGAAATCCAATACACATCCAGCACCAGTAAACTTATCACATACTTCACAGACATCACACCAAAAACCTCGGACCCTCACACAGCTCCACAACATATGTTCCAACGATCCAGTCTCTAGTGCACACCCCCAACACTCATCAGTGTCCGACATGCCCCTCTTAAGTAATGTTTCCGGACACCAGTATACACGATTGAGAATCTTAATTTGCCGAGACCTTTCTCCTAAATTCAATGAACACCAGGAAACATTTCTACATACATTCTGCCAGCAAACATCGTCAATTTCAGAACCAATCTTTTCACTCCAAATATCCCGAAGTCTGTCATTGCTTTGAAATCGCCACACAAATAATCTATAGAGTCTGCTGGCCAAACCACCTTCCCTTCCATTTGAACTACCAAGAAAGACGTTCAAATCCAGGGTTTCTGACCAATCAATTTCACCCACAGATCTCTTCAGTCGTCTATAAGCAGAATCTAATATATTAACAAGACCCCTTGGGGAAGGGAATACCGAGACTTGATGAATTGCAGATCCTCTATTGAGGACAGAGCCTCAAGACCATTTTCCTGTGAACTGTGCTTCCTTGAACTTGGGGATGGGAACTGTATTGCTTTGAACTTCAGGAAGGTGGTCTTGAGTTTTTTGTGCAACTTTCTTGAACTTGTGGAAGGGGAGCTGAAAAGGAATTGGAGAGCTGGAAGGAGCTCTGACCTTTGTGTTAATCACCATTTCTTTTATTATTGACAACCCTACGCATTGTTTAGCTTTGTGGGGGCAAGGATAGGTTTTGAAGTTGGACTCTTTGACTCAGACTTTCCTTTGTTTCGTTCAGGTAGGGAAATCCCATCTTAGCATAGGGCAATTTAGGCCTTTAGGAATAAGAAAAGAAAACACCAAGCACACCTTGTCAAGTAAAAAGTTTAGTTTGTGTCTAGTTATTGTAGATGTATTGTCAGCTTAATTAGGAGGATTTGAGGTGCAGGGGAGAAGTGCTCAGCCTTGGTATCTAGGCTGGGAAAAGTAACAACAAAGAAAAGATTTCCTAATTAGGAAACCTGCGTCCCCTGCACACCTTCTGAATGGCCTAAGCCTACATAAGTGTTTGTAAAGATAAGTCTGGTGTCAGAATCTCCACTATGGGTGGAAAAGACAAACCAGACCATCCTATTTTTACGTAAGACATCTAAGAACTTTAACAATGTGTAACCTCATACATCAAAGGTAATTTAAAATGTAGCACATATATCATTTGACAACTTGTAAGTTTTTGTTAAAAAATTATTTTCTTTTATTTTTTGCAACTGGCCCAACGCGTTTCGAGTTTGTATCACTCTTCATCAGGGGCAAAGATACATTTTTATACAATTTCTATAAAAAAGAAAACATTTATATGTACATTAGATGGCTCAACTTGTAACTATCATGTGGACATATTCAATCATGAAGAAATATATCACCTTAGACCAAAACAAATTCCCAAAGAGGTGGCTATTTACAACTCATAATGACTTAAAGCCAACTTTTTACACTTAAGTCTAGGACATCATTCAAATCGTCCTAATTTCCAAAAAAACTATACAATAGAACTAGTTAATGTTTTAGTAGAGAAATATATATATAGTCTATGCTTTCTCATTATTAATAATTAGAGAGATTCAATATAATTAGCCGGTTAGGGTGGTCAGAAACAGCAAAAGTGCTGTTCACCATGTTGGTAAATAGTGCTTACCTATTTTCTACAGGTGTTGGTCTTCCACTGTGAGCCTACTACTATTCAGGGCCCTGTAGTATGCAAAGGTCCAGTATTTGGAACCTATAAATACAAGATCTCTGTTAATTCACTTATACTTGGATCCAGAACTAATGATAATACTCTTTGTAGCCGGTGAGTGAAACTGAAGATTTACCACACGGCAGGCTTTATCAGTCTCTAGTTTAAGGGAGGGGGGTGCTGAATAAATGTTGATCACTCGGTCCTCTGTATGATGAGCTGCTGGCTGTTTGTGAGATAGACCTCAATAGTGTTACAATGTACCAAGTAAAGTGCTTGGTCCTGAACCAGAAATAAAAACGAGGTATTTAAACTATGTTTTATGCTTATATAGGGAACCCAAAAAAAGAGAAATCTACTTTATAGCTAACTTATTTGTAGATTATGTGTTCGAGTCCCAAAGTATTAAATGCCAAAAATTGGGGGGTCAGCAATCGGCCATGTTTGGAGTAGAGGTAATTCCAACAGATCTGAATTGGAGTCCAGTCCCTAATCCAAAATATAAGGGTAAGGAAAGGGTATCACTTTGTTACATTACTGATGTTTCAAGAGCTGAAAAACTCCCTAAAAAATGTACTTATCTTCTCTTCTTCTGTTGCGGACCAAAGGATCACTTCTTAGGGTGTCAAGAGTGAGCAGGACAGGAACCGAGACTGTCAATGTGCTCATCCGGGCCTGTTTATATTCAATTGGATGTCTGTGATGTCATTCGCGCATGCACAGATGACGTCACTCTGTAGTCTAAATGAGGCCGGTTTAACTAATTCTGGATGTAATCGTGACATCACCCACGCACGCGCGAGTGACGTCGTGATTCATTATGTCCATCATTACTGATGGCGTAATTTCGCGCATGCGCAAATGGCGTTTGAAGGGCAATTAAGCACTCAGCTTGGTGTTGAGTAGTATACAAAAAAAATGTTGCAGACCAAATTTGTTTTACAGTTATACCAGCTCACTTGTTGGTAGCGTAGAGGTATAAAATAGACATAAAGTCTAGTCTAGTAGGTTAAAAATAGGAGTCGAGCTGTTATGCGATTTTTCCACAAAGGACTGGAGTTTGAATGTGGAAAATGTTTTAAAGAATTTTAAGCAGACAATTACAGTTTGTAATGGGCCTGAGATTTCTTGGGTCTTAAGGGTTCAATCCAGGCTTCTTGGGAAGTGGAGGCACTGTAACCGCCTTGATTAAATGCAGAACCGAGCTGTATCTAAAGGAAGAATTCACCAATCTGGTAATGAAATTGAGTAAATAGTTCTTTATGCTCCAAGATTAGTTTGGGCAGGAGGAGGGTATCAGTGCAGGAGGTAGGTCTCATTGAGGACAGCATGCAATTCTGTCTGATAACTGTTTTAGTGTTGTTGTGAGGTTTTGGTGGAAGATCTTCCAACTGAATACGGAAGTCTCTGATGTAATGGTCCAACCACATGCACAGCATGTTGCAGTCACTGTTAACTATAAGGTTTCTAGTAACCACCCAGTCCATGATGTTGTTATTCTCTGTAGTAGGCTCATTGATCTGAACGTGATGGTTACTATTGTTCGGGTCTAGTTCCAGGTCTATGGCCTCTTTTTCCACTTGGTGTCCCTGCCACCGGTTCGAGTGCCCCAAAAAGAGTATCACATAATTTGAGCTCGAGAAATTGCTCAACAAATTTCCTCATTGAAACCGGGCATTGTTGACAACGGGTGATAGATCAGTATAAAGTTGATACAACTTTGGTTTGTTGGGGTCATTTTAATATGCAGGATCTCACAGTCTTGGGAGGAACGGGGTGCAGTGAACATGTCTAGTTCATTTCTAGCCATAACTGCTACCCCCCCTGGCATGTCCCTATTCTCTGTTTTTGCAGTAAATAGAACACCCTACTGGGACCACCAAATCAATCATAGCGCTGCTGGTGTCCAAGATCCATTTCTGAGTGAGACACAAAATGTCTAATTTGTTATCTACAAGGAGATCATGGATATCTCAAGCATGTATGTTCAGAGATCTAGTATTGAGGAGAGCCATTTTTAGCAATGTTTACTGAACCCTGATCCCAAGTAGGCAGGGGGGCGCTTTTTCCTCCCAACTCCTTTGTTTGTTTAGTAATGCAGGAAACTTGAATTTCCCCTGAGATTGTTGCTGGGGGAGCAAGCTCTTGCTCGTGGTACCGAGTGATACTCTATACCGGATCGAGAGAACATGTTTTGTCAAAGGTGTTAATTTGATGTTCACCTTCTTTAGCAAGAGTCTGAGCGCACAAACAAAGCTTTGTGATGACTGTTCTAATGCAGTCTATGCATGTTCATACAATGTAAATGAGGTGGTGCTTGTATCAGGACGGGGGAGTTTCCGGATGGCTGAGAAAGGTCGCTCTCAGCATCCAATTTTGTCTGTTTGAACTTGTTTACAAGGGCAAGACAGTTTGCTCTTTGGGAAGCCAACAAAAGGTTTTGCTTAATTGGAAAGCTCATAATTCCCTGAGTGGAAGTTAAGTCCCTGTATGAGCGGAAAATAAAAGCGCCTGGGATTACCTGGTAAAGGGACCGAATTGCGAGGTGGTTGCCATATAAAAAGGGCAGAGAGAAGTCTTTTAAAAGTCTGGATTGTCCATTTTGGATGCATTTTAATTGTTGCTGTGTCTTTGGCACTATTACAATGTCTTTGGGCTGACTATATATTGCTTGCTTGCCTTTCTTGCTTGTTGGGTGGCGCCTTCTTGGCCCCCAGCCCTATCATCTGTGGAAAGTCGTTTTCTGTTGAAAGTCATGTAGCTGGCCTGGACTCCAAATCTGATGATACACTAAGATGTAAAGCTGAATGATTCATATATTGTCCTCACTGATGTTAACACTGTCTTGATGAATGGTACCGTCTTCACAGACACTTTATGATTCTAAGTACTGTGTCACCCTTCCCACTTTGGTCTTTGATTGGACACATCATCATGGTTTCAGAATCAGAGTACATGATGTATTGCACATTTCAACTGAACCAAGTCAAGGTCCTAGTGATTGAAGTGATGATGGTCAAATGTGAGTCCTGAAGGTGCCATACAGTACGCTTTTAAGATGTTAGTTGGTAACTTATCCAAACTTAAATGTTTTGTTTTACTTTAAAAGACGATATTCGGCTGTTTGCCTTCAAGAACATTGTTGCATGCATTGACAAGCTGGCTCTAAAGTCTTCGTTGAAATCCTGAAAAATCACTCAATCAAGAGTCCCTTCAACATGCACTTTTTTGTGCAATCAGGTCGATTATTTCTGAATTTTGCAATTGGACAAGCAAATTCCGCTCCACAGACATGAGAATAAAGGATTCAAGGTTGTCCTGGCTGAGGTGGTTTCTTAGGCGGGTTTTAATATTCTTCAATTTCGAAAAACTTCTTTCACACGCTACCTGTGTGCAAGATAAGGTCAAGATGAACTTGTATGCCAAATACAATTGCCGGTAAGCACTACTAAAAAGTTCATACTTTTTTAGAATTGCGTAGCAACATACTGCACAGTTACGGCATGTATTGCATTTCTGTACTAAATGTTTAGGTAGCTCTCCATATTCTTCTTGTAGTGCTGGATCTTCACCATGTAGGGCGTCAAAGGCATACTCTCCTGGTAGTGTCCTCTTCATTTTAGTCCACTCGCTTGCAAAGTCTGAGAGTTCTTCCCTTAACCCCTGTAGCGTTATGGAGTCATCCAGTCTTTCAAGCAAGGAGCACATGTTTGTAAGAGCATTGTCGGGTAGACTTTCATTGAAGTTTTTGGGATCCAGGCATGCTATATCTGCGGCAAGAGATGAGTGGGGTTTAAAACAACTAGTTAGTCTTTGAAGAATGTTGTCCATAATGGCATTATGTACAGTAACTCTAAACCGGTCTTTAGCCAAGGTGATTGGCTCATCCCTTGCACTCATTCCATGCATCCTCTTTTTGTGGGACACTCTCCCCTCTGGAAGTGCAGTTTCCACTCCTTTATTATAGCCTCTCTCTTCCAATCCCACATTGGCCCATTCGGAAAATTGTTCTGCTGCACAGTACACAGAATCAAAATTTCTTGACTGTGCAGCAAGCATTTTTGTAGTGTCCGAGACCATTCTTTGTGCCTGAAGGATGTCCATGCCACTTGTCTGGAGGTACTTATATAATGGGGTTGTCGAATTAAATACTCAGAGATATAACTGGGCTGTGAGCACGGTTTGGAATTTGCACAGAGCCTCAGAAAGGCATAAAGCTTGGTAACAGATGTTTGTATTGAATTTATCTGTATTTGAGCAAATATTAATGAGTGCTACAACCACATCGATGAACATTGCTTTGTTTGGGTTATTAAAGGAGCCAAAAACTTTCCGTAGTGCTGCATCCTTTGCCCACCACCTTGTTTCTCCTATTATTTGTATTATGCGGCCTTCCACAGACAGCTCACGCCACACATCCATCCTTTTGTAGGACTCCTGGAAAAAAAACGGCACAGGAGTTTAACAGGCCAAACAAAGACGTGGATTAATTTGATACTTGTGTCCCTTCTACAAGTACAAGATTTAATACATGTGCATAGCAGCAGACATGTATTTGACCAGGGGATTCCTTACTGAGCCAGGATGTGAGACCATTGTACTGGCCCTGCATATTGGATGCACCATTGGTTGAATTTTCAATGCACTTGCGTAGGTCAAGACCATTATCTTTAATAACACTCTGCACCAAATCAAATAGCCCCTTTCCAGTAGACAAAGTGCAGTTGGTTACTGCTAGCAGGCGTTCATGTACAGTGTCTGTAACATATCTAATAATTATAGAGCACTGATCGGTAAGACTCACATCTTGCGTTGAGTCTATCTGAATGGAAAATAGTCCTGCTTCCTTTATTTCTTGACTGATTACCAATTTAATCAGTTTGGAAATGGCTTCAATCACTTACCCAACTGTAGTCTTTGACATGAAGGTCACCGAAGCACCCCGTCCTTGTCCGGTTTTCTTTTTGGACTTGGTTTGAATGGCCTCAATATGTTCATTTAGAGGTCTGTTAAATTTACTTAGGAGCCGAAGCATTTTAAGAAAGTTGCCATGATCCAGGTCTTCGTTATCCATCTCAAATATGGACTCTGATTTCCCACGAAAACTGGCCGCCGCAGTCCAGAGCGGAGCGTGAGCCGGCGAGCACACATGGCACCGGCCCCCTGCAGTGGCAGCACAGCCACCGGCCTGGTGGCCCACCGACGCCGTGAATGGATTATGCACATGCATCTGCATCTGCATGGATCATAAATTATGATGCATGCATGATGCAGATGCAATCATCAAAGCAAGGTAACATCTAGTGTTTCCTTGCTATGATGATTGTGCAGAGTCTGCAGACAGTGCCGCCGGCGCGCAGCGTCTCCCTCTCCTGGCTCCCTGCCTTGCCCTGCTGCGCAGCCCAGCCCAGGCGGCTCAAACCCCCCCTCATCTGACTTCCTGGCCGTGGACGGCCTGCTGTGAGCTTGGAGCCACACAGACAGCGACACCAGCTCCGCACGGCACGGCTCGGCAAACACACACACACTAGGCCGAGGCCGCGCAGGCCCGGCCTGCCAATAATTAAAAAAAATGACGTAATTTTTTTTTTTTAATAAAACCGTCCAGGAGGTGGCTGCCTGAAAACCGTCCCCAGGAGACCCCAAAGTCGTTCGGCCACGGACCTAAAGACCGAAAGGGCCAGTCCAACCCTGATGCCAGAGTTGACACAACACCGTTACCCTGACGGTGGGCGGGTTGCGTCAGGGACTCCTCTGACATGCATCTGCTGTCGTTCAGCACATCAGCATACACGTCAACATATGGAGGTTTCTTGAGCTTCAGGGATGGCGGAAGGCCGTTACTTGTTGGCAGTTGTGGTTGTCCACCCTCATTAAGAACTAATCCCAAATTAGTGGCTCTCTGATGGCTAGTTTTTTGGGTCAAAATGGGCCTGTTTATTGGTGGGCCACTTTGATTAGTTACTTCACTATGCAGCTTGTAGTTTAGAACAATGTTGCTGAACATAGATCCTTTGAAATGCAGAATTTGTAAAAACATTTGACCCAAAAACTCCCCGCTGGGCACTACTCGAACAGTCTGTGACAAAAGGAATGAATTGCTATTTGCAACTGTGGGCCTCTTTCTCATTGGTGCCCGGGCCAGTTTTATGCCCCAGTGCAAGTCTGCTTGCGAGGTGCATAAGTGAGGGTACCCTTGCAC